>NC_137135.1:19577855-20777855 GCF_949319135.1 Squalius cephalus
ACTCCGACGTGTCGTTGGGGGAATTCCCCCGACGACACGTCTCCGTTCCCTGAACTCAGGGAACATGGGGTTACATACGTAACCGAGACGTTTTCTCTTATAATATGTATATAGAAATTTGATTTATTCCTCTGAAGTCAAAGCTGAATTTCTTCACACATGATCCTTCAGAAAACAGTTTTATTTATGCATCTTTGCTAATTTCTACTAATTTCTTTATTTCAAAATAATCTAACATCTATTTAAAACATGTTTTGAATAAGTGTAGAATACACAGAAATTAGTGAGTTAATGAAGTTTAAAATACCAACCAAATGAGAACAGCACCATTTGTAAACACTACATAACCTACATATTGCAGTGTGTCTTTAATCCTTAAATGCATACCTCGGGTCTTTAGTGACCCGTGACGCCATACCCCCCTCCTCATTCATTTCTTAAAGTTAGACATCAAACGACCCGAGGTGTGTAACAGTGTAAGTATATTTTCTGCGCAACAATTATTGAATCTTTGATGACTGAATAAGTGCAATTCACATTTATTCCAATGTCTGATGTGTGTCAATGTCTGATACACAATGATGAAGTGACGTTTCACTCATAGTTACCGCAGGCAGAAAACAAAAGAATAGGAAGTATCATCAGCAAAACTTGAAATGGCTCAGAGATTTACTGCAGATCAAGTACTGAACGCAATCAAATATTATTGTCACTGTCACTGGATGGTGGATCTGGTGAAGAAGCTGTCGGTGATCAAATGTTGATTTTGAAGATGTTGAAAATGATTGTTTTGAGAATATGTTTGAGATGGCGAATATGAGCCAGATACTGAATGTACTGGGAAATGAGCTCTGTCGAGGACAGTGATAATGGTATAAAACATCTGCTCAAACTAAACCCTTCCAAGCTACAAAAGGTAAGAAAATAGGCTTAATTTTGTTAATCTAATATCAGGAGAGTTTTATATTATCGTGACAGGTAGAGATCTGTCCATGTTAGATATAGATCCGGGTCGCTAAAGACCGGAATATGTAATAATGATTGGCATTTAAGGGTTAAGCTTATGTTGCTGAATAAAAGTATGTGCCTTGATAAACAAGCATGGTTAAAATGCAAAGGGAAAAAATATGAAAGAGCAATACCAAAAAGTGTGTTATGTTCCCGCTCTCCCACTAATAACTCCCATTGCCCAACTCCTGATAACCATTTTACAATTTATAGCAGTTATTAAAAGAAATAGATATCACTTTATTTTCTGTGTGAAGACACAATGCGAGCCTGAAGCTGCAGTGACGCTACTGCAGTGAATACTGGAGAGCCTTTAAGAAGCAGAGGACACAACTAAAACAAAATATGCTTGATAAATCAAGAACAAGCCTCATATTTGAGGACTCCCCTCCTCCTCTTTCTCTCTGCGGTTCAGAGGCTTTGGGAACATGGAGCTCATGGAATGCAGTGAAGCTCAATGCAAAAAATGCAATTAGTGTCTGTTCAGCCATGCGATCTCTCCTTTTCCTAACTGCACAGAATGCAAAGGAAAACTCCACTCACAAACTCATACAAAAGGCTTACATATGGCAAAGTGCTCAGGGCAGAGCAGTCGCGAGAGAGACGCAGTGACCACAGACCTGTTGCTGAGCCCCGCACCAGGCCTGAACTCTGCTCAGGGTCAGCGCTCAGAGCAATATTGTAATGCCACATGGCAGTTTACTGTTTAATCAAGCAGACAAGCAATGGAGCGTATAAGAGGAGAAAACTCACAGATGGGTTTCTGGAAATTATAAGACCATGACTAAACAATGATTAGCCCAGTGCAGATCTCATGCAGAAAACCTGCTGGCACGATGATATGGTCTTGTGGGTGAGTGTTGCATTGGGTTTGCTAAGGTGTTTGTAGTGTTGTTTTAGTGTGTTGCCATGCGGTTGCTGTGTTTACTTCCTGACCCAAGACAATGATTCATAGAAGTCTCTGTGATAGTCTGGTCCCTAAGTATGGCTCAGTATCCCTCCTTCAATGTAAGTTTATGGGATTTATAAATATTATTAGACCACCACATGAAAATCTTACTCTCTTCCGAAAATATAAAGGCGGCTAAATATATTTATGTACATGGTGTTTAAAGGTTTGGGGTCAATAAAATATAATAAAACTTTTATTCAGCAAGTATGTTTGGGGTCAATAAAATAAAATAAAACTTTTATTCAGCAAGTATTTTTATATTTTGTAACATTTATAATGTTACAAAAGATTTATTTTTCAAATATATAAATTATGTTCTTATGAACTTTCAAAAAGTTCTGGAAAAAACGTAGCAAATCAGCATATCAGAATGATTTCGGAAGGATCATGAGACACTGAAGCTTGGAGTAATGATGCTGAAAATTCAGCTTTGCCATCACAGGAACACACAGAGGTGAACAAAGTACACAACTTCCTTACTTGAGTGAAAGTACAGATACTACAAATATTGTAGTCAAATATTACTCCGTTACAAGTAAAAGTTGTAAAGACCGTACTCATTTTTAAAAGTACTTAAGTATCAAAAGTAAAAAGTAAATGTCAATGCATTGTTTTATCATGGTTGCATTGTTGAATGTAATACAGTACCTTATGCCTCTGAATCAATGCCTGCCTACTCATATCAATATCAAATTTGTTTCTAGAACACAGTTCCAGTAGTGGGATTAAATGTGAGATTGAATAAGTGCACTCAATAACGTCCACAATGGTTTCGGACACCCAAATGGCTGTTCCCTCCAATAGTGCCCTATTTAAAGTTTTTTGGCTTTTAGTATGAATATGTTACCCTTACTGTTATCTATAAGCTAGTGTGCTCCATGACAAAATTTGCATTTAAAAGATCAAACCCAGCGTTGAAAATGAAAATCAGGTTGATGTCAGAATCCAAGGTCAGATTGACGTTAATCTCCAACGTTGGACAGACGTTGTTTTGTGTATATGTTGTATATAACCCAACTTTCATTTCCAACCAATATGCAACCTCTGACTGACTACTTTCTACTCAAGGACCTTGACAGAAATGTAGTGGAGTAAAAAGTACGATATTTGTCTTTCAAATGTAGTGAAGTTAAAATAAAAAGTTTCCAGAAAATATAATAAACACGTAAAGTACAGATACTAAAAAAGTGTACTTAAGTACAGTACTCAAGTAAATGTACATTGTTACTGTCCACCTCTATACATTACATTTAAAAATGTATGAAAATAGAAAGCATATTTTAAGTGTGTGTAAAATGCTACATGGAAAATATTTCTAGGAAAGCTGACACTGTATCTTTAAAAACATTTTTAGAGTACAGTCAGATGTAGAAACCTGAAGAGAAACATAAAAAACTTGTCTTTTAACAATAAACAATTGTGATTAATTGGATAACTTCTGTCAAGTTTTTATAAATCAGAATAAAACAAATTCTATAAATAATTATTTATTTGTATCTACATACCCCTGAAACCCCTTTAAAAACTCTGATTTGAGATACATGTATCTGTAGCATCAATATAAAGTGAGTGTTATACAAGTTTAAACCAAAAGTTAGGGGTTTGTTTAAATCCTTAAAACTTAGTTTGAGCAAATAGTTATTCGTAAGCACCTTTAAATATTCCTTAACTCCATTCCTTATTTCTGATTTAAAACAGAGCTTGTAGCAAAATTCATTTCTCTTTTGATCTCTTCCCTCAGTCAGTCTCGCAATTCATCTCCAACACTGACAAAAAAAAAAAAAAAAAATCCACCTACTGTGGAGAAAACATGAGAGGACAAGACTTTTTTCCTCCGTCTCTCTTTCTGGTAACCACAACACACGCTGTGGGGCGGCAGTGAGCAGCTGAGGGTTGTGTACGGCCTGGGTATAAAGACCCCAGAGGGGACGGAGATAAACGCCTGTGGTTTGGCCCTCACACTGCAGCACCATATCCAGCGTGTCACCGCTCTGAAGTGTAACCCAAACAGGGTCAGTACAGGGACATGGCTTCCCACTACAGCAGCCTATGTTTGTTTGCTAGAGAGAAACCGAGGAAACCGGATGAAATGTAGCGAAGGATGGATTTTTTTCCATTCTACCTCTGATTAGCATCATACCGTGTATTGTGCCTGGCCTGCTCGACACGGAATACGAGCATGTCTGGACATGCGCCGTAGCTTGTGGTCTGTTCATAATGTGTTCTGCATGCTGTCATACTATATATAGGCTACGCAACAGCTACACTTACATTACCGCTCAGAAGTTTGCGTTCAGTAAGAGTTTTTAAAAGAACATAATACTTTTATTCAACAAGGATGCATTAAAATGATCAAAAGAGACAGTAAAGACAATTATAATGTTATGATATCAGTTTAAAATAAATGCAGTTCTTTTGAACTTTCTATTCATCAAAGATTCCTTCAAAAAAATGTATCAGGTTTCTAAAAATATTAAGCAGCACAACTGTTTTCAACAGTGCTAATAAGAAGAAACGCTTCTTGAGCAGAAAATCACATTTTTGAAGGAAGACTGAAGTAATGATGCTGAAAATTCAGCTTTGCCATCACAGGAATAAATTACATTTGAAAATATATTCAAATAGAAAAAAATAAATAATTGGTGAGCGTAGGAGACTTAACTCAAAAACATTAAAAAATCTTACCAACCCAAAACTTCTGTGCTTGAAATACGAACACTCAAATGCTCGCAGCGGACATCGTTCTTCAGAAAAGAATCTGAATAATCAAATAAGCCTGGTGCTTAACCTCAATGTAATTTCGTTTGAATTGTAATTTCCTGCATTCTCAACATGATTACATTATGACCTCTGCCCTACATAGAGCGCATTCAAATGAAAGCAACCAAAGGTCACGCACGCATAAACAGTCGCAAATTCTCCGGAAAGAGGTTTTTATTTTATAGATAGGTTAGGACCTTACAACCACTTTAGATGTTGTGGTTCATACTTGAAGAAAGAAGGGATTAAAAACAGTACATTTCCACTGTGTGAGTCATGGAAACTTCAATACAAACCCGCATGCGCGCACAGATTTCATGCATTACTCAACATTTATTGAATTTGAGGTGATAAAGAGGGGGTTTTGTGGACATTTATTCCTTCTCTCTCTCTCACCTGTCTGAAGCAGAGGCAGTCACGCAAGACATGGTGCATCTGAGACAGATGAAAGAGACAGATTCATTTCCTAGAACTAATACCTGTTGGGACAGGAGCACAAAGAGCAGGCCTCCTCTAGTGGCCTTGGGTGTGGGCTTCTCCAAAGATGATTTATGAGTGTTTTACCACATTTGTCTGAATCAGTTCCTTTGCAATCTAAACAAGTCTCTGTGGTAGCTTCCCCAGTGCTGTAACAAAGCCATTGATCAAAGAAAGCAAGCAAATTACAGATTTGTGTGCCTTTGAACAATGATATCTCTTTCATTCGAAGAAAAAAAGGCAAAGCTACACAATTTCAGACAACTGGGCTTTCTTGTTATGCTACAAATGTGCTTTTTATTGCTTCTATAACAAAAAAAATGGATGGAAGAGCTGTGACGAATTAAATACACACACATGCTTTAACCTTTAGAAAGTTGCACTTTTCCGCACTAAATCATTTAAGTTAAAAAAAAAATCCTTTCCCATCCTTTTATCTAGCAGTGTAAATGTTGGCATGTTTGCAGTAAATGCAGGTGATTGTTTGACAGAACAGTTGGAGCTAAAAGAGTTTCTAAATCGAATTAGTGTCTGAGGACAAGCTTTGCTTGTCTTCTGCTCCAGGGCTTGACATGTTATCACCAATCGTTCCCAGAGTCATGTGGTCTGTGAATCTGATATCACCATCTGATTCCCAGCTAAGCATTCTCTCATGGAAACACCATGTGTGCTTTAAAGGAGCGGTTCTCAAGCAGAGAGCCGAGACCCACTAGGGGGCCACAGCAAACATCCAAGATGACTTAAAAAGATTTAAAACAAGACAAAACAAGCATTAAAATAAGCTAAAACAACTAAACATCTATGTTTCTTATTTTAATTCACCCCCTCAATAACTTTTTTTCTTTAAAGAACCAGCTTTCCCATGGTCTTGAAAAATTGGATATATAGCCTAATATTAAAAGTGTGATGCACAAAGAATGTACATTTTCTAGTTATGCCAGACTCTACAATATTCTATAATGATTTGTAAAAAATCCTTATTCAGTAAATCACAAACAATGGGGACCTATAAATATGGTTGAGGACAATGGGGGGCCAAAGTCCAAAAAGGGATTCAAAGGAAGATTTTTCATTTTAAAGGGATAATTCACCCACAAATAAAACTTCTGGCATCTTCATGTGGCTCCAAATCTGACTTTCTTTATTTAGTGTAATTCAAAATCAGATATTTTGAAACAAATGTGCTGGCTGGTCTTTTCTATTACAATAAACAGGCATGGAAGCTTTCAAGTATAATAAAATTAGTCCACATAACTCACTATGTGCTACAGTTTTCTAAGGCTACACAATAGGTTTGTGTGACAATAAATCATTATTCAGTCAGCTAAATAATTCTAGGTAAAAAATTGTCAGATTGATCATTTTTGCCACTAATTGATTATAATACAGTATATTAATATTGATTTGATTATTTAGGGATAACTATGTGTTCATGTTTAATTTTAGACTATTTCAGTTATCTAGCCAAGACAAGTTGTGATTTTCTCTTTTTCTATCTTTTCTAATGTCTATACCTGAACACTATTATCCTCATATGTTGTTACAGACCTAAAGCCTCTTGTATATCGTGTAACTCCTCAAGCTCCCTTTTGTTTTAAAATGACTTTGACAACCATACATTTTTCACATTATGCAGACACATGTAAAAGTATAATATGATCTATACAAGTAGCTTGAAAATATCTATCCATGCAGTCTTGAAATGTGTGTGTGTGTTTGCAGTAACGTCCCAGGTCTTATCATAAGCACTGACACTGATCAGTACGCCACATGTGTGAGCATGCACTCCTTCCTCTTCAGTCTCTCGCGTACATCGCAAAGACATCGATTTGAGTTGTGAGGCCCCCGTAACAAAAGGAAAGAGAGACAGAGGAGACCCTATGATGACCCTGCGCGGAGAGGAAACAGGAAGTGAGACCTCTGACCCGCCGAGAGGCTCCTGTTGTGTTTTCCGGCGAGGGTGCTGATGGAGCTCCGCGCTTCTCTGAGGTTCCTCTCTCGGCTCATGCTGGGAGATACGCACGAGTCATGAGAAACAGCACATAAAGCCAAATCTCACAGGGAGCCCAAGGGAGGTTTGAGTTACACTATAGCCTGAGAAACAACACGACCGTAACCCTTCCACCTGTAAGCTTCTCTCCCTCTCACACAATCACATGTCAAAGTATTCAATCTACAGCATTCTCAAGGCAACACAAATCATGTTTGTCAGGAACACTGACCCCCGAGACGTGAGGCAAGGCTCCTGGTGGGGGGACAGAGCATATCAGGGGAGACCGGGGTTAAACAAGAACTAAAACCAACTAAAACCAAAATGTAAAACTAAGCTAAAATAAATAATTAAAGGCACACTATGCAGTTTCCGTTTTTCTCAAACAGCGACCCCTAGAGTCGCCACTCACGCCCTACTACGAGTTTGTTTATCATTGAAATTATTTCGAAGCTGTTATATTAAGATACAAATCTTGCATAGTGTGCCTTTAAATGAAGAACTAAAATAAAACCTAACTGTTGTTAGTAACATCCATAAAATGTATTTTAAAATGTAATTTATTCCTGACACAAAGCTAAATTTTCAGCATCATTACTCCAGTCTTCAGTGTGTCACATGATCCTTTAGAAATCATTCTAAGCTGCTCTTTTTTCAGGATTCTTAAATTAATAAAAAAACAGCATTTATTTGAAACAGAAATCTTTTGTAATATTATAAATGCCTTTACTGTCACTTTGATCATTTTAATGCATCCTTGCTAAATAAAAGTATTAATTTATTCAACAAAAAAATAAAAAGTCTTACTGACCCCAAACTTTTGACCTGTAATTAACAAAACCATTAATAAAACTAACTAAGATTAAACTGAAATTTAAAACAAATTTGAAAACAGTACAAAAACAAAAAGAAATCTGAAAATGCTAAACTATAATAGTCTTTATAGTCTGTAAGCAGTCCAAAAAGACAACTTCTGGCTCAACCTGTCTGTTTGCGTGATACAGGTGTTTGTGAACACGTCAGCCACCTTAATAGGCCCTACATGCAGTTTTGTTTATTTTGTTTCGCTATTAGAGTAAATACTGTAGTTCTGGTCTGTCAGTGTCTCAGGAAGTGCCCTCGGTAACATTTCCATGTCATAGGAAGTCAATCCAGCAGAACAGGATAACAAATATGTCCTGTTAGTAAACAAGTTTGTCGTTGACCATGTAGGTGTAAGCCCATTTCTTTCAGCGCAGATGAGCTGGCTGTAGGGTTGTTGTTGGCTGGCTGTGTGGTAATTGTAGCCAGTGGGGTGGCTGAAGTGGGTGGGGGTAGATTGGTGGCAGTAGGGGGGCACCAAACTTCTGGCCTCCGGGATGAGGGGGCTTTGCTGAAAGGACCGCTGGGAGGAGGGACTGGGGGCTTCAGCCTCATTAGAAGCTGACTAATTGGAGGGAAAAGACCTCTCATGTGCTCTGTCTGACCTCCTAGACAGCAGGGGAGAGAGGAACAGATAGATGAAAAAGAGAGGGGGATGGAGGAGAAGGAGGGAATGTGAAAACCTACTATAGAGGGAACGGCAGAAGAGAGATGTAAGAAAGTGCCCAGAGGTTGCCAGTTTCATAGCTCAGGTGACTTCATGGGGTTTCATTTAACTATCAATTTGGTCTCAGATGTTTCTTGTAAAATTCCATAGTGAAAATAAAAATAGACACAAATGAGACAATCAGAAACTTCTTTGAAACTAGCTTGTCAAGCTGCTCTTTTGAAAATTTAGTTTAACTTTAGCAAGCAATAAAAACTAACAAACTACAGAGAAGCTATAAGGCAGCAAAATCCTTTAAAAAATACATCGAACTGATATGACTCTCAAATGAAATTTGAGTCTACTTTAAAGCTGCACTATATTTTTTAAGTGTTTACGCACTGCTTTTCTGCATGAATGAATTGGATAGTTTGAGGAATCCACCTTATTTTTCAACACAGAAGTAAGGTTTTTTTTTTTTGAGAATGTGCGAGACTTCTATTTAGCTGCTATAGAGAAATAACAAGAAGAATATATCAAATTGCAGTAAACTGTAAAACTGTTTGACCTACAAACCAGCATGTTTATAATTAAGACACTACATAAAAATAATATGGTAAGAAATAATACCAGTTATTAATCAATATCAAGCAGCGAATAACACTGACACATTAAAATTACAAATGGCCATTCCCACTCTTACGTGTAAAATAAGATGGATACCGATGGTTCTCTGTGATCAGATCTGTCATTCTACCACAAGACCAACTGACAGTAAGAAGAAAGACCTGCAAGGTATATATCTAAAAATATGTCATGGAAGCAAACAAATAGCCAATCTGCTACATCAGAACTTTTTTCTCTGTTTACGGACATGATGTAACCATGCAAGGATGAATGGCATATTCCTGAAATTGATTGTTGTGGGTGTCCATTTGCTTTCCATTTATTTTCATTGCTGTCTAGGAGAAACAATTGAGATATTAAGGGCCCTCTTGCAAAGTTCTTATGGTTTTGGGGTCTACTAGAATAGGTTGAATGCTTGAATGTTCAAAAAGCATTATTTTTCCACATATATTACATTATTGCAGCACCTCTCTTTCCAGTCTGTCAGTAACGCTCTGTTTAGCTCCTGCATGTCTAAAAGCACTCTGATTTGTCGGCTGGACTGGACCAATGTGTTGTGATTGGTCAATCGGTTCGAGCATGTTTAAAAAATATCACAGCCTTTACCATAACAGCAAGTTTCGACAGTTTCGCCAGGCCTCGCCCCTTTTTTATGCATGGGAATTATTTAAATGAGCAATATTGTGACATGTGCCTTCCCGGAAGAAAACTGAAGACTACAATCGAGGCATTTCAGGGATTTCAGAAAAGTGTTTGCTGATATATATTGACTGCCTGTGGAGTGACTTTTGGCTTTGTAACTTTGCAGACCTTTTTCAAGCTCAAACAACACTGCACACTAAAAAGTATTAGGACCCATTGAAAGAGTTTTTCTTACCAATGAATTACAATCAGAAAGGGAATAGGAAAACTAAGGAGAAGAAAGTGTAAAAAGTCTTTGAAAGATAGTAAAAGAGAAAAGCTGGAGGAAAGAGACCACACAAGACAAATCAAGGTTGTCAGAACAAAAAGTCTGCATTATAAAGGACTTATTTTCTAAAAGAAAGGAAAACTCTATGGGAGTTTTTTGGTGTGAGTGCCACAGCAGATCAAGCCGTTGAGAACAGAGGCATGCAGAGGTGATCAGGAGCAGCGCTGGGATCAGGGTCAAGCCAAACCCCCATTCCACTCTGGATTTATGGAGGTCTTTCTAGACTGCTTTAATGTCAGGTGTCAGTTTATTTGAAAAACCCTCACAGTCGTGCACCTTCAAACGGACCAGCATCCACTGAAACACACATTAAGCAGCCATTTGAAGTGTGCACATGTGTGTGTGTGTGGATGTGTTTGTGTGTGAGAGAGAGAGCATTTGTCTAAATATGTGTTTGTGTGTAGACTCAAGCAACCATGGCAGGGTTTGTTTAATAACCTTTGAACTACCACCCAGTTAAATCTCATATACCATCACAGAAGTACATTTTTACCAGTAAATTTCATATTATAATAGTACAATAAAGATAAATTTGCATATTGGATGAAGGTGGTCTCAGGGGGCTCATCACAGACAACAGCACCTGAATAACTACCATCATAATGGTACATCTTCAAAAGGTCATGGTATTGCCATGGTACATTCAACCAGTAAGCAAGCTAAATGTGTCAGTGGCAATAATAATAAAAAAAAATAAATCAGGGTATTACCATGGTGAATGTACACTATATTGAAAAGATTGGGGTCAATAAATGTTTTTGAAAGAAGTATCTTATGCTCACCAAAGCTGCATTTATTTGATCACAATACAGTAAAAACATTACTATTTTTAAATATTATATTTGAAATAAATAAATGAAAATAAAATGTATTCCTGTGATCAAAGCTGAATTTTCGGCATAATTAATCCAGTATTCAGTGTCACATGATCCTTCACAAATCATTCTAATTTACATTAATCTGCAACTGTTCCCTTTTCCAATTTGCTTCTGATGTGAAGAGGCATTTAGAGTGTGGTACTTTTTGGTACTTTTTATTGGAGTCGATGAGGTGTTGAATATAAAGGTCCTGGTGGAGTCAGCGCTAGCGGGACGGGAGGCTGCGTGCTGGAATGTGGAGCTCTGGTTTGTTTAGCTGTCTGCTCTCCTGCCTTACCTGCGGCCCTACCCTAACTCTCTCTCTCTCTCTCTCTCTCTCTCTCTCTCTCTCTCTCTCTCCATCCCTCCATCTCTCTCTCTCTCTCCATCCCTCCATCTCTCCCTCTCTGCCTCTGGATCTAATTAGAGTGAAGGAGGGCTGCGGGACTGGAGTGTGTCACATACAACTCAACACAGTCAGGAAGGAGAGCAGGAAAGAAAGTGGGATTAACATGGGAGAAAAAGCATAAGAAATGTAGGGTGGAGTTCAAAGAGAGAGAGCGAAAGAAAGAAAGTGAGGGCATAAACCAGGGAAAAGAAATGCAAAGAAAAGTTCCAGCCAGGAAATGAGAGAAAAAGTGAGTGTGCGTGAAAGATATCTAGCCTAGAGTTGTTTCCCACAGCACATGAAAAAAGAAAAACAAAGCATCTAATTTTTCACAGAACATTCCACAAATCTAGGACAACATGAGAAGTGACATGTAATATATGCTCACCTCTCTGCCCTACACATGGCAGACACATCTCAGCGCTGGAGGGAACTTCTATAATCAAAGACCAATCAGATAATTGCAGTGTTTTACCACTATCCCCTGAGCTCCGCTGGGAAAAGGCTTTTTGAACAGTAACTCAATACCCTGGAAAGTCCAGATGGTCCTAATGACGGCACCAGCGGAAAGACATATTTTCCTAAATATGAAAATCTAATTTGGCAATATGCGTAAATTAAACTATATGTGACGGCAGCGGTTGACAGAGAATTAGCCGATTTTCTTTCACTCTGTCGTTGGTACTCCAACATTATAGGCTTAATATATGACAGCACAGTACAAAATCTGGTAAAAGTTTATTGTAATAATGCACTGTAACATCCAAGTGCTTAAATTTCCTTATCGATCTCCATTATGGCACCAAAAAGTACATTAGATTGGGTTTCAAATAACTCATAATAGCATCATTATTATAGAAATATCTAAACAAATAACAAACAATGTGCTTGGCCTTACACCACGTCCTTACAAGGGACAACATGCATTTCTTTTTTTTCTGTTGGTTGCTTGGTTCATTTTATGCAGACAAGAACCACACACTATGACATCACATCAGTGCAAAATTCCAACCCACATAAATTAATAAACCTCAAAAAATATTCTGATTGATTGCTTTCATTTTGGACTGAAGATTTACTTATGTCTGTCTCACCACGTTTGTCCTTAAAACTTTAACGCAGGGGGATTTTTCTCTTATCTCAGCAAGATTGTACACATTTCTTAAATAACATTTTTAATAAACTGTGGAGGAGGTTTTGTAGTTTAACAGCTCCCCTTAAAGGAAGAACTGTCCACAAATGACGTACCATTCTTGTATAAACACAAAGAGACGCAGCAGACTTTACAGATCAGCATGAGTGAATGTTTGACAGTCATGGGAACAAACACAAACACACACGAAGACAGACTGGGTGTGTGCTATGAGCTTCATCTCTGAACATCTCTGCAATTCCACAGCACAAATAGATGGTTGATAAACACCAGCATATTATGTATGCTCAAGCACTATAATATACAGGGTTTGAAATTAACACCCAACTCGCAAAATGCATGAGAAAATCAACCATGGCAGGTAACAATTATCAACTCACTAGCCAATTTGGCAGGTTATGATTAATTAATTAAGTCCCCCAACATTAGCAAATGTACACTAGGCGAAAACTGTAAAATTGAAATATAGCTATCCATTTACTTTGTATTATGAAACATTTTATACCATTTTTACCAGTCTGTATAAATGTTTTTTTTTTTACGTTAAAATCTATGTCTTAGTATTTTAAAAATAAGGTCTCTTGTAAATCATCATATTTGGGGGGCCTTGGAATAAAAAAAAGAATGAAACACCTGAAGCTTCAGCGCAAACTCACATACATTTAGGCCTGAGAGATCCGTCTCTGACTGAGTCATGTTTAGGCATGCAGATAAGAACACACAGACTCTTTGAGCACTTGCCCAGTTGGAATAGTTTGAGCACCAAGTCATTTTTTTTTTCATTTATAGAGACGAGCTTACTCTAAACTTGGCTCAGAGCAGCCATTACATCAGCCGTATTAGGCGTGAGAAATTGGGGTCTGCAGAGCTGAGGGAGGGTAAAGTTTTGTCTTTTGGTGTTCAGTGCAGTCCCCAGTGTCTCTCTTTCAGAAGAGGCCCAAATCTAAGGCAACAAGCCATCTCTAGTGCCGCTAAACTAACACTCTTTGGGACACTGGCTTGTCACGCTATATGCCCCGGGAACAGAAATTTTTCAAACACTGTTAAGAGCTTCCAAAAACCTTATTGCTCTATAAAATCAAATGGGTCCACACCCAGAATGTTTTATAGAACTACAACTGCTGGAGAACACTTAGAAGCCCCCTTAGAAGCACATGCTAAAAGTAACAAGCCTCCCAGGCTAGAAGATGAGATGTTGGCTTTCTGAAACACTAGGAAAAGTCTGATAGGAGCGTTCTGTCTGTCCGCTCTGGGAAATAACTCAAACCCCTGGCTATTGGAAACAAATGAGAACACACATTAGCACAGCGCCAGATAACACCAGATGTAAACTATTATCACAGGGTTAAGTTAAACTGAACATTTGATTAAAACATGTTTGAGTTTCTGCTGATGTAAAGGACACACTACCAGTCTCACTAAAGCCCCGTTCACATTGACAGCGGTTTAATCCAGGAAGGACAAGAGACAGATGTGTCATTGGTAGTTAGTAAATATTATGTCACTCTATTATGACAAGGACTGAGTTTAATTGGAGAAAGAGTTTGTATTGACATAGCAGCAGAATGAACACGATTTTTCCGATTATTAACACATGAACCAAAAATCATTGGTACACTGTAAACCCTAACGCTCAAAATAATGAATTGGTTTGAGTAGGACAAACTTAAATTAAACTCATTAGTTCAGTCAAATGAACTTTTATGAGTATTTAGCACTTTCTTTTTCTTTCAAGTTCACAGAACTGATATATTTTAAGTAAACTGAACTGTTTCATTGTTTTGACTTTTATGAAATGATTTATTTTAATTTAAACAAACTTAAGTTTAACTGAAACGGCTGGGATTAATTGGAGAAAGAGTTTGTATTGACATAGCAGCAGAATGAACAAGATTTTTCAGATTATTAACACATGAACCAAAAATCATTGGTACAAGCTTCTAATTTGCATAAAGTTAAACTTTTCTCAACTTTATAGAGTCACCATGATTAGAGTTAATTAACCAATAATTAAATAATGAGTCATTTATGATGGATTTAAATAGTCTCTGTCAGGGTCAAGGGGGCTTAATTTGATTAGGTTTTGATTTCTGTGTGTTGCTTATGCCGTTGTACGGTGTCGTGTCTTGTTCTATCTCATTTAGGACATCGTGTACTTTCAAACGACTTAAGTGCAGTATTATTCTCATGTTGGTCAGAGAACGCCATTGTAAAGACATCACATGTTCACACAGTCCAATAATCAATTTTGGGTTTCCTTTTCTCACACACACAAACATCTTGTTCTACATGACTACTTGTGAGGTCTAAAATGTCCATACAAATATAGTGAAACCTGTTGAACACTGACTAGTAAGCTGGTACTCACTAGTTAAAAAGTCATATAAATCAGACAATTCACATTTATATTTAAATCTAGTGTTTTGCACAGGTTTCTGTGAGGGTTATGTTTAGGACATTAACCTGATATATAAACAATGGAAGTAAAGTGAAACAAACGTGTGTGTGTCTCTACATTTGTTTATGTGTTTATAGGGGCAGCGGATGTGTTTATCTGTAGTTCACAGATGCCATAGAGGTCTTTTGAAATAAGCTTGCCATTTGCCTACCAGACATGAACAGCACTGACATCATACAGTCACCAGACCTACAGTATATCATGTGCATCTGTGTGATTATACAATATCACAATACAAACGCTGTTATACTGAACATCAGCATGAGGTATTCACAGCCATGCTGACATTCAGATCAACCACAAAATTTTGAGTGTGACATTATTGAATTATTTCTCTTTTCCCCTTTCTAACACACACAACAAGTCTGTACATCTACATTTTGATCGAGTGTATATTTGTCGTGTACATAAATAATGTGGCGTGTCTCTTGAAACAACAGCTGGACACTTCACAGGTGCAGTTCAGGAGGAAGAAACTGACAGAAGATGATCAGTATTTCATGGACAGGAAGAGAAGAGAAGAGAAGAGAAGAGAAGAGAAGAGAAGAGAAGAGAAGAGAAGAGAAGAGAAGAGAAGAGAAGAGAAGAGAAGAGAAGAGAAGAGAAGAGAGTCTGTTTGTAGAGTAAGAGAGAACGAGGGCCTGTCCCATGGAAGGCTTGACCTCACAGCCCGAGGGCAGACGAGACCCACAGCTCATCTGAGCCGCTCTGATGTCTCTGTGGTCTGTTTAAACAAGAGCGCTGCGCTAATCCGCTCAGATGGGGCCATTGAGTATGAGGCCGCAGTGGGTTCCTCTCTACACACACACACACACACACAAACACACACACACTCAAGTCAAGTCACCTTTATTTATATAGCGCTTTTTACAATACAGATTGTATCAAAGCAGCTTCACAGTGATGAAAATAATACAACAAAGTTTGTTTCTAGAAGAAGATTGCGTCATCGTCCACCTTAAGTAAGGCAGATCAATAATATTGTTGAATATTAAATGTCCCCAACTAAGCAAGCCAAAAGCCAAGCCACACACACACACACACACACACACACACACACACACACACACACACACACACACACACACACACGCACATACACACAGAACTATATGCAAAGTAACGCACTTAAATATATCTCATCCTGCTTTAACGCAAGATACACAGGACCTAACACACACTCTCTGTTTTGTTTTTTCATTTTAATTTAGATTGAGGATCAAATAAAAAATAATTAGAATTCATTCATAATTTTAATTAAAAAAATATTAAAATAACAATAATGAAAAGGGGGTAAACAAGCAGTATTGACAGACAAAAAGGCAGAACAACAAAATAGTAAATAGAAAGTCTACAGTAAAAAAAACAATACAACAAAATAGGACAAACCTAAAATAAAATAAATAATACAATTAAAAAAATATCTAAAATTAAAACAAAAACACGTTTAACAAGTAGTATTAAATAAAGCGGAAAAACTGAACAAAAATAAAAAACAGACTATATAAAATACAAAAGTACATGGGAAAAAGAAGACTAAAATAAAATAAGTAGAATACTGTAAAACAAAATAAATTAGTATTGACAAGTAGTTAATCAAGCAGAACAAATAAATCAAAAATTAAAACAGAACAAAATAGGAGAAAAATAAAATAAAATGAAATAATGGGGGGACAATTTTTAAATAAAAATCAACTGTCTTTAGAAAATTTTACATTAAGAAAAAAACAAAGGAATAAATTACAAAGGTCTCATTAATGAGTTGTTAAAAAGATGAGTTATCATCTCTTGAGTTGAGTTGAGTTAATATAATAATCAAGAAACATAGGATAGCTCATCTCTTCCGTGAGCACTTGACTGTGTCTTGCTGACTCTTTAAACAACAACAACAAAAAAAATGCTTTCATTATTTTCACTAAATCCCTCCCTGTTCTTGCCTTTACAACTCTAGACTATTGCTAGCACTTTTTGTTTCAATGTTTGTCTAAGTCTCTTTGGATAAAAGCATTTGCTAAATCAAAAAATGTGAGTTTAAAGGGAAAAAAGTACAGGTGAAAAAACAAGACTAAGTGTGCCAATAACACACACTTGCACTGAGCTTTACTAACTGTAGCCTAGAGCTATTCACAAAAGGGCTGCATTGCAATATATATTTCATAGCCTAGTGGTCAGTGCACTAACATTCATTGTTTTTCAGCTTATTGCGACACGACTTCAAGTCCCGGGTCGTCAAACTTTCTTGATACTATACTTTCCTATCATAATAAAAGGCAAAAAAAAAAAAAAAAATTCTTTAAACTGATGCAAGTTAAGCTCGATCCACACACAAAGTAGAATCGGCATTTTTTAAGTCATTACATCAACACCTCTCATAATGGGAGCGGGGAAACGGATTCCGACAGCAGTTTTTTAAATATTTCTGACACACTGAGGTTCTAATATTTATCATATTGATGCTGTTTAAGCTCCATCCACACACAGAATAGAATAAGCATATTTTAAGCCGATACATCAACATCTCTCATCATTAGGGTGGGGGAACGGATTTCGACAGCTGAACTATTTGCCGTCAGATTCTGTTCCCCCCATGTTCCTTACACAATAAGGTTCTAATATTTATCAAATTGCAGCACATTACTAGCCTCAATAGCCTAGTGGTCAGTGTTCTAGCAATTTTTTTTTTTAGCTTTGGGCGACCCGAGTTCAAGTCCTGGGTCGTCAAACTTTCTTGATACTATACTTTCCTATCATAATAAAAGGCAAAAAATATATATTCTTTAAACTGATGCAAGTTAAGCTCCATCCACACACAAAATAGAATCAGCATTTTTTAAGTCATTACATCAACACCTCTCATAATGGGAGTGGGGGAACGGATTCCGACAGCTCTTTTATTGCCGTCGGATTCTGTTCCCCCCATATTTCTGACACACTGAGGTTCTAATATTTATCAAATTGATGCTGTTTAAGCTCCATCCACACACAGAATAGAATAAGCATATTTTAAGCCGATACATCAACATCTCTCATCATTGGGGTGGGGGAACGGATTTCGAGTTGAACTATTTGCCGTCGGATTCTACTCCTCCTATGTTTCTTACACAATGTAAGATATTTATCACATTGCAGTAAATTAAACCCAGCCAAAAACACACATCCTCCAGGTACAGAGGAAGCATCCTTTAGATCGCCCAGTGAGCTTCCTGTGGATGAGCCAGATGCTGTTCTCTAAGGATTACCAGAGTATACACACAGAAAACCTTAAAGGGTCCAATATCACTGTGGGATCTTGTTCACAATAGGGAACGAACTGTACATGAAATATAAGCAGACACACCCTTACACACACACACACAGTCAAGGTGATATGACACGCAGCTGTTGTTTTTTAAAGGCAGGCAGGAAGAAAGAAAGTGAATGAAAGCCTCTGCTTTGTCTGCATTAACGTACAGATACCGGCAGCCCCTATCGCACATCCTGATAATCTATAAGACTGCGCTTCATAAAACAGTGTGCAGACATGTGCATCTGTGTGTGTGATGACAGGCAGACTGTTGTGACGGAGTTAAAACCGAGGTGATGAGTTTACGCACAGCTGTATATCTCTGTGATGACTGATGGCATGGCAGTGTATGATTATTCACAGATGTGCACTGTAAAGCTCACATGTAAAAAAAAAAGTTCATGTTTTCTGATAAACAGCAACTCACCTGATTGATGTGTTTGAGTTTGTCAATGATCTGACTGATGACAGGTTCAGGAGGTTTTTGTCTGGATTCAGAGCCGTGTGGATGGACTCTCTTCAGCCCTGGACCAGGAAACCTGCAAAATATATTATTCATACTTAAACTAAATGACAGGTTTTAAAGCACATCACACTAAGAACATACAGTCCATTATATAGTTGAACATCCTTGTCAGGATGTATGCTAGTGTTGTTTTTATTGTGTTCACTTATTTGCCCAACAGCTAAAAACAAAACAAAAATATAATGAAATTGGAATTTTATAGAGACCGCTGTGATCTTCCACAAGAACATGAACTCTAAAATTGGCCTCTACTGCCACCTAGAGGCAAACATGTGACCACCTTTAAATTCTTCCCCCCATTCAGCACATTGATTCAGTCATGCTGCATGAGGACACGGATTTCAAAGGCACTTTACAACAAAACAATCTCTTATTAGTAGATGCCAAGGACTTTGTGAATAAATTAAGCCTTGTTTTGTCCGTTGTTCAAAATTACTCAAAGCTAAAAAACAAAAACAGAAGCATAAATATGAATGGTATCTACCAGTAAATTGAAATCTGCATTCAGTCCCCCCCACAGAAAAAGTTCCTGTTATGTTGTAGCTCTTAACAGACACACACACACACACACACACTAAGTGAACGGTAAAACAGCACAACTGGGTCAGACATGTGCTGGCATCTGAATGTTTCTGAGCAACTGGAGCATATGTTGGGCATCATCAACTGCTAAAAATGTGTGTGTGTGTCTGCGCCCAAGTGTTTCCCCCGATCCCCCCGGGCCCGTTGGACTCATGTTCCAGTTAATTACTCCCTATTAAAAGCTAATTAGTGTTGATGCACACGGGCACATTGGTGCAAGCACTGAGGCGACAGAGAGACAGTGAGTGACATATTCCATGCCTCGACACCAACCTCAACTCATCAGCGAAGTCCATGCACCACAAAAATCAGTGTTTTTATTTAAATTTTATAAAAATATCCACAAATTGTTTTGTGTGTGTGTTCTTGTATGTTTTATGAAGACAAAAATGTGTATAATGACATATGTATTACACTGTAAACATGATTTATGAGGATACCTCCTGTGTCCTCGTAAACCAAATGGCTTAATAACATACTAAAGTGTTTTTTTAATTAAAAAAATTCAGAAAATGTCCTGTGATGGGTAGGTTTATAGGGGTAGGGTTAGTGCAAGGGAATAGAATCCTCACAAACCACATATTCAAGTATGTGTGTACCGTGTGCTTTTAGACGAAAGAGCCAAAGATATGCCAAAGATATGACCTCATGTTCCATTCTTAGGAATGACATAATCCTGAACAAGTCTATCCAATCATCTCTCACAGCACCTTATTTTACATGCACTGCTTATTCATTAAGCCAAATTACATTTCCATACTTATTTATTCTCCTTATTACTCACGATGGCAGCTCACCTCCCGCTTTTAATTATCACATTAATAATACAGACATGAGATCAGAAGACATGGGCAGCGTTTAATGGAAGATGAGATTAGCTGGAGCTTCACGCATGAGGCGCCCACTTGTGTGCTGACCAGGGTGCATCAGCATCAGGTCAGATCTGTACTGTCTGCCTGAAAAACTTTCAGATTTGTTCTGTTTAGGATGGTGGGCACATGCTACAAAATTAATCAAACGTTATTGCAGAAATGCTAAAACGTAATGGGGTAGCTAAAGTGAGGATTGTTTCAGCACTAAAAAGCCTTCCCTTATGAATTTTAATTAGGTGTGATGTAAATTAGAGAAAATAACTATAAAACATCAGAATCTGTTCTAATTGGCCAATCACATTTCAGCACTGAAATACACAATAAGAAACATTATTTGAACATTTTAATTGAACGTCCAACAAGTCTTCCTTTTTTCACTTTTGATTAAAATGTCCTTGTATATCGAGTCTTTGTTTTATGCAATTTGGAAGCGTGTGAATAAGGAGGGTTTAGTCTGTTCTTGTGGATTTGATCTATAGCAGATTTTCATATTTTATCTTGCAAGATGTTTGTGTTATAGGAAAGACTGAAAGCTTGGCATGTTAATATGTAAGTGTCACAACAGTATAGCTTCTATGTGCTTCTATAGTTGACATTTAACTTCACTAGAGATGCACTCTGAATGAATGATGCCATATGGACGATTATAAGTCATTTTTGTTGGATACTTTAAATGCACTACAGAAATACACTGACATTCAAAAGGTTGGGCCAGTAAGATTTTAATATTGTTGACAGAAGTCTATATATATATATATATATATATATATATATATATATATATATATATATATATATATATATATATATATATATATATATATATATATATGAAGAGTTCAGATGCAAAAGCCTCTAAGTGCCATCTGAAATTTTCTTCTAGAATGATCATTTTGATCAAGCTTGTATATTTAAATTCAGTAATTTCACTTAAATGGCAATGAAAATTACCTATTAATCGTCATTTAACTGAACTTAAATATACGAGCTTGATAAAAATGATCATTCTATAAGAAAATTTCAGATGGCACTTTGACAGAGGCTTTTGCATCTGAACTCTTCATATATATCCTGTGATACCTGTGATAATGCTGATTTGCAGCTCAAGAAACGCTTATTATTATGTTAAAAACAGTTGTGCTGCTTAATATTTTGTGGAAGCCGTGATAAAAGAAAATCAAAATTTGTTTGATGAATAGAAAGTTCAAAAGAATGGTATTTGTTTGTTTACTGTCAATATTTCTGAATAAAAGTATTCGTTTCTTTTTAAAAAACATCTTAATGATCCCATATTGTCTAAAGGTAGTACGCATTAAAAATACAAAAGTACATTCAAATAAAACACACCAAATACTTTGAAAACTTTGTGCATTTTTTGGACAAACATTCTGTAGAATCTTTAAAATGATTTCATAAAATGAAATGCTAGTATGTTTAATTTTTTTTTTTTTTGCATTAATGTTAACTGCCATGTTCTATTATGTAAAAATTATTTAAAGTAGACAGAAGTTGGCATTTTCCATGTGTTCTAATGTAAAATTAGATTCCTAAAAAACAAAAACAACCCACGACAGGCATTATTGTACAGCAGGAGCACAGGCAACCCAACTGTTACTACAGGAAATGACTAAACACCCCGTGGATGTACAGTCTGGACCAGCTACTCATGCTGAACCTGCTCAGACTCATGGACCTACTGAGCACCCCTCAGAGATCCAACATGCCCCACTGCCCAAACCCGCTGGAGACCACGCGAATCAATCACGAGGATCTTCATGAGCTAACTGAGGAACAGCTGAAGGAGACGGGGGTTATTGAGCGTGAGGAAGAGAAGTGCTCTAGGACTCAAAACACAATGAATATCCTCCAATCTTGACTTCTCATAGTTATAAATGAACAAGCTTGTCCGCCACAAACTCCCTTCAAACTGAAAGATGAAGAGGTTGGTGTAGGCAACAACAGTGATGTGGCGTACCAGCTGGAATATCTCAATAAACTTAAATAAATTATGACTTTAAAATAATATTATCAGCACTGTCAAAACATTAAAATAATATGCTTATGTTTTAGTGTGGCTTATACTTATTGCAGAACATCTGTGCATATGTAAAGAATTCTGTGACTGCTGTTTATTCTCACTCATACACAACAACTCTCTATCCTATTTTCATCCCATTAAATGTCTCAGTCAAACAAGCGAATACCAAAATAAACTCCTTTTTAAATAATAGATTCTGTATTTATCAAACTACTTCAGATGTAGCTACTTGGTGAGTCTGATTTTCACCCACAGAATCGATTGTTTTTAGTTTAACAGTGAGTTATTGTAACGGTGACCATTTTAATAGCATTACTGATGGTTCAAATGATATCTAGTATAATATTAGGAGTATGTTTCTGGTTTAGAGTCGATGAGGGGGTACTTGAGCCGAGCCGATGGGCCTGTGGGAGTACATAAGACCAAAGCGGTTAGGAAACATCGGCTAAAATGAAGAAGGCAGATATTGAGAATGCTAAAATTGATTCTCTAGAAGGCAGAAATCTGTGCCAGAGTTTTGGTGACTTGATCCTTGACATTGAGGGCTCATCTGCGCTGCCTCCAGCACAGGGGGAAATATCATTTCTAGCCAACACCAGGGATGCTAGAAATGAACTTTACAATCAAATCATCTTTTGCAATAATAATTGTTTTAATCCTGACATGAAATAACATTTCTGCACAGTTTCGACTGTTTAGATTGGTATGAAAGAATGAGCAGGAATGTTGTTGTAGCTGCTCGTTGTGTTTATTTGACTGTGGCGTTAATGAATTTGCTTTATGCTTTGACATTTTTGAGTCGACTATTTAATATATCAGGGCCACATAAATGGTGACATTCTTTGGCACAATTAAGATGGCTTTCTTCCCAGTACAGAATGTGACAGAGCGCTTCGTCTTCAATACATTGCATAAAATGGGTCTGAACGCATTCCAGAATTAATTATATTTCACTAGAAGCCAAGGAATGACATTGAGATTCAGCAGACATTTCTGGCCAAGCATGGTTATTCTAGTTCTCTCTTCTCCTATCTATTTCTCTCATGGGTCCTAATTAACTCCTGAGGGCCTGAGAGCCACCTGACACAGCTGTCTGTCCCCTAAGGCCAACTGTTCACCACGCTGTTGTGACCAGGCCATTTCATTCCCACTCATTCCTCAACTGAACTTACTGGAGAGTAAACAACGCATAATGCTGTAATGTTGACACACATGTCCAACAGTGACCAGACGGATACAATGAACAGATAAAGCAAGAACGGATATCAACACTTAGGAGCTAACCTGTACATGTCTGAAAACTGAAAAATACTTGCAAAATACATCACTGTTTATGACATTGATAAATATTTGCATAGTTATCGCTTAATCTAACTTGATTTTGTTTTAGCTCATTTTATATGATGGTGTCTTGGAAGTGTGTCTGAAACCAGTTTCCTTAGAAAGTACATTCATGCACAAAACATTACCTGTTACCTATATTGAGCAATGTTCCCTCCCTCTAATTTTTGTTCTTGATGAGCAAAACCTTTTTATATTGGACAGAAATGTCAGCCATCTGAGCAAAAACATACTTTACACCAAATCTGTGCAGGTTACATGATGCAGTTGTAACTTTTAACTTTAAATTACTATTTCTATTCAATAGGAACCCTAAAAACAACTGAAAACAAGCATTTAATTCAGAATTCTATTATTACAAAATTAACTAATTCATTATTATTGAAAACTTATAATATAATATAATATAATATAATATAATATAATATAATATAATATAATATAATATAATATAATATAATATAATATTTGAAAATAAATTGAAGCATCTAAATTGAGATCTATCAAATATTTTCAAGAAACATGAACTTGTGAATTCTGTTATGATCTAATGTTTGAGATAATCCTTAAAGGGGGGGTGAAACACTCAGTTTCAGTCAATCTCATATTAATCTTGAGTACCTATAGAGTAGTATTGCATCCTTCATATCTCCAAAAAGTCTTTAGTTTTATTATATCTATAAAAGAAAGATAGGCTGTACCGAGTCTTTCCGGAAAAAAACGAGCGGCTGGAGGCGTGCCGTGTGGGCGGAGCTAAAGAATCACGAGCATACATACAGAACACGTTTTTGCTTAGAAAAACGTGAGATGTGCTGTGAAATGGGGGAAAAACACAAGGTCTCGAGAGTTTTTTAAAAGTAGAAATGATTTTAACTTGAGCGCAGTGTTTTTAGAACACCATGTCATGCGCGAGTTTTACAACATTTGTGTGTGTTTACTCGTGGTTTATGAGGACATGAATTGGTTTATTCCAAAACAATGGAATAGTAGCGCATTTCGATGAAGAAGCGCGTTTTGTGTGAACGGCCCCTAGGTTTATTATGAAATAATTTATTTATTTCAACATATTTTCACACTCTTTGTGTATTGTTGTTTGGAGTGGTTTTACAATAAACAAACAGACACCTACAGTTGCCAGCTAAACAAATGTATTTAAACACACACACCATACATCGCATGCTCCATAGATACATTAACTATACGTGATCATGTTGTTTACTTGCTGTGCTTACGCGCCGATAGCTAACAACACACAGACATTTGAAGCAGTTTTACACACCGTCTGCGGTTCCAACGCACGACCGTGAACCTTTATCGTTTGGACTGCTCCATCCTTAAGCATTAGACGATCTGCAAATCCGGCAAATACTTCCCTAAAGCCGAGCACAGCGCTTTGATGGGCGTACTACTTTCGCTCTCTCACTCTGGTCTACGAGTGCGCGCGCGCCCTTCCGGGAGAAGTGCCCTTAGGACCCGTATAAGGAAATTCCGCCCCATCTGACGTCAGACATGCCCACACTTGAAAAAAACTTTCCGAAACTTGTGACAAACCGGAAGGAGTATTTTTGGTACAGAAATACTCCATCAAACGTACAACTTAATTTTTTAATCTTTGTCCATGTTTAGCATGGGAATCCAACTCTTTAACAGTGTAAAAAACTCAGTATGCATGAAATAGCATTTCACCCCTCCTTTAAAAAATTGACACAATCCTTTAAAGTCCATTTAAAAGTCAACCCATTTTAGTTCTATAATGTGATGTATTTTAGAGTTAAGGAGACATTCTGTGAAAATGAGACATTCTGTGCAAAAAAAGGGCTCATTTTAAACTAGAATGTAGCCAAACTATATGAGAGTTTGCAAAAACAATGCCTAAATAGCTATTAGGCAATTGGTCAACATTATCCAACAGACAATTAGCAAAAAAGTAAAGTCATTTCCGAGGAATTTATTACAATGTGATTAAAGATTAGGATGTCTTTGGAATAATGTGCACCGATGAATCGTTGTAAGATTAGCAATAAGACCAGGAATGAGCATTAAAGGGATAGTTCACCCAAAAATGAAAATTCTGTCAGTAATTACTCACCCTCATGTTGTTCCAACCCCGTAAGACCTTCGTTCATCTTCGGAACACAAATTAAGATATTTTTGATTAAAGACATCGTTAATATAGTCCAAGTGACTCCAGTGGCTCAATCTTAAGTTTATAAAGCGACGAGAATACTCTTTGTGCGCAAAAACAAACAAAAATAACGACTTAATTCCACTTTTCATTTCCTTCTCTCTGGGCCTCGGGTCTTTTCACGTAGTGTTTAAGCGTAGCGCGTCTGTGTTGCACGTCACCACGTAGGCTCACTATTGGCCGACGCTGGTCATGTGTGATACGTGGTGACGTACAACACAGTACGCGCTACGCTTAAACACTACGTGAAAAGACCCGAGGCCCAGAGAGAAGGAAATGAAAAGTGGAATTAAGTCGTTATTTTTGTTTGTTTTTGCGCACAAAGAGTATTCTCGTCGCTTTATAAACTTAAGATTGAGCCACTGGAGTCACTTGGACTATATTAACGATGTCTTTAATCAAAAATATCTTAATTTGTGTTTCGAAGATGAACGAATGTCTTACGGGGTTGGAACAACATGAGGGTGAGTAATTACTGACAGAATTTTCATTTTTGGGTGAACTATCCCTTTAAGAGAGTAAATAGGACCCATTTTGATACCATGTTGAATTTAATGATCACTTCACTTTTTGAGCTGATATTTCCAAGTCGTTAGGATGAGATACTGTAGCTCTATGACAATTTTTAAACTGGGTTCCAAAGGGCGTGTGGAAAGCCAGGCACAGGCAGGCACAGTGCGAATTAGCCACCAAACCACCCGACATCAGTTACCCCACAAAGACCACATCACAATTCACACCCTGTTGCCTGTCAGATGGAACTGGAGTCAGCCAAACTCATTAGATACACACACACACACACACACACACACACACACACACACACACACACACACACACACACAATCATCCGCTCAGCTTCTAGCCACTTACACTGTCTACATTTAATTCAGAAAGCTCTTTAGACTTCAGGATTTGTGACAAGCTCAGGGGCAATATGTCTCTTCGGGGCAATTTTGAGATTGTAGTAATACTAGAAAGCATTTAGGAGGCTGATTCTATTGTAATATATGCTACTTTTACCCACTTAGTATAAACTGTCAGAATAAAAACACTAATAGAGAGTGTGCGTGGGTCATAAAAAGATAAAAGCCTCTTCCATCCTGAAATAACTTATATTATAAGCTACAATAGGAGTCTTGGATGCTGAGTGGTCAAGCATTCCAGCCATGCAAAAATACACAAAATATTCCTTAGTAAAGCAAGACACCTGACACAAATCAAACAGGGTAGTTGTACAATACGATCAATAGGTTGTACAGCTGGTACATTGGTGCCAATCTTTCAGCAGACGAAACACTGAATTTTTTTTTCAAGCGGACAAACAGAAAATGAAACATGACCTGGCTTAAACCCAATTTAAGCCAGTTCAACTTATGTTTGCTCCCTCATGCACTCATTTATTAGCATCAAATTAAATATGCTGTCTACCCTGGCAAGAGCCCATAGTAACCGCAAGGATGTGAAACAACAGCACCCACTGAGAACAACTATTAATCTTAGTTTACATGTCAGGGACTATATCTGCAAGTGGAATGATGCCACTTAATGAATTTGCTTACTTTTTAATGAACATTTATGTCCTAATTATATGCTAAAAGACACTATATTGTGAGACTAAAAAAAAAAAACAGTATTAGGATGTGGCCATCAGTGCTGCCACAAATGATAAACTCACTTGTCTGTCATCTCCTGTCCGTTCCAGCAGAGGGAGCTGTTGAGTGCCATCGGCTCTTTGCTGCACAAAGATTCTCCGAGACCACTGTAGAACTGACTGAAGCCCCTCAGACCAGAGATAAACTCCCTGCAGCAGACAGAGAGGAAATTGAGAAAGTATGAAAGCAGCAGAAAGAATAAGCCATGTGGACTCTGAAAATGAAAACTGAAATTAGATCTGCACAGAGAGGCAAGATTAAAAAGAACAGCACAAAGATACACGGATTCATGGGGAAAATGAGGGGCATGGAGAAAAATGAAAATGGGTATGGGGTCAAACGCAGTTTGAAACGTGATCTACTCCATTACATGTCGTTTACTGTCAGGCTAAGTTGATTTGAGACGCTTTGACTGATAATTGACATTATGCTGGAAAAGAAAAAGCATACTGTTTTGGCTCATCTGTTCATCAGAGTGAAGGAGAGTGGAACAGCACAGGACAGAGGGGGCAGAAGGCGACTCAATGTCACTCACACGGCAGGAGACAAAGCCTGTGTTAATGAGCCTCTCTCTGTCACCATCAGCCTGAACACACACACCTCAACTAACAGCACAAATACACAAACACACTCTGCATTTCAGAATTCATATACTTAGGCTACCTCCACCCAGAATGAATCAGTCGCCCACCTAGTCAGACATGTGCAAGCTCAGATTTTTGAATCCGCAACTTCCATTGAAAATAATATCTTTGATATATTTTGAATAAAATATGATATAAATATGGCCCTGTTCACACCTGGTATTAAGATGCGTTTTGGTCGACGCAAAATACAGGTACATAAAACATTTTGAGCTTGTCCACTTTCGACCACTTCCAGTTGAAAACACATTAGACTGGATTGCTTTTATAGTGTAGACACTCATGTGGTCGAATGTGTTCGAACAGCCACAAAAGACTTCTCTGTAAACTGACTTAATGCGTAAACATTATGGGAAGCGCGCTAGCCAGACGGGATTTAAACTTTGTCAGCTGACGACCCAAGTTTGGTTGGAAGACAAAAAATGTACCAAGCGCAATGTTCTCTCACCATTTCTGATTTCTAACAAGCACTCACAACGTTCAGTGCGGTTTCGCGGCTATCAGAGCAGAAACGAAAGCTGATGCTATATTCTTCTGTCATCTCCGGGCGCATTCAAATGTAAATTGTACTAACTTATTTTGTCCATTAGATCGAAAGATCTGAAAAAGACCATAGATTTACCCGCCCATAGATAATAATAAGAAATGTTTCTTAAGCACCAAATCAGCATAGTGACCCTGGACCACAAAATCAGTCACATGGGTCAATTTTTTTTTTATATATTTACGGTAGGAATTTTACTTTAATATCCTAATGATTTTTGGCATTAAAAAAAAAAAAATCGATAATTTTGACCTATACAATGTATTGTTGGCTATTGCCACAAATATACCCGTGCAACTCCAGGGTCACATATTAGAATGATTTCTGAAGGATCATGTGACACTGAAGACTGGAGTAATGATGCTGAAAATTCAGTTTTGCCATCACATATATTACTGTTTTTACTGTATCTTTAATCAAATAAATTAAGTCTTGGTAAATACGAACCTTCTTTCAAATACATCAAAAAACAACCTTTTAAACAGTAGTGTATAACAGACATAGAATTTATTAAATTATTACATATTATAATATTACATTTTATTTATTTATATATACTTTGTATTAATGTAAATAAATGAATGTAGGCTACATAATATACATAAATTAAGGGACATTTTACTCAAACCACCTTAGAATCAGGTAATACACTAAAAGTAATACACTACTAAATTGTTAAAAAAGCTTTTTTGGTCATGTCTTATTTTTAATAGGAAAAGAAGTGGAAGAAAAGTACAGAAGTAGAAAAAAGGTGTATTCACAGCATCACTCAAATACTCAAAAATATAGAACAGTCTGTTTGAGTGGGTTGGAAGACCCCTAAAAAGGTCAGTAAATCTACAGTATACAGAGAAAACCACGAAGGACGAGATAGAGTCAGAGGAAGAGAGAGAGAGAGAGTGAGTGTTTCAGAGGCGCTGAAGTGGAGAATCTATTACAGCATCAGAAGATGTGAGCTGTATGAAGAGATGCATGAGAACGGCATTATGGTTGGCTGTAAATCCCATTCCTCACATTTTATTTTCACAGAATTGATTATTGTCAATTCTACAGCAGCAATGCTTTGCAGCCTTCTTGAGTGGAGTGTTTAGAGCACTTGAGAGATTCAAATAAAACAGAAATGTGTGTGTTTTCAGCAGCTGATTGCCATTTTTAGAGCTGACGGTTAAGAGTAGTCAGGCATACTCATGTTTCAATACTGCTGAATAACAAGATCAGCCATTAGAATCAGTGAGGCAGTTAAGCTCCAAACGCATTAAGTACCATGAAAGTGCCAATTTATTTAAAGTATTCAAAATAGCTTTATTTGAGAAACAGACTGAAATTTAAGTCATTATTTGTTTTCAGGTCAGCTTTAAGTCTTTTCCTCACACAGAGCTATCTAGGACCCTACGATTTCCGTGATGCAGAAAACGCAGTCAGAAAAACACAATTTACCGAATCTCTGGGAATTTGGCAAAAGAAAACACAGAAGCTCAAAGGATTTGCACTACAACCCTCCAAAATTCAGTTTAATTTGAAGAAATTTCTTTAATTCAGCTAAAAGGTCACGCCGTGTCTTATCGATCTTCTGTTGGTTCATTTGATACAAATTCGCAGGTCAAAGTTCACCAAACTTGAACTTTGGAATGCAACAATGCTTGCGTTTCCAGTCTCCAGCTCTCACAAAAATGGACCGCCCTGTTATCGAAAAAGAAAAAATGTAGGGCAGGAACTTGGTTCTATTGATCAGTTTCTGACTGGATAGAGACAGATCTGAAGTCAAGCTTGAGGTCAAATGTAAAAAAGGGGAAAGGGAAGTCCTGCATACGTCACCAGAGAGAAGTTTTCATTCACAATAAGATCAAAACATGCATTTAGAAAATAGATGACTTTACGTTTTCATTTTGACTGTATGAGAAACATGTTGGTCCCACTTTATATTAAGTGGCTTTAAGTACTATGTACTTACATGTACTTACATTGAAATGAATAATTTGATACAATGTACTTATTGTGTAACTACATGTTTTTACATTGTACTTACATTTGAAAAATTGTAATTTTAATTAATTAATTTTAATTATAATTCAGCTGTAATTAATTTATGTAATTACATTTGTAATTACACAGTTGATTTAATTACAAATTAAATTTAATTACAAATTAATTTGTAATTATTCAGCTGTAATTAATTTATGTAATTACATTTGTAATTACACAGTTGACCCTTCCCTTACACCTTAAACCTACCCAATCCACCACACCTGTCCCTAACCTTACCCGTATCACACCTCAATAGCAGCAAAAGTGTTTAACAATACAACATGAACACAATAAGTACATTGTACTTATTTTTTGATGTAAGTACATAGTACTTAACGCCACTTAATATAAAGTGGGACCAACATGTTAACTGACTGCTGTTTCTTTAAATCACTTCATATACAAAATTCAAATATTGAATCATGGCGTTACCTGCGGCGTCCAAAGAGGGTCTCATCGGGGTCAAAGTTCACCGGAGGGCGGTTGTGGGGCACCGGCTGGGCTGCCGCGTGTTCTCTCGACAGGGCCAGAGCACGAGACACCCGCGGGGGCGCGTGCGCACATATCCCGCTCACCTGTGAACAGGAGAAGATTGGCGGGATGAGTGTGATCACTCTTGGACACAGTCCTGGAAGACATCCAGCTGAGAAAGCAATTAATAAGACAAACTGTCCCTGCAAAACTTCTTCCCCATTCAGCTAATTGTCTGGCTGATGGTGCCGCATTTGCCTCCTGTTTGTTTGTTTGTGTTTGATGACAATAGGATTTGCATAACAAAACGAGGCATTGTTGAGTCTGTCAGACACTCTGGCTGCGCTCTTTCAATAATCATAACCCTTTGCAGACATAACGAAAGTAAACAAGCCTCTCGTTCCCCTTCTCGTGCGCGCTAAATGCTATTGTTTTTATACGGGACAACATAATAATAATAATACCCCGCTACCATGCTGGCTGTGTGAGATAATGGAGTCTTGCCATTCTTTCAGGTGCAATAAAAATGCAAATGCTTCTTAATGTTTAGCTTGTGGTTTAATGATTTGCCGCTGTTTAATTTCCCATGGGGGCTGGTCCAGGGCGTCATTTTGCCATGTAATGCTTGTGGCATATTGTGCCTGCTTGTTCATGAATGAATATGTGTGTGTCTGGGTAAACAGGCTCTGGAATTCTGATGGGATCCGGGAAAGGAGATCAATAGTACAAGGACATCTTCATGCGAACAGGGACGGCTGGGGGATTGGTCGCTGCGGCTAAACATAAGAAGATACACTTTTTAACATGTTCTGAAACATCAGTGTGTGGGGTGATCGGATTCACTCTACAGTCAATCATAAAATCTGCACACACCAACAAATACACCAACAAACTGCTGTTGAGATAAACGACATGATTATCAGCGTAGATCAATAGAAGCTCTTTCTAGCAAACAGCCCAGGGGAGGGTAAATAGATACTGTTGATGTGCATGTGAGTGTTTTAGTGTGTGAAAGAGATTAAGAGAAAGAACAAAAGACAGAACTAGACAGCGACAAAAGAGGTACGGCGGAAGATCAGATCAGAGAGTCTTGATACAAATGCAATCCTGATGCAACATATTCCAGCACTGCAACACTTTCTACCGTTGCTTTTCTCTCTGTGGTTCCTCGGGTCACAGGATATCTGACTCAAACCCAAGCTATTTAAAATGAGCAGGTAGCTAAGTTACAAACTACTCTATATAAAAATAGCTAGCCTGTTTATTAAAAAAAACTGATGAGCAATATTGTTTGTAATACATATTTAAATACAAAAAAATATATATTCAGACCAACAACATTATTGGTTTTATGCAACAATTCAATAAACAAGAGTAAAGGCTCATTCATGCCAAGGATGATATCTTTAATGATAATGATAGATATAGTTTAAAAAATCGTTGTAAATGTAAAAGAATAGCCATGTAAACAGAGTCCACACCACAACTATAATGATAACAGCAGAGAGAAACAATATTGTTGGAATCACTTTCTGAAACTGGTGTGAACGGGCCTTTATAGAAGTTAATGAGTCATTTACGTTTTAGACACAATACTGTCAATTTCTATATTTTTGTTCCACCAGTCAAAATAATTCCACTATGGTGCATCTTGTATGAATAAACTTTTTATTGAAAAATCGGTTGCAATAATAGTTGTTTTTTTAAAATACAGTCACTTGCTTCATTGCTGAATGAATCAGTGCTTTTGAACAAATCAGTTGAATAAATCTTTCACGAATTCACTTATAACAACGGTCACATGCTGCCATCTACTGGCATAAGGATGTAAATGTCTTTTTGAACACCGATATAAGCTACAAACAAGCACATCGGTCATAATGCAAAATGATTCTAAATGACTCCACTAAAATCTATTTTTGGATGCAGCTCATCATATTAGTTTAATGCTTTAACTAGTTAGTGGTACACATGTAGTCACCTCACCTGAATGTGCTTGTAAAATTGTTTTGGATGTCTTTGCCGGAGAAAGCAGCTTTATCTTCACACTGCAAATTAAACATTTAAACACTTCCCCCACCCTCTCCCCTCCTGAGACATGGTAAAGTATAAGGGGATTAGGCAGGAGTCATTTACACTGGAACAGCTCTGAAGGATTCTAACCCAAACTGATGAATTGTGATTTCAACGGTTTCCATTTTTCTTTAGAAACAAATCAAATGCAGATGTTACTTAGGAAAAACCATTAACCATCAATTGCAGCCAATTTTCAGCTGCACACCTGTAGAAACCAACTTTTTATTTTTGTTCATAATGTCTAGATAAATGTTATATATACAAATGTAATCATTTTATATTATTTTACTAATTAATTAGCACCTTATTTTAATAAAATTGTATGTTGTTGTAATGCTGTTTACCGTTGCTGTCGAAATATCTCCATGTTTTGTCATTTTTTTCATAAATCATTACTATTGGTAATCTTTTACTGTACGTCTGTGTGTTTTGCAAATATTTAACCAATGAAAAGTATTAGAAAGAGGTAATGACTAAACCTCGTAACTCCATTGGATCTTCAAACTGTCAGTATAACTCCACCTCGCCTCTATCGTGAATGAAGTGCCGCACACATTTTGGACCATCTCTGTATGTTTGCAATGCAAGGGTTAAAAAAATGGTTCTTTGAATAAGTACAGCATTTTCTTTACTCAAGAAACACTATATATAGCTATGATAAACTTTATAACTTGTAAGTTTATGAAAAAATAAATGACGATGCACTTACTGTTCTAGACGGACAAAACATGTATGGCCGAAATTCTCAAAAATTTGCTCAAAAACCTCCATTTACGCTTGTTTTTCGGTAAAAATGTTAATAATATAATGACACATGCAAGTGTCTGACCATATATAAAGCCACAATATCCTTATATATATATACAATATATACTTTGACAACACAATGTTTAATTATTTAAAAAATACTGTGTTTTTTCCATTTCCTGAAAAGTAGCGTTTTGGACATGCAAGGTTTCCGCCCAATAGCGACGATATTTTTCTTGTCATTACCCGTTTTGTATATAATGCTTTGGTAATATTGTATGTAAACCCAATCATGCCAATAAAGTACTTTAAAATTGAAAACTTAACACTGTACATAATAGTAAAGGTGCTGTATGGATTGCACTAAGACAAATGGGAATCCAAAATAAACAAAACAAACATGCAGGAGATTTCTGGAGCAAAACTATCTAAATCACATAAGTGTACACGAGAACTGGTCCAGAGTAAAGGAAACACAGGGCTGTAAATACAGTGATAGAACAAAGGAAACCAAGCTAGACACATATGCAAACAAATGAGGACATAATCAGCAGCCTGACCGGGAACAGGAAAACAGGAACAAAAACACAAACAAACCAACGTACTCCTGACAAATGTCTTTTTTGCTGATATAATGAAGGAAAAAATGTAATGTTGTACTTAATAAAATAGCTTTGCTACTGAAAAATGCTAACTTGAACAAAATTAAAATGGACAATTCTTATTTTTTAATGAAATATTGCAGTATTTATTATATATCACAGCAATGGCAAACTACAACATTCAATTCCAGATGGACAACATTTTTTTCTTATTCAAGTAGCCATTTAACTCGGATATACGTCACAATATAGGGAAGAAAAGACTATCACAACTTTCATTTCAAACTCACAGTATTGCTTTTAGCAATGCTACTGCTCAAACCTGGACACATCAAACGCTCTCCGATCGGCCCTCATGTTAATACACTCAACCAGATGAATTCTACAGTATCAATGCCAAGCCTGCATGTACACTGTCTAATCTAATCCCAGACACCCACGCATTCTTATCCAATGCTCCCTGTGGTGTGTGCTCATGGGAAATCATTAGTGGCCGGTCTGAAACATGGCTCTTTCCTGCTGTAATTTACTCTGTATTGCGGGTCTGTGTCCCTACGGCCTTGATTAATGTGATTGGGTGTGTGTGTTTGTCTCTGTGTTAGTGTGTGTATCCGGGCCCTTGGGGAACTGTGGCACAGGAGTATAGAGATAGTTTGTATATGTGAGACTGTGTGTGATTGTTTCTCTCATTAGAGGGGTATTAATATCAGGCGGGCAACAGAGGATGTGCTGGCTAACAGTAACACTGAGATAAGAGGCGTCTCACAGAGAGGCTCTTTAAATATCCAATGCCTTTTATCTGTACCTCACACACCCCTTAGAAAAGCATTAGGACACACACACACACACACTCATGAACAAAAAAACAAACACTGTTTTTGCACCTCGTTTCCACCAGAATGGTTCACATGCACTTCATGACATCAGTGCGCAATGTTTAATACAGACATATATCCTCAGCTGAAACAATGGCTTATCAGTACAGCTGAAAAGACAAAAGGGATAGAATGTAAAGGTTAAATGACAAACGAGGCCCAAGTAGACAATGCTGGGATTTCTGTTATAATAAAGCAATAACCAATTCAAGACCACACAATGAAGTGATTTTACATCTACTAGTTTGAGCAAACATCTAATGGATGCAGGATGACTTAAAATAATTTAATTAATATTTATTTATAGAATTAAATAATCTAAACTCTAATTGAAATTAAAATGCTAAAAACACATAACATAACATGTAAATGACAGAACTTTGAACAACTCAGAAGTTCTTATTTAGAAAGTATATTTATTTATTATAAATATTAAATAAATAGTCTTGAGTTAAGCATGTAAGATTTAGTTTAAACTATTAAATAAAAATATTTAATATTGATTTAAATATGTTACAGGGAAAATATTTCAAGCATAAAAAAATGTACATAGTTGACAATAACTGTTACTTGAACTGTTACTAAAACACATACAATCAACATTTAACCTCAAATCATATTTTTCCTCAAATCACATTTTTTGAAGAACATACAGTTTGAAAATTGCATTGAGTGAGGTTAGTGTAAAGAGGGGTGCAAAAAACTGCAAAAAACCCCTGTAATGAACGATCAGTGTTTATACTAATACTACTAATAATAATCACAGCCAGATTTTTCTGAAGAAAATGTGATCGAGTGGTGCAAAATTTACTAGCACTAAATGTAGCCGAATTTAAGTGGTGTGCAGCAACAGGTTTGTGTGGGCTTTTTTTTTTTACAATGGTTTTGAATACGGCTCATCACATCAGATGTCAGGAGCAAGATCCATAAGCGTAGATTTAGCTAGGGATGACATTTTCCCAAACAGCTTGTCTATAAAACAAAAATCATTCTGACAGAGCATTTGACGGATAGTAATGCGTAAGATCTGTTTTGAGGGCATTTGAAAGAGCCACGTCCGATTGAAATCACGTAAGAATACAGCGATTTCTTGGAACTGTCTTTCACAATTCTCTTTGGTCAATGGATGCATAAACTGAAGTGATTCAGAGAATATGCAGAAAGTGCCAGAGGTCGTGAGCAGGGGCATCACTAGGCCCATTTTAGTAGGGCTTTAAAATAGAAAAGAGTGATAATATTTCACAATATTACTGAAGTAAAAAAAAATTGTAACTTAAAAAAGAATTACTTAATTCAATCAAGGAAAATCTTTCCACAAAATTAGTTTAGGTCTGCATAGCAAGAAAAAAAAAAAGGTTAATCTAAGCAAATTCAATTTTGTTGAACCAACTTAAGTTCCTCTGTCATACTAACTAGCAATATCACACATCATGGTTGTCATGTAACCAATCACAGCCTGAGCAAAAGCACCACTCTTCTGCGCTAAGTAACCTCAAAATGCAAAAACATAAATCTTCAACATAATTGAACATTAAACACTAACATGTCTTTCTTTTTATTGAAAAACCTATAAAATAACATTAATTTCAAAATGTACTCTCCCATTTCAGTCCCACGCAAAGTATGCTGGGAACTACAGATCAACTGCCCAGTTAGTTGTCAACAAAAATGTAATCACATGAAGTCATGTAGTCCTAACACAAAATTATTAAGCTAACTTCCATTTTACAAATTTAAGTGGATTTAACATATAATGAAATGAATATATATATATATATATATATATATATATATATATATATATATATATATATATTAGGGCTGTCAAACGATTAATCGCGATTAATCGCATCCAAAATAAAAGTTTGTTTTTACATAATATATGTGTGTGTACGGTGTATAATTATTTTTTATATATAAATACACACACATGCATATATATTTAAGAAAAATGTGTTATTTATATATAAAATATTTATATATAATATAAATTATATATCAAGTCAAGTCAAGTCAACTTTATTTATATAGCGCTTTTCACAATACAGATTGTATCAAAGCAGCTTCACAGTATTAAATAAAATAGTACATCAGTGTTTGTTTCTAGTGTAAAACGTCCACGTTTGGTAATGCTGATAAATAGTATTGTTGATTGATTAATTAAATTAAGTATCCCCAACTGAGCAAGCCAAAGGCAACAGTGGCCTATATTATATATATAATATAAATATATATACACAGTATATACATGCAAATATTTCTTAAATATATACATGCATGTGTGTGTATTTATATATAGAAAATAATTATACACCGTACACACACATATATTATGTAAAAACAAACTTTTATTTTGGATGCGATTAATCGCGATTAATCGTTTGACAGCCCTAATATATATATATATATATATATATATATATATATATATATATATATATATATATATATATATATATATATATATATATATACACAGTATCTCACAAAAGTGAGTACACCCCTCACATTTCAGCAAACATTTTAGTATATCGTCACTGTCGGATGGAAATGTCCAAATTTTGTCAATTTCATATTTTTTCACAAATCGATGTTATTGGTCAGTTCCCACGTGGGTCTGTTATTTTTACAAATTATTAACCAATCTAAAGTGTTGAAAATAGCTTGAGAGCAAATCTCTTAACTCATTGGACACTTCAACTGTCTGAGAAGTCTCGTAACTCCACCTCTTCTTCGGTCCGCGGGAGCCTCGCGGCATTTTGTCTCCTCAAGATTGAAAGTCGCAACGATTAAGAATCCTCGTCGAGCAACACATCCTCTGAGGTTTTATCTGTGTTAAACTATTATATCAGTTATTGATGTATTTTAAATATCTACTTATTACTAGGCTTATTATTACTAGGCTTATTAAACATGTGCATTGATGTTTTAAAATGTATATAATACTTGAATTGAATTGAATGTTTTGGATACCACCATTAAATTATTGTTTTTATTATTATTTTACTGACTCGAAGTTCAGCTGTTAGGCCTACTTCTAGAATATGCCTCTCTTGGCACTGTGCATGTAAAATACCCCAAGTAGCAAGGGTTTTATTTATGGGAGAAAAAAGGACTGTCTACTTGCGCCAAGTATCCAAGTATCTTTGGATAACTCTGTTTTTTAGACAATAACGAGTGAAAATAGTTAGCTTAAATACATTTCAGTAGCCCTGTTTTGTTAAAAATCGATAGCTGTAATGCTTCGGTGCAGAAGGAAGCCCGTGAGCCACGAAGGTAAATTTGCGTGCAGATTAGGCTAATTTCCTTTAAATAGAGTTTAGGAAGATGTATGTAACCACAATCATTAGCTTTGATTAGCTTCTTAAAGCTTTGTCTCTTGGCTCAAAGCCGCAGACTTTGATGAACACTGCTTCCTATCACTGCTTGTTTCTCAGATTAAACATGATTTTGGGGAAATGTTGTGCTAATGTTGGCACACAACAGTGTATGATAGCAATATAAGGTATAATACCAACTTTAACTATACAATGTTTAATAACTCAAAAAATATGCCGTTTTTTTTTTATTTCCTGAAAAATAATGGTTTTGGAGATGCAAGGATTCCGCCCGACAGCGACAATATCTTCTCAAGGGACAATACTATAGAAATGAAACTTGGATATGTTTTAGAGTAATCAAAGTATATTTTCTGTCCTCTGAAAATAACTCAACATACAGCCATTATTGTCAAAATAGCAGGCAACAAAAGTGAGTACACCCTAAGTGAACATGTCAAAACTGTGTCAAAAGTGTCAATATGTTGTGTGAGCACCATTGTTATCTAGCATTGCCTTAATCCTCCTGGGCATGGAGTTCACCAGAGCTGCACAGGTTGTTGCTGGGATCCTCTTCCAGTCCTCCATAATGATATCACGGAGCTGCTGGATATTAGACACATGGCGCTTCACCATCTTCCGCTTGAGGACGCCCTACAGGTGCTCAATAGGGTTCAGATCTGGAGACATACTTGGCCACTCCATCACCTTCACCTTCAGCTTCCTCAGCAAGGCAGTTGTCATCTTGGCGGTATGTTTGGGGTCGTTATCATGCCGTTCGGCCCCGTTTCTGAAGGGAGGGCATCATGTTCTGCTTCAGAATGTCACAGTACATGTTGGAATCCATGTTTACCTCAATGAAGCTCAGCTCCCCAGTACCAGCAGCACTCATGCAGCCCCAGCCCACGATGCTACCACCACCATGCTCGACTGTAGGCAAGACACAATTTTCTTGGTACTCCTTACCAGGGCATCGCCACACATTCTGGACACCATCTGAGCCAAACAAGTTTATCTTAGTCTCATGAGACCACAGGACATGGTTCCAGTAATTCATGCTCTTGGACAGGTTGCTTTCAGCAAACTGTTTGCAGGCTTTCTTGTGAGCCAGCTTCATCAGAGGCTTCCTTCTGGGACGACGGCCATGCCAGACTTGTTGCAGTGTGCAGTGTATGGTCTGAGCACTGACAAGCTGACCTACCGCTTCTGCAACCTCTAAAGCAATGCTGGCAGCACTCATGCGTCTGTTTTTTTAAGCCAGCTTCTGCACCTGACGCACAGCACAAGGACTCAACTTCTTTGATTGACCCTTGCAAGGCCTTCTTGGAAAACTCAGTTTCAGGGTGTTACCAATCTTCTTATAGCCTAGGCCATCTTTGTGGAGAGCAACAATTCTAATTTTCAAATCCTTAGAGAGTTCTTTGCCATGAGGTGCCATGTTGAACATCCAGTGGTCAGTATGAGAGAATTGTACTCAAAGCACAAATTTTAACTGCTCTAATGCAAGATACAACAATTTGTATGGTCCTGTCAAGCAGACAAAAACATGAACATGATGAATAGGACATGTGGCTTTGCATGGTTAAACACCGCACAGCTATTATCACTTAGGGTGTACTCACTTTTGTTGCCAGCTATTTTGACAATAATGGCTGTATGTTGAGTTATTTTCAGAGGACAGTAAATATATACTGCTATACAAGCAGAACATTGGCTACTCAAGTTTCATTTCTATAGTATTGTCCCTTGAGTAGCCTAAATATACTAAAATGTTTGCTAAAATGTGAGAGGTGTACTCACTTTTGTAAGATACTGTATATTTTGTGTGTGTGTGTGTTTGTGTGTGTGTGTGTGTGTGTGTGTGTGTGTGTGTGTGTGTGTGTGTGTGTGTGTGTGTGTGTGTGTGTGTGTGTATGCATTTTTGATCAAATAAATGTAGCCTTGGTGAGCGTAAGAGACCACTTTCAAAAACATTTAAAAAATCTCACTGACCCAAAACTTTTAAACAGCACTGTATGTTTTTAAGTTTAGATGTCTGGTTGACGTCAGATCTATTAGGAGCTGTCACAGTCCCTCACTCATGACAGGTGGTGTTCAAAGCTTTTCCCTCAGGAGTTCTGTCTGAGAGTTTCGAGGTGCAATGAGTGAGTGTGAAACAGCACAGGTCTGTTCTGTTCTCATCCTGAATGTCAGGTGAGATGTAACTACAGCAGAAGTCTGCATGCACCTCCTCATTTACAGCTGAGAGGTCAGAGGAGGAGGAGCTCCACTCCCTCGGGGCACACATCGGCTTCCGTAACATATTTCTGCTCACTCCATCACTTTCATGCACCCTAAAAGTGTGCTTTTCAATCTTGTTCTCTCTCTCTCTCTCTCTCTCGTCACCATTGCTCCCTCACTTCTGCTCAGTAACTGGTAAAAATAGTGCTTCATAAATCATGCATTCTTTTCCAGAGCAAAGAAAGAGGGGGCACACTTTAAAAGGAGAAATGAGAGATAGAAAGATCCCATTCAATGAGAGGTTTGATGAGAGAGATGTCACACTGCCGCTTGATAGAACATGGCCATGGGGCTCTTCAGACTGGGATGTAATATCATTGTTTTACAGCAGAATTAGATTCAGGTAGGAACAAGAATCATTCTGGAAACTTCTGAAGGTGCTGAAGCCAACAGGATGAAAAATGGTTATCAGCCACCAGGACAGACACTGTTGCAAGGATCGGATATAGCTTTTGGTTTGACACTGGACAGTTTAAAGTCAATCAAATTATACAGATGTAACATTTTTTATCCTATACTGTGAAAAGTTAATTTTACGAATAAAAACGTGTCAAAAACATACAATTATATGTGAACACACAAAAAATGTGAATGTTTATACAATGTGTTCAAAAAAGACATGAAATTGTATCATTAGTTATGTGATATTTTTATATTATACAAATAATATATGTTTGTTTATTATTTAGTTACTTAGTTTAAGGTCAGATCAAATTTGATCAACAATTTATGCAAAAAATCTATGGTAAATAATAAAAGTATCTGAAGGTTTCACATACAGTTTTCTTCAACTGTACATTCTGTCAGCTGTGATTGCTAGAAATATTGCTAGGGAATATTCAATAGTATTTTTACATTGGTAGAGAAATGTCCCTGTCATCCATACTCAAATCTACACCCATGTACCTTTGGCTTAGCAGTGTCATTTTGACACATTTAAATGTCAGTCTTCCTTGAATTCATTCCTCCATGGACAATCCTAGAACACAGGTTACATCAAGGGAGGAAAAACCATCACAGAGATTTTGGCAAGCAAGACGTGTCCCTGGTTCAACATGTTTTATTGATCCTGGGAAAACATTCCTGTCTGAAAATGTAGTCCTAACTCTGTCCCTACCCCTAAACCTAACCCTACCCATAACGTATCACTAAAATCAGAGGGAAATGATAGGTGAATAACACTGATGTAGAAGCACATAACCCTGGCTGGAAGCCGAAACTTGACAAACTGTAAATGTATCCCTGAAATCTGATTGGTTGATTGGAATGTTGTTCCAGGATCAATAAAAAAGGTTGATCCAGGATCATGTTATACTTGGTGAAATCACGTTCACCAAAATCACAGTCAGTCGGTTCCGATCTGACGACACTTTACAGCCAACTGACAGACAAACATGCTCAAACACCATCTTTGGCCTTATTGGCCATCCTCCTTTTATCTGGGTCAACAGCTGTTGATCATAGAGAAGGGAGGAAAAAGAGGATGAGTGAAGGAAAGAGCACAAAACCCCTTTTCTTCAGCACTGTTCCCTTGAAAAGAAAAATGCACACAAAAAGAGCTTAAACTCACAGATAATCACACACCAGACTGCCCTGAATGTCATGAAGTTTCTGACTGATTCTCAACAAAAGATGATCTCTATAGTCATTGAACTCAACCAAGGGCTTCGCTGTTTGTGAAGCTTTAGCTTTTAAAATTCAGAAACTGTATGGAAAGGTCACACACCTACACATGTGCTCTAACCATCAGTGTTGGAGAGTAGATAAAAGCATCAATGCCACAAACGTAACTACATTTTCAGTAGTGTGATGGTAGTTGAGCTGTTTTCAAAGTACTGTAGTATTGTAGTAAGCAGAAATGTAACATTACAATTTCTTCAATGATAATGTATATCCAGCTGGTTGTTTTCGACGGAGTGATCATGAAAAGCGTTCCTAGCAAGCGTAAAGTGCTGACTTAGGTTACCCGGATGAGCCTGTGTTATCAGTTTTTTCTTGGTTTGATATCAGGGGATAACATACCACTGGATGGTGCGATTGACCAATCAGAATCAAGCATTCCACAGAGCCGTGTAATAAGAGTAAATGACAGCTAAATATCACAGCAGCTTCCTCAACACTAACCATGTTTCCATCCAAATTGTGAAATAAAAATATTGCAAAAACTAAATGTTGACCTGATCTGATGAGGCAAAATCACAGGACTTTTTTGAAGCACATTGAGAAATTTATTTGGTAAATGTATGATAGTTTATGTGTACGGAGCTTCACATATGACATGCAGAAAAAATAGCTATTGTGGCCATGAATATAGAATTCGTTCCTACGATTTAATTCGGGCCATGTTTTATTAATTTACTTCCTTGTTTTAGTTAAATCGTGATCATTTTTGCCTTTGTTTTAGGTAAATCATAGCCACGTTGTACTAATTTGTACCCTCTTTTTAATTTAGTTAAATCATTGTCACAAATCTGACCACCTCAAGTGAGACAAGTGATTTTTCTAGGGTAATTTTATTTCTTTATGTCTATTTTATTTCTGTTGAAACCCAGCTAGTGCTAACCTCAAACTTGAGACACGCTCTCTCTCCGTCACACGCACTGTCCTGTTATTAAGCAATAAAGTACAGAACCAGCTTCACGAGCGTCAGTGTCAATAGCACTTTACGCTGAAGGACGCATTACCATATATATGGAGGTCTGGGTGAACATACAAACACCTGTACTGAGTAAACACAGACTTTAATATTGTATCTCTCTCAGCTATCCAGAAAATGGATTGACTGAACGTTTCTAGAGCACATATATTTAGCAACAGAGACATATGCAAGAGAGATTTGGACATTAGATATGGAAATATTATCATTCAGTGTGATGGCATATATTAACAGCCTTTGGCAATGTGTAGTGAGGTTATTTTTAATATGTGCATCACACTGTAGAGCTTTAATGTGAGGTTACATGGCCAAAAAGTATAAGATGTAATAGTTCCTCTAGGACCCCGCTGTTAAAACTTCACAGGAGCCCCATCAAGCAGCCCGATTACCCCTTCAGGAATAAATAACATGTTCATATTCCTCTTATCAAAGGCCTCTCTGATCTCCACAAATACTGCGTGAACCAAACACAACCACAGTCATAAACACACTTACACACACCCACGCTGTACCGGCGAACCGAAGGTGGAGTATTTTACACATCGCGGAGGAGGGGATAAGTGGAGATGGAGCTTTGATGAATAATGTGAGTGCATTTCTCTGCAGCAAGCGAGTGTGTGAGTGTCTTACGCCAACGGGAAGCTAGGTGTTAAAGTGGAAAGTTTAGTACGTCGTCCCCATCATGCAAAAGCAGAACAAGCTCCACCATTGCTCACATTCAATATTTCATGAGCACTTGCCCTCCTGATCTCGCTAACACACGCTAGCAATTGGAGTGTGTTATTGCTGTTTAAACTCCTCCTGCCCCCGTGAAAGGGCCATCAGCGAGAAAGGTTTGTCGGTTCCTGGAGAGCGAGGGAATACTGTAAGTGTCCGGGTAAAAATGTTTTAGAGTGTTCTTATGCAAGCAGCGGCCAGATGAACACATCTGAAATGGTTAACGAAGGGAAACGAGTGGGAGAATTGTTCACTCTTTCACAAATAAACATCTATCCTGTGACGAACTTACTCTGATTCATTTGTAATACTGCAACTTTTTTGGTTACTGAAATGTTTCTACGGAGCATTATATCTCAATGCTTTGGCATTTCCTCTCAAAACGTTTGTGTTCCGTCACAAAAGTATTGTTTTCCCCAAGAAACTGCACTTTTCTCGCTTAGTTTTTCTATCCACCTCATATGATTCCCCATCACCAGTTTTACACTCACCTGCAAAGTTTTGCAAGAGAACACAAAAGCACTGAAATATCATTTTCCCTCCCATTCCATTTTTTTTCCCATCACCATGTCCCTTTAGGGCAGTGGTATTCAAATGGCAGACCACGGTTTGGTTCCAGACCCTGGCTTGGTTGCATCCGGACCACGGGACATTACGGTTTCTACAGTTTAAAGTGAGCAGCGCGGCAAAATAACAGAGCAGTTCGCGCCACAAGAGTTTTTGGTAATGGTCTTTTGGCGCTACATCATCTAATATTTTTATCAAGAGAGCCAAACTCCATGCACGCTCCATGCACGTTGCCTCTCTCTCCCGCTAAAGACTAAAGTGCCACATTAAGAGCTGCAGATGACGTGGTTATTTTAACAACAGTAGCAGAAACACGGTGAGCAGAAAAATAGATACTTTTACTAAAACACTGCAGAAAACGATAATGCAACAAATCAAGCGTAGCGTTAGTTCTGGCAGGTCACGTTAGTCAAGCTCGCATCAGCTGATCCACATCTACCTATAGGAATACGACATCTATCACCGTATACATATATAAGCTCCTTCAGTATTATCAGCAGCTATCGCATTCTCAGGAGCTAATTACCCTCCTCCATCCCCAGCTCCTCCTCTCGCCCAGTCAGGATTTGACATTCTGATTCCCCTTGAATCAGAACAATTATCGAATATGTTGTACTTTTAAAATCTTGAATTAAATATATTTGCAAATTTTCATGTTGGTTCTGTTCTGTTTACCCCAAGGGGGATTATTGCTGCTCTCCATGCTCTTATCCATGCTAGGCTGCATGGATGCGCAGGGAGTTCTCGCCCAGAACGGAACCATACCGCCAATCCAAACTGTATGCTAATTGTCAATCATTTGACGGTAGTGGTCCTGACAGAAATAAAATTATTTTTATCTGTCATAAGGATGACTCCAACCAGGTTTGTGACAAGTTTGCGCATGACACCTTTAGATGTTTTGCTTTTTTCATACATTTAGCATTATTAATCAGCATATTAAGAGCATTTCATAATAAACAATGTTATGATTTGGAAAATTATATAGAGATGGCAAGGGAAGACAAAAAACTTTAAAAATCAAGTTAACATTGTTTTGTGCTCATGATGAGAGTTTTGATTATTAGATTATGTATGTTGTTTGTTTTTACTAGTTTATTCAATATAAAAATGGTCCATACTTTTCTTAAGAGGTAAACCCTACACCCCCACTATGTTTTCTCAGTCCCAAGGCCTTATGCCATACACGTAGGTGTCTAAATGTAAAAAAAACATTGGGAGAAATATTTATTTCTTTGGTAAAATTGGTAAAAATGCTTAGACATCACTGCTTTGGCTCTTAGGGCCCAAGATTCTCATCTTTGATGACTATTTTGAGTGTTTAGGATTTATTATTTTACAAAGTACTACTGCTGCCCTGATGGATTTTTTATAGATAATTTAAATCAATTAAATAATGAATAATAGTTAAATATACACATTATGCACTTTGTTATCTTATAAATCTAAACAAATGAAATATTACCACATTTTTATTTGTTTATTATACATTTTATTGTTTAATAGTAAAGGCTAATTATAGGATTGCATTTACACGCCTCTAAAAAGACTGAAAGTCATTAAAAAGTCGGTGCAAATACACATTTTGCAATAATTGTTTTAAATTTATTTAATAAAAATTGCGTTACACTACTTTTTTTATATTTATTTTTTAAAAGTACTAAAAGAATCATTAATGGTCATTAGAAAACTGAATTGTTAAGTAGAATTGGAATTGTGCCAGCTATTACTCTGCATGTAAATGTACTAACTAATATAGATGTCCTGAGAAATCTAGATAGTTTTTTATTTTATTTTGATAGCCCTAGGCTCTGTTAACAACCAATCAGAATACTAGCCAATCAAAAATTTCCTGTGAGTCATTTCACTCATTCAGGTCTGCTGACATTGGGTTTGCTGACATGTCTTTGTAGGTTGAAGTTTTGGAGACAGAGTGTTAGCAAAATGGCTTATCAAAATGGCTGAAATCGCCTACAGCGCTCAAATTCGCACCCTGTTACTGAGACCATGTGTCACTCACCTGGGCGCTGACTTTGCTTTTGGCCACCACAGCTTGTTTGAGAGCCTGTCTGATAATGACGTGCAGTCTGAGCACAACAGACTCAATGTCCTGCTCCCCTTTCATGGCAGTGGCGAGTGATCCCAGTTCCTCCACGTATGCCCTCCAGTGAGGCTGCACCTCCGCCGCCCCCCCTAGACACGCTCCCATGGTGCTGACGCACAGAGGACGGCACGGCCGGGCCTCCAGCATGCCTTGACAGTGAGGGCAGTACCAGAGCTTCAGCAGCGAGCGCCCGCAGTCCCTGCCCGCTCGCAGGTGCTGGGTGGTGTTGACAACTTCGATGCCCAGGTTCAGCGCTTGCAGGAAGACACGAGTGGCCAGGAGCGAGCGAGACAGCCGGGTCATCATCGTCTTGGGAAACGACCCGAATGCAGAGGTTCCCCGCCAGGCCCCACGGAGGCATTCTTCCGAGATGCCCGTCACTGCCCCGTTGCCAAGAAGACGCCTGTATGCGAGAGGAAAAAGGCGGGAAAAGAATGTGGAGACCATGTCGTTTACATTAGCGTCCGAGCCCAGGATGTAGAGAGACATGTCCATGAATAACTGTGTTACGGCTCCACTGGCTCCGGTGCCCAAACCGGGAAACTCCTCCCGTATCAGCGTCAGAGTGGAATTACGACCTAGACGGAGCACCATGTCAAAAGCCTCTGAAAAAAAAAAAACAGAAAGAAAGAGATGAATGGAAGGGTAATAACAGAGTACACTAACTCTCAGAAAAAATGGTGCAAAAGCTGTCACTGGGTAGGTACCCTTTCAAAAGGTACTAACTGCACACTTTAGGAGTAAATAAGGTACAAAGGTGTACACTTTGAAGAGGTACCACCACTGTGACAGCTTTTGTAAAAAAATTCTCTAAAGTATCCTAAACTACTTGAGCATTGAACTATTCAATTTAGTTTAAATATAATACTTTGTATACATTTCACAGAAGCCACAGACCAGGAATAAGGCTAGGGCCAAAATGGCAGACAATTGGATTACATCAATGAGCTTGTGTTCTGGGTGATAGACTTCAGCCCTTTAGATATACAGTATACAATGATTTTAATTATGTTGACTTCTTAGGGCTTTTTCACAACAGCAAAAGCAATCGCTTTGAGTTCACCTGAACAAGGAGGTCTCGGCCTGATTGAAAATGAACTCGGTTCTCCTCAGGTGAGAAAGCAATCCAACCAAATGGACCAACGAACCAAGCAGTATCAAAATTCGTAACAGGAAATGTTATATAAAATGCAGCAGTGTCTGAGTGAGCACATTAGATATCGCAGTTGAAAACCAAAGAGCGCCTCTTCATCTTAAAATGTTGTATAATTTTGCTCTTCTCCATGCATTGCAAGAATACTGTCCCGACCAAGCCTTGATTCCTGCTCTAACTGCATTTTAAATTACATATACTGTATATATTTGGAACAAAGCAAGTGATATACAGGTCTGAAAATGCCCTTAATGGCTCTCAAACATGAAAATACACTTTCCAAAATATATCAATTAAATAATTACATTAATATTAAATGTATAATTTTCCAATTTAATATTAGTAATTACGTATTGCCTCTGACTAATCTTAAATACTTTTTTTAATATTACATTACATATTTACATATTACATATACAATTTAGACTATATAATATAATTTATTTGAGTCAAAAGTACTTAGACATTCTACAAGTATCTAAACTATCTAGAACTATACTAGTTCTGTACTATAACTACAAGTAACTGTGCAACTACATGTCAACTAGCAGTCATTAAATTACTAGTGGACTGTCTGCTTAATATCTGCTAAAACTTTATTTTGATGGTCCCCAACAGACATTCTACTGACTAAATGTAACTTGTCAACTTATTCTACTAAACTGAACCCCAACACCTAACCTAACAGTCCACTAACACTCTAGTAATTCTGTAATGGAGTTAGTTGACATGTAATTGCAAAGTTACTTAGTAGAATGTCTTAAGTGGACCATTGAAATAAAGTGTAACCCAAGTAAATGATGTTCTTTTGATATTTCTATTCATTACAGAATCCTGAAAAATATGAATCACGGTTTCCACAAAAACATTAAGTAGCAAAACCATTTTCAACATTGATACTAATAAGAAATGTTTCTTGAGCACCAAAGCAGCATATTAGAATGATTTCTGAAGGATTATGTGAAACTGAAGAATGGAGTAATTTTAATATACAGTATATTATTTTAATTTGCAATCATACTTCACAATATTAATATATTTACTGTAAATGCAGCCTTGGTGAGCATTTAGAAAAAATGATCTTACCTGACACAGCTACTCAACTGTTCTGTTTACAAATTTGAAAACGGCTTGTGACGAAGGCTTCTGACTACTAGATAAGTTCTGCCACAAGAACTAGGTGCAACTGAATTAAGTACTAAGTTAGTTACTAAGCCCTTAGTGTGAACTTTACAAAATAGCTAGTGCAACTCTAACCATGAACCAGCTAATCAAGGTCTTCAGGATTACTAGAAATTTCCAAACAGGTGTGCTGGAGAAGGTTGGAGCTGAACAGAAAGGTGGTTCTCCAGGAGCAAGTTTAGTCACCCCTGATCTAAGGCATCAAATCTATTCATTGACGCTCTTAAAATTTTACTGATGCAGAGAGGTCAATGAAACTGAAATGAAAAGCCCTTGGATACGCAATAATCCACAGAATCTCTTCCTCACAGAGACACGCACAATCCTAATCCCTGAAAGACGATAAAAAGTGAGAAAAAAGGAAAATAGAATTAAAGCTTCCTCTCTAGATGAAAACCACAATGTCCTTTTAAAACAACAAGGGTGCTTTTCAAGAGCCTTATAGCTTTAAAAAGCGTTCATTCATCCGTGCAGGATGCTGTGAGAGAGATTCTGAGATTTTCAGAAAACAGAGCACAAAGAGACGAGACATAATCAGTAGCATCTGAAAGCTCACTGTGAAGCCTTATCAGTACGCAGGCAAAGAGGGATTGCAACCGAACCCACCCAGGCAACCGGGGAGACCAGAGACGAGAGGCTGAGGGGATTTAGGAGCATGTGGAGAGGAAAAATAAAGGATAGAGGGAGAAAGACATATGAGTGAAAGAGAGGAAAAAGTGCCTTGAGTTCTTCATCCAGAGAGGGTGAAGGTGATTGAGAGGAGGGGAGTCTGTAATTAGACCTTTAGTCTGCAGAGCTGTGATATAAGCATGCTGCCGAGCAGACTGTTCACAGCCACATACGTGAAGAGCTCCATCCATCTCTCCCAGGGAGTCCGGCTCTCAGGGGCACGGGATATTACATCAGCACAACATGCTGGAGGAGTTCATGGATTGCACTGATTGAGATGAGATAGAAATCACTTAGCACTATATCACAGAGCAGTTAAAAGTCTCAAGGTGCTTTTAGACAACCGGACATTCACTCTCACTGGTAATACTCATACTATATCTGTAGTATACAGTATGCACAGTCAGGGAACTACACTAACCTTTTCCACTGGTGGCACTTGCGCAACTAACTTTTTCAGTAACTGGCGCAAAACATGATTTGGTCGCACAAATTATTTATAGTAAGATGTGCTTTTTATTTTACTTGCCATCTTTTAAACCACATGCCTTCTTGTTTTCTTTAACATTGGTTGGGATAGATTTACTGCAATAGAAAATACAGTACACAACTGTCTCTACACTTTGCGTGCTTCATACTGTCATTGTGAAGCTTCAATGATTCGTGTTTGAATTGTTTTGACGCAGTTACAAATTTGGACAGTCCTGCAATTGAAGGCCCACAGAATTTACAGTACACACAGTGCATTGCTCTATCTTGGTACCTTAACCACTGGTATTCTTCGAGCCACTGGTGTCGAAATTCATATGTCAGTATAGGGGTGTTCACAAAATTCATGGTTCGGTTCGATACGATACACTTGTGTCACGGTTCGGTAAGTTTTTGATACAGCAAAAAGAAAGAAATGCCAGAGAAATTTCCTTGATTTAATTTTTTTAATTCTTTTTTTTTTTTTTTTATTAAAACTAACATCATAAAGTATATACTGTATATATATATATATATATATATATATATATATATATATTTTTTTTTTTTTTTTTTACTTTGAGCAATTCTGGAGCTATAATTGACTTTTCTTAGGAGCATATAAAACAAAACAGCTCCTTGACATGAAATGTAATATTGTAGTAGCCTAGTTATAAACAAAGGTTTATTTTAGTTCAGATTAACATTTGAGGGCAGCAATTGTATTCATAATGTCAAAATAAAACCGATGTAATGTTACTTGAAGGCATTATAGCCTACTATTCCTGCCAAACTTCCATGGTTGCAGTTAGTGTTACTACAGTAAATCCATGGTGAATGTTGCAGATCTGTGGACACTGGATAGTTCATTCATGGCACAATGTTTCTTCCTGGTTTCCATGTCAGCGCTGTTTGATCCGTTAATAACGGAGAAATGTGAATGTTTCTCACTAGATCTTGCAGCGATGTTATTACTTCTGTGGCAAATTCAAATGCTTTCTTTACTGGATCTCTTATTAGCGCTGTGTAGTAACAGTGTCGCATGATCGCTCGTGCTCCACTGGTCCAAACTGATAAACGGTCTTTCAACCACACTATAACGAGCAGTTTCGTTCCGCTTGCATTACGTTTGCCATTTGATGTTGGGCAATGTTGTGGTCGCGCCGGCGTCTCTTACATTATGAGCGCGCTTACATTTGAAATAACGAAATTTTGGTCGGCAGGAAAAATGGTCCAACGAACAGTTCGGTTTGTAAATGCGTATCGAAAACCGAACCCAACTTGATGTGTTGAATGCTCAGAGCACGTTATAAAAATAATTCTTAAAATACACATTTCTGTTTTAATAAAAGCTCATAGTAAATCATAGCATATTGCCTAAAACATAAGGTAGGTACAAAAATAATCAGTGATACATTTGTGACCCATTAAAAATTAGGGTCGCAATGGCATTTGATCGCAGTGTAGTTCCCTGACAGTGTACACAGCATGAAAATGTTTTGTTTGCATGGGATATAACCAGATGACCAAAAAATTCACCAAAAAAACCCCAAAAAAGTATACACGGCAACAGTGCATAGTTTGCAGATACTGTTTGCGACAATGCAATGTGCTCCATTTTTAATTTACTGGGTGATGAACTGGACGTAATATCAACTTTTAACAACTCTTTTTTTTTTTTTTTTTTTTTCAATTTAGATGTAAATTTTTCATAAAAAGCACATAAAAAGCTAAATTGGCAACTGACTACATTTGACTTGATAACCTCTATTAGTATAGAGTATCTAACCATAAACATTTTATACAATAGTATGCTACACATTTGTCATATGACCTCATTAGAGAGTATAATCCACATATACTAATCTCAGTAATATAAACATTTATTTTGCATGTTTAATCCCATTTTGCGTAAAGAACGTAACCTTTTGGCAGTCTGATCAAATGATGAGTCAAGACGGAGGTTAAATATCTCAGTTAATATTGCCTCAGGTTCATTTGTCTCACTGAAAATGGAAGGTCAAGTGGAGCGCATTGCATTGTGGGATACAGCATCTCACGCTGTGCACGCAAGTCACCCGAGTATTTAATAGCCTACAGACACACATTTACATACTGTGCACAGCATACATACTGCATACTGCAACACCAGGAGTAGTATGGCATTTTGAACATTCCCATTGAGGCATACAACAGCAAAGCGGCTTAGAGATCAGCCGGCATACACATACACAGTCAATGAATGATGCCGGGGTGTGTTTGGCTGAGATTTATCATACCAGGGTGAGTAATGTGGTGTTTAGGGAGACAGTGTCTAGTGCTCAATGCTGATGTTAGCAGTAATGCAGCATCGCGGGGACAGAAGCGAGTAGGCTCACTGTAAGTTTGGGCTGTGAGTTTACCCGCCTAGCAGACACCACACAACACACACATACACACTTCTCTCTGTGATCAACGAGCTCTCAGATGCACTGAATGCCAAACAGGACGCTCAGGGAGACACTCTCGCATGTTAAAGAATAACAACAGACACACATACAGAATGTCACACGCACGTCAATTCATATGCAAACACATTCATCACAGCACGCCAACTCATGCTGTTTGCAAAAGCACCAGCATAAATATCACACTCATGTCAGACAACAGTATTTATATTTATGAACAAACAGTGACACACACACACACACACACACACACACACACACACACACACACACACACACACACACACACACACACACACACACACACACACACACACACACAAGATGAAATGTAAAGAGAAATCAACAATGACATTTGTGATTAAACCAGGTTACCGGGTTATATATATATATATATATATATATATATATAACAGAGTTGGAGTTAAGATAGAGATCCAGACCAAAACCTAGCCCTAAGACTTGGTTTTTCAAGAACCAGGAGGTTTATTTTACTTAATAGTGTTAATTTTAAACACCAAGACTAGGGCTGCATGGCCTTGGCCAAAACTGGGTAATTTCCAGTAATTATTCATTTTTAATTAATATAATTTACATTCAAATAACTTTTTTGTGTAGCATGCCATGTTCTTTATGTAGGCTAAAACTAACTTAATTGCTGTTTATACATCAGTAAATCAAGGCAGTGGAAAAATAGTCAATTTTTTATTGGCCCTCTTAGGAGCATGAAAACAAAAACAATTGTTTAAATCTTGAATAATTATACACAGAAAGCAAGCATCGTGACAATATTAGAACACCCCATTATTACTGAATCTGTCACTCAATGCAACTTTCACTCGACTGTTTGAGCGTGTGTGTGCCACCGCTGACAACAACTCAGAAGTGTTTATTCCCTTTTTATTCACTGTTATAAAATATGCATTTGTGGATGAGACCGCTTGCTCATTAGGATTGGTTGTTGTAACTAAATTGCATTACATTACAATGAAATGAAATGGAAATGCTTAATGCTGTCATTATTAGCTTTAGTATGATGTTATGGACTGTTTTCTTGTCTGTGACCACAAGTTAAGACCCACATCCAGATCAGATTAGAGAGTCAGACCAAGACCAAAGCCACATTTTAGTGTTCTTAAAAAGCCTCAAAACCAAGACCACCAGACTAAGACTCCATCTCTAACTGATCTATATAAATGCCGCACTAAAACACCATAACCCATCAAATGCATACAGTCACACAATTTCACTTTTAATCATGCATACACAAAGGCTATATCCTGCAGCTTTGTGTTACTAATGTCTTGAGGTGTCTGCTCCCAAGCCACCAAGAACAAAAGATGGAGAACGAGAGAGAGCTCTGCTTCTTTCTTCTCTACTTCATCAATCTCTCTGAAAGCCTCGTGTAAGGCAGACAAAAGCCGCTGTATCACTTACAAAGCCATAGTGAGCTTAAACAGTGGGAGAGAGTGTCTCGCTCTCTTAATGTAATGCTGTATTTGAGCAGAGGGGTCATACAGATCACTGTTGAATTCAGTCTGCTCTTGTTTCCTGCGTCTGATCTGGGCTATGGGTCCACGGGCAGGTCTAGTATCAGGTGTCCTCTAATGGGTGAGCACAAATGTCTTACAAAATACAGAGCACTGGTGAATATGATGGTTGCGTTTGCTAGATCGGTCTAGTAGAAGCCTGACAGCAAATCACCACTGGATGAGGATGCCGTTTGACCAGGAGTTTCTTATCAAAGTTATAAGCTCAAAGAGATGTTCACTGTTGAGTAAGTATGGTGGACTCATTTCTAAATCCAACTTCAAGTGGTTCCATCATTTCATCTGGTGCTTGAATCTGCTCGAACTAATAAAATATGCTTTGTATCTTAAAATATAACCACCATAATAATACACATGCACTGAAATGTGTTTTTGTAGAAACAATTTTCACTCAGATATTGCTAGCAAATTTAATAGTGACACAATTAAAGTCAAATTCTGTAGTAGAAAGTAGTAGAAAGTAGAAAGACTGAAATAGTATTTTCCTTGTAAAATGTACTCCGATAATAACTTAGTAACTTAAATAACTTAACTCTACAATACAAATAGGTTCTGTACTCTCGTCTGTAATGACACCCATTTCCAGGAATGCACTAATATTTTGTTGGTAGTACCAGTTTGCAACAATTATTAGTTAACACTAAATTGTCAACACTTCGGAAAAAATAATAATTCGTTGTTACACTACATCCTTATGCATCGCTTTCTGCCAGGACTTTTACGGGCTTTTCCCAAATCACGTAAGTGACCTCGACGTCCGGGTTAGCGGTAGCATAAGCCATCAGGCAAGTGTTATTTAAATAAAATCCTGATGTACTTACAAACTTTCCAATGCCTCGTTTTATGAGTACAGAACCTATTTGTACTACTGTAGAAGTTTTGTACCATTCTGGGTATTATTATTGGGGTAATTTACGAGATACATCATAGGATCCATTAGCGTCTGCACTAAGCCATTCGGCTGATATCTCTAAATAAGCTCTAACTTTAATAATGTTCGACCAAGGGAAAAAAAGGCTTCTGGGGGGGTGTTTGGCTCGAGGTCATGGTGCAAAGGAACTTAGGTTGATTTTACTCCGAACCATCCCTTAAATTTGAGTACAATATAAACTTAAACTAAAAATGATATGGTAATTTCTTGGTAATGTGGTAAAACTTGTTACCAGTATCTGCAAAATCCACTTTTGGTTGACATCTACCAAAGAGGAAATCCAGTTGCTTGTGTCCTGCTTTTTATATCACTGAACATACATGACATTGACAAAGGATGAAGCTGCGTTTTACTTTTACATATGAATCACGTCTGTTCTCTTTTCTAAAGAGAAAATATGTATATCCTTTCAGCTCACAAACTAAGTACCTCTTCAATCATGGTTAAGAGTTTAGATAAGAGTTACTCTGCACTAGGATGTTTCACAGGTATCTGATTTCCAACCACTCAGGTGATTTATCATTAATGCCAATGGATGTGTAACCAAGGAGCTCTGATGGTGCTATATTTATGATCCAACAGATAGATGAACGCAAGCCAAATCCATTCAGTCATAGTGTAAGGAGTATGCATCAACAAGGGCAGAGTGAGTTATGACATTGCAGGAGGCCAAAATTATGAGTGCAAAGTAATTAAGAAAGTCATAAATATGTATGATATTACATTTAAATCACTGTATATGATTTGTGAGCTGGTGAGAATCTTAAATACTTACTAGGAATGCACCAATAATGATACTGCGCTCGTGTACTCGTAAAAATGCTCCGATACCAACAACCGATGACGATACCACACAGTACAGTGCCGTTACAAACTTGTCTTCGAACTGTTGGGGAGTTGCCATTGGTTACTCCATGTATTCAGGCAAGATCGTAAACTGATAAGCTAAGCAGTGACTACAGATGCGGTGGGGACTCTAATGAGAATGAAGTAAATCGCCATATGACAGATTTAATTGTTTGTGATATCCTGACTGGGTTAAATAGGCTCAAAATATTTAAGAATGAAATGGTGATAAATGTGGTGATTATTCACGAAATGTTAAATGTTTTATTTCATGTTTACATTTAAAATTGTGCACAATCTAGTTGAATAGGTCATTTAAAATGTGTTAAGCATTTCATTTTTTTTTCTTCTCTTTGAAAGTCGAAGTATAATGTTAGAAGTAGAAGTTGATTAAGCTCACAAGTTGATGAAAGACACAATGTCATTGCTGGGGGCTTGTGGGGGAAACCTTAAGTCCTGTAGATTAGAATATTTAATAGGGAAAACAGATGAGAAGCTCACTGCCATGCAAAAAAACTCACTCTAGTTCTTGCGAACGACATCTTACAGAGACGGGGTAAACAAATGTGTGAAAGGGAAGCGAAAAAACATTAAGGCGTTTTTTAGAGCTTATGAATCCTGGAAGAAGGTGGCAAGAGCTAGGACAGGACTTAAGGGATTCTGTGTGAAAGATGACCTTGATAATATAAATCAAAATATTCAAGGTGGATATGACTATGTAAATCAAGCTTATGAAGTTCTTCAGCGCAATTCTCTTAATACTTTAGATATTGTGCAAAAAATGGAAGCTTGTAATACACTAACTACAGAAATATGTGATCTTGTCTGTAAACGATTTGAAGTTGGCCTAGATCAAAGGACTTTTAAAGAAGAAGTTTTTGGCAATACAAATACAGAAAGCATCATGTCCAAGACACTAGACAACCCATCAGTTATTAGTTCTAAAGCCTCTACTAAAGCTTCTAGCAAGAGAGTAGACGCAGAAGCAGATTTTGCAGCTAAATTGGAACAAGCAAAGTCTATGCAAGAGATACAAGCTCAGACGGCTAAACTCAGTAAGCTTGAAAGTGAACAGAAACTTCATGAGTCACAGATGACGGCAGAAATGAAACGAAAACAAGCTGAAATTGAGCTGAATTTAGAAGAGGAGAGAACAAAGTTAAGAATGATGCAAGTGGATATGGATGTTAAGGTGGCTGCAGCCTGGGTTCGAACATATAACCAAACTGAAGATAATGTAATGGGAGAACCAAATGCATCTACTTTTGCTGCTGGAATAACTTCAGATGTGAATTTAAATGATCATACAACAGTGGCATTACCTCAGTCACATGACATCTCAGAACTTACCAGCTAATTTAGCTGAAGCAAATGCAAGGTCATTAAGTATAAATTGCCTGCCTGTTCCTGAACTAATTGTGTTTGCTGGTGATCCATTGAAGTTTGTAGATTTTAAGATGTCATTTACAGCTTTGATTGACAGGAAACCTATCACTGTTAGTGAAACAATGCTGTATTTGAAGAGCTATCTTACAGGAGAAGCACGTAAAGCTGTGGAGGGATTCTTTTATTGGAGCTCTGAGGATACATATCAGGGTGCCTGGGCAGTTTTAAAGGACCGGTATGGAAATCCATTTGTTGTGCAGAAAGCATATCGAGACAAGCTTATGAAATGGCCTATGATTGGTTAAAATGATTTTTTGGCATTTAGAGATTTTGCAGACTTCTTAAAGAGCTGTGCAGAGGCTATGCCACATGTTCAAGGATTGGCCATTTTAAATGATAGTGAAGAAAATCATAAGCTGTTGAAAAAATGACCAGACTGGGCTGTATGCAAATGGAGTAAAACTGTTGTAGAGGAACTTGATAAATCTGAAGAATATCCAACCTTTGAATGTTTTGCGGGGTTTGTTCAGAAGGAAGCCTGTATAGCTTGTAATTGCTTCTCTTTTATTGAGCTCTAGATCAGTAGATGAGAAGCTGCCTAAAAGAGCAAAGGCTTTTAGTACTAGTGCTCAAACAAAATATCATACATAGAAGAAAAGTCTCACTGTTTCTAAGCCAAAATTGCCATGTCTTGCTTGCAAAGAAGAGCTTCATGGCATTGCGAAGTGCCCGTCCTTTGCTTCCAAGTCAATGGGAGATAAAAGGTCATATATACATCAAAATCATTTGTGCTTTGGATGTTTACGGAAAGGACATGTTACTAAAGACTGCAGAACATGGCACATTTGTGGAATGTGTGGCCTACGCCATCCAACCCGTTTTCATGAGAAGAGAGAGAGAGGAGGTTTGGGGAAGTAGCGAACGGAGCTACTACCTCCACAGGAGAAATTGTCCAGGAAGTCCACAGGGTCTCGTCTCATACGCTAATTCATAAAGCTCCTGCCACCTCTAGCATTGTCTCTGTCTTCTTGTCGCCTAAATGAACCTCAGAAAGAAATTCTTACATATGCTCTTCTTGAAACGCAAAGTGATTCAAGCTTTGTTTTGGAAGATCTTGTGCGAGAGCTGAATGTAAATACTCAACCTTTGCAAATGAAGCTAAGTACATTGACTGCCACAGATACAATAATAGTTAGTCAAAGTGTGCGTGGGATTTAAGGTTTTCATTCCAAAAAACATATTATGTTGCAGCAAACATATACACGTGACTTCATTCCTGTTGACATATCTTGTATACCAACTAGAGCTAGAGCTCTGCAATGGTCTCATCTTAAACATTTTGCAAATAAATTGCCATCACTTCAAGATTGTAATGTGGGAATGCTAATTGGATATAATTGTCCTCCAGCTTTTGCTCGTCTTGAAGTTGTAATAGGTGGTGAGAATGAGCCATTTGCACAGAAGACTGAGCTGGGATGGAGTATAATAGGAGCGGACAATCCTCACCTGGACAGGCAAGGAGCTCAAATATTTGTGACAAAGTTGCAGTGAAAGAAATGCCAGTTCCATCAGCTGCAGATATTTTGAGAGTTCTGGATTTGGAGTTGGACTTCAGTGAAAGGAATTCTGAAGGTAAATATGTCTCCCAAGAGGATTTGCGTTTTATACAGCTCCATAGAGAGGGTATTCATCAGAAGGAGAATGGTCATCTTGAAATGCCTCTACCATGTAAAAACTGTAGTTCTCCCACATTGCCAAACAATAAGAAGTTGGCCATTATTCGCTTGCAGCATCTGAAGAGGAATTTGAGAGCAAACCGCCAGCTTACGACTTCATAAGTTCGACTTCATAAGTTCAATTCAAACGAGAGTGAAGTTCTTTGCTGTGTAAATCCATCTGAAAGAGCAACAAGTGTAGAACCTCTTGATCTTAATCCAGATTCAACCCTCGTGGAATATGCTCTGGGCATTCGTTGACAAATCAAGAGTGACAACTTCAGTTTCAATATAAATTTGAAAGATAAGCCTGATACACGCCGTGGCATCCTGTCAGTCATAGCTTCTTTGTACGATCCTTTGGAGTTTATGGCTCCATTCATTTTGAGTGGAAATAGTATTTTGCAGGAGTTGTGCTGCAGAAGTATTGGATGGGATGAATTACTTCCTGAAGATTTGTACCCACGGTGGGATGAATGGAAGATGGGTCTTCAAAGATTGAGATTTGAGTTGTTATCATCCACAAGATTTTGGCAAGAGTGTGAGAATAGAACTGCATCACTTTTCAGACGCCAGCAGTATAGGATACTATTTTTGTCGTTCTTGTATCTCAGGTAAGAGCATGCACCATATGTCCATTGCAGTCTCATCATGGCTAAGGCTAGAGTTGCTCCATCAAAGGTCACAAGTATTCCTCGTTTGGAACTTTCTGCTGATGTGACTGCAGTCAGATTGAGTGTTCTGCTGAAATCAGAGCTCCATATTAAGATTGATGAAGAGTTCTTTTGGACAGATTCTCAAGTTGTTCTCGCATATATCAATAATGTCCAGTTGATCAGAGAGAACACCAATGTAAACCAGTGGCTTTATGTTGATACGACAAAAAACCCAGCTGACTATGCCTCTAAGGGACTTTGTGCATCTGATATCTTGTCAACAAACTGGTTGTCAGGTCCCGAATTCTTGTGGAAGGAAGAAGTCTATGAGGAATTCATTCCAACCAATGACTTACTGGTTGGTGATCCAAAGGTTAAAGCGGCTAAGGTTCTTGTTATAAGAAATGACCATGCTTGATTGTCTTTCAAGGTTTTCATCTTGGACAACACGATGATCACTAGGTAGTCGCAAAAATTAAGAGATTGTGGTCTAAAAGGAAGAGTCTTGATGTTGACTGCCAAGGAGTGTGAGAGTGCTGCTAAGGCAGTAATAAAGCTTGTCCAACAGCAGGCATTCAGGCAAGAGATAAAGGTGCTTCAAGCGGAAGGAAGTCTTCCCCGTTCTAATCTTCTTTTCAACCTTGATCCAATTCTGAGAGAGGGTATACTTTGTGTCGGTGGAAGACTTAAGCATACATCTCTCAGTGAAGAATTTAAGTACCCGTTCATTCTGCCAAATGATAGCCATATCACTCAGCTTATTTTGCTACATTACCATTCTCAAATATGCCATCAAGGTAGAAGCCAAACTCAGATGGAGCTTAGAGCAAATGGCTTTTGAATTATTGGCTGTAGCAAGTTGCTTGCTAAGTTGATAAACAGTTGTTTAAAAAGAGCGAGTGGAAGCATCCGCTTCATTTCCGTATTGTGGAATGGATTGTTTCGGACCATTTATTGTTAAAAGGAGTCGTAAAGAGTACAAGAGGAACGTTCTGATATTTACCTGTTTTTATTCACGAGCTGTCCATCTGGAAATGTTAGAAGATCTTTCCACAGACTCTTTTATTAATGCCTTGCGATGCTTTATTAGCCTAAGAGGAGCTGTGTGCCAACTCTATTGTGATCAAGACAGGAGTTTCGTCAGAGCCAGGAATGAATTAAAGGAAGCACTTAAACAGTGTCATGGCCATGCTTTGCAGATATTCTTGGCTGAGAAGCAATGTGAGTTTGTTTTTAACTCTCCGTCAGCAAGCCATACTGGCGGTGTTTGGGAGAGCCAAATACGTACCATCCGAAATGTATTGAATGTTACTTTGGCTCAAAGCTTGGGAAGACTTGATGATGCCTCTCTCAGAATGCTCCTTTATGAGGCCATGTCCATCGTTAACAGCCGTCCTCTAACAGTAGATGGAATAAATGATCCTAATTGCCTTGTGCCTTTAACACCTAATTATCTGATTCAAATGATGTCAAAGGTTGCCCTTCCACCTCCAGGGGAATTTGTGAGAGAGGACGTGTATGGTACAAAGTGCTGGTGCCGTATTCAATATCTGATTGAACAATTTTGGGGTCGGTGGAAGAGAGAGTATGTTCTGAAAATATCCATGTGGTAGAAGTGGCATACGGTACAGCGTAATCTCAAGGTGGATGATGTAGTTATGATAAAGGAAGACCTCCTTCCGAGAAATCAGTGGCAGCTGGGACGAATAGTGGAAACAACTGTGGAAAGTGATGGTTTAGTGCGAAAAGTGAAAGTGCGAGTTGGTGAATGGAGATTATTGGGAAAGCAACTTAAATCTTCAATCATTCAATCAAAAATCTTCACCTGTTCAAAAGTTGGTGCTCCTGCTTGAAAGTGAAAGATGATTGGTGGGAGTGATTTGTCACGATTGGTGGGAGTGTAAGCAACCATTTAAAATGCTGTATTTACGTTCCTAAAAAAAAAAAAAGGTATGGGTTGGGTTATGAAACAATTTGATAGACTTTTGTATCTTGAATGTCCTCGATGTACCTTGTGTGTGTGTAAATTGCAATCGGAATTTCGCAAACACTTGTGCTGAAATTGTCTTTTCTCGAACAGGTGGCATAGTAAGCTTAATAAAATGACGGGCGGACATGAATGTTGGACTCTGATTGTTGAGCCTATGTTGTTTTAATGTGGATTTTATGCTTTGCATCATTTGAAGTGAACTTGACGCACATCTGATGTTGACGAAAGGATTATCATATTTGATTTGCACTCTTTGGGGAGCATAGCGAGGTATGTTGATTTTAATTAAAGAAATGAATTTATGAATGAATGTTTGTTGCACAATGTTATATTTGTGATGTTTATGCAATTCATCATGTTATGAGTCTATGTTTGAATTGTGGATCTCGTTGTTTTTATGTTATAATATAGTTTTCACGGTGCTGTGAGGTGCTGTGAGTTGGTGTACGGACAAAAGATGCTGTTTGAATACATTGTGTTGTCGTGCATGGTGAATTAAAGGACGCTTCACGCATCAGTTGAGGCTCTCGGGATCCAAGGGGTTGCTACAATATTAGTTGGCTTAATTTGTTTAGCAAATATTTCCTTCTGTTATTTTCATGCTTAACTAAGCCTGCTAAAATGTATTGTATGAGTTTCCGTTACTTTCACTGTTCTTATTGCTCTATCATAAGGATTGGGTCAGTGATTCAGATGTTTAGATACCAGTGAAATATCACAATTCTCTATTACGATTTTGATACTACAGCAAAAAACTACTAGCCTAATTAAAAACATTATTAAAGTAAGCAGTCAGTAATAAATAAGATAACAAATAATCCAATCACAAATAGCACAAATAAATACAATAGAACAAAGATAAAAATAAAAGAAAAAGTGTTTTTTGGGTTTTTCAGGTAGGCCTAAGTCTAGTTCAGGTACATGAATAAAGTAATCAAATGTGAAATAACACTGCATATTCATCACTGTATAAATTAAAAATAGTTGGATCTTTATAAAGTTACAAAAGTTATTCAGTCAAGAGCAGTGAGTGATTTCTTTGTCCTTTGTTTGATTAACATTAAAACAAAGCAGCAGGTTTATTAGGCTGCTGTCCCTTTAAGACCGAATGCAGGGGACCAATACTGTCTCGTTCACTTGAGATATAACCGACTACTGTATGTTTACTAGGATACTCACCAAGACCCAAGATGTGCATTTTTACATAATTTTGTGTGAATTCATCCATTCAAGCACAAGACGTGAAAGAGAAATTCAATTCATTAACACTGAGACACGGTTCTCGAGTCGTGCACTTAGGATGATTGCGTCCATTAAACTTCTTTACATGCAAACGTACTTTAATAATGTAGGGAACCACTCGTTATACAGTACATAAATCACGTAATAGTTAATGTTTTACTTTTTAGTTTTAATTAACACAATTAAGTTTTAATCCAAAGGATTTTTACATTCGGTCTTAAAGGGATACTCCACTTTTTTTGGAAATAGGCTCATTTTACAATTCCCCCAGAGTTAAACAGTTGAGTTTTACCGTTTTCGAATCCATTCAGCCGAACTCCGGGTCTGGCGGTACCACTTTTAGCATAGCTTAGCATAGATCGTTGAATCGGACAAGACCATTAGCATCTCTCCCAAAAAAATGACCAAAGAGTTTCGATATTTTTCCTATTTAAAACTTCTGCAGTTACATCGTGTACTAAGACCGACGGAAAAAGAAAAGTTGTGATTTTCTAGGCTGATATGGCTAGGAACTATACTCTCATTCCTGCGTAATAATCAAGAAACTTTGCTGCCGTACGTACCATGGGTCCAGCAGGCGTAATGATATGACGCAGCGCCTGAAAATAGTCGACCCTATAGTCTACCGAGCTGGGGACTATTTTCAGGCGCTGCGTCATATCATAACTACTGTTAGAAACCTGAAAAGCACTGTTTATTTCATTTGTATCTTCTTTGTTCTATTGTATTTACGTGTGCTATTTGTAATTGGATTATTTGTTCTTATTTACTTGTTTTTAATAATGTTTTAAATTTACATTAATTAGGCTGGTAGTGTTTGCTGTGGTATTAAAATTGTAATAGAGAATTGTGATATTTCACTGGTATCTAAACATTTCAACCACTGACCCAACCAGGCCAATAGAAAAAAAATCCTTAGCCCTGAGCCCTGCTGAAGCAGCTCTAAATATACCCTGTGCGAAAGATAAAATATGATGAGCAATAGAATGAACAGTGAAAGTAAAGGAACCATGTATAATACATTTTAACAGGCATAATTAAGAAGGAAATATATATTTGCTTAACAAATTAAATCAATGAACTTGATTTCATATGTTAAGCTTGTTTACCTTAACCATTTTTGATTGTGTTTGTTATGGTAGTTGCCCTTGTGTGTTAATAGCACCTCATTGCCACTGCCATAAAGGCAGTATCATTCTTCTACAAGATCATAAAGCCATGGAAGCACAAGGTGTTCAAAAGGTTCACGGGAAACTGCCATCAAGACACTGACCGCATGACCCACACTTAAGGAACATTTACACAAATAGACTTTCAGCAGGGCTTCCTCTTATACACTATAGGAGGAATTTAGAGTGGATGTCACATTTTCCATGTGTAAGAATGAACAAAAAGCACATTTACAGTAATAAATACAGTATAAAGCTCACAAAGGTCAATGACACAAATGTGCTCATTTGATTAGTGACCTAGAAGTAGTGCAGAATCTTAAATTCTTTCTTATTCATTTCATTATTCTTTTTTATCATTTTAAAAAATCCTAGAACTTACTTTATTTCCAGGTTTAAAAAGGATTTAATAACATTTCAATGTAGTGTCAGACTTTAGGACCCAACTGTTAACATGAATGTCTACAGTGGTCCTCTCTGATAAAATCTTCCCACTTTATTGTCACATGACAAGTCATGTCTTTAATTTTACTCTAATTCGGAGGATTAAACTATTTTAAACATCAATAGTAATATTAATACAATATAACAAAAATATTCAAATTGATTTCAGTTGTGTGAATGTAAAGTATGTTAACTCTACTCCCTCTTTATTTTTCTCATCTTGAGGCAGGAAGTCAAAATGCACTGTTCCCGCTCCACTTTCTGCAGACCCTACAGGTATCAAAGCAGTCAGTTTGAAAGGTGAACATTTATAGAAGAGTATTCATTTAGATTAGACTTTAATCAATACATCAATCCAGCGAGCGCTCGCTCTAAACCAGTTGCGTGTTCTGACATATGCAGGGCCGCTGCAGTAATTCAAGCTGCTCAGAGGCGTAGTTCGGACATCCATCAGAGGCTCATACACTCATTATCCCCGCCAGGCGCAGATCATCAATAAATTAGCCATGCAACGAGCCCAATCAATTTCCCTGATGGAGTGTCACCTCTAGACGCCGGGGAGAGTGATGGGGGAGAAAGCAGTGGCACCTGGCCCCTCCCCCGCCGGACCGCCAAGGAGCTTGGAACCATCAACGCTAATAAAGTCTCTATCTGCCAGATGTAAAGCGTGCTTCATACATCACCCGTAAGTTATATGCATTTGGAATGGCTCCATTGATTAGGGCCGAGTTTGTTTGCCCAGACGAAGGATGAGGGAGCGTGCGATAACTCAGAGTGCCCTCGTAACTCGAGCGCCACACCTGCAGAGAGGTTTCAAATGGGTGGTCAGGGTCTGGATGCCAGGGGGTGATGAAGTAGCGTGCGGGAAGCTGCAAAAGTGCAATGGTGGAGTGGTAAGAGGAGGATAATATTTCCTGTAAGGGAGGAGAAGGATTTCTGGTAAGGTCCCGATACTATCGCTTCGGCCACGGGCTGGACGGCATTGGGTTACCAACACACTCACTCTTTTCCGCCTCTCTCTCCACTCCTCAACCATTTTCATTGCCTGAGAGACCTCTCTCATTCATTGACAAATGGACTTCTGGGAAGACACACAAATGACTAACCAAAGAACAGGAACTGCTCTCTCCTCCTTCACTCCTAGATCTTATTATTAGAGAATCAAAGCAGGCCGTATAAAGCAGCATGTTCATGTGATATCAACTTCATTTCTCACTCATTAATCCTTTTAAATCTTTTCCAAGTAAACATGCTCATTGTTTATTAAATTCTCAATTTGAAGGGTCAGTGGATGCAGCAATTGGCGCCAGAAACACGGACAGAGTGACCACAGTGACTTTTTTGTGTGGATCACATTGATTTCCTGTTTTGTGACTTTACAGGGGGCAAAGTTGAGTCCAGACTCCAGAGGAAAAAACCACAACCTCTGTGTCGGACTGCAGCTGCAAAGCTCCTTAACAATAGATGGCTGATCCCATAGATGCACACACACAAATGTCTGCTTTATACAACCACCTGGCGCTACTTAATCTAAATCTTGGTACGAACCTTGGTGGATCCAGGAAATCAAACTGCATTGATTTCTGAATCTCAGAATCTAACTGTGAGCTGGTGAAGATAAGTTCAGCACAATTTGCCTTTATATATATATAGGGATGAAATTTCCAGGTCATATTTCACCTCAGGTTAGTGGTGCAATGGATCACAAAATTCACGGTTCAGATCATTTACGGGTTTTGAGCCACGGATCGGATCGGTTTTCGGATTAGCAAAAAAAATTTTTTTTATATAAATATATATATATATAAAGCTGTATTTTGTTGTTTAATTAACATTAATGACACAGACAACAGTAGGAATATTAGGTGTCTGCTGTCACTTTCAGACTGAATGCATGAACCAAAAAAACTGACAAACATCCGGTTTCTTTCACAACTAGTCACTTATGACACAACCGAGAGAATACTTGCAGAGACGGGTATTTAGACATCATTTTGTGTGTATGTATCCTTCAAGGGCAAGGAAACACGAAAGAGGAATCAATTCAGTGTTCGAGCGCTATCTGAAACACGCCTCTCTCTCCCAAATTATAAACTTTCACTCTATGATGGTTAAATTTAACAGTTAATCCGCGAATCCCACGCGTGCCGAACCGTGGGGCCTGGTCCGTACGGATCAACTGCGATCCGTTGAACCCCTACCTCAGGTATAAAATATTAATAACATTATAATAAATAATAAAATTCAAATAAAATGAAAAAATAACAAATATTATTACTTTTCCACCCTGTGATTTTTAGGTGAAATTTGACCCACATGCATGCAAAATGACAGGTTAATGTGTAAGTGAGATGTGAGGGGACAAACATCAGCAGGTGGGGAAATGGGCGGTATGTGATCTGGAGGAGGTGAATGGAGAGCTCAGAGAACTTGCCAGCACATGTGGAGAGAGAGACTCACAGGCTGAGCTTTGAAGCCCCATCAAAGACTGCTGGAGTCTTTGGCAGCATCCCAGACACATGAAACATGTCCTCGCAAAAATCCACCGGAGTCACCACTGTGACCAGACCTTGCAGCTACTTAAGGCCTTGGAGTTAACACACAAACATTCATACATCTCTCATTTTAACAACAGATGAGGATCATCGGTAATGGCCTACACTCCAACACAAAACCATTTGTAAGGAGTATTTTTCATTCCACCAACCTGAATGAAACACACACACACACACTCGTCCCTCAAGAGCACGGAGCACTCCACGTTTTAAAGGATTGAAAACTCAAAAGCGGATGAATGAATGTGTAAATAACTGAAAAAGGAAGCAATAACAGACGTACTGGCACAGATATCCACTCAAACAAGATTCCCCTCCTCTGCCTCCTCATCCTGTTTCTCCATGCATGGCGTACAAAGTGCTCACCCCACACCTCTTCCAGGCCCTTTCCCATCCCTCTTTCTCCTAAACATCACTCCCTCTGTCCCAGTTATCCTCCCTGCCTGATTCCTACAGAGTCAGATTCAAGAATTTACACAAATATTGGCCGCTGAATGCATATTACTAACAAACTCTAATAAGAGTACGACACTGATAATGAAGGGGAAAAATCTTTCCTTTTTGAAGTGGGGTTTTAAAAGCAGACAAGCAAGGGGTTGAATTTTAAAATGAAGCAGCGAGGGGATAGAGATGTGGTTTGAAGTTCTTGTACCAGATACAAGTGTGAGCGAGGGAGTGATAGTCGGCGAGAGGAAAGGCAGGGAAGAGAAGAGAGTGAATGGTGCACAGAGACTGGGAGAGACACTTTGGGGTCATCTGTACTTTAAAAGTGTTAAAAGAGAATCAGAAGAACTCAGACGAATCTCTCAGCCTGAACTCTTTACATGGGGATGAACTATAATCCATTAAACAGACTAACAGCTTATCGGTCTCATTCTGATAGATGATAAATTTAACATTTATAACTTTAATCTCCATATTAAAGATGTTCAGCGTTGTATACTACACTCTTGAGAGATAAATTAGGGAGTGTTTGCACAGATTGTTTAATGGCAAGTAATCAGTGACATACTATATATCTTGAGGCCTGTGAGCCATGAAATGGGCCATGTCCACAAATGGGGATGTCATGCACAGTTATTTGTATCAGGGTGCAATAATTCATGTCACAGATAAGCAGGGCTCTCAAGTGTCACGCATTGAGCGTGACAGTCACTCATTTCGGTCTTTTGTCACGCACTCCCGCCACACATTGTATTTCTCACGCGGAAAAACTATTTACGCCGCAGCGCCCAAAATTTCTCTGGCCGTGCCGATCTCACTATGGAACCGGCAGCCAGGAATCAAGCGCGTCTCCCCTAGCCGAGCCTGCCACTTATCAGCCAATCAAAAAAAAAGAAAGAGGCTACACAATAGCCAATCAGAAAATAGCACTATTGTATCTGGGTAAGATTTAACGCAACAACCAATGAAAAAAAGCACATCCTGGAATTGTTAACGTGATTCTGCTACAGCGTCTTCGTTCAAAGTTTCGTTCACCCATAGAGGAAACCAATGGAGCTCCGAGCATCACTTTGAGCACAGAGTAAGTCATGATGATCTCCTGTTTTAATGTTACAACAAATTCACAACTTGTTTGACACAAACAGTGACAACTTGACTGCTGTTAGAGAATGTTTCCCAGATAATTAGCATCAGTTTTTCGTGAGTGTCTGTAACTTAGCCAACAGTTTTACAGCCTGTTCACTGACAACACCTGCTCAGAACAAGTAGTCTAGGCCTTGTCATATTTTTGTTATCACACGATGACTGATATATTGTCACATTATAAACATCTCTCTCTCTCTCCAAATAGGCTTAATAATTTTATTAGCACTAAATAAATTAAAGTGTATTGCATAGTCGAAGTTATAGGTCACTTTTAAAATCATGTCATATTTTATAATTATATCCTGGCCATGGATGCATTAATCATTGCATCTGTCTTTCAAAGATGTCAGGTAAAAAGTAATTAAGCATCCTCTCATTCGCCCAGAGAGGAAAGTCCCCTAAAAAGGCCAAGTTAGAGGATGCTGTCCCAGAGAAGGTGGCGAAAAGGGTAGATCCATTAGAGGAGGAGACAGTGCAGGTGGAAGGCAACAAGTCCAAAAAGGCAACAAACACTTTCAATAAACAACACCAGTCATAATCTCTCTCTCTCTCTCTCTCTCTCTCTCTCTCTCTCTCTCTCTCTCACACACACACACACACACACACACACACACACACACACACACGGAAATTGAATAAATACTTTGTATTTGGTATTTGAGCAATTATTAATAACAACAACAAAAACACTAATAATAATATTATTAATGAAACACCCCATTCCCGTGACCCGTCCAACCCCCCGTCAGGAGGTCGGGCGGGGGGTCGCTCTTAACTGTCTTCAAAACTTGAGAGCCCTGGATAAGCAAAACTATCTAAGAATATACACTATCATTACAAAATTTGGGGTCGGTGCGATTTTTTAAATTGTTTTTGAAAGGTCTCTAATGCTCATTTATTTGATCAAAGATACAGTAAAAATGCATTTAAAATAATAATAATTTAAATGAAAAATAACCATTTCCTATTTGAATACATTTTAAAATGCATTTAATTCCTGTAAAAGCTGAATTTTCAGCCTCATTACTCCAGTCTCCAGTTTCACATGATCCTTCAGAAATCATTTAAAGACACTATCTCTTTAAATTACTGATGGATGGTAATCTAAAAAGTAGGTATACTTAAAACATTTGAACCAATCAGTGAGTGACATGAATGAGAGGGAACTGCTTCTATTACTCTTGAATGGAGCTCCGAGCTAAAAACTGTCTTTCACGTCAAAGTCAGGCACGTCAGTCAGCATGTGTCGTGTGTTTGGTTCACTGCGCACATGAATCAATAATCAACATTCTAGCAGCTAATACGTTGTTTCTGTTTATTGTGATTGAACACCGCGAGGGGCCTCCCCGCAGCCATTCGCCAGTGCGGGTAAGTGGAAAAGCCACACGATAGTCTAAATGACTGGTTTCCAAACTTTCTCTGCTGTGTGTGCAGCTCACCCCCCCCCCCCCCCCCCCCCGCCTCTCGGCTTTGGCACAGTTTCAACAGACACCACAAACACATGTGGCAATCAATTCCCACCGCTTTCCACAATCTAATCAGATTTCTTTCCGAGGCATCCATTAATCTCTGAACTGCAGATAGATCAACTGAAATATGATCGCTTCAGCAAACTCTAAAACTGCCTTACGGTAAAGGTTAGATATAGGGAGCAGCTTTGCACGACTCTTCATTTTGTCTCAGGACACAGGAGAAGACAGCTGTGCTGAGATCTATGGATCAGTGTTGCTACATCAGCTGTGATTCACTGCTCTTCCGGCTCGCCCAGCACAGCGGGAGTCCGAGCGTCAGCCAGGCCACACGTTAGTTTCGCTCTGCGGAGCAGCACTGGGTAATGGTGTCCAGACAGGTGAGATCCATATCAGTAAACGCGTCTTTGACAGACCTAAATGTGAAGCACACAGACTCGGCTGCAGGTATGGCACTAGATCAAGAGGACCAATTTTTACTACTTCAATTAACTTTACAGCAGCTCAGTGGCAGGGCTGGGATCAAACCCTGTCTTTTTTGGCTAGAAAGCGGCGTTGGAAAAGGCTGCAGGCTGTGACTATCAGGATCTGATATAGGATCTCATGAGGAGTAATAACTTACTGTTAAAGAGCGAGATTGCTAGCGGTGAGGCATTTTATCGTAGATGGGGGAACAACGTTAGACCTTCCTGGCCCCAATCATCACATCGCCAGCACTGATTATCTGTATTTGTGTCTCGTAATCAGCATATCTAATCCTACAGATTCAGTCAGCTGTTCACAATGTGTCGTTTATCTTTTCTAAAGGTCATTCCCCAATCCTTTTAGCAAAACAACATGGTACATTTTCAAGGTTTATGCTGATGGGCCTGTAGAAGCAAAGCACAATTTTCACCTCATGGCAGAAATGTGGCAAATAAATGACACATTCTCCCTGTGAGTCTAGGCTATTTACAGGAGATGCTGAGGAAGAGTTCACACCTTCACCTCCCACTCCATCCAGTCTGACGCTGTGGGGAGAATCTCATTTCTGTAACTCCCAGAAAATGTCAAAGATCACCTGCTCTGTAGGAATGGATATCCCTGTTGAAAAGACCTGCTGGCTTTGAATTGCCATGCTGGTTTAGAAAGGTGTAGACTGGTTAGAGCTGGTTAGAGGGCTGGTTGAGCTGATGACGGGAAGTGACTCATTTCCGTCATCATGTGGTCCCTGACATTTTCATTCAGCAAGGGTGCAATAAATTGATCAAAAGTGTCAGTAAAAACATTTATTATGTATGAAGGATTTCTATTTCAAATAAATGCTGTTCTTTTGAACTTTCTAGCCATCAAAGAATCCTGAAATAAATGCATCACAGATTCCACAAAAATATTAAGCAGCAAAACCATGGGAGCAGAATACGCACTTTAATTTAAAAAAAAAATTTTTTTTAGTGCAAGTATGTTTACATAGAAGTTGGGCCAAAGTTAATCATTCTAGACTTAAATTCAAAGAGACATGACGCAGATACATGACATGATGATGCATGACCTCTCATTTTATTCTTATCCAAAACGAGGCGATTAGAACATTATGGAGCGCTAACACCCTCATGTAATGTCTGTTTCATTCATACTGGAAGCCGGAGGGCGCCCTCGTGCAGAAAGTCCACAAGTGAGACTCAAAGAAGTCATTACACTTATGACATTCCAGGAAATCCCTTATATGGACAAAGGCATCCAGCTATCGCTATAGTAGCTGAATAAAAAGCAGAAAAGTTTTGACTGATGAAACGTGAAGACATTAAACACACGATTGCGTCAATATATGGTTTATGTGTGTTTTTCATCATGCCGTATTTTCAGAAGAAAGTATATGAATAATGCAGTGCTAGATTTCAGTATAAATACTATTAAATGTATTTTCTGCTTACTCTGTGATCCATTTTTTTTTACATTGTATAAAATTTATGGTGACTTAATGCACAAGTGTTTGTAGTACATAAACCAATCATACAATTGTTATAAGGAATATATAGGAAAAAATATTGTTTAGTGGTGTATTTGATTTCTTAGAGATAAGAATAAATTAAACCTGTCAATCAGATGAAGGTCAGAAAAAAAAATGGCATTACACTTGACATTTCGGTCCCCCTCACGTCTGAAATGATGGCTACGCCCCTGAGTACAACTGTTTTCAACATTGATTTGTTTCTTGAGCACCAAATTAGCGTATTACAATGATTTCTGAAGGATTGTGTGACAGGAATAAATAAGGTTTAAATTTGACATTATTATGTTCTATTAAAATGATATTAAACTAGTATACAATGAAAACACATTCAAAAGAGATGGTTCTCGGCTCATTGAGTTCATCGAGAGCCACTCAGTCTGGATTCGTACATAAACCAGTTCAACTGATTAATTGAAACGATCCGACTGACATAATGATTTGTTAATAAATCAGTGTTCTCGCCAAGCTGATGGACTAGTGAATCCAGCACAGTCGTTATGATAAAGCTGTTTGTTCGAGTTCAAATAGTTATATGCAGGTCTTTTCAGCAGTGATAACAGCGACCAGGCCTGGGGAAACTGCTATGAAAAGTCTAAATGTAAACATTTCATCTTTAAACTAAACTCAAAGCTTTTCAGAGCGCGTCTCCTGCAGTCGCTGTCACGGCGAGCGTGTTTGTGCAGAAGAAAGAGATAGGAGAGGTGTGCCACCCACCGCTGCAGTGTCTGCTCGACGACAGACCTCTCAGTTAGTTGGTTTGTTTTTGTCTCTAGTTTGTTAGCTCTGTCCTTGATGTGCTTTGCGCAGAAGCACCCCGGAGCCTCCGCCGAATCAGGTGCTGCTCTGATCAAAGGCTGACGTGAACGCCGCACTCCTCCCTCTCCCTCTCTTACGATTGCTTTTCATTCCTTTCTTCTTATGTCTGTTCATTTGCATCATCCTATTCTCGGAGACCCGAGCTACATTTCAGGCCTCACACTGTAACACTTGGTTTTACCTTATTTTCCTACCTTTGTTCACAGACCAATCCTTTTAAAGAGAAAATGTTGCCTTTGAAAGGAAAAGCAAATGGTTATAAGCAACAAAGCACATGCTGACGGAGGTTAATCTACACAACTAAAGGCCTGTTCACACTAAGAATGATAACTTTTTCCAGCTAATGAACGATGAAATCATTGCCAGACAATCAGAATCCACAGGCCCGTTTACATGAAGAGCGAACTATAAAGATAACTATATGAATGTCCACACCAGCAATAAAATTGTTCTGAAAAGGATTCAAACAGTGATTGTCATTTCTTCAAAATGGTATTCGAATTGCGTGTTTTTTAAATATTTGGTGACACTTTATTGTACAGTGTCTTTGTTACATTATGTTACATTTACTTACCATAGTAATAACAGTAAATTATGCATAATTGCATGCAACTAACCCTCAACCAAATCCTAATCCTACCCAAACCCTATAGTAAGTTACTTAATATTACTCCGTATTTAAATATATAATTACACTGTAACAATGACACCTTAAAATAAAGTGTAACCAAATATTTTAAATACGATGGAAGAACAAAACACAACTTGGTTAAGGTATTTATCTGACAAAATTATGTCAAAAAAGGCAAACTACAACTAGAGGTTTTATTTTACTATGCAAAAACAAAATGCACTGAAAAACAAAATGCTCCCAGGAAAAAGCATACATTGACTACAACATAATTAGTTATTAATATTTTGTTGGCTCTCTTGTGTTCATAATTTCTTTGTATGACAGGCAGGCCAAGAAGTATGTCTGCACAAATAAAACAGACTACACAATATGCTTAAAATCGTTAACACATTTTGAATAATATTAGAATAAAGGGTGAAGATGGTCATTTTTCTATGTCGGACATCAGGCCACTGCTGTATACATAGGTAATTTTTTTTATTTTTGCTAACATGTAAGTAAAGGCATGTTGTCCAATGAGCCGGTTGGTTTGTTCCCTGTACGTTTTTTAAATCCCCTGAAATTCTCAGAGACCGAATGCCCCAACGTCCCTCATTACGTCCTTCCCATCGTCCCCTAGTGCTCACCTCAGCAATACATACATTATTATGAGGACTTCTGTCAGCTACACAATAGAAACATCCCTACTTTTAATCATAGTACCAACCAGCTGGGAGAGAGCCTCCTTCACCCCTCCACCCTCTCCTCCCTTCTCATGTTTCTTCTTTTTTTCTTGTTCTATCCATTCATCTCCCTCTCTCTCTCTCTTTCTCTCTCTCCCAGAAGTCGTAGTGATGAATAGTTCAGCGCTGGCATCTGATGCCCACCAGCAAGAGGCAAGGCCCTTTTCAACAGCTCTCCTGGATCAGGAGGGGAAAAGAGATTAATTAATCCGGCAGACTGGGAGGCAGGACACTTTGGGTATAGAGTTTGTGTGTGTGCATGGAGGCTGATGAGCTCTTTAAATAAACGCCACAAGAGTACACACCAGAGCAGCCAGAGGCAGGGCATATGAGACCGTCCTTGACCTCCCAACACACACACACACGCTCCCAAACTGTTCCCTCAGAGACTCCTGCCTCACAAATCCACAGTCCACTGCTGATTTTCAGTCCAGACATTGGGGGGAGGGTAATGTGCCTGGGTTTGCCCTTAAATGCACACCGCACCACTGCGCACCTACATTACCACGCCATATGATACGGTACGGAGGAGGTAAATGAAGTCATCATTCTGACCGCTGCCGCGTCCTTCAGACCAGCTGAACGGACCGGTTTACCGGTCGCTGACGGGGTGGTAATGTTAGGAGATTACATTTAAAAAATAAATAAAAAAGCTTTTCCTTAACTAAATGTTCTGCGGCAGTACCATGATACAGTGATGTTATCAGATCAATGTAATATATTTACATCATACCCCAAAGCGTGTAAAAGAATGTCATATCATGGTACACGATTATAAACCTGTTTGGTTGACCGAACAGAAAGGAAGATTCTTTCATTTACTCTTGCATTATAAAACTTTCTTTCCTCTGTAAAACACAAAATATTTTTTTTAGAGAATCTTTCAGCTGTCCAGTATATTATTGTATAATTTTGTCAATACAATGAAGTCATTTGGGTCCAAAAAACAAAAATGTTTTTTTCCCCCTCTTTTTTTTTACACAAAATATCTTCTTTTGTTTTCCACAGAAGAAAGAAAGACAGACATTCAGGTTTGGAACAGCATGAGGGTGAGTAAATAATGAAGGTTTTCATTTTTGCGTGAATGAATGAACAAATGAATAAATGAACATTGATAGAAGGATCAAAAGAATTTATGCGATATTAACATGTTGGCAATACCGTGGTAATTTTAAATGGAAAAAAAATACTGCTAAGGATCTATAAAGTACTGAGACAATACCAATATAGTTATACTATAGTAATACCATGGTACTTTTTTCAAATAAATAAATATTGATAGAAGGATCTAAAAGTATTGATGATATGTTATACCATGGTACATTTTAGATACATTTTTTTAAATTAAACTTATATTATACTGATGCAATATAAAAATGTATAAATTCGTACCATGGTACTTTTTTGTGTGTGTGGTGAGGAATCTAGAGATGTCGAATATAATCAGTCTTCAAATGATATTCCTTTTTATTACTTAGTGGGTGTAATTTTTCACATCTAGATATGAAATGAAATTCAAATGTGACCCCACACACAACCTTACATTTGAAATAGACTACACAGAATTTGATGTTTTAACTCGTCATTTAGCAGATGGCTTTCAGCCAATGAGACTTACTCTAGACTAATTTCACAGACGGCCTCTTTGGAGCACCTGTGGTTAAGTGCCTTGCTCAAGGGCACAATGTTGATAGAGCGGGACTGTGATCTAACAGGAACTATTGAGTTTCTGGGTCATGTTACATGAGACTGAACCAGCAACCAAGTAGCAGCTCAGATCATTAACTATTAGGGTACCAGCACCTCATTGGCAAACCACTAATGCGTCTGCAGCCCCAAAATGTCCAGCGACACTTAACAGGACAGGCCTTGTAAACTAGGCTATGATGTTAAACAGAGATGAATCTATAGTGACTCCTCTGGAGACACAGGAAGAGACACAAAGGAGAGGAGGAACTGGGGAAAACGGAAGGCAGGAGTGGAGGGATATTCCCATCTGTCTCCCACCCTCATGGATGAGTGCAGTGACCCAAATATAGGGGACGGGAATAGCAACAGGATAGAGGAAAGAAAGGAGAGGAGGAGGAGTGCATCAGAAAGATGAGAGATGTTCTTCCTTCTTTGCATGTCTTCTCTTGGGCATATAATCAAACAAGATCCAGAGGGAGCTTGGAAAGTAATGGAGGCAGGTAAGCATGAAATAGTCTTGAGAGGGGAAATAAATAAAACACAGGTTAGGTCAGAACATACTTTTCAAATAGGTTTTTAAAACGTAAAAAATAATTAAATAAATAAAAATAGCAAGTCATGCAGCAAACGGTGAAGGGGTCTCACTTCAAATATTCGTATGAAATCAGCAGGCTTTGTGGCCTTGATACATTTTTTTAAATTAAACCTGAAGTTAAAAAAAAACAAGGACAAGTATACTGCACCGGATAGGTCACCTCAGGCCCCGACTGCTGATAAGTGGATTTGTGATTCAAAGACAAAGTCTTAAGGTTTGTTCACACCATGGGTGATGAATATAACGTTAACCATAAAGATAAAGTTCTAAAAATCATTCTAAATATAAAAGTCTAAAATACAACTACGATAACGGCACAGAAACTGTAATTTTCAACATGGTTTTTTCCAGCTGATGAATGATAAAAACATTGACAGCCAATCAGAATCGATCCAGCTTTAAAGAGCTCAAGCATTTAAAGGGACAGATAAAACTGCAGCACGTGCTTACAATAAACAGAACGATATTGTTAGTGTGGACGCTAATTTATTTATCGTTATAGTTATTGTTCTTGGTGTGGATGGGTCTTTACTCTCTTTATATTGTATATCTTTCACACTCTTATCTGCTTTATTCTTTTGTGAGTCTGAGCTGAACTTTTCATCATGCGAAAGCAAATCAAACGCAACACATAATAAAAACAGCGGAGAAAATCTGCTGTGTCATTCTAAGAAACAGGCAGAACGATATAGTATTGATGAAGTGAGTGGAGACAGATTCAAATATTCAATATGGACTATCAAACTTTGGTGCCTGAAGGAAACACATGAACCCCGCAGGATCATAGAGTGATTTCTGTTATAAGATCAAAACATAGGGATTAGTTTGCAGGATGAAAAGCTCTAATCATAAAAAGGCAAAGCTCTCGACTGAATGACCAAGAGCTGCTGCATGACTGTCACTATCAATGGATGTGTCTCACAGTAATGGTCCTCCTAAATCAGAAACCACTCTCCATTCAGACAAATGCTCAAGTAGATATCCTCATTATGTCCTGGGCACTGGAAGCAGCGGGACTTTTGTAGTCTGAATAAACTGAATTTATTCAACTGATATCATATACTTACAACACCATTCAGAAGTTTGGGGTCGGTAAAAATGTTAATGTTTTTGAAGGAAGTCTCTTATGTTGACCAAGGCTGTAATAGTAAAAACAGTAATATAGTGAAATTCTATTACCATTTTTCTATTTTAACACATTTTGAAATGTAATTTATTTCTGTGAATTTTCAGCATTCTTCATCACATGATACTTCAGAAATCATTCTAATATGCTGATTTGATGCTTAAGAAACATTTCTTATTGTTATGTGTTGAAAACAGGTGTGCTGCTTAATGTTTCAGTGGAAACGTAATACTTTTTCCAGGATTCTTAGATGAACAGAAAGTTCAAAAGTTTTTGATTAATTTAATGTGTCCATGCTTAAAGTCCGCGTGAACCGGAAGTTGCAAACGACTTTTCTCCAGTGTTTTGACGTATTTCCCAGTGAAAAGGAATATTGAACAGAGGGCAGGGTTTTACTCTAGCGCTCCTCCTCTCCATCTCTCACTCATAGCGGACTAACGGTTTGAGGGGAGTGGTTAAGCGTTTCCCAACCCAAGCCGTCAAACCTACGTCATCAGCCATTCCAGACCGGAAGTAACTTTTCAGACTTTGATTAAAAATTACGACGGCAAACTATTTTTTTCTGTGTATTAACTTGCACAGATTAATTTTTCACCACAAGACTAGTAATATGCGCTAACAAAGTAAATAGGGTCAATTTTGATTTCAGTTGGACTTTAAGAAAAGTATTAATCTCTTTTTTAAAAATCTTACTGACCCTAAACTTTTAAATGGTAGTGTATATAATATTCTCATATTAAAAGTGCATTGCAAGTATAAACTTTGATTTTCTTAGTTAAAACATCTGATTTCAAAGGTATAAGTAACCGGTTATCCCCACACTAAGACTGTATCTGATCTGAGCAGTGATTTATTGATCTACAAAATATCATATAAAATTAATTGATGAATCCTATGATTAATACATTTTAACGAGTGATATTGATAGGGCTTTTATTAAACAAAAATCCCCAAAAATAAAACAAAAATTATACAATAGCCTTGTGGGCAACTAAATAAAGAAAACCTCATCCTCTGGGTTTGCTGCTTTCAGCTGCACAGAATGCAGCGCCTGAACTCACATCCAGCATTACAGTCTGACCACAGTCATGACCTAACGGCTCTGCCAAGGAGTGTCAGAAACTGCACACACATATGACCCATGAGGCCAGCTGGGTATTACCGAACAGGAAATGCACTCATCAGTTATGGCTTAATATACAGTGAGTGTCCACCCACAGGTCCAGTGGGTTATTGTAGGGCTCTCACATTGACTTAATGCTCCATGTATTGATTCTGTTCACATTATCATTATCCTTCACTATTGTTACAACATTAACCTGTCTGTTGTATCATTTGCAGAAGCTCTGATGATAATACACCAGTTTTTATACCATAACACACAAAACATTGCAATGAATATAATGACTGCAGCCTGTCTGTTGTTTAATTACAGTCAATTAGAATCTTACCAATAAAAGAAGCGTCTATTAAATAAAGTGTTAATCTTTTACATGGGGCAAAAGCTGATGAGGACAAGCATGAGGGCTTTAGCGCCCCTTAAAAGAAGAGTCCGACAGGGGAAAAAAAGAGCAAAGGGAGCAAGAAAGAAATGAGGAAAAACCTTCACCTTCCCTTCCTCTTTACATTTCCCCTTTGAAAAAAGAGAGGGCTAATAAAATATTTATCATGCCAGGCAACAGTTTGTGTCAAGATGAATACATCTCTGACATTAAAAGCTCAGGAGGTGGAGGAGAGAGATGAAACGAGAAAAGGGATTGTGATATATATGAGTTCATTGATGGTGTGTGAGTGAGGTGTGAGGCGAAAAGAAAACAGAAATCAGAGATATAAGAAATCAATGTAAAGGCAGAGAAAATGGAAACGATGGAGAGACAGAGGGAAGCATGAACTTTAATCATTTAAAGAGGTTAAGCGAGGGTTAAGAGACTGTGTTCGAAGATTAAATCCGTTAAATGAAGAGTCTGAGACACAGGAGAATATGTAGGGAGCAGCCAGGGGTGTAGTAGATTTCAGCTGAACACAAAATAAACAACTTACACGTCACTTTAAACCATAGCATGTAAAAAGCAGTGTGATATAAAAAGATAAACTTGATAAACTTTAGCCAAGACAAGCTAGACATGTGTTCGATGACACATGTTCGGACCGGCCGTGATGTGATCACATGCTCATATTGATAATGCGACAAGTTGCAGCTTGGTCACCACAAATTGTCTACATTTAGGACAACTGAGTCTGATTACATTACTTGGTGTCATGCTAAATCATACCCCCTTTGGACCACAAAGGGTAACTGTTTTCAAAAAGAAATACATTTTTAAGTTGATTAAACTGATATGTCATCTATACAGTAATTAAGAAGACATTAATTAACATATAGTAGTATTAATTAATACATTAGAAAAAAATTAATCATTTATAGTGGGGGCATACAATCCTAAATCTCTGTTTATGAGTGCAGGATCACTTGAGCTGTCCATGGTGCTGAATTCTTTGACAAGTAAACTATGTCAAAGTGTGCGCGTGTGTGTTTGAGTGTGTTAGAGAGAGAGGGAAAGACAGAGTAAACATCATTGCACGCTGACAATCAGAGCTGTCTCTTGCTGTCTTCATAACACCACCGACATGGCAGATATCAGTGAAGTGAAACTGAAGACCCCAAGGACACAAGGGCGGGTGACGCAGCTAAAGGCATCGAACCTCGTGAGTGACAGCCCCTCGCTATGAAAGCGTGCCACCTAAAAGCCCTACATCCGAGCCCTGAGCGACACACGATCGCTGCTGTGAGTGAGCCGAGGAACCAAAAGTTCAGCGCCCAGCGGGAGACCATCTCGGCTCTGTCTACGGATGCGCTCTCATGCATGGATTCTGAGTGCCGTGCTATCTATGCCAACAGCCCTGGCTGCACGTCTGGCACTGACACTAACATCCTCTAACACACTCAAGAATTGCAGCCTGTCACAATGGGCCATTAGCCTCCTATAGGGGAATCCCAAAGACAGAGCAAGGCCAGGCAAGAGGCAGGCCATCACTTGGCTAAACTAACAGGCTTCCCTAACCGAATGCTGCCCCGGGGGGAGGGGGGTCTCTCTGTCACTGCATTTGGTGGTGAGAGATATCGCTCCTGGACACAGGGGGCCGATACCGTGAAAGTTTGTTTAAAGCGCCTGGAGCCTCTTTCCTAAAGAGCTGTAATGCTGAACCAATACAGTTGGCAAGTGACAAATGGTCTGCGGCATTGTTGTCTGCATTGTTGCTGGCAAAAATGAAAAATGTCTTGCATATAGCTGGCTTGACCAGTTGAGCCCTAAACTATTCTAAACTATTACAATATTAAATCAATCATTGTTCTCACATGACAGGGAGTAGCAACTCTGACAGCTCCATTCGAAGTCAACAGTCTATTCATCAGAGAACCTTGAAAAAAGCATTTGTTTCTACAGAAATATTAAACTATTAATATTTTTTTCCTTTTAAATATCCAGAAATGCAGTACAATGGGTTGTGAATGCTGTTTCATGTTGACTTTAAATTGAGAAAGGGAGAGGAACAGGAGAGCTGAGGCTTTAGGAAAGTGAGGACCTGATATGAGTGTAATTGATGATATCTGAAATTCTGATGACAACCTCCAGTAGGGCCTGGCAGGACATTTATCTCTGGATAAAGAGAGATATGATAAAACAACTGACAAAACACATTATACCGCGCTATTGTTACCGATGCACAATTTCAGCCAACACTGTGTTCTACACGTCTGCAAAGCGGTCAAACATAAAAACTCCTAATAATACGTCCTGTGCTTGCAGTCACATAAAAGAAAAAATGCAATAGGAGAGGACAAAGCCGTTCAGATTGTCCTGCAAGGCCAAAAATAATCTCTTATATTTAAACATTTCTGAAGAAAATGCAACCGTTGCTGTTGGGTGTTGTTATCATCTGTCTGGCTTAATAATAATAATCATTTATTGTATTTAATTGATTGATAATTAGTATTATTTTGTACTAAATTATCATATTATTATTATTTTTATAAGCTTGTCCAATTATAGCAATGCCACAACGAGTTACTTCTCAAAGTTTAATAATTAGGGATGGGCTATAATGATAATAATTTAGTTTAATTAGTGCATTAAAGTAGATTTTATAAACATGCCTTAGAAAAAAACATAATTGGTGTGCATCTTGAGACAAAACAACGGCACTGACATATTTTAAGATATTTCACATTTTTACCTGAATTTTCCGGGTTTACATTTTCCTACAGTTTACTTTCTGGTGACACATGCTGTACTTTCTCCATTTACTCAGTCTGCTTAAACCGTGAGAAAATTGTTATCTATCAAAGATTTAATCACTCTCTAATGACATTCACAGTTTTCACTGAGGCGGTCTTAGTAATATCTCCCAACAGAGATCCAAGAGGTCCGCTGCATTAGAGAGTTTTCCCCACCTGTCCAACTGAGCTCTAATGAGGCCAATGAAATATCAAACCCAGCATGGAACCAAACACATTCCCATGTTCGCTCTTCCAGTTTCACACATTGGAGAAAAACAGCAGATCAACAGATCAATACTGCCTTCAAACACACATCCATTTTGGTACCAATTATGTTTTGGAGGCACTCGGAGGGTGTTTTTACGGCTGGCGTATTAAGGCTCCTGCTCTGTAATGCAGTCTGTGTGGTGTGAATAGATTGTGAGTGTTACGCAAGACACCGAAAGGATGTCAGAAAGGCTTTTGTAATTATGTTGGCTGGCTTTGATCCAGTCAGTCAGGCCTCCCTGATCTTGCCACCTGTTGAAGTGCAGTGCTGTCTGAGGCGGGTTAATTAGACGGGCAGGAACGGCCTCTTCCGAAGCAGGCAGACAGAACGCACACACACACACATCACATAATCATACGCATGAAGGCAAAAGTTACTGTCAGGTGCATCCACCCACAAAAACAAACACACAAACGTACCCACACACAGGAAACAGGCCCAGCAGCACCTGTTTGTTCGTTCTGGCACTGCAAGACTAATTTGAGATGCTCACTGTACTTGCATCTGTCTAACCAGCAGCAGCCGTCTGGCTCTATATCACAGCGTACAGCGGCACTGAGAGTTGAGTCATCCACTAAATCCGAGGATACATCAGAGGATACTTTTGCCCTTCTGCAAAAGTTGTGTGTGACTGTCACTGAGCCCGACGTCCTTGGTCACAGCAGGACCTTGGCATCTTGGCACTCGCCTAGGACACACTAATTCAAAGACGTCAAAAGGCTTTTCTTGCTTATGCTTCCTTTCAAAATAATATACACAAGATCATTCAAGGTCAAAATCTGAACACGCAAATGCCTTCACATATATGCAAATGTGTATATTATCAATTATACATAAAGATTACCACATATAAAATGAGAATTGAGAATGTTGGCTGCATGAGTAGAGAGAGGAAGAAGAATAAACACATGTGAGCACATAACCCAGATACCAAGATGTCAGTCATTTAATGTTGAATCAAAACATTTTGAAATAAAACATTCTGACTGAACTAAAACTGAGTTGAATTCTGTCCTCTGTGTACCGGGAGAGGCCAACATTGAATGGGTTGTTCAATTGCTTTCTTAATCATGTAGTGTTTTTCCTTACCCAAAGGTCCACTTATAATCTTAGTATTATAAAGTTTTTGTGCCATAATTTAACTTCCATTACCATTTTATACTCTCTCTTTCAGGCCTATGTCTACTTCATTTCTCGTGTTCTGCTTCTTCTCGTGCAAAGCTGAATTGTGCAAGCCTTTCAAAGGTTTCACAAAGATATTAAAATCACCATGAAATCAAAAGCAAGAATTCATACTTTTTATGGAGTATCGCAGTGTTTATTATAAATGATTTATCCACGCACATTGTTGTTTTTTTTTCTTTGTGTCCCCAAATCACAATAGGGAAGAAAATACTGTCTGTTTCGTTGATCAACATTGATAATAATAAGAATGGTTTCCTTAAAGGTACATTACATCATTGCAAATGGGAGTGCGAAGAAGTCAAAAAAAAATTTGGAAAGGTGTGAAAGAAATGAAAGAGAAGATCCTTGATGTTAACATTCCATTGTCACCTTTACTTTTTCTATTACATTTATTACCAAAGGAGATCAAGTTAAAAAAGAAAGAGTTTATATATTTATAAATATATGCATTCTTCAAGCAAAACGGCTTATTTCTTTAAATTGGAAAAGTATTTCTGCACCAAGTATAGGACGTTGGCTAAAATAAATGGTAACAAACATGTCAATGGAAAAGATGACTTATATTTTAAGGGACAAATATACAGTTTTTGATGGAGTTTGGGGACCTTTCAGATCGTTCTTAAAATGTGGTGGACTTGGAAAGGTGTTAATAAAAGACTAAGAAGTGAGGAGGTATAGAATATCAATGTAAAATACTGAGAGGCTGTTGAAAAAAAACGAATGGTTTCTTGAGCAGCAAATCAGCATATTAGATTGATTTCTGAAAGATCGTGTAACACTGAAGACTGGAGTAATGAAGCTGAAAATTCAGCTTTGCCATCACAGGAATAAAATTAATCAAATTTCACAAAATGACTGTTTAACTGTATTTTTGATCAAATAAATACAGCCTTGCATCACCAACAAGCTACATGTAAATTCTCCACTGAATGCAGTCTATACTCTGAAAGTATGTGATTTTGGGTAAGTTGGTTTTTAATTGAGTAATTGCAAGCCATTTCTAGCTAATGTTCAGAAAATCAGTTCTTAAAGATACAGTATGTGCAATAAAACTCCTTTATTAAAAACAAAAAAGAACATTTGATTTCCCATAATATGGCCCCTTTAAGCAAGACAGATTATGCAAATGAAACTCAGATGGAAGTAGAAATTCATATTACTGCATTTAGAATGTAATTGAAAGGAAGTAAATATTGATTAAATCAATTTAACATCGAGGATGTGAAACTAAACATTCAGAATTTATCCAGGAATGTAGCAGTGTATATAACAGAGATACGAACCTCTCAGAGAATTTGTGAGGAAGAGAATACACAAAAAAGAAACAGGTTGGTGGGGAACAATAAGAAAACCAGAAAAACCATCTCTCAAAGGCAGCAGGAAACCAAAGCACAAAAGAGGTTCAGAGACAAGGACAGTGCGATAATGTATATGTGCTGGTGCTGTTTTCAGTCAGAACTGAGCCTGAAGTCATAGGAACAGAGCAGAGGAAAACAGAAACCCGTGGACAGGCAGCACAGAACATCACCAACACTCTTCTCCTCTCAAACTCCGTTCTTTTGATCTCTGTGTCCAAAGGAAACATCTCAATGCTGCAGAAATATCATGCTCAGCTGAGACTGTGACTAAACCCCAGGAGATTTAGCTCAAATTTAGCTTGAAACAACATCAGACTTGTTTTTTATTCAAATATTCCTTACATTTTCACAGGAAGAAAATGTTATTCAGGTCCTATTAATGCAACGTGAGAGATAGTCTTCCCTTATGTGGGCTATAAGGCACTTCTCATTAACAGTATGCACAGCGAGAAGCGCCGCTGGAGTGTGCTGTAACAACAAACATACACACTCGCTCTTAACACTCATCAAACCCTGTCTGACACATCTTTAAGTTTTTGAAAAGTTGCAGACAGTCCCAGAGCCCCATACAAAGACACTGCAGAAGTTTAGAGCTATGAGTGCAGTCATTCTCCATTAGATGAGTGCTGGTAATCCATCATATATATTGTCATCTTGTACTCGTCTTACATCATTTACTCATTATTGCCTCATGTCATTCCAAACCTGTATGATTTTCTTTCCTTCGTGGAACTCAAAAAGGGACATTTGCAGAATGTTGATGCTGCTTTTGCTCTTACAACGAAAATAAATGATGACCAGGGGTTGTTGAGCTTCACAAATGCCAAAAAAACTCATAAGATTTTCACTCATCTTTAGAACATAAATGATTTTATGGGAAAGAATCCAATGTTTCAAAGATGAACAAAGTGTTATATGTTTGGAACGACATGAGAGTGAGTAGCTGATCATTTATATGTGAACTATCTCTTTAAGACTGGAGTGTGCAGTGGATACCTTATAATGACCTATGATTATTTTGCCTGTGGTGCATTCACCCTTACTGAGGCTGACAAACACCAGCCAACTATTTACTTGACCACAGGTTCAACATCTCCTCCCAACACTCATCTCCTCTCACACACACAGCCCAGCAATCATGTCATCAAAACACTCAGAAGACTCCTCCAAAGGACACAGACAGACACACAAAGGCTCTCGACTGCTGTGCTGTACAATCAACGGCCAATTAGGCAAAGACAGACATTAGAAGAGTGGATCGAGAGAAGAGATGAAACAATGAAACAATGAGGGAGGGAGATGACTGAGATCAGACATGACTGAGAAACTGTTTGCATAAAGGCTCTAGCATTGCACGTCCTCATATTACACATTGCTAAGAGTCATACTAAGTTTTTTTTCTGAATGGGCATTTCAAACAATAAAGGTAATAATGAAACTCTTCTTCACTCCAATTGTCTCGTTTTGCATCGCAGTTTGACATTTTTCCTATCAAACGGAGAAAAGACATCTCGTGGTGTTTCCGTGACAGCTCAAAGCACATGAAAATAAGGCACGTGATTGTTTGCTAAGCATCTAGTCATGACCAACCCCAACCCCACTTCTAAATTACAAGAGTGAAACGTTCCTTCACCCGTGGTTAAAAAGACAATAACCCGGAGTTAAGCACAGTGTGAAAAGCCCTATTAGTTTCAGCCTCAAATGACACGCTCACATACCATTCACTCGTGTTTTATGTATACTGCACACAACAATATCAAAAGCTGGCTGGAAATGAACATCTCCAACTTTACAACTTTTCAGAAATCATGGTGCATTGCAATGTATCAGTCCACAGTTTTTTCTCTCAGCTGTATTGGTTTTTAAGTATTTTGTTTTTCTTAAAAAATTTCGATTTCTTTGTATGTCTGGTACACTGAAAAAAATGATTAGTTGAATTTACTAAAAAAATGTATCGTAAGTGGTTGCACACAATTGATTTTAGCTACATTTAAACAAATGCATTAAGTTGAACTAAAATGTATTAAGTTCAACTTAATGCATTTGTTTAAATGTAGCTAAAATCAATTGTGTGCCACCACTTACGATAAAAAAAAATAGTAAATTCAACTATCATGTTTTTCAGTGTATATGTGAAGAAATTGACAATAAAGTTGACCTTGACCTTGATTTGAAGTCTCTTATGCTCACCAAGGCTGGAATTATTTGATCCAAAATATAGTAAAAACAGTAATATTGCGAAATACATTTACAACAACATCTTTTTTATTTGATTAGAAACTGCTTTTGCATTCAAACATATATTTGTGTCATTATACTGTATATAATTTGCAGGCATCAGGGAACCGCTATAAATATGCGAGGTATTGAAATCGATTTTGAATGCATGCTCGCTTTTTGCTTTCACATTCGCAATCACACGCACTCTGTGTATTAGGAGCCAGCTGTACTGATTTTACAAGATAAGATATTTATCAATGACGCTCAGGATCTGTTGCTCACCAAATCCTCTGACATCTCTCCTTACTATCTTCACGTGATAAGTGAAATCGGACGTACTGTAATGTAACCAACTAGCACAGCAAGCCTAACCATGTCCCGTTAGGGGCTCCGTATAATACGTTTTTCCGTGTCTTTTATTGAAAGCCCATTTTGCCACACTGACACACTCAGACCCAGTCCAGCCCTCTAAGGACACAGGTGTATATGTGTGTGTGAGGTGTGAGAGGTGTGTACAGTGACAGATGGAGAGGGGCTGGTGGGACAGACCACAGGAGCAGGATAGCCTGAGCAGCTCGGCCGACTCAAACAGCCGAGACGCTGTGGGGCACAGAGCTTTTCCTCACACCTACAGGAGGCCCAAACGCTCTCAGCCAATCAGAGAGCAGGTGAGAGAGGGGAGGGACAGGATACAGGGTGGAAATAAATTAGGGGCTACATGGCAACAGCCTCATAACAGATCCCCTCTCAACATGAGATAGAGTGAGAATGAGAGAAAATAGAAATGAGAGAGGGAAAGAAAAAAGAAGTCAAGAGAAAAACACAGAAAGAGGTCAGGAGAGAGAGAGGTGTAAGTCTGAGGAAGAGGACTAGGTCATGGCAGTGTTGAATGCTTGAGGGCGTCTCTGTTCACCGTGTGGCTCTGAATAATTCACCCTGCAGGTTAAGAGAGCAAGCGTGCATTAGTTGTGGACTAGTGCTCCATCTTCACATTTAGTGATAGCTGTAGCTTTCCAAAGAGAGAGATACCGTGTATAAAATGGAACAGCACAATTGGAAGAAAGAAAATAACAGGAAAAGCGTGAAAGAATTTAAAATGAGTGTGAGAAACACTCACACAAAGAGAAGAAGCAGGAGGGAAAGAATCCAGTATAAAGTAGGTTCAGAAATTAAAACTGCATGAACTCCTGACCTTCCTCTGACTTCTCACCATACAGCAATAGATGGATGTTAGAGACATAAGGGCCGTTGGGAACCAACCCAACACATTCAAACACATCCACAGATGTGAAGGAATAGTTCACCACCATCTCCCATACAAAGCAAGTAAGCAAGCTGTTAAACTTAAAAATAAAAAAAACAGCATAAAAAGCAGTGCATTTGACTTGTGGACTGTATTTCAAGTCTTATGATAGCATCGTGTGGAGAACAGACCAAAAAAATGTAATTCCCTGATAATTTCGCTTCTTTGTTAACTCTCAAATCTCATTTGTGCTTTAGCATATTCCATCATGACTGGTCAAACCTGTAGCAGAGTGTCTTGAATAAGAATTTCAGTGAATAACGACTTCAAAGTATATCTGTTTCTCACACACACACAAAAACAGCAGCGGAAACATTCTGCTTTCCCCTTTTGTCTAGCCTGGCTAACGTCAGACCTCATCTCATTGAGACGTGGTCTGGGAACCACATGTTCATTTTCTCGTATTTGAGGCGTGGTTTACGAATGCCCAGAGCCGTTTATTGGGAGTTGGAATGTCTATCAAATGCGCCTGTACGTAGCTCATAGCCAATCGTTTCAATTATACCAGATGACGTATGTAGAGCGACAGAAATTCGACGAGGAAGAAGACGATGGGTCAGAGATTTATGTGTACACGATGGCGTTCAGCGACTATTGCCGTTTGTGCAAGACAAACATGAGGGTAGAAGGTATATATGGACACTCTACAGACATGTTTTTATCCATAGATATAAACAAACTGCTTCGGTGTGTCGCATAGACGTCGTCATCGTCTTGCTGCTCCCTCCCCGTTCTGTGATTGGTTCCCTTTTTGAGGGGAAAATCTGGTCCATGGAATCCAGGCTGCCTAGCAGCGTGAATAAAATCGCGCAAGTCAGCATGGGGAAACCCAGGCTACCTTTTGTCTTTTGTGGAAGACAAAACGTTATTTGGGTTTTGAACAAATTGAGGATGACAGAATTATTAATTATTATTTTTATTTTTTTTTATTTGGGGGGGGGGGGGGGTGAACTGCTCTAAGGGACAAGATTTTTGTTTTGACAACACAACAAATACCATACCAACAGCATACCATATTTTCCTTCATTAAATTGAAAACTAAGATTTGACACCTAGACGTAATGATGTGAGCTTAGGGAAAGCTTACTCAAAATTCTCATCTTGATATATCTGGATATATGAACGACAAATACATGAATTGGTCAAAATGGTACAGTGTAGATCAGCTAAAATCATGTTCTGTGTAGAAGAGCAAACACATCAACTGGACAGTAAAAACTGTGTGTGTGTGCTCTTCAGGGGATTCTAGCAGTGTGTTCAGCATGAGTAAACAGTTGATATGAGTTACTTAATTATTAATACAGGACAATTTCCTCAGCAGGCCAGAGCAGAGGATCCGATGCTCAGCAGCTCACCTTTAACCCTGACAGCAACTATCCCTCACTGACTTCTGCCCACGTTTCAACTAGGAGCCCTTCATTCCTCTTTAAATGCCATTTGGAGCGTGTAGACTGACGGCCTTGTGTTTCAGAGACGGTTACATGCTTACGCAGTTCAGAGCCTTACTTCCTCATTAATGCCTGTCAACAAAATTATCTGTGACAGACTACAGCAGAAATGACCCAAAGGAGAACGCTGTCTCTCTGCTATGCGCTGTGAATCTTTTTTCTGAACTGATGCAGACCTATATTGCTGCAAAAACTGTGCTACATACAGTAGGGTCTAAATGAATTTCAGGATGTCTTAGGACGGGCTCAGACTACAGGAGTTTTAGACCATTTTATCCCTGATTTAACCCTCCCGACATTGGTCAGTTCCGATGTTCGGCACAGATTATCTGGTAATGTGAGCCGTTTACAGATCGAATCTTAAACAACCCGATCCTCTCGCAGACACATTGGGGCTGCCCTGATAATATCAAAAATGTTTGAAATTTTGGATTTTAAATGGGGATAATTATGGTTATGCTTACGCCAGTTCACAATAGTCAAGGAGAGACAAGTCTTAATGAAGACGGAAGTTGACAAGTTGCTGTACGCGTCTGTTGGACAGCGGAGATTGAGGAACGGCTCGTGGAAGTGTGGTAACAACACGACTGCTCAAAAAGGAAATGTGTCTGTCTACAAAGAATATAGTTACAGTTAAGTTGTCACAATCTTCGCTTTCCCATGAGATCACATGAGACCATGTGTGGTGCTCCCTCTGGCATGATCATTTTGCTATGATGTGCCATGATTTTCCACAATTTCTTGTAGTATGTGCAATGCATGTTTGAGATCTGAGATAAGAAAATCTGTGAAGATTCACCTTATGTGTGTGATGCACCCAGATTTTATAATCGGGTAGGATTTTAACCCCAGACAAGGTTTAAGCTAGTCCCAGACTAAAATGCATGTTTGAGCTGTTTTAACTCAAAGCAACTTGCACTGACATATCTTAAAATATGTCAGAGCCATTGTTTTGTCTCAAGATGCACACCAGTAATGCTTTTCTATGGCACATTTATAAAAGCTACTTAAATGTCCTAATTGAACTAAGGCCTAATCCTGGCTTAATCTAAGCCCTGTCTGTGAAACCGGGCCAAAAACTCCTCTAGTGAGCCAGGCTTTCGTATTAGGTTTCTCTCTTTTTTTTTATGACAGCAGCACTAAACAGCATGAAGTCCACAAGTTTGTGTAAAGCCTACAGAATTCAATGAAGATCATCTGAGTGTCTGTACAAAGAGGTCACTAACTTGACACTGTCACAAACATAATCTTGAATATTTCTGATTTTGTCATAATGTTTCTTTTGTTTTATTTTTTGTTAAAACCTTAAAACATTCTATTATTTCCATGTTTAAACAAAACAACAGCAACATTCAGTTAAATTTCTCATAGTGTGTTCTGTGGAAGACAGAAAGTCATTTGAGTTTTGAATAAAATCAGGACGAGTGAATGATGAATGACGAAACCCTGTCATGTTCTCTGGAATTCAATGATGAATTCCTGACTCTCTACAAAGAGTTCAAATGATCAATTTCACTAACTTGACACAGTCACAAACTTGATTTTAAAAATACCACATAACCTTAAATATTTCTTATTGTCATAATGCTGCTTTCATTTAAATTTTAAAAAACCTTAAAACTTATTTCCATGTTTAAGTTTGATTCTACATCCCAGATTTCCAGTATGGCCTCAGACTTTTAGACCCCACTGAATGCATTTCCTAATGCCCCTGATCCTTTTTATTAATAAAAATGCCCTGTCTAACTCCTGCCTGTCTATCCATCATAACCCTCCCTGTCTGATATTTTTGAGAGGAGAATGAATTATAAATGAATGGGTGCTCAATCCGGGGAAAATCAATACTAACAAGGTCCAAGTTAACTGTGCCGGCACGGTGCTTTCCCCCAGTCTGCGGCCCGCCACACCGCACGCACACACTGATCCAGTCTTCAGAAGCATCTCACCCGCTTTGCATGCAAACTATCAGCGGGCCGGGCAGTAACCAAGCCTTTTCAGCAGATAATGAGGATTGCTTTTCAACCGATGCGGCTTTTCTCTGCAATAACATTCAAGCTCGTAAATGAATGGAGAGAGCATTAAATGCCTCCTCCTCCACTCCTCCAGCGATCCATCTATCAGCACGGGTGGCCGGCGCTGTCAGTCGGACAGAGGGGTGGGAGGGGAGAGTGATTGAGCGTGGCAGAACCTCCTTCATCATGCCACTTAGCCCCACAATTCCACCCAGGGAGCTACGCTACGCTGGAGGGGGAATTGATGAGAATCTCTCCAAGTCTCTCAGTTCTCTTTCCCCACCCAAACATTTCTCCTCACATCAGCCCATCCAAGCAGAGAGACCCTCACTTGCCCTCCTGTTTCAGCTGCCCCAATCTCCAGGGCATCCCGTCCCCGCTTCACAATCTCCTGCTGGGCTGACATATCCTCGCAACATGTTCCCATCTTGAATTATTCACCTACACTGCTAGGGTTCACATACCCTGCCATAGACAAATAGGAACAACCATTGTTTTAAAGCTGAAGGGTTTCATTTCTGTGCCACTAGCACAGTCGAAATGGTACTGAAAAAATAATGATGTTTTCAACGGGTCAGGGTTCGGCTGGTTAACATGGACGTTTGCTCCTGCTGGTAGATGTCGTAAGGACAGCAAAAGACCTTCTCCAATGACGCCTATTCAAAATTAGCTGTGTATTGTGATGGGGAAAAAAATTGCAAATCAACATATATTGTTAATATTTATTTTTTATTACTGTATATGGTGTATGTAATAAATATCTAGAAATATAAAATCATACAAAATTTATTTGAATATATAAAATACCTTTTTTTTAAAACATAAATGAATAATTGGCCAAATATTACCACGTACATATGAATAAAATTAACATAACACAAACATACACAGTAATGAACAGTAATGAACAGTTTGTGGTTAGTACATGTAAAATTCATCATGTGAACGCGGAAAATTTACATTCTACTACGAGAAGCAGAAAGTGTATATCGTAAAGCAACATATATCGTCAATTGGTTAAATCCAGACACTGCGGAAGTCGAACACATCTGTTGTCACATGACATTCATGATTGGCTGGAGCACTAAGAAGTTACGAACAAAGATGGCAGATTTTAAATCATATTCTTCTGGCATGTCCCAAACCAGCCAAGCATGTGCCAATAAGACGATTGCTCATAAAAAAAAAAAAAAAATCAGAAATGTTCTCATAGCACAATAGTTTTTACACATGGTTTTAAATGCATTTTCTCCACCTAATACACATAGACAGGAGAAAGTATTTTACCATCAGAAAAAAATGACACTTCAGGCTTAAAAGACTTACGGCAGTCTGCCAAAGTTAACAGTCATGAAGTCTTGTTTCTGTGGCTTTTTGACCTTGCTGGATGGTTTGAAGCAATGGTACACTAAATTGTAATATAAACACATTTAAAAGCATGGCCATTATAACTGCAGGTGATGTTTGGTACGACTGACCTGCTGATCTTGCACTCCCACATGGGTCGAGCAAAAGAAGCCAAAAACGAAGACATGGAAAAGGTAGCGAATTAGAGAGAGTTAGATAAGTCAAGCTCATCCACTACTCTCAGGTCTTTGACATGGCCGTGGCAGAGTTGAACACGTTACGTATTGCATAAGCTGCTCAATAATGCAGGGCACTGAATGAAAAATACATCAGCCTCGACTTTGAATGCACAGGCGTTAGTAGGACGCCGGGAGCCTCAAGGGGGCAGGTTTAAGATGACAAACACAACCTCCTACATGCAAAAAGGACAAGAGGTTAAAGAGAGACAGCATAAAAAAGCAGCTGCAGAAAGAGACAATGATTTATGTATTTAACGGCTGGTTTTGTTTACGCCGCAATTTCAAATTTGCTTTCAACTCATCAAGTCTCTTAAAAAAGGTTGAGACTGTGACCAGACTTTGAACTGAACGCTTCATTGACATTCAAGCCAATGGACATTTTTCAATCTCACACCACTTCTAGAATTTTTACCAATTTTGCAAGGACATCACACAAATGTTGCAGCAATGGAAAAGAAGAAAGACATAAAAGATGGGGGGGGGGGATAATTTAAAACAGACAGCTCATCAAGGATAAATAAAAAAAAAATTTTTTTTTTTTTTTTTTTGGACTTCATTGCTAACGGCTTTTTTTGGGGAATTGATACTCCATTGAAACTGAATATTTGTACTTTTGCTCAATTACATTTCTAATGAATGTTTTTTTTTGTTTGTTTTTTGTTTTTTACTTTTTACTCTTAGTTAAGTTAATTGAGTTAATTTAGACCCTGAAAGCACATAAAAAGGCCTATTTGAAAGTTCCAAGAGTTAATAAAGGCTTACTTCAGAGGGGTCGCGATGTGGTGGGGACTAGCTCTCCCCAGTTTTATTCACTACTATTTGGCAGCTAACTTGCAGAAAATTTTATTCTGGCTCCATGTACCAGACACCGACTGGTGTGCACTTGAGGCACACTCTTGCCACTCGTCATCTCTCCCTGCTTTGGTGTACTCCTCCCTGCCCACAAAGTGGTCCAGGTTTACCTCCAATCCCATAGTACTGTCCACCCTTAGAATCTGGGCCCAGTTCCGAAATAATTACAAATTCACCTCTCCCTCCCCCCTTAGCCCTATTTGTAAGAATCATTTATTTCCAGCCTCCAGGTATTACTAAGCAGTGTTTTCTTTTCTTTTTTGGGGGGTTTGTATAAGGTTTTAGTTGTTTAAGAAAAAATTAAACTGGAGAACTGTTTCACTTCCGGTAAAATGTAACATGCTTGATTCTCCAATAAAAAGATTTACAAAAAAGGCCTATTTGGCCATAAATCTATCCTCACATTTAAAAAAAACAAACAAAACAATTGTTGAATTTTAAATATAACAAGTCTAATAACATTCTTATATTATGATTAGTGATCATTCTGCAAATTTTAATGAAATTCATATATCCATATTTCTATATAACTATATATTATTTTTTATGTATATTCTATAATTAAATTAGCAGTCTAAATTGAACCATAAACAATTTTAGGATACAGGTACTGTCTACATTTACATGCATCACACATACTACATCTTACATAACATCCAGTTCCTTTCTAGAGCCTTACATTGTTAAAACACAGGGGGAAAAAATGATTTAACTTGTTGCTGTACACAATATGTGCATAAAAGGTAAGGTTGATTTCAGTCAGCAATTTCCAAAGATAAAAACAGGTTTTACTTATGATTTTAATTAGATATGTTTGTTTCCCAAACCTTCACTTTAGTTGAATTTCCAAATGCACTTCATTCCAATCAAAAAAAAAAAAGAAGGGGAAAAAAACTGCACCAGCTTTTCAGACACCTCCATTTTGTTCAACATCTTGGATGTATTGTGAATCCTAAACCCAAGTGAATTTAATGTGTCTGAGCCCGCTCGAGATGTTCCTGTGGTGAAAGAGTGAGTGAGGTGTAAAGGAGTGCTGTTGTCGGGAAAGATGGTAGGGAGTTGAAAGTGGTGCTCAGCTGACGGGGTTTTGATGGTACTATTTCAGAAAGCTCTTTGATCCAAATACAGCTCTTGTTTGTTTGTTTTCCATGATGAAATATCTCAGCACGGGAGACATGCAAGAATTTGGATCATTAGCATAGCGTAAACAGCCACTGCACAGGACAGCACATGGCAGAAAATAGTGACGGATTACTCCTTAATATAATCCGCTGTTTCTTCACATCTACTAAATCGCATTCTCAAATAACCCGTCCGTCATGAAGTCTACTGAACTGTGACATTTATGGTGGCAGATTGTACATTTGTGAGAGATCATTAAGCATAATTACTAAATGTTCCCCGCTCTCAATATCACTGAGACAAACAGAGCGCAATCTTACACCTTACGGTGCTGAAAATGACTTTGTGGTCTTGCATGATTAGAAAAGAATAGAGCTGAGTTGAGGAATCGTGAGAGAGAGATATAAATGCCTTACGCACACGCATTCATCATTCGGCGAAGTGTGCAGGGAAAACGCATTAGACCGGCCTGTATTAGCATGCGTTGGTGAGAGTACACAAACGCTGCCCATGAGACTCAGCATTTAACAGAGACTCAGAGGGAATACGAGGTGAGAAAAACAAATCCCATATAACCTACTGCCACATTGATGTAGTGTCATGAGGCCGGAGGAAGAAACCGGCGTTAATGCCCTCCGTAGTGCATATCTATGACTGGGTGGTGGAGTTTATGTGAGAACTCAAATGGGAAACAAAGAAAGAAAGAGAGAAATTGCACCATGTATAATTCATGTCCGTTTAGCGCATTGTTTGTCATGCGCTACTTTTCCTATTTCTTTTCTCCTGCTCCACAGCTACTCGACGGGCCTTCCTATAGCGATAATAAGTCACAATAAAACATATCTTCATCAAAGTAAAGAAATAAGATTGTCTCCAACACCACAAGACACTGAAAAGAAATACCACACTTCTCACTAAATTGAACTCTCAGAGAGTGGTCCGCTTTTCTTTCTGGGGCGATAATGCAGCCGCTATTGAAGATTTCCCGAGCCACAGTCACAATGAAAATGCAAATAGACCCCATGCAGAGCAGACTGGATGCCACACTATCAACAAAGAGACAGCCGCAGAATTCTGGTCCAAAAGTGCGGTCCAAATCGAACATCAGGAGGGTGATTAGAAACACACAAACCCGACTCTGTCAGGACAAAGCACATGCTTGAAACCAAAGCAGGGGAAAACACTCATACCTCAGGGGATGCAACCGCAACGCTAAGCCCCCGGAGCGGGTGACAGACAGGAATAAGCTGGTCAGGGAGGAGCCGAAGGTGTAAATGGGGGTTTTAAACGTGTTGCAGAAGGATTTGTAATAGTACACTTGCTACATGTGCTTATGACAGAACTGGGGCACAAAAGAACTTGGGTGTAAGGTTGCAATGTTTGAGATTTCTGGGCCAGACGCACTCGTGTAGGCGGGTATTAGAAACAATCTGCATGAAGGAATATATGATGAGCTGTTGCCCTGTGATACCCTTCCTCCTTGGTGCTGATTTTCCCCTCAGCTCGGTGTCTCTCCTGAGCTCCCATTGACACTCAGGAGGCCTTTCTCCTCCTCACCATCTGCTAATTCAGGGCCAGACTCTAATCACCTGCTCCAATGCACCACTCTCATTCACAAACACCAGGCAAACCGTCTGCCACCTCGCAATGTAATTACTGTCATAATCAAGAGAGCACTGCTACCTCATAGCTTTACTCATGTAGATGCATGCAAATGTATGAGCCACAATTAGACCTTAATACCACGGTCATCATGGTTAATGTTTAGATGCACATTTATGCACGATGAGTCATTATGTTTGGTGAACTTGTGATGAATACACTTGTTATACTTGTTTATTTAGATCAATTATGCATATTTGCTTTAATGGTAATATCATGTAAAACTGGATTTTACTTGTTCTTTTTAAAGGAAACTATCCTGGGTTGTTCAGAAATCATCATGGAATCGATGTCACATCCATGAGCACATTAACATATGGTCGCCCATATTTACATTTCAACACCCGCTAACTAGTCAGAGTCAGACACTCGGTCGCACCGATTTACACCATTTATGACCTATACCGATCGATTCTAGAGGTCATTTACATGTCTAAAAGGTACAGCAGCAAAAACAGTCTATGTAGTTTAAGGGACAGAGAGAGAGTTAGAGCAAGAAACATTGACCAACATTGTAACTTTTGTAACTTTGTAACTAACAAAGAATAAAAAAAGAAAAGAATAAAAAAGAAAATATAAAAGCTGACCAAATACTAAATATAGCAACAACAACAACAACAACAAAATATATAAAAGAAAATAAATATAATTGAAAAATGTAATAAAATAATGAAAAAAATATATTTATTTTATTTTATTTTATTGCCCCTGAAACAAATCTGACCAAATAATAACTATATTACAAAAAATATATAACTATAAAAATATAACAAAATAATAAAAAAAATTATAATTGCAATTTATAATATAGAATAATCTATATTGTTGAATAGTCAATCACTTGTAATACTTTCCATTTGTCTGTTTGAGCATATAAAGCTCTACATGAGAAAATAATGCCCTTTACTTTCAATTCACTATTCTGCTTAAGGGAAACACTTTAGAGCTCTTGGGCAGTTACAGAGCAGTGCTTAAGTTAGAAAGCAATAGATAACTGATGGCATAAGGCACCTAAGAGTTTCACTGACTGTACTGTAGTTAAAGCTCATCCTAAGCAAACTCTACTGAAGTGTGTGTCTCTCTGCTGGCCCTGCAGTCTGAGTCTCTCTTCAGAGATAGTCACTCTCTAAGCTGTTCTTCACCCTCTGAGCTTTTGGTCTCTTTGCTACTGCACAGAGTCTGAGAAGAGAGATCACTTTGATGATTACACCAGGCTGGATCAGTCTCCACTAGACTCTGCATATTCAATCGAGCACCAAAGACCTCGATGAGCCTGTGTGCCCCTACGACACAAGCCCATAAATATCCACAGAGCCTGTCTGAGAAAACTAATTATAATTGTTAGAGAAAGATGCAGTGATGGCAAGTATATTTTCACTCATCAGGCAAACGAGGCACAAAGGGCTTGTTTGCGAGATGGCACAGACGTTTCTAACCATCATTAAGTTATTAAATTCACCCTAGGCGGAGAGTAAACAACTTCAGATGGCTTTCATGGCCGATCCAGCTCTCCGTCAGCCAGGCCTTTATTGGGTTATGGTGAAACTTCGACAAAAAGCTAAATGACTCCGGAGAGAGAGCGGAGCGGGTAGCATTAGAGAGGAGTATGCCGGGAAAAAGTGGGATGGGAAAAAAAGATTGAAACTAAGACCAGACGCCTAAAGCACTTAAGATCGAGCAGCACTAACAAGGTTGGGATGACAATTGGACATGCAGTGTCGACTGAAATAACCTTTGATTACTTGTTGCCGCAGTGGATAAAGTGGCTCATTGAGGTATAGCAGAACTGAATTGTGGGAGACTGTTTTTTAAATTTCTGCCTGGGACCAAACAAGCCAGAGACTGGCACAATGTCTATTTCAACCAGACATCTATTTGAGGGATAATGAGGGATGATGTAATGCTTGACTAAATATGACTTGCTTAACCATAAGCCTGAACTTTAGGCATGAAATTAGCATACCGTCTATGTAGTCTGAGCTAAATGTGGTCTTAATTCTCTACTGTGAGTCTAAAGTACTTCTACCCCTCCTCTAAAGATCTGATTGAATACTAGAGAGCTAGTAACATCTGCTTTGTCTAGAGCCATCAGAAAGTGAGTGTGAGTGGCTATCCTTCTCCAAACTGCACTTTGAATGGTAAAGAAGTCTCTTATGCTCACCAAGGCTGGATTTAATAGATTTATTTGAAACGTCATTTTTTTACAATTTAAAATAACTGGCAAAGCTAAATTTTCAGCATCATTACTCATAGCATCAGATTCCTTGATGAATAGAAAGTTCAGAACAACAATTATCAGTAATAGATATCTTTTGTAACATTATAAACGTCTATCACTTTTCATCAATTTAAAGGGGCTATATGCAACTTTTTCCCCAAAATAAACGTAACAATAGCCTTTTTATTTGACCATTTATGACTCAAACATCTCCTGATGAGCATACTGACACCTTGTCAGCTCACAGCGGGTGCACCTATAAGCCTGTATCCTATTTTTCCTATTTTCTGTCGGGTCGGATTTTTCGCGCGCTGTCTGTGGATGTGACGTCAAGCGCGTTCATGTTAAACGTTTCAGATCACTCTGCCACCACCGCTAGTCAGCAAACAAACTTAGTTTCTCAAACAATATATGTATTTGACTGTTCTTACCTCTGTAAACATAATGTTGACTTCTTTGCAGCGGATGACTTGTGAAGTGTGCACGTACGAGAGCGAGCAGAAAGGAAGAGCAGTTCCGTTTTTTGGCCACAGGTGTCAGTCGCGAGTTTAAATTTCAGAAAATCGCATATAGCCTCTTTAATGCATCCTTGCTAAATAAAAGTATTAGGCCTAATTTATTTCTAAATAAACCCAGACTTTTAAACGGTAGAGTACAGAGTGATATATAATGTGGAAAGGGCAATGAAATATTCAGCTGAACTTTGCTCAACTATCTTTGGTTATTGTATTTTTATTTAACACACATTTTCTTTCTAATTTGCAGATCCCCTGCAGTGCTGCCATGGACCCCCTGTTGAAGACCACAGATCCAAATACTTTTGAGGCTGATATTTCAAGCAGTAAACAAACATTTGCAATGTGTTTTCCATATCTCTCTTTTACTAGCCATGTCCTAAAGCAATATACACAGATTGCAAAAAAAGCATTAAGCTAATTTACTCTTCTATGTTCTTTGTAGATTCATGGAATGCTGTTATTGGCTTGAAAAGGCATTACAAATAAAGTTGACTTTTATCCTATTTTGGGAATAATTTGTTATGCAGCAGACACTCTCACCCAGAACTCATTCTGGCTCTCTGTGCTCACACACATCAATACCTAAAGCATGTTTTTCAAGGGTGGATGAGAAAATGGATAAATTAAGCATGACTCTCTTTTTATATTAGTCTTTGAAATGGGGATTACCTGTAAAAAAAAAAAATTCCAATAAAAAAGAGCTGGTGTCATTTACATGCTGTGTACCTTCCCAAAGCGGCTAAAAGCAGCTTCGTGTAGCACTGCAGATCTCGCTTCATCCCGCTAACAGGAATTAAAATTGTCTGTCAATCTGATTGACATGTGAGACCAAACCACCTGACTTGGGTTTCCACTAGGGTTTGGCATCCATCTTTAGCTCTAAATTATTCCCTCCAGCGTTTCATTAATCGCCAGTTCAGTTCAACAGCTGGCAGAATCTGGCAGAATGATCTAGATAAACTTTCTTACTTAACTTCATTTAATGAACAATGTCTGCTATATCATTCAATGTCACTCATAATGTTAAATTCGGCATGAAACGGAACTTGTGACAGTATTTTCTTCACTGTATGTGTATTGTGACATATATCTGACTGAAACGGCTACAAAAAATGTAGGGCAGTACTTGATTTTGTCCATTAGGAATTGATGGTTGCGGTTTGCTATTGCTATGATGTCTTGTAAGTGACAGGTTGTTCCACCCTCACAAAAATACATCAGAGAAGAGATGTTGCCGCAAGTGGGAGGGTAAGTGATTTTGATTAAAGATTACATGAACACTTATATTTAAAAAAAAAATAATAATGATGTGCATGGATAACAAGAATTGCCAGTTTTGATTTCATGATGACTTTAAAACATTCACACAATGTGGTTCACTGCATCATCTGATGAAGGAACGTGTCTAATGGAAAGTCCTTATATGGTGTCCACCCTATTTTTCAGACTGTTTTTACACCCCTGGTTTGTAGGACAGAGTGCATCACAAAGTGAAGTCTTAAAAATCCTCTTTTATCACCCATAGGCTGATTCCGTTTAAGATTTTAGAGGCATTTAACCGAGCCATTGACGTGAATCAAAACAGACACACTGTGACTAACTGCGATATGAGACCGATCAGGGGACCCGAAAAACTGGCGCACAGTGCTCATCACTGAATGCCCTGAAAAAGTCCCTGTGACAGAGCCTCTTAACTTTTATGACTGTTTGGCAAAGTTGACTTCAAAGAGCCGATTCTTTGGCGCTGCTTGCGGTTTGTGAGAAAGCCAGGCTAGCGTGGGGAGGGGCAGCAGGGGCTGATGGGAGTCGAGTGAAGGGAAGGGATGGAGGATGCTGGAGTGGAGAGCAGAGCCCTTTGATCTGTGTCAGCCTTGAAAAGTACAAAAGAATCAAAAGCAATGGGAAGAGCAGCACAGAAGATTGCAAACAAGGCCCGCTCGCAATTCCCTGCGAGAGCGTGCAAGGGAAAAACACGACGAGACAAGAGCACATTTCTGAAATTCTGAGGGGTGTTTGGGTATTTCTCTCAGGCCTAATGCTGAAGCAATTAGCATTGAACCACCTCCCTGAACAGACAGGAGCTAGCCAAATCCACCATGCTAACATAGTTAGTGCAACGCAATTAGTGGGGGCGACCCACTCATGCCAAATTACAAGATTCATTAAACTGACCAATCAGGACGATCCATTTATCACTCAAAACATATGCTACTTTCCATTTGTAATTGGCTGTACGTTTGAAGTCAGTGTTGGATAAGCAACTTTGAAATTAAAGAAAGGTTTGAAGGTACTTTTATATACCAAACTAGAGACTATCTAATGTACACTTTTAAAAGTTTGGGGTCAGGAACGTTTTTTAAGTCTCCTACGCTCACCAAGCCTGCATTTATTTGACCAAAAATACAAAACTGTTGTATTGTGAAATGACTAATATATATTATACACACTGATAAAAATGGTTCTGTGGTTAAATACTATACAGAAAAAGCTAATGTCATTTCTAAATGAAAAGGTTAGTTCAGGCATGAATTAAAAAAGCAAAGTTAATTATATATTAGTACTCAATTCAAGCTTGTAAAAATCAACGTTATAAAATAAAGTTAAAACTACTTAACTTTTCTGATGTTCCAATAATTGATAAGGTTGATTTTTCGCAGTTTTCCAGCTGTATTTACACTGTTTTATCATTGATTTTGTTTGTAGGTTAGTGACTTGCCACATCTGGAGTTAATTTTCTCCTCAAAATGGCACATTCATACTCAAAAACGATCCATTGAATGTTCATTGTGTATTCTGTACCAAATATTGAGGTCTCTGTGTTCGGGTGGGTAACGTGTTACTTCTATTATGTAGATATGGTTTCTGAACAATATCTATTGTATTATTTACTTAGATCTTTCTAAATTCTTAAATGAAGCAAATTTTTCTAAATTCAACCTTTAATATATAAAGCTTTTAAACAGATTAAGCTTACATATTTTCTTTTGAGCTCTTTGTGAAAAAATAAATAAATAATTAAATTCACTTGATACACATGCATTGATATAGTCAGATATTTTCTTTCAGATGCATCCCCAAACTCCCACTTCTGCAGCAGTGTTTATTCCTGCCTTTTAAATGTGATTAAAATCATTATATTTTTCATAACAATCTCTTCATTTTCAACAAAGAAGTGAACTGCGCCATCTCTCTTGTGAGAAGAGAATCAAAGTGACGCTCTCCATGTTCCGTGTGATTGGCTGTTTGCCGTACATGACACACTTTCAGGTGCAGGTGCTTCAGAGTTGATCACAAACTCAGGATCAGTTGCCTTTGCAATGAGCCTCCAATAGATTTCTACAAGTGTCCGAATTACTCCTATGATGCCTTTTCAACATGGAACCAAAAAAGTGCAACAAACAATTCATTGTCACCTAATGTCCTCTTATTATAAAACCAGTCACAACTTTTTATTTCTTAATTTATTTATCATTGACAATCTGACATAAAAGACCAAACTCCCTTGCACGGAACTCAAGATCTCATATCATACACTAGCATGTATCTAACACAGCAAAACCACATGGCCATCTCAAGGTGCAGTCACATTAACTGCTGTTCGACACCTTTTTTGTGAATGAAAAATCCAGTCATTTCAATATTAACATATGCAATTGTGAATTTCACGTGAGAACGGAGAAAGATTTCCCCAAGTAAATTTTGCAACAGGTTAAAGTCAGTCATGCAAATTCACTATGTAGACCAACAGAAAGCTGCTTGCTTTGACAGTGACTTGTGTGTGAGAATTGCTTCATAAATATTGAAAATAGACATTGTAACTTTATGTGATCACACCTTTACACATGCTCTCATTCATGAAAAAATAACTCACTGCGACAATCTATGCAAAAATGACTTTGCAAGCAGGAATTCCATGAAGTTTCATGAATCAATCCTAGTGTTTATTAGTAATTTTTTTGTTGCATACCTTGAAAGAGGGCAGCATTCTGAATGATGAGAACTTTGAGCTGAGCGCTGGTGGACTGGAGACTTGACTCCATATTCTGTTTGGCAGTGAGCAGGTAGCGCTCCTCCATTTTGCGGGAACAGCAGGTCAGGCCTTTCGGCTGGCACACCTGCAGATCTGAGCCTGAAGAATAGGAAAGAGACACGAGATTTGTTACAGGCATTGCAATAAATAAGTAAAAAGATGTGACACTTTATAAATTCCACCTAAAAGTGTGTTTGCTTTGTGAGTCAAGCTTCAGAGAGAGCTGCAGAAAATGGTTTGTTTTAGAGACCGCATTGTTTACATGACCTATTCAAATCTCAAAGAATGCAACAAAATGAATACCTGCAACTTAATTGAAACATTTTATTTAATTGTTATGCATTGCATTACATCTTCTTGTCTAATGCCAAATTGATTAGCAGAGAACAAACATCTCAGTAAAGACAGACCCCAAGAGTCTACTACTATGCAAAATCTGTCCATTTAAAATCTAAACCAGTAAAACTCCCCATGTGGACTGGATGAAAGAGACATAGACGAACAGAAAAAAAGTCAACACACTGACAGGACGTCTTGTGTAAAGGGATGACGTGAATGTAGAGGTGATGGTTGATTTATTGACACCTGTTATACTGGAATCGAGGTTTGAAGGTTATCTATCAAAGAGCCATAATTGGATTTGCTGGGAGAGAAAAGCCTATTGAGAAATACGTTCCCTGGAAGAAGGTTCTTCAGTTCTTGGCTCACATATGAATAATGATCTAAAAAAGTTAATGCCCTGTGGGAAAGGAAAGAGAGCAATGCTATCTGATCTCTGTTGAATCAAACATCAAGGATACAGAAAAGAAAAATGACCAATGCCTGATGAAGTCCCCCGTGTGTTACAGGCTAGGAGGATTTAATATATATTTTCTGTCAATTGGACATGGCCTAAATCTTACAGAAGTTCATTTTCATTCATTTATTTATTAGCTCTTTTCATAAATTAGCATAAAACATCAATTCTCCTCACATTTTAAATGTTACTTTGTGAATCGCAAATGATTTCCCACTGAACTAGAAAAAAACAGCACACAATACTCACGTCTCCTCTCACAGAACTTTCAAACGTTGAATAACTAGTGAATAAAAACACATGTAAAGGATTGTTTCGGGCATATTGCATTGTGGGATTCCATTGCATTCCGGTCAAACAGACCTCTCTGCATGTGAAGCAGGATAGGAAACAGCTGCTGTGAAAATCAGTGAGATTATTGCAAATGTTTTCCCTGGGGCTTCGGATCCACATTTGGAAATGTGTCCAATTATCTTGCGATTACACATGCAACGAGAGAACTTACACTCCGTAAAGCTTCAGCCCTTTCAAATTTTCATTTCCATTATTATTTTGAAAGAGCATCTTGCATGCAACTTTGTTCTCAGTCACTCTCTATCATCTCATGCATCTTAGAGCAGTGCTTTTAGAGCCGTATGAAGTGTGTGTGTGTGTGTGTGTGTGTGTGTGTGTGTGTGTGTGTGTGTGTGTGTGTGTGTGTGTGTGTGTGTGTGTGTGTGTGTGTGTGTGTGTGTGTGTGTGTGTGTGTGTGCTACCTGAGGGGGTGGAGGTGGCACTAGGTTGATTGATAGTGCTGTAAACAAACTTCAGAGCAGTCCCAATGCTCCAGTTCACACAGACATTGAAGATGATGATGGGGTAGGAGAAAAGGAGGGCATGACACAATCTGGGCAGAAACGAAAGTGTCACTGCTCTGTTTAAGGTAGGCTTTTTGCTGCAATATGGAATACTGTCATAACTATTATGGAGCGTCAGACTGAAAGGGACGGGGCTGTTTTACAAATAAAACAGAATAAGCATTCGCAGTCTGATGCTCTCAGATAGCACACTTCCTCATGGAGGAGACCTGCCTTAATGTAACAGCATTCAGATTCAGTCATGTTTAGTCATTAGGGTTCCATTTTTACAACAAATACTGGAGCCAAATGGCCTGTTAATGGCTCTCACACTTACAATATTCTTCAGATAGGATGGAAAATTGAACTGAAATACTCTTCAGTAATTACTATTCAGAGCAAAACCAGTCAAGCACGATTCTGAAGCTAATCGCAGCATCCGAAATTGCATACTGTATAGTATGTACTTACTTTGTGACCATTAAAAACATACGTTCTGTATAGTATGAATGTGTGTATATTATGAATTAAATTTGGGCATACTACATCTGCCATGTTGTCACTGTCGTGTGACCTTCAGCGTCAGTTCCGTTGCTTCACTACCATTCATAAATCCTCTCCCGTGGCCTCATGGTGTTCATTAGATGCGCACTTCAGTATCTCGCCGAATGTAGTAGGTAATTCAGGTACTTTTTGCCTGTTTTACAGATCGTGCGAATTCGGACATACTCAGCTCACATACTGTTTTTCATCTACTATATAATATATTATGGAAGCAGGCATATTCAGACGACGCAAATGACTCTTATGAGCCTGTGTTCTGGTGATTTGTGCTACCTGCTCAGGATGTGTAACAGCCATTTTTCAAGTTAAAACATGGTTAGTGTGCTTTGTGAGACACAAAAGAATCTGTCAGATGACAGTATGTAAAAAAAAAAATGTAGGTAGCACATCTTGACAGGGAAATAATAATTTGTGCAACCAGCATAACTAACATTCATGTTGTTTGTGATATTGTGAGAGACTTTACTAAGCTCCAAACCTACCCCAAAACCTAACCCAACCCTTAAAACTATACAAATATTATCAAAAACATAATTAGGCCTGCATGCTGTATACTTACGGTTATTTATTTACCCTCATGTTGTTATAAACCTGTTTGACTTTCTGGTTACTCTTTATTTCGTTGGTCCACTTTAGACATTGTACAAACTATAAGTAACTCTGCAACTATATGGCAACTAACTCTCATACAATAACATATATGAACATACAAGATATTTTGAAAGAAAAACTTTCATTTTAGGGACAAACTAAATGGTTTGGAATTTGGTGGGTAAATAATAACTAAATTTGGGTCAAGTATCTGTATCTCTAAAATTAAGGCTTGTGAGACCTCAATAAGTGTAGTTACCGAGTGGTTGATCGCATGACAATGTGTAGTAAAAAAAAAAAAAAAAAAAATTGGTCCTGTTGTTGCACATTTATTATGAAAATGATCCCATCATTTGGCAACAGAATTGCATTTCTGCTTTTAAATTTCAAAAAAGTTCATTAAATTCCTACGATTCCCATTCTTAGTCAGTAGTAGTGAAAGATTGCTGAAAGAACTATCACACATTAAATTGGCACTCTTAGCTAGTTCATCATCAAAGATGAGAATAAAAATCCAACAAGTAGTCTTAAAATGTACTTTACAAGTTTGTTGATTGAAATAACTTAATAGACCATGGAAGAGATTAAAATGCAGGAGATTTAAGTGCTGCCAAATTTTAAATCCCATATGAAAATGTGAAGACAAAATGTCAAAGAAATTTCCGTAGGGGAAAGGAAAAAAATGCTGATCTACTAAGCTCACAACGCCTGTTAGGAATGGGTAAATAAACCCATTAGCATCACATGATATCAAAAAACCCACACTTTCTGATCACACATCAGCAGCACACCAATACGGATATGAAACAAGAAATTATGGGCAAACCTGCCATATCGTATAGACGACACCTTTCATATACGCACCGACAGGCTTAATATCCAAAATCAATTCTTGGAAAGGACCGGCGACAGATACGATCGAGCTAATTTCAGATTCCAAGGCAAATTTATTAAGCTGTCAATAGCGTAGCGAGTAGAGGGGATGGGGAGAGCTGGCAGAGGAGAGCAGGTATGAAAGGAGAAAGAACTCAGACAGATTTAGTAATTATCTTCAGCAAAACAGACAATTTCATCGGCACGTCTGCTGTTTGCAGATGATAAATGTACTTTATTAGAGAAGTTGTGAGCTGTCAGAGAAAAGTGAAGGACTTTACAGGAGGGAGATTGCTCCCAGCAGAGAAGCATAAACAAATATTACATCACAGTCTCTAACTAAAGACTGCTCATAAATATGGCTGATTAGATTGTTTGTCTTCTGAAAATGTAACAGAAAACATTTGTTTGAAAAGAAAAAAAATCTAGATGCCTTAGTCTGCAGAAGAAATATTCTGTATTGAGAATGTGACCATATAGACCTCGTTTTTTTGTCATGTTCTACGGCAACGGTATTCAACCTTCACAGACCCTATAGGATCACTCACACAGACATTAAGCCAAATTCATTAAATAGATTTACAGATAGATTTACACTAATTTAGTCAAGGTTAATAAATTAGAATGTCCAAGATAAAGGAAAGTATTTTAAAGGGGTCCTATGAACGCTCAAAGCGGTTGATCAATCACATCACACTGGACTAGCCGTCCAATCGGAGCACACTGCGCTTTTCGGAAGGAGTGGCTTCATAGAGACAGGAAGTAAACAGAGCGTTACTGACAGACAGGGAAGAGAGGTGCTGCAACAATGTAAAATATGTGGAAAAATAATGCTTTTTGAACATTTAAGCTTGAAAACAATATACTGGAGCCAAAAAAAAAAATGAGACTTTGAAAAAGTGCATAATAGGTCCCCTTTAAAATTTAGTTTAAAACACATCAATACATGTATGTGTTATATGGTTGTGACCATTTTAAGCAAAAATTTATATTTAATGTGGCATAACCACATTAAGTATAAAGTAATAACATTTTACATACACCTTGAAAACATGAACTTCATTATGCGTAAACCTGTTAAGTAAAGTATTTTTCACAAATATCATAACATAAATATCATTAAGTTTTTTGGAGGTTGCATCATGATATTTTAAAAACAGAACAAATGTCATAAACTACATAACTCATAAAATATTTGAACTAATGTCATTTTAAAGCCTGGTTATGTCATAAAAAGGTCAAATTCTCTGATATTTTAAGAGATTTATTGACCTTTTTCTAAAACATAAAAGACTATAACTTGTAAAGGACCACTGATAGATAAAATCAAGTTTTTTTTTTATTTTTTATTAAACTTTTTTTAATCATTATGATATCAGGACAGTTGTATCACCCTGATATTTTTTACTTTATATTCCCCAAAAATATTATATGTAATATATAAAAATGTATTTTAAAATCAGAATTATAAAACAAGTTAATCAAAAAAAAAGGTATATTCAATTCACAGAATATATTAAATACATTTTTCTATTTTGTGAATAAATTATTGGCTCCAAGAAATGGAGCTTAACAAATCATTAGTTAGTTAGAAATGTCATGATGTGTGTATTGCATTATACATCTTTACCACTGACCCTTTAGAGAGGCTTTAGGGACGCCTGGTTGAACACAGTTACTCTAGTCTACATACACCTGGCTTCTTCCATATGCGAGTCATGACACACTCACTTCCTTCCTTATCAACTAATATTTCTAGAGATTCCTGAATCCCTCCTGCAGCCTTGCCCAAAGGCCTCCGGCGTGCAAGCATCCCTGCCGGAGCCCAGATGAAAAAGACGGCTGCGACGAATGCTTGGTGAGTGCTGTGTACACATTTCAGCCTCACGCTCCTCCTTAACAAGCCTGAAGACACAGAGCGCAGCCAGATGCATGCATAAGAGCGATCTTAAGAACCATTTATAAAGCTATCAGCATGCAAGTTTAATGGGGGCTGTGGGGAAAACATGCTGTGTTAAAATACAGAAAAATGTTAAAAGGATGTTATTAGAAGCATGAATTATAGAGCAAAGACACATGAATTATGACATTTCTTTTTAGACTTGCTTCAAAGACATCGATTAAAAGAAGTGGAAAGTCAACGGGCTGATGAAAGTATATGAAGTATATGATTATGAATTGGGCTCCTCTCTGCCAGGAAGGCAGGAGAGTTAATGGACTAAAGCAAAGCCATCTGTTGTCTTACAGTGCCATTGGAAATATTTAATGAAAGAAAGTACCTCAGACTTCCACAGCATGGAGCACACATGGGTAAGATTCAGTTTGGGAAAGATAAAGTAAATAAAAGCACAATAAAAGCCTTCGGCTCGCACAAACACACTGTGTTCCTATCAGCAGTACTATCAGCTCAGGAAAATCCAAGATATGTGGTTTAATGGAAAGTCTGACCATAGTCATTAGTAGAAACTTTCATGGCTTGCGGGCATGTGATCCCTCACCTTCAACTTTAAATGGACTGCCAGATACATTGACCTAAGCCATTATCTCATAATTACAGAAACTGTGTGGGCATTTATCAAAATATGAAGGTACTTCACTGCCCCGGGTACTGTCTACTGCCCCTTGACACTATACTAAGGTCTCTTAAGGACTTCATATTATACTGCGAAAAATGTTAGATCCTAGAATACTTGTGTTCAAAAAGACGCTTTGAACAACTGAACACCTACTAAAGGTGATGTGCAAATTTTTTTTCCTGATAAAATACCTTTGTACAGCCCTGAAACAACTAAGAAATCCATTTCCCCCAAAAAAGTGCAAATACTGTAGCGATATCAAAACATTTGAGCATCCTGACACAGGCTCAACCGATGGCCTGAGTTTAAATGAGGCAGAATAATCTGTTTGACCGACCAATGGCGGATGTGGTTTCTCTATTTTTGCAATTCCGTTTGCTGACAATATAGGGGGCATCGAAATTACCAAACATCAAACTGAAATAAGACGCCATGCTCAGCGGGGTAGTTCATCATTTCTATGAGGACTTGCTCCTGATAATTGGAAAAACAATACTGTCTGCACTGAGAGGATCTAGCCTTTGATGGGGTGAACAAGTGTCTCTGTAATGGATTCTGCCATTAAAACAAGCGGCACAGAAGCCCCTTAACAGCCTATAACGCAAGCTCTTGAGGGAGGTCAGTGGCACTTCATTAGCTGGATCTCATCCGTGAGTACCAATGGACGGGAATACAGCTCCCTTTCATTTCATTTTGATCAGAGAGACTGCTGAGAGATGGACTCTGACTTCACTTTGTACTCAACCCGCTGAACCCCTCATTACTCATACAGTTGGTTTCTTCAGCGGCCGCAAACCAAAGAGACAACACCAAACCATTCAATACAACTCATGAATTTAACAACGGTCATCCTTATTTGAGCACTCATTATCTAATAAAATATTTGCAGGGGATGGCACATCAAAATGTCAGACTGATGTAACGAACGTACGAGCATCTAAGTGCGAAGTGTAAAGGTGCCTTTGAGACTACAAAGACAGTCAGCTGTCTATTGTGCTTTGACATTCAGTTCTTCCTCTCGGGGCGAGATGGCGAGGGAGAGAGATATCAAAAAAATAAAAATCGGTTAAGACGTGCCAGCGGAGATGAGAAGGGTAGAACCTCCTGTTGGCTTTTTTGGTCTTGTGCCCCCCTGGCATTACAAGCGGTATGATTAGAATTCAGTTCAATCTTCCTGCAGGCTGTTTCGGCATGGCATCCTTGTATTCCATCATCGATACATCAGTCATCACATCCTCTCTTTCCTCTAATGTTAGTCCATCTCTCTCCTGCACATGCTACAGATCTTCCTCTCTTCATCCCACTCACACATGCCAAAAGAGATCACATTTGGCAGCTAAACAGAAGCACAGCGGTTGCATCCATCAAACATCAACCCAAATTTCACCACGAGCACCAAGTTTAAAGCCGGGGTTTACTGGGGTTACATCGCAGTGGATAAAGCTGCCTGTTGTGTGGTTCAGAAAAAGGAGTCTTTGAAGGTGAACGCCGCATTTACAATATGAGAAACAGACCAAAAGAAGTGCACGTTTCTGTAAAGCAGTAAGTGAAGAGATCTGTAAACTTTTGGGACTAAACCTGACATGCAGGAACTCAGAACATGAGATGCGATGCAAATCAAGCAAAGCATTAAATCTGCAAGCAGACTGCGAGAGTGAATGAAACTCTCAGTGGAATAAATAAAATCACTAAGGTGACAGCTACACTATACAGCCCACAGTCATTCCCATTTCCATTTAACATTAAGGTTGTCTACATTAATTTGCCACTTCAAGGCCAGCAACGTGCATTGGGTTCGGAATAGGTGCTCCATTATTGGACAGCTCTTTTTGCTGAATGCTCTTTGCATTGAATGGAAAGGTTTAAAAAAAATAAAATAAAAAAAATTTAAATGATGCTGTTGGTAATGATTGGACTATCTAGGACATAAAGGGAAAAGTTATTAATCGCAGTTTCTGCTCTAACGCATCTTTTATGGCATTTTTCTAAGCAAGCATGTCTCTTAAGATGCACTTAGCCAACACATAAATCAATACCAAACAAGGGGGCAAACAATTAACCTCACATTCTTTCATAGTCTGACATAATACAAGGACACCCAATTAAGGTTTCTGGCTAAATATGCTGGAGCCGCGTGGTATCGGTTCATATAATGAATCAAAATGAATAAAGCCAAAGGCTTCGCCGCACCACTAATTACTGCACCAGGCATAAAGTCCAGAGCCTGGTGCCGCTGGGATTATCAGGCCTGCGGCACACTTCCAAAAGAAAGAAAAAAAATCTCACAGTTAGTCCTTTCTCTGAACAGGCTTCAAAAAAGCTTTTATTGCAGGATTGTACCCATCAGGACATAAAGTCCCTTACCAGTTACTCACGAAGAGCACAACCAACCCGACATGCTTTCAAAGAAATTCATCTGAAAACTGCAGGGCACTGCAAAAAGATAAACATACATGAGTTTCATTTCTTATGCATGCAATCCGGTAAGTTTTCATAATAATGGCAGTAGCCTATATAATTTAATGTACACCAGATAGTGAATCCGATACAGGTTCTTGCAGTCCAATAAGATATGCAACGCAATCACTCTGTTACTTTTCTTAAACTCTGATAAAGGTTAAAATGTGTTAAAATTCCTCCGAGGAGGCGAATGACTGAATATCACTCTGTTCCTTGTCCTTAACCCAATTGCAATCCATTTAAATTGCAAATGCGAAGTCTGCAAAAAGCGAACAGAACCTCTGATTAAATGGAACTCTGGGAAGGTCACTTTATATCTCCTGAAAGCAGCTGAACCATAAGGGATCACTCAGGTTTACGCTCATTTACCTGCAAGTCGAATCACATGGCATTAGAAAGACTCCAGCATCCTTTATCGTGGTTCAAATTATTCCAATTAAATAAAAAAATGCTTTTTAAATTGACTTGCTTAAAATGCAAAACTTTTAATAAAATAGAGTGACTGGAATGTAGATATAAATGTATCTATTGTTCTTTTTGAGGCATTTGCTACCACTGGTATTGGGGGGAATGATACTTGCACATTCACAACAAAATGCAGCCACTGGGGAAAAGCAAGATCCTTTTCAGCAGAATTTTTGTTGTTAGGGCCAAACAAACTCCACTCTTGGTGTTTCTACCCCACCCACCCCCCTTCTCTCCAGCCTCCAATTGAGACAGAATTAAAGCCTCAAGCAGCTAAGGAGAGACGTCAAGTAGAGTGTCAGCCATCCATCCTGTCATTCATCTCAACTCATCCATCTCCTCAGCTCTCCGTTGGGAAATGTAGCAACCTCAATAAACACACTAACACAATTCGCCTTCTCCAGCATGACAGGTAATTCACACCAGGTATGGCTAAGAGAAATACATTTACAGCTCTCCTCGGGCTACTTCTGCAGCCACTCCTCATAGCTGAAGATGACAATCCAGTCAGGACACTTATTTCTTATCTTATCTTCAAGCCTACTGATAGATCCTCTCGCATCCCGCAGAGTGAAAATAATACCACACGAAATGGGCTACAGTAGATACAAACGTTACATAAATAGAATTGTGTGTACTGGTAAAATAGTGAAGTAAGTAAAGCTATGGGACAGTTATTAGCAAAAACTGGAATACATAGCCAACTACTAAGGCAGGGTTTCTCAAACTCGGTCCAGGAGGGCCACTGTCCTGCACAGTTTAGCTCCAACCCTGATCAAACACACCAAGCTGTGAGTTTCTAGTGATCCTGAAGACATTGATTAGCTTGCTCAGGTGTGTTTGATCAGGGTTGGAGCTAAACTGTGCAGGACAGTGGCCCTCCAAGTTTGAGAAACCCTGTACTAAGGTGAATTATTGGTATTGAAATAAAGATCCCTAAAGAGTTCAATAGCAAATAAATTCACAATTTGGTACCAGTAATAGTTAGGCTATTATTAGAATAACTAGAAGCAAAAACATTGACACTACTATCTAATGAATAAATAATGAAATTGTAAAAGAGAGAAAGAGAAAGCAAGAGCGAGATGCCAATCACAATTGGATTACATAGACAACTAATAATTTAAATAATAGCCTACTAGAAACATTAAAAAAAGTAACTGAACATAAAGTTTCTTCTTATGACAGTTTTACTTTAAGATTTACAAATAGGCTATTCCAAACATGCATAATTGGATATATTGATCAATCGTATAATGTAAATTATAAATGTTTAAATATTCTTAAATCTACATTTAACCTATGGGTCGTTGCAAAAAAAAAAAACAATAATAATTATCATTTACAGTAGCCTACTTAGCGCACCGTATACAGTTTAATATAAACTAGGCTAGTTTCCACTTTGCAATACAAAAAAATACACATAGGCTACCACCATATTTTTAAAATACAAGTCTTACTGAACAGCAGGTAAAACTTTTAGACATCATGTTTTTGAAAGCTTTTTTTTTTTTTTGGACGGGAGATTTTGAGATTATAAAATCACATAGAAAGTTGAATCAACTGATCCCGATAGCTCGTTTTACCTGAGACTGGCGTTTCTGGGGTCCATTTCATCCCCGGGTACAAAAACTGAAAGGACGAGCGCACTTCGCGACAGTCCAGCATCTGACTGTTCGGCCGAGAGAAGGGCAGCATCAGGACGCACAGAATCAGTGCACCGTTCAACTTCAGTCCAGGCATGATCAATCCAAATGGTAGAACTATCTGGAGTAAAAGGCTTCCTGGGGACAGGTCTGATTACAAACGCAAAGGAAGTGAGGAGGAACGATCTGCGTTGCTTGAAGTGAGCAGAAAGCGATGCTGTGGACTCAGCGGCAGTATCGCTGGAGTGAGTGAGTGTGAGGAGAGTCCTGTGGAGGAGCTCTTCATCTCCACCTCATTAACAGACAAACTTCATGCGCACGAATCAAGCCCATTTCCCTGCATAAGGTGGGACTGCGCGAATTCATGATTCTTGCATTATTAAAAGGAATCGATTACAGAAGATTACCGTTTGGTATTGAACTGTTTCGTTGATATTAAAGTTATGGTTATGAAGACAGGAGGCGCGTTATGAATCGGTCATGCGCATATGGAGACGAAGATCAAGTCTGGGCTACTTCACAATTCAAATGGACTTTTTCCCGACTTGGTCTTCAATTACGTCTTAAGCTAATTTAATTTGTTAAAAGGTGTAATGAGATAATATCGATAGGGGATTGTATTTTCTGATATTGTCTATATTGCTTCTCTAACAAATTTACATTTTCAAATTGATTTCAAAATGCAGAGCAAACAACAAACACATTTGTCACATTTCCAGGTATCTGCTGCCATCTGGTGTTGGTAATGGTCACCATCAAATCTGTGCAATCAAAATGCGAGCAGAGGCAGTTTAAAATGGCTTCATAATTTTATTGAGAATTTACATAGTTACATATTCAAAGTGGGGGGGAAATGCAGGTAATGGAATCTAGCGGATTACAGATGGATACCGTGCAATTTTTACTGAAGATTTTCGCCACTATTAAAATTGCAAAGTCATCCACCCGAAAACAGCAAGACAAATATTTGCATGCAAGTGCCACTGAAAATATAAACAAACAACTATATTTTAAACATACTTTTGTAATATAACACACAACAAAGTGCTTTCATTTCTCTCTATAGAAATCTATGCATATATTTTTGCTGTTATGATATATTGTGTCTTAGAATTATGGCAACGCTTGCAGCTCAGCATAGTTTAAAATAAAGTTTTTTGCTTATTACAGTTTCTCTCAATCGCTTTGGCACATTTCCCTAAACTGTAAGTGCAATTGTTACAACTGTTTGCTGGAACATCTCTTATTGCATGTCTGCAAAATGCAGCAACTCACCCAAAACATTTAATTCATTCTTCAAAACCTTTATTGAGTCAGTAAACTGGCCAATGGCACCAAAATAAAGTGTTTTTGTCATTGTGTGAGCCACACTGGTCAAACTGTTTCGATGTTTTTTCACCATAGATAGAAATTTCATGTTTTTTTCTACTTTTTTGCTCACACTAAATGCTTTCTATACAAGAATGTCAGTTTTGTCTATGTATCACTGATCAATTTAAATAGATTCAGACAGAAGGTAAAGTCAATACTGTAGTACACAAAAAGAAAATGAACATTTGTATTTATACAGTACATTTTTCACAGAAATGTTACATGTAAACTGAAAATTCTCAGTTGCTTGTTCATTTTTACTCACATCTTATTGCTCTTCCATGACAAGAGTTTTCAGTTTGCATGTAACATTTCTACAAATGCACTTGCATATTGTTGTCCTATTAGTTAAATTGCTTCTATTGTTCTTCTCATTTGTAAGTCGCTTTGGATAAAAGCATCTGCTAAATGATTAAATGTAAATGTACAAAAATAAATATATAAATACAAATGTATGGTGATTTAGCCATCAGCAAACTCCATATATACAACATTGGTTGATTGATAAATTGTGATTCCTATTCATTACAATGGCAGGCTGTTTGCCAATTTAGCAAACATTACATGTCATAAATATTTATGGATTATAACATGTGTGACAGATTTGAATCACTGAATGGATTATTTTGCATGTGATTGCTCACACAATGAAAGAATGTTTAGAAGTTGTAAAGAGTTTGACAATTTCACTGAGAATCAACTCATTAGTTTTAATCAAGCCATGTGCATTTAGTCATTGTGCAAATTGTAGACAATTGTACTTGCTCTTTTGCAATTTCAAATTTGATGTTAACAAGAAACTAATTGTTTAGAGATCTGAACATTGATTTTAGAGGGGAAAAATGTCTCATTTGAGAATTGAGCCAAAGCAATTGAGAAAAACTAACTAGGCATACATGCAATTACATGGTTGTAAATATCATCTTGAGCATAAACAAGTCAGTTATAGAAGAAGTTTGTCCCTGGTGCAGCGAGTTTTGCATGGATTTGCACAGCATGTTGTAATAAGGCTGGATGCAATCCTGCAAAACTCACCCCACATAACAGGGCTTTTCCATAAGCAGCAGCAGCTCCAGAGTGACAGGCAGAAGGCGACCGGCAATACTAGAAGTGCAAACATTGCAGTAGATTCACTGGCACTACCTGCACTGTGAGCACTTTGGAACTGCCAGGACAAACTCATATAGATCATAGAAAAACAATAATGAAAAAAATATATACATATTGCACAGTGTGATTAATAGCATAGTAATGTCAAAGTAGAGCAGGAACTGCATGTGAACAGAACTTAGTGATAAATGAAGTTGTTTTTTGCTTCCACATGCTGATTATACAGCTACTCCTGCCAAAAGGAGCATCTAGCGCAGTAGATACTAGACTACTTCACTAACTACACAAGATGCACCTTAACAGGAGGGCCATATTAATATTAAGTTAGGTTTTTCCTTGAAGGACCTGAACTCCACCATTATACCTTCATTAACGATCCATCTTCATAACACCTGGGAAGACAAATAAAAAGATTAATCTTATTATATTTTGCTTGCATAGTTTAAGAATTTAAACATATATGGCTGGTCTAAGGAATCAATTAAAATGTACACCAGCAAAATACAAAGGTTTAAATGAGTGTACAAATATTTCCATCTATTTAACTAATAATTTCTGTCGTTTCTACTTGATTTTAGCTAGTTTTTTGAGCAAGTAATTAAATTCTAAATGGATAAGTTAAAACTTATGACTGCAGGTTGTAACTGTGGATTAAGTTAATTAAGGTATGCAATTTTAGTAACTTTCTTCACAGTCCGTTTGGAGTCTGACTGAACGTCAGAGATTCTCGTGCTTGGCGCGCTTTGCTCGTGTTTCATTGGGTCTCTCAAAATGGAGGATCTTCAACTGAAGACAAGTACAACTTGTTGAAAGTTCTTCACTACTGTTATACGAGCTAATTGACGAACCAAAAACAACGTCTACTCCCAAAAGTGTCCACTCAAAACCCAAGTCACCTTAAAAATGAAATTTTCTTCACCTTGTGTTGTCTAAATACTGTATTTATAGACCATAGATTGTACAAAAAAAAATAAAGAATTAGCGCAAAACGCCGCATTACGCGATATTTCGAATCACGCGCGTCCAGAAACGAACGAAAAACGCTCAACGATGAATATTCGCCTGTGAGACTGAAAGAGGTCGAATCTGCAAACATTAACTAGGCCTCGAGAGGTCGGTGCCCGATCTTCTGCTTGTGTGGCCCGCGAGCTCTCCTTTTAACGACACAGACTGTCGTTTAATCGGCAGCAAACCCTCCAACGATAGAACTTATTACGCTAAAATTAAAGCAAATCAGCTGAGAAGTTTCTGATTACATAAGAGTGTGTATATGTGTTATCAACAGGAAACGAAATCATAGCATCTATAAGCTGACGACAATAACAAAACTGAGTTAAGTTAAGTGAGCAGTTTTAGAGGGTTAAACGACGGGCGTCTATAGCTGTTTTTCCATAACTCGTTTGCGTTAAAATGAGGTTAAATGCTCTTAATCCAACAACTATAGTTTCTCACCGGAGTTTGGGTTTAGATAGAATGGCCCTTGCTATGGAGAAGGATTGCGGAGCCACGTGAAACTCACCAGTAGCCTACTTTCAAATATGGGTTTGATAATAAACTGAAAATACACCGATAAAACCAGGTTTGAGGTTCAAACTCGCGTTTTTGCAGTGCCTGAGATTATTAAACCAAATATAAATTTAAAACAGGGTCCAGATTTACTCAGCAAAGTAAGTGATTGACTCGCCTGTACACAAACTGTTAGTAAAACGGGTTAAATATTAATCAGCAAATCACGTAAAGGCAGACGTAATGGCTTAATTTCCTTTCAAAAAACTATTAGAACGGATGGCTTTGATAATAACACAGATTAAACATTAGATTTCTTTGATACAGTCGCAAAAAAAAATGTTAGTCTCGTTATTTTAAAAACGAATTTCACTTACATGTGCTTAGTTAAGACAAACAAACACACCTCCAAATATATCTAAGCGTTCAAGAGTCCATTAATTGATCCATCTCCTACATTGTCTGTTAGCTCCCCAGCTGCTCCACACACACAAAGCCTGTCCCACCAACAAACACTGTCACAATTTCAAAAGTTTCCACAAACATATCTCGCCACAGAAAAGACCCACGCGTGAACCCTGGTCACGACGAGAAATAAAAGTTGACGCTTTTAAGGCCTCCGCGTGAGTTAAACTAGCGCGTATTCGCGTAACCTCCGAGTTGTTTGGGATCATCAGTTTGGGCAAGGTTTACGAAAGAGGCGCGAACATCTCGTCATGTGATGATGGGCCTCGCGAGCCTCCTCCTCCTCTTCTTCTTCCTCCTCCTCCTCCTCCTCCTCCTCCTCAACTCACTCAATCCCCCCACCACAACTCATCCGCTCTCCATATCCCATTTACCACCACTTTCACATCATTGGACTGAGGGCTAGTCTGTCTTTTTATTGTCGTTATTATAACATAAAGCAATTATAGAATTATAAAGCTATTAAAGACTTATAAAGCAACACTGTTGATTAGAATAAAAAGTGTTTATGTTAAATTAGCCTATTGGTTAAATGAATGTTCTTTTTGGAAAAGTTGAATGTAAATGTGTTTTTATGTTGTTGATAGGAACATTTGTTTCATTAAAAACAATCTAAAATTAGTTGACAGATTATTTTTCCGATTTTTGACCGTATTACACTCAGGTAACACTCATTAACTAACATGAACTAACAATGAAAAATAAAATTGTTACAGTGTTTATTAATCTTTGTTAATGCAAGTTAATAAAAATCCAGTTGTTCATGTTGGTTCATGGTGCATTAGCTAATGTTAACAAATACAACATTTGATCATAATATACTGAAATTAACAAACTAAGATTAATAAATGCTGTATAAGTATTGTTCATTCTTAGTTCAAGTTAACTAATGGAACCTTATTGTAAAGTGTTACCATTCTATATGACTATAACGTTGCTTTGGAATTACATGCATTATGAAAAGTGATACATCTGAAATTAATGTTTCATGTTTTTGCAAGTGGGTGAAAAAAAAAAACTTGGCATCCCAGGGCATGAAAACTCATGTTTGTTTTTGTTTGGTCTTTTGTGGTGTCATCCACACATGCAAAGTTAAAAGTAATAGGCTACTTGTTTACATAGAATATATGATGTATTTATATTATTTAGGCAACTGGAAGCTTATCAGTTTGACATAATGTTCTACTTCATTGTGCCATAAGAAGTCAAAGTTCAAACTAAACTTTATTTAACATTTTGCTTTTTTTACAATAGCATTTGATTCAGAAAAATAGCAACCTACACACAGAAACAATAGCTAAACGTCACAGTTGTAATATAAATCTATAGTGAAAACTATATTCCCATAACAGATTTTACATTTTACAAGTTGGAATACACAGCCCAAACACAATAGGACACACAACACATAGCAATGTTTTACTAGAAATTTAAATGAAAAGTGGGTAACAAAAATCATGATTAATTCATATAAATTCACATAACAATCATTCTGACATGCAGTCAGGTATAAGTTGTGTGTATAAACATTCGTGCATTAAATGGTCCACATACCAGATTTTGGGCGAAGTGAAGAGTGAGGTCTCAGTATCTACTGCGCAGATGTTTCATGTTCAAACCATGTCGCCACTCAAAATAGACAACAAAATGTTATGTCATGCATGTAATTGTAGAGCATCCCCTTCTTCTCGTTGGGGGTGGTGAAGGAAAGTCCACACAAAAATCCTTCTGAAAATCTTTTTTAGCTTTAATTAACAGGAGTTCTGCTCATCAAAACAAGTGGGGATTCTGGAAATGCAATCCTCAAGACATCGAAATGTTTCATAAAGATAGTTAGAATGTGAGACACTCGGTTTGGTCTTATGTAAATGAATCCTATGGTCAGTGAGAGACAAAAGGCTTTGGTGACCTTTGACCCCGGTTCACTCAACCCCCCACTACTCCACACTGGGCTGTGTGTGCACCATTGTATTTGGCTTCAAAGAGCATTTCCCTCAGCATTCCCGCATCATTTTATCCACCAGTTCATTTTGGGTTTATTGTTGAGTCTGCTAATTAAAAAGTTCATGCAGACTAATTGTCAAACTCTTTTGTTCCCTAAAGACTTTTTAGAAACTAACACTTTTCTAAACTGATTTTAAGATCTGCAAGTTACCAGTATCTTCTTTAAATAGGAGGAAGTCTCTTGAGCGTCCTTTTGAACTTTAACCTACTTTTTTTCCTTTCTTCAAGGAACAAAGAAAATGATCAGCGTGAAAAAAAGGATAGGGTGTATGCATTTACTTACGCTAGTTGCTGAAAAACAAATTAAACTAGACACATTGACTGAAGTGTTTCAAGAATGCAATGTTACTTGTTTGTGAATTGTAAACAACAGATAGTTCTTTGTTATGAATGCTTTAAACTAAATGTAATTATACTCTGATACAATTTTATACTTCAAGGAAAATTAGGATAAGTTCCTCTATGGATGAAGAAGATCTTCCGAATTGGTGCAGTGAATGAATTTAAACTAATCTCTGAAATGCATGTCTAAAATTAATCCGACTTCCACAATTAGTTCCAAATCCCCGACAATCAAAACCTTTCAGACATCTACAAAATCACTCTGCACTGTAAAAAAAAATATGATCAATAAGTTATGACAACATACGTTTTTACATTGCTTTAACTCACCACAATAAGTTTTCCAACTTATAACAGTTTTCCATTTGTTTTATAATTTATAGTAAAATTACTTAAACCTCCAAGTAGATTGTACTTTATTTAAGGCAGCAATTTTTTTTACATTTTGAGCAGGTGTTAGACTTCAGTTTTGATCGATTATTGTTGGCATTAAACTTCTGCAAATATATATCCTAAAAATTTAAGTGACTTTTTACACAGACACATTAGAATCCTTGCAAGTGAATGAATATCTGTAATTACACATTTAAAACAAAATTGATATAGATAATTATAAAACACTATACTTTTATATTAACATAAATATAACGCTTAGATTTGATTTCACAATATAATCTCAGACACTTTGACATGAATCAAAGACCTGCTTCCTTAAATTAAAATAGAAGGAATAAATAGTATGCAGGACATCTCAAATTAAGCACTCTTGTGTTTCTCTGTAATTTATATACAAAGAAATAAAATAAAAAAATACAAAGCAAATCAACAAAACTGAGTTCATACTGAGGTTAACGCAAATGAACAATGTACTTGTAGGGATAATGGCATGTAACAAAGAATTTAAACTCAACCAGAAGAGGGCGCTAAGTGTCCGTTGTTCTCTTGTACTGTAAACAGGAAGTTGCTCACTGACTGGACAGAGACCGTACCAACGACGCTTTTGTTGTAAGCATGAACCGCTCATATTTCTTTAAAACCGACTTGTGGGTGAGAGAAAATACCTACAGCTTTGTACGTTTCATCAATGCCAGATAGTACAAAAAAAAAAAAAAAAAAACGGGGTTGACGACAGATTTGGTTTTGAACGACCAAGCATCCAGCCATTTTATTAATAACTGATGAAAGGAGAGGGCGATGAATGCCCTTATAGTACGCTGTGTTCCTTGAGGGTTTTTTTTAATTTATTTTTTTAGATAGATACGAGGACCATGGAAATCACTGATCAAATCCCTGAACATGAGTCCAGCTCCAGAGATGGCCATCACTGGGTGGAGAAACTGTTCCCTCCTCGTTTCTCTTTCCAAAACTTGCTTGATAACCAGACCAACACGAATGAACGATGCAACAGCTCAACAAAATCACCATCCACCCCCTTTACAGACATCGATGAACCCAAGATGAGCCACAGAAGGCAGATCTACCTGAGAGCTCTGAAAGAGGTTCAGCATGCTGAGCGACTGCTAAAGAAGGAGACCGTGGCGAAGAGAATTATTAGGCATGAGCAGCCTGTAAATGGAGCAAACTCTGAAAATCCTACTGACCAGAGTGAGACTGCGGGACAGATGTGCATTTGGAACGAGAGGGACATCAGCAAACTACGGGCTGGGTTTGCAGAAGTGGAGAAGGACAGATGGACACTAAGGCAACAGCTCAGTTGTACAGAGGAGCAGCTTAAGGCAGAACATGAGCAAAGGATGAAGCTGCAAGGCCTGGTGGAGAAGCTTGAGGAGCAGTTAAGCCTTTCCAAAAAAATGGCTACACGTCAGGCCCTCGTGATAAATGATCTGAAGTCTGAGAGCCAAAAAATGAATGCTCAGTTACATAAGCTGACTATACAGGTCAGGGAAAAGGAAGTAGAGGCAGACATGTGGAGGACAACCCTGAGAAAAGCGAAGGAGGACATGCAGCAGATCACACAGGAGCGCTCCAACCTCATGTGGGAACTGGAAAGAGTGCAAGCGCAATGGAAGTCTGAAGGAGACAGGCTGGAAAAAGCAGCTCGGATAGAAAATGAGGCTGTGCTCCTGAGGCTTCAGAGGGAGGTGGAGCAGACCCGCGCTGACCTGCATGCTGAGAGAGAGAGTCACGCACGGAGCCGCGCGGCCCTCGAGCTCCTACGCAGACACTTCAGCAGCCAATAATTAGATGCAGTAATATTTAAAATGTAGCCATTTCAATCCTTAAAATGGTTAGATAAAAAAAAAAAAAAACTAATGTTACCACACAATAAGTGCCACGGTTTCTTTTATTTTCAATATGCCTCCACATTTGCTTTTTTTTTTTTTTAAATAAAACTTTATGTACATATATAATCCTCTCCCACAGTGGAAACAAAACTCAAATGTGTGAAAAATGAGTGAAGAGCATAGCAAACATTTATCAGTCAAACTGCAAATAATAAAGGCGTGTGTGTGTGTGTGTATATATGTATATGTATATATATATATATATATATATATATATATATATATATATACTTACCAAATATTTCACATATTACTTTTAAACTCTTTGTCAGAGATCAGTATCACTGCATGGAGAATCTCAAGGCTCAAAGCTTAAATGAGCTTAAAAGACAAAAACCTCCTTTAAAACCCTGTCAGCGGAATAATCACATTTGGCCAAACACCCATTTCTTGTACTTTTTGGTATCAAATGACAAGTGATTTTACACATGGTGCAGTTTATAAGAGCAAGAAAGGCAGCTCAGAAGGTTTTTCCCCTTTACCCCCTAAATACTTACAATAAAGCACAAATCTACACGCACAAGTTATACTTTCAAATCATTTGTGTCTGCTGAAGAGCTGACTGAAACGATGTCAAAGCACAAGAACACATTGACATTTGGATTGATCCATTAAAAACCTTTTAGAGTGTGGCTCATTTACACAAGCACGGCGAGTGCTCTCCTCACACTCGGGACAGTCTATGTACCCATTAGCAAACTGCAAAAATTAAACTGTTTCCCTTTTCAGGTCCTTTTCAGCATTACAAAGACCACAACTTTGGTGTTGTAAAGTCTTATTTTAGCTTGCATAATTCAAGCTACTGCCCCACATCCATAATAACAACAGAAACACCTGACAATAAATTGTGATTTGTTACTTAGTGCATTAGGTATCATGAACAGTTTTTTATTCATCTAGGTTAATGTTAATTATTAATAAATATGCCATTGTTCATTATTTATGTATAAACTAATGTTAATTTATGCAACTGTATTGAAATATATATTATGGTTTTTTTTTTTTTTACATTAACCAATGCTAGTTCATGACACCAAATGCATGTCAATGAAATAAACCTGATACCAGAAAAATTCTATTGAAGCAAAGCGGGGGGGAAAACAGCACTTAGGAATTTAAAATCTGAGGTATATGAGAAAAGGAACTTGTGCAAATAGAGTACATAAAATATATTCAACTTAAGGTATAAAGACTAATGGTGGAACCTTTCAGTAGAATCCTGTTCTGCATTTCATCTAAAACTTCCAAGAGATACTGAAAGGTGCGATCCAATGGAGAACCCAATTCGAAGTCTAGTCAGGCATCGTAAGATATACCGTGTTACCACAGCTTTGGCTCATTCAAGTTTGACAGTGCAGGACACGAAGAACTGTGTTAAATTGTCTTTCCTATTGAATCCATCTTTTAAAGGCTTTTAATTGGCTTGTCTAAGCTGTCCATCAAAATGCAGTATGAGGAATGACATGACATGCCCCAGCTCTAGCATTTCACATCCTTTCAGTGTTAGTGTGTGTGGAAGTTATCATGTCTTGCACTGTAATTGTGTACCATGTATTTCACCTTCACTGAAGTCTATGAACCCTGAATTCATTGCATTTTTTATCTAGACTGAGAAAACTTATATTAAGGAGTATGTTTTTTTTTAATAATTTTAAAGCAAACTAGTCCTCCTAATGTGTTAACCCAAGCAAAAGCAGAATAATACTACAAATCCAATGTTATAGATAAATATAAATGTAATAGAAGACCCAGAATGACCAAGCTATTTAAATAAGGCACCCAGTTAAAATGGAAATTGAGTGCAGCATCCAACATGACCACTAAACTCCACAGCTGTTTTTTTTCAAAGATAAAGGTTTCGCTTGACCACATGACATTTTCTGGCTTTTTAAATGCTTTAACATCCCTTAACTAGTTTAAATGTGAGAATGTGTTTGTGAACTTAAATAAGGCCTCATAATGTCCTGTATTTATGACCTACCGTTTTACAATATTTGGTTGTCTTGTGCTAAGAGTATGAACTGGCACTAATGGCCAACCTGGAGCAAAGCTACCAGATTTAGTGCAAATATGCAGAGCCATACCTTGTACCAATATACCGGTCCTAACTTTTAAAAATGTTAAAAAGCCATGAGCAGGCTTTAGATATACTTCTCATTCACATGAATTTGGATACTTTTTTAATCAAAGATTTACCGCCTGAAGGTAAATCAATTGTACTTCCTTTTTTCTAAGGGCAGTGCTAAAATATATATATATATAGGTTTAAATGGAGTGCTTGGGTTCTACTTGCTCCTCCCGCAGCAGAACCCTGCTCGCCCCAACTAAAGGGACAGACATGTGTTTGCACATTCTGCCAGCATTTCTCCACCTGTTTCAGAAGTTAGATGTACATATATTTAGTCCAAGTGATTTCTTTCTTTGACTTATTTAGCTGTCCCTCACATCCAGTTCTCACCCACATAATCAAACCACATCACTAGGCGAGCGCCCCGTTTCTACACTCCACGTTTTCCATTAGGACTCCTCTGCAGGTGCAGGCCGTTTGATGTCCCGGATCTGCTTAATGAGATAGTTCTTCTCATCGCAGAACTGCTCGTCTTCTGAACGGTCCGTTTGAAAGTGGCTCAGGAATTCCACCAACTTGGACTGATTCTTGATGAGGATGTCCAGCACAGGCTGTGTCTTATTGGGGTTGGCCACAAACACCTGAGAGGACACAAGAAACCCGTAAAAGTCACTGAATCTCCATTCATGCGGTCCCTAGTAACTGACCCTGACCTGTTTACATTCAATAAGGGAGGGCAGAACTGGGACAGGAGACCGGTCAGCTGTTGAGTGCGGAAAGTAATTGGAGTAGACGGAGGGAAAAGCAGACAAGCAAAATGCCAAACTCAAATATATTAAAGTTGCATGAAATGCTGTGCATTTAAACACATACCTTAAAGACATGGAAGGCTTCAAATTGAATGTTGCGGCTGTTGTCTCTCAACATGTTCATCATCAGCTTTAGGTTCTCAGCTCGACTGATGTATTTGGTCATGACTGTGAAGTTGTGTCTGTCCAGTAGTAGTTCTCCCAAAAGCTGGATATCATTAGATAGTCAGTAATAGCACACTTAAGCGCAACAACAAATGGTAAGAATAAAGCAAAACCACCAAACATATTGCTGCTTTTGTGAAACCAAATAAGGTTTGTCATGAATGAAATTTCAATGTAAGCCAAGGACTTCAACTAACATTCTTTCATCCAAGCAACTTAAAGGAAAAGTCCTCTTCAAAATGAAAATTGTCATCATTTACTCACCCTCGAGTTGTTTCAAACCTGTACAAATTTATTTCTTCTGCTGAATACAGAAGATGATATTTTGAAGAATGTTGGTAACCAGACAGTTGATGGACCCCATTGACTTCCATATGGGGTACATCAACTGTCTGGTTACCAACATTCTTCAAAATATCTTCTTTTGTGTTCAGCAGAAAAAAATTAATTCTTACAGGTTTGAAACAACTTGAGTGTGAGTAAATGACAGAATTTTCATTCTCTGCCTCAAGGGTTGGAATAACATTACAGCCTTAAATAACTGAAAGCAACTCTGTGAAAATAGTAAGGGTGTCACGAAATCGATCGAAATTAATGCTCAATCTCGATTATCGAATCAAAAAATGGAATCGTCGATGCTGCCACGCCCCCATGTCACGTCAGCTCGGCTTGCCAAGCGAAAAAAAAAAAACCCGTGTTGAAGTGCTGCGAGTCAACCTAACAGCTACAACAACCAGCCAAAAGATAGCATGGCAACTGCAGACGCAGGAGACCCGTCGACAGAACTTGAACCCCCTCCTCTTTCACTGAAGTCGCCGGTGTGGAAGTATTTTGGATTTCCAGTAAGTTATGTTGACAATGTTCGTGTTGTCGACAAAAAAAACACAGTTTGCAAACTCTGCTATGTACGTATACCACATTATTCCACCGGCAGCACGACTAACATGGCAGGGCATCTCCGCAGGCACCACAAAAACATAGATTTATCTGTTAAACCGACAACTGTAAACTACTCTCCCGTCTTCATTTGGAATAAAACTTCCAAGTAAGTTAACTCAACACGTGCAAAGGCAATTACAAGCGCGCTAGGAGTATTTATAGCCGCGGACATGCGACCTTATTCAGTGGTGGAAAACTCTGCGCTACAAAATCCCAAGTAGAACACAGATATAAGTTATTGTTACATTATGTTGTTAAAGGAGAAGTTCACTTTTAAAAATGAAAATTCTGTCATCATATACTCACCCTCATGTTGTTTCAAAGCTGTATGAATTTCTTTCTTCTGCTGAACAGAAAGGAAGATATTTAGAAGAATGTCAGTAACCAGACAGTTTTTGGGTCCCATTGACTTCCATAGTATATTTTTTTCCTACTATGGAAGTCAATGGGACCCAAAAACTGTCTGGTTACTGACATTCTTCTAAATATCTTCCTTTCTGTTCAGCAGAAGAAAGAAATTCATACAGCTTTGAAACAACATGAGGGTGAGTATATGATGACAGAATTTTCATTTTAAAAGTGAACTTCTCCTTTAATAAACGTTTTAAATTTGACAATGTAGTGTGTGGTACATTGCGAACAAAGGTCAGATATTATTATATTGCATAAAAGTCTAAAAATGGCATAGCTTGTGCTTTCAAAAAAAAAATTTTTTTAAATCGAGAATCGAATCGAACCGTGACTTTAGAATCGAAAATGTAATCGAATTCGAGGATTCGGAGAATCGTGACACCCTTAGAAAATAGTGGTTTACTCTCACCTTCAGAGACTGGCGCTTGGTGACATAGTTCTCAGAATGCAGCAGCTTTTCATACTCCGTGAACACCTGAAAACAAATGATTTATTATAATATTTCTCCATGTAGTAGAGCAGCTAAAATCACTTATATACAAAAGCACTGGCACATGAAATATTGAGTAACAACAATTACTCACTCTGTCATAATTTGTCTCCAAGAAATCTGCACACATGATCTTGTGTCTTGTCAGGAGATCCTAAAAACAAAGTCTTAAGGTAAATGCACTTATGTCATACAAGGTAAAGGCAAGAAAAAAAAAAAAAAACATGTACTTACTATAGGGTTAGGGTATGATTAGGATTTGGTTGAGGGCTATTTGAATGTAATTATGCATAATTTACTGTTATTACTATGGTACATGTAACATGTACATGTACCAAAGACACTGTAAAATAAAGTGTTATCATAGTTTGTTATTGCAAGAAATGTCAGTGTGCAAGATTTTTCAATTTTTTTCACTTCATAATAGATGATGTTTACAAACCTTTTTTTATGGTTTTATTTACTTTAATTGGAAAAACTTTTTTGAATCATTTTTATGACATAACTAAATGATGGTTAAGCGATAAATTATCACTTTTCTGCTTTTTTTTTTTTTTTTAGTGTATTGTAGCATTTTTTATGTTCTTAAGACAAAGACAAAGTTTACAAGTGAAAAACCCACAAAATGGATGATGCTTTGTGTACATGTCATACCTTAAAAGAGGCAAAAGCATCAGAGGCAATGTCGAAGGTAGACAGCTCCACATAGCGAAAGAAGCAGAAGAAATCCTCCGAGAACAGAAGGATTCGGGCCAGAGGTTCATGACGCAGACATTCCCTCAGCATCATGCCACAGTTAAGGGCCACTTCTGGGGTTTCATAGCTGCTTTCAAAAGTCAGATTTTTTTTAAATTGTTACTTTTCTAACATGCAAGACCCACACTTGTTTGTATGCATTTACATTAGTGGACAAAAGGGATGTCTGGTCTAGGAAAATTGACACCATTTATTCAAATATTATAAACAATTTGTTGTAAGCATATTGCATAGTTGTGCGGACAATTTTTTTCCAGACTGTCATACAAAGAAATTATAAGCACATGCAAAAACAAGAGAGAACTAAAGAAATAATAATATAATAACTGATTATGTTTTAGTCATTGTAAGCTTTTTTCCTATGAACTTTGTTTCTCTAAGCATTTTGTTTTTGCATGGTAAAATAAAACCTGTAGCTTGCTTTTTTGCCCATTAATTTTGAACATTGAGTTGTTTGTTGTTCTCTCAGGTTTATTTTTATTTTTTTAAATATATATTAAAAAAATGATGGATTGTAGGGTCATTAAAAACAAAACAACAAAAAAATTTTGGCCACTGCTGTATAAAACATTGCCCAAAATAACCCCCCCCCCCCCCCAAAAAAGTCACTACAGTGTCAATAACTAGATATGTTTGTACTGTGAAAGCTAAACCCTCATTGGCAGCTCAGCCACGTGGACAGGATATGGGAAAATTATGGTCCTAAAATAACCATACAACCACAGACTCCCATAACATCAATTGGAAAAGCCAGGCTAATCAATGGCTTCCGAAAGTGTTGATCCATGACTCTGCCCTGGGGTCTGGAAACTCACCCTTTCAGCAGCATAAAGAGGATCTGAGAGTGGGAAGAGATGTACTCCACAGTCGGGGTGCGAGCGCCAATCTGCCGACGTACAATGTTGCTAAACAGATGCACCACATCCTTCTTTCCCTTTGGTGAATAACGTTTTATAAATCAAAGAGAGCAAACAGCAAATATGTGGTTAGAGCAGAGCAATATATCTTCCAGCAGGACGGAAGTAGTTGTAATTCCAAACATTTCAAATGGAATGATATGCACCTCAAAATCAATCCTCTGTAGATTTGCTATGAGTGAAATGAGGAGGTTGGTGTTGTAGAGCTCTTGAGCTAGTTGGGCCACTGCCTCAGTCTGAGGTTCCTTGTCTCCGGTGCCAGACAGCACCTCTTTCAGCGATGCAAGATTTTTTGATACTTCCTCTGCAACCTACAGGAAAAACAGTGAGTTTTTCTGACTCAGTCACAGACCACGGTTTGCTGAAACATTTGCATCGAGATTTTAACAAAACAAAAAAAAGGATTGACCTTTTCACATTTCTTGCTTTCAGATGATTCCAGCTTCTCCAAGTATGCCACATTCTCCTTCAGACTCTTCACAATCTCTGCAGGGCTCTTCTGAGACTTCCCGAAGGGGAATGGCATGGTTTTAGCTGGGATGCGTGTTGGACTTCAAAGGACAAACGGAAAAGTTTCACCTGTAAATTAAAAGAAACAAAAAAAGTGAAGAAAATTAACAATGAGTAAAGAATAAACTAAAAATATGAGTCATTATAATGGTCAAAAGGACAACCCTGAAGAGACAGGCATTTTCAAAGCAGCCAAAATAATAAATTAACCATTTCGTTTATATACTTCAGAGTTGAAACATACAAAGGAAACTGCCTGTACTGTTATCACTGCTAACACAACAACTGTACAACAATAAAAACACGTTAAGAGGACAGTCTCTGTCAAGAGTGCTCTGACATACTAAAAACAACATGTATTGTGGATTAATTTGCATTACACTAATATTATTTACAGGCTATAAGCCTTATGACTGTTTATTTATTTTTATTTTTCTTATTATTGCGCAAGTGATAAACCAAACATGTTATGAAACGCCTTCTAAACTTGCTTAACACTAACAAGTACAAGTAAAGATTTCATCACATGTGAAAGCATGACACAAAAGAGGAAAACATTTACTAAACGAGTCACTTCTATGAGCAACTAGGCAATTTGTTCAACTTGAAAAACAGCTAATACCCCGATGAGCTAAGCTAACCGCCACCCAGCACTTATCGATCAACACTTCTCAGGAACTCAATATTACTCATCACAGTCACTTTACCGAGTAGTGTGCCACCCTATACAGCCTTATCAGGTACCCATAAAAACAAACATCTGTAACACGGGGAGAAATAAAATCCACTTCTTTTCAATCTTTCAGCAGGATGGACATGTAGCCATGTAACGTTAGCTCGCTGCTAACCGACTTCTTTCAAGCATGGCCAAATGAGCACGAAGAATAACCCAAACCAGGAAACTAACCACTTAGATAACTTCTTTAGTAACCTTTTCCATCGATGTAATCTGTCAGACTGGGTTTTAATCACACGGTTCCTCTAAATTTCCTGTTAGACGCAGTTAGAGCCGAACCTTTCAACTTTTCAATGACATTTTTGACAGTTGGTCAAGTCGCGAACATTATAAGCTGATCCTTTATCGTGAACAGAAAAAAATGATCGAGAAACTAATTTTTGAAAACAACAAATCAACATAAAAATGAGTTACAAAAATGTGTACTTAAAGTGCGATGTAGAGAGAGAGAGAGAGAGAGAAAACAACATGTCAGGCTAAGTGGATGTGTGTTAGCAGGAGGTGGAAGGAAGGCAGAGACACTCACCGCGTTCACCACTCAAAACGTCCACTTTAAAATCCAAACAACGAGACGAGAAGAATCGTTAGATCGAGCTGTAAATCCAGTTCAAACTATAACGAACTAAATATTTATCTCCCCAAAAGGAGATAATTATTGAGTTAGTAACTGCGAATAATTTAGGAGTGGTTTGTTGCTCGTACACTTCTGCCGCTTTACTTTATCAGGGAAGTTGAAGAGAGTTTTCGAACGCCCCCTTTTTAATTGACGCCAACTCTGACCAATCAGAACACGAGACGGAGGCGCACACCCTGACCAGAAATCGAACTGAATGAAGATGAACTGAGTGAGGCAACAAAACCACTGAAAGCAGAACTGGATTATGGACCAGGGCTGCGTTTCTCGAAAGCATCGTAAGCCTAAGTAGACCGTAGAACTACTGCCACCAATGGTTTCTACGATCAACTTAGCTCACGATGCTTTTTGAGAAATGCAGCCCAGGTTGTGATGGGATAAACGAGTCTTTTCGAAACTTCGAATCAAGTGAACCAAGTGATGAACATGATGAATCATTGTCTCGAAACGCTGGTGACCCCTGCTGGTCAGAACAGTGCAAATGCAGCGAAAACTCATTTTATGCACAAATTGCATAAAAACGCCTTTTACAAATCAATTGCAAATGTTTTATTGAAGGTGTAATCAATTAAATGCATAAAAACTAATACTATTAAATGAAGTGTGTTTATGATATGTGATATTTTATTAATTTGTAGGGCTTGTTTGGTTCGTTTCATGAATAACTTATTATTCAGGTTAATCAGACCAATAAGAGACTTTAAAATACAAATCTTCCTTTTTCGTATACAAATGTGTCATTAAATGCTTACAAATGTATAAAATTGATCCAAGATCAGGTATAACTCATATAAAGACACTGGTCCATGGGTTCATGACATCCCCCCGCCCCAATAATCATTTGTTTCGAAACAAATGATTCGCAAGGGTTTCGAAGCTGCACGAAGCGTGTTTCGAAAGCGCCCATTACTAGAACCAGACCAGTGTTGGCTAAACACTAGTTTAGCCAACACTAGTTGGCTAACTAGCTAAACACCGGTGCCGTTGTTACACAAGCTGACCACTAGGACCCCTGACTACTATTTTGAATTAATTAACTTTAGCATCCCAAAATACATGCTTCGTAATTTTTAGGCAAGTCACTCTTGTTTGTACCCGTGGTCATTCTGTTTGGACTGATGGATCACACACACACATTTTTATGTTGTGTCTGTTATATTTTGTTATTGTTTTAGTGTTTGGTTAGTTTGGAATGGAAGTATAGAAGCTTGTTTCCGCCACGCAATAAAAATAATAAAAAAGGTTACTGTGAATTTATATCTCACAATTCTGAGGAAAATTCTTTTTTTTAATGCCATGCCAAAAACAAGCTTTCCATGAAAGCGATTTATAAAGCAAACATTAAAGTAGTAGTAGTGATAGTAGTAGTACGTAGTAGTAGCTGTCAGTTGCATGACAACATGATATGTTCATTTCATGTGAGTATATATCATCAGCAACATCTCAAAAGTTCTGTTCATGTTTTAATGCTTGTCACACCAACGACAATAACTAGAACAGTAACTATAACATTTAAATTATCGTTATAACAATAGAGATGTCCTTACCACAACTATAGCGACATGGAGGAATGATGTCTTTGGAATTATTTCCAGAATGATCATTTCTAGCTACTATTCAATAAAAACAGTGCCACCCAACTTTAAAAAGCTTGACCATTTATATGTGGCTGACGACAAAGAAGCTCCAGCGCGCACTTAAAATACAGAACGTTATATAGCGGACAATAACGTAATACAAGTTATACAACCCCGTTTCCAGAAAAGTTTGGATTTTTTTAATGCAATTAAATCAATAATCTGTGATTTGTTAATTCTCTTAAACCTTTATTTAACTGACAAATGTACAAAGAAAATATTTCCAATGTTTACACTGACCAACTTAATTGTCCAACTTTTGTAAATACAAATAAATTTTTGATGGCTGCAACACACTCCAAAAAAGTTGGGACAGAGCCATGTTTACCACTGTGTCACATCACCTTTCCTTTGAATTGCACTTTTTAATCATTTGGGAACTGAGGATACATTTTATCTCTGCCCAATCCAAGATGCTCAACAGTCTGTGGTCATTGTTGTCTGATTCTCCTTTTCATGATGGGCCATACATTTTCAAGTGTCTACGAAACCACTCTGTTTTAGCATGTGCAGAATGAGGCCTGGCATTGTCTTGCTTCCCAGGAAAAATGTAATCTTGATGGAAGTGTATGTCTTTATAATCCCATTATACACCTCAATGTCTGTGTTACTTTAGTCACCCATGCCGTTTGCACTGATGCACCCACATACCATGACACATGTTTGCTTTTGCACCTGTCTGATAAAAGTCTGGATGGTCCCTTTCGTTTTTCTGTTTTTCCCAAAAAACATGCTGAAACGTGCATGGGCTCATGTGACGGCACACATTTCCACTTTCTTTTAGACCATCTGAGATGAGCTCGCCTGCATCTCTGCATAGAATTGATGTATAGATTTCTCCTTGCTTAACCGAGATTTGAGTTGCATTCCAGACTGTGTTAAGTGACAATAGTTTTCCAAAGTACTCCTGATCCCATGTGGCTGTATTTAACACAGTAGCATGATGGTTTCTTATGCAAACCCATCTGAGGGCTCAAAGGTCACGCACATTCAACAGAGGTCTCCTGCCTTGACCTACACAAACTGAGATTTCTCTGGATTTCCTGATTCTTTTCACAATGTTATGTAGATGGTGAAAGACCTTAAGTATTTGCAATCTTGCATGGAGAAATGTGATTTTTGAATGGTTTGACTGACAACTCTTTCATGAAATTTGGCACGAAATGGTGAGCCAGGACACATCTTTGCTTGCAAAGACTGAAATGCTCCTTTACCAAATCCCAATACCCTCACCTATTACCAATTCAACTGCTTATTGTGGACAGTTTCAAAATGATTTAACATGGATATTCTATAATCTTTTCCCTTTTTTTTTGCCTCTGTCCAAACTTTTTTGGAGTGTGTTGCAGCCACCAAAATCAGAATTGGTTTTCAGAATTTGGTCAGTGAAAACATTGGAAATCTTTTCTTTGTACTTTTTTCAGTTAAATACATGTTGAAGAGACTCACAGAATCTTGATTTTATTACACATTACAAAATATTCCAACTTTTCTGGAAAGGGGGTTATATATACACACATAAAACTAGACAAATAAATAATGTATGTACACAATAGACAAGATACCAAATATGTACAAAATAATACCAATAGAATTATGCAAGGGAATGTGGAGTGTGTGAAGAAAAAATATTTACCAAAAGGATAAAGGTATCTGTGGTGCGCATGGGCCTCAAAAAGAGGGATATGTGACTGAGCACATTTTTTATAAAATCTATAACATTTATAAAAGCTATACTTAAATGTCCTAAATAAACTAAGGCCTGATCCTGGCTTAATCTAAGCAATGTCTGTGAAACCAGGCCTAAACTAGATTAAAATAAATAATTAATATAAATAAATACAAATTTGATTCAAATTAAGTAAATAAACAAAAAATAAATAATACATATAACAATACATTACTACAGTGAGTAGAATATAATAATGTAGGCTAACTGAAACTAATTTTAGATTAATAGGCTAATATTATTATTTTCTGTGTTCATAAAAGACGTACACATTATAAGTTTACACAGGGATGATCATATTTGGGTTAATATTTCATGCTTAATATTTATGTGTAAATACTTCAATTTGATAAAAATGTTATCCACACACCATCCGCATTTTGTCAGTCCATTATGCAACTCATCTGTATATTTGCTCGTCTAGGCCTATTCCTCAAGCTATCTTGACGGTGACCACAGTAGGCTACGTAAGGGGCGTGCGCGTATGCCTTCAATGTCGGACAAACATGCTTTTTGCAGTGCGCGACGTCACTTGAACGCCTCGCAATGGTGAGAGGCAGAACTTGCAAGCAGAAGCACTCAAAGCTCAGCGAGAGGAAGAGCGAGAACACGCGCTCGCAGCCACTATAAATCTGTCCCCATTCAACACAGCAGCGGTAAGAGCTCATGATATGTCACTAAGACACTGCAATGTACAGTTTACAGTCAGGAAAGCAATGGGGTGAGTGGAACAATTGTCGGAACTAGCTTCGTCTTTTTGCTGCGATATGTAAATACCTTTCGTATGGCGGGTCTCCCCATGTGAAGCGGGCAAATTGATCCCGCAGCGAACAATGTATTAGAAAAACCAAATTATGGCTTACATTCACCCCAGAAGTTCAGATTAAAATATTTGCTCACAGTTGTTCCTCATCAGTATTGTTTTAGCCACCGTATGATGTGGGCCTTAATGGGCTACACTTATACAGATATACACATCTTTGTATAATTTGAGGTGGACCCCAGATTTGACTCAGTCTTATATTAGTTCATATTCACTGGAAAGTAAAAGAGTTTTGTTAAAAGCGAAACAAGAGCTTTGTCGTGGGCCTGTATATCCTCCTCCTCCCTTATTTGTGAAAAACGGTGTGAGGGATACCGTGTTGTTCCTTGTGTGTTTTAGAGGGGTTCGTTGAGACTTTGGGCAGGTTGTATCAGCTGTTCTGTGGATACAGAGTGTCGCGCGGTGTTGCGTTGCTGCTGTTTATGTTGCAGCGCGAGAGCAGCTTCTCGGCTATCATGGCAGCGGATGAGCTTCTCTGTTGTGCGAAGGCGGGTAAAGCCATCGCGACTCTGAACAACACGCCAGCCATCTCAAAACACGATACGAATGATGGCTAGATAATCGTACCAGCGAAATCTCGATATTTTTCAGTTTTGGGTGAAACTGATGAGTTAGCCGTCTCGCGCTGGGGCTGTTTTGTGAACTCGGTCAGAGCTGCCTATTGGCAATGCAGTGTTTCGAATACGCCACCCATGTACTTTTCCTACATTATTGTAATGCCAATAAAATGGTGTAGTCACCACAAGGTTGTATTAACAGGTTTTGTGTGTCGTGTTCTCGCACGGTTTGTCCGTTTTTCCGTCAGAAAGAGATTTGTTTTCCACAAGGGATAAACTTGTTGACATATGTACTTAAACCATACAGTCTACTACACCATGCTTTAGTAAGATCTCAGTTCATCTGGTTTTAAGTAGTTAAATAAGGGGGGTTCAAACTTTTTGGACCCCCAAATACAATTATCCCCATTGCGAGGGGACCCCCCTCCTAAAATATAAAGGCAACTATGTCTTCATGTATAAACATACATTTATTTAACACAATTTTAACCGTAGCATTATATAGACATCATTTTGTTTTATATTTCCAATAATATGAAAATGTATTAATGTGAGCTTTGATATTCACTTTTAAAACAGATTTGCTTTTTGTTTTGTTTAGTAGTGATTTTTAGTAGTAATTTCTGTAGAACGCAGAATGAAACAATTATATACATTTTGCTAAATGTGTTCAAATGTCTTAAACATCTAATTAGTACAGCACTAAAAAATACGTTTTGTGTGTAATTTTTTCCTTTTTTTATACTTTCTATTTAAAGTTCTAAATTGAAAAGATTTTGGAAAACTGTGATTGTTTATTTCTTCTATAAATGTTTTTTTATGTAGATGTAATATTTAAATGATTATTCGTGAGAATATTAGCAATATACCCTTTTATATTATCCATCAAACATGTTCATACTAGACATTTGGAGGAAGTTTAAGTCATGCGGGTCATGTATTTCCTTTTTGGGGAAATTTCAAAGCAAACAAATTAGTTTAATAACTGAGTTGCATAAGCAAACTAACTACAACCATCTGTCTAAACTATATTTTTCTCTCATATAGAGAGTGATTCAATAACAGATGTAGGAGTTTCAAAAATGACCAAACAACCAAACATGCATTTAACCATCTGTTGCTCTATATACTTACACAAAGCGTAGAAAGTTATTTCTTCAGATCTGAACCACAAAAATGATCTTTGCTCTTCCTACCTGTACACTGCACTGCAGGGCAATTGCAATGTTTTTTTGTTTGTTTTTTTGTCTTCAAAACAGAGGAGAGGTGGAGTGTGTGAAAACTGGTCATGTCAGGACAGAGAAAAGGAGCTTCCGCACGTCTTCGAAAATGTGCCTTCTGTAGAACCAACCGAGATAAAGAGTGTGGACAGTTACTGGTGTCAGAGAACCACAGGGTGGCAGCTCACCACAAGTGCATGGTATGTTAGCTGTCCACTAGCTTAGCTTTCTTCTATATTTGTAAAAAGGGATGAAATCAGCTCTTATTCATACATTTATTTGCCTAGTTTCACAAAACTGATCTCAGAGATTATGAATATTGAGCATCACATGTGTTGTGACTATAACATCTGTTATATATACAAATAAATATAAAAAGTATATATTTTGACACATTGCATGTCTAACATTTGACTTGTGATTGTTTCACTCAGCTTTTCTCATCGGCATTGGTCACATCTCACTCGGAGAGTGAAAACATTGGAGGCTTTTCTGTTGAAGATGTGAAGAAGGAGATAAAAAGAGGAAATAAACTAGTAAGCTCTCATAAAATTCAGTTGTTCCTTTAGGCTGAAAGTAGAGAGCAAACATACAGCTTTTCTATCTCACCTGCTGATTTCCTGTTCAGATGTGCACTTCCTGTCATCGGCCCGGGGCGACCATCGGCTGTGATGTAAAGACATGTAGGCGGACGTATCACTATTATTGCGCTCTATGGGACAAGGCGCAGACCAAGGAGAATCCCTCTCAAGGCATCTACCTGTAAGCATATTGACGATGCTGCTTATCGCAGAACTGCATATGTTTTATAACTATGTGAGACTTTTTTTTTTCTTTTTTTTCCCGAAAATTAGTGTTTACTGTCGCAAACACAGAGATGCCTCTCAAGATGGCAGTGATGGTAACTAGTCGTCTCTACGTCCTTTAATGTTGGGCACTAACCTGCTTGTGGACTATTGCGTTTATCATCGATTTGCTCTTATTCCAGATGAACAGGAAGTTCCAGCCAATGACTCGGATTCGTCTCCGCCGAGGAGCAGGGGAAGGGGGCGTTTCGAGAAAAGCAGAATCAGAGGTGTGTCGCGCGGACAGTCAGATGACACTCGATCCACCTCGTCACAAGGCAATGATGATACAGAGAGCTCCTCACATGTAAGCCACTTTATCTACTTTTTGTCTTCTTAATAACCCAATTTATTTTGACTTGATACAGGCTTCAGAATATCAGTGGTTGGCATGTGTTAATTTGTCATGTGCTTGTGTGTGACACAGCGAGACCGGTCCCCTCTGAGAGGCAGCCCCAGTGATTCAGGCCTTCGCTGTGGCTTCTGTCATGCCGGTGAAGAAGAGAATGAAACGCGGGGTGTGCTCCACTCGGACAATGCCAAGAAGGTGGCTGCCCACTACAAATGCATGGTGAGGCTTCTTCAGTCCTGAAAAACAATGGATCATATTTAAATTGCTCCTATTATGCTTTTTCGAATATTACCTTTCATGCAGTGTGTAATATAGCTGTTTGTGAATGTAAAAGATCTGCAAAGATTTAAAGATCAAAGTGCACAGCAAATAAAGTTATTGCTAGGGTTGTGCCGATAGTATCGTGTATTGACGATAGTCAGAGATATTGCCAATGCCTTTGACTATATCAAGGTGATAATTGGCTGGTTTTCCCATTAATGTATTAAATTAATATTATTAATAATAGTAGTAGTAGTAGTAGTAATATAGTTGTTGTTATTATTATCAGTCTAGTATTATCAAATTAATATTAGGACGTACAATTCATTCCCTAATTTCATAACGACATCACCACATAACCATACTGCGAAACCGACACGCGCATATGAGGATTAAGGACTCCTCAATGAAAGTTGACAAATTGTCAAGAGTGCTTGTTATAAAAGAGACGCATCATTTGTATACAGTTGTTGTTTGAGCCAAAGTGAAAACGGCATCGTGGTTCATCAGCATTTTGTTTTGTTTCCATAGCATATTAACAAAATATTTGGTAACACTATATTTTACAGTGTCATTGTAACATATGTTACATGTAGTTACTATAGTAATAACTATAAACCAAATCAAACCCTAATCCTAACCCTATAGTAAGTACATGGTTACTTAATATTACTCAGTACTTAAATGTATAATTACAGTGTAACAACGGCACCTTAAAATAAAGTGTAACCAAATATTTTAATGCCACAAATAACAATACAAATTATTATTACTAACATTATTATTACTAAAATGATATAGGCCTAATAACAGTCTTTATGTCCGAACACAGAACAATATTCAGTCATCGATGAAAATCAAAATCAGCTTCAAACACAGACTTAAAACAAAAATATTCAGCCACTAAATTAAGATAATTGGTGTACCGTTATCAGCACTAAGGTAGATTCAGCTTTCGTTGTGTCTGAGAGAATTAATGCGATGACCAGCATCAGATGTCGAAAGCTCGGTTTCTTTTTCACTTTAACTTTCAGGGAAAAATTGACTGGTTAGACTCCTCCACCGGCATAACTCTCGTGCAATGTATGCAAATTGCATGCGTGATATCCACGGGCTCGCCTTTTGGGTGAAATATTTCAATGCGACGTGACTTTATTTCTTCAATATGATAGAAAGATGACCATTTTTCCGCAATAATAAAACGAAGTAAATAATTAAATAAATGAGTAAATGATCAAATAAGTAAACTATTGCACCCCGGTCGAACAAACCATTTTCAGACTCAATTGAGGGGATGTGCAATGTATATTATAAGAAAATTTAAGGTTTTTTTTTTTATATACAATTTTTTTATCTTTGTATTTTTAAACAAAATACTCCAAGATATTTAGTACTGAAAAAGTATTTTACTCCATGTTATTTTTAGGTTTATTTTAGGTTTGGAAAAGTTTGATTCAGCCTGTTCCGTTAAAACGTCTTTTATTTTCTCTGTTTTTGTCACAGCTTTTTTCTTCGGGTACCGTCCAGCTAACTACCACCTCGCGTGCTGAATTTGGGAACTTTGACATTAAAACGGTTATCCAGGAAATCAAAAGAGGAAAAAGAATGGTGAAATTTTCTAAATTTAATTCAATATAGAAATACTAAACTATATTGCTGACTGATAAGAATGTGAACTAAATATAGGTTTACACCATGGTCAGCAGAAAATATATCTTTTTTTCTTTCGTTTTTTTGTATGATTTGGTTATTATATTAATTCAAAGTCAGCTAATGTATTTTTGGTCATTTCAGAAATGCACACTTTGTGCCCAGCTTGGAGCCACCATTGGATGTGAGATAAAAGCCTGCGTGAAAACCTACCATTATCACTGTGGCCTGGAAGACAAGGCCAAATACATAGAGAATATGGCTAGAGGCATTTACAAGTATGTTCTAACTATTGACTGCTTGTTTTCCTTATTATACAAATATAAATAGCCTGGTAATATAATTTTGGCCAGAATAAGATTTGACTCTTGTTCCAAATGGTTTTTACATTCTGTATACACACTGAAACCATCAGGACAGTGAACAAGGGCTGGGTGATATGGACAAAAAAAATAAAAATCATATCTCTGTATTTTTATTAATTTATTTGAATATGGCCATTTACAATATACTGTATCTTCTACTTTTTCTTTTCTTTTTGGGTTTAAAAAGAAAAATTATATTTATTTTAAGAAATGCTGTTTCACATCCTACCCAATGTTGTCCTACAAACAATATTCATATTGAAGGCTATGAAAACAAATCTAGTGAAATGTAACCATGTAGGCTATGCTATATATATTACGTGCCAAAAAGGGTTTAAATCACAATACATTCTAACATTGTAACAACATTTAAAATATTAAAACAAAAAAAATGCTTTTTAAAGCAGAAGTTAAAAAATCAAATCATATCAAAAGCACAAACTAAATGTTAACTGGTAAGAGAAACACACATTCAACTGAGCGTAGTAATTATATTAGCCTACATTTGATTACCCCATGACAGTAGTCACTTTAAAGTTGCAGTACTGCTATCATAAAAATACACTTGTAGGTTTAAAATTCTACATATGGCACATTTAATGTCCAACAACAAATATTTTATTATTCAGAATTCTTGCGCTCCATCTGTTTGGCGCGCATCCGTGCGGCGGCGTGATTTCACTGAAGTCTGTGAAGTTTAGCAGAGACTTGCTTGCATAACACCAGTCCCCTTCTGACAGCAAAATAGACAAATGTGCTTGTCGTTCTAACATTTAAAGATGGAGAATATACCTGTGAAATGTAAGTTATGCACTGAGGAAAACACCACATCTCAAACGCAATGAACAGCACAGGTATCTGTCAGAGCATCAAGCCGATTTAAACTACACGTGTTAACTATTGTTAACACGCCCCTTGATATAAAGCATGTGTCATGTTTAGGACAAATTGGATTATGCACTTTCCCCACAGCAGCTCACTCTGTTGTCTGCTATTTTTTCAATACGCTCCTAATATCAAACTACTGTATGTCGATATAAACTGAATTGCCTCAGTCTATATCATTTATTAAAAATATATCGATATACCACCCAGCCCTACAGTGATGACGTGTGCTGTTGTATTGCAGTATAACAAGAACCTTTGTTGTTTTCACCAGGCTTTATTGTAAGAATCACAGTGGAAATGAGGAAAGGGATGAGGAAGATGAAGAAAGGGAGAGTCGCAGTAGAGAGAAAGCTGCTATTGACAACAGAGCAGATCCTCCATCGCAGGTTAATGGCAACTAGGTGAGACTCTTTGATGTTCTTGATACAGTGTGATTTGTTCAGTCTGTCATGACAGAATTTGTTTGATAATTATTCAGGACTGGCAATGTAGTATTTTAAAAGCATTGAACATGTGATCGGTGGACATGACAAAGATTGAAATACTGTCTTTTTTCAGGAGGTGAATGAAGATGGAGGACGTGATACGATGGGGGATAAAAGAAATATTTTTGTATAATGCTCAATTAGAAACTAGGGGCCAGCTCACAATAGTTTTCGTCTCTTTGACAGTATTTCATGGACATTGAGAATGTAAGTTCAATATCAAATGATATCGATATGTTACTGCAGTGTAAACCATAACTTAGCTGGATAGGTTTTATTTAAACATGGTATATTAATGCTTAAAACCATATGATTGGATGGCTGGAACAGTGTCATCTGTTGTGCTTGCACCTCCAGTTTCCTCTTTGGCAAACTCTTTGGACCCACTCTGAAAACGACTGCCCCCGGTCGACTGTTTATAGTGCATCTCCTCCAAACCATGACGTTTAATAAGCCTTTCAAAGTAATTCTCCTTCATGAAACTGTCTTTACCTCTTTTTTCTCTCTTGCAACATGTATTATATTTTATTACTGTATTATACTCATGAGTAATATTGGATATCTGTGGTTTTCTTTATAGTATAGGTCAGGATTAAAGAACATTGGCTAGCATGCACTTTTCTTTACTCCGTCTCACATGGTGGTCTTTCTTTTTTCTGTATGCACATATTCCACATGCATCTTTAAATAATGCTTTGTGTTTTCTGTTGTCCATTTGGTAGCAACAATTCAAAATAAGAGTCCTTCTGAAAGGCAGATGCTTTCAAGCACACTTGAAGATATTGTTCGGAGGTTGAAATATGAATCCTGAATTAAATGTTTATACTTTTATTTAATACTAAATATATTATAGAATATATTATAATAATTAGTTTTATGTGCTTTAATGAGTTGGATTTCTTTTCAGGATGCTGTAGTCACACTTATTACTCCAGTATGTGTGTGGCCTGGTAAACACTACATTATGGAGACTAAATGTCCACCAAGATAGCAATATCCAAAATCCTTGTCCTTGTGGGGACATTTTTTTTTTTTTTTTTTTTTTGGTCCCCTTGAGGAAAAGAGCTTATAAATCATACAAAGTAATGTTTTTTGAAAATGTAAAAATTCATAAAGTGTTCTGTGATGGGTAGGTTTAGGGGATATGGAAAGTCCCCATAACACATGAAAACACAATGTGTATGTGTGTGAGAGTCTTCTGTGCATAGTTTCAAAGTCTTTACTACATTATTAAACTCTTGAGCATTTCCACTGTTACTGCTCAGAAAGAACACACAGTCCATTGGACAGTCATTAATAGATTTTTTGTTTACTTTATTTTGAGAAATTCCTGTTACAGTGTTATTACTTTTAAGTACTGAGTAATGTTAATTAACATGTACTTAATATAGTGTTAGGATTAGGGTTTGGATTATGGTTAGTTGCATGAAATTACGCTATACCTACTGTTTACTACTCTTTTTTTTCGTCACACTTAACTACACTTTCGGCGCACTATTAATATTAAATGAACGATCCCGTGTTAGGCGGCCTATGCAAATGGATGTAATATCAATACCTGGATAATAAACTAATAAAATAAACATTAACATAGTTGTAAAACATACCACTCTGCAAAAACTCATTTCCGGCCGATAGCATTTCCCCCGGAAATTAGTTTTTGCAGGATGGGATGATTACTACGTTAATGTTTATTATTAATATTCGACCAGTTAAATCAACTAATTTAGGGGCGAAATGCCATCGCCCGGAAATATGTTTTTGCAGGGTGGGATGTTTGCAACTATGTTAATGTTTATTTTATTAATTTATTATCCAGGTAACGTTATTCATTTTGACACACATAATTAATTTGATGGGTCTGTCACTTTAAGGTGTTCTGTATGCGTTCTCACTGCTGAACGCTGATTGGTCGACAGGCTCATTCCCCCTCTAATGTTAAAACACCCACAGTGTGCGGAAGATAGAAATTGTGTTCGTTCAGTCCTTTAAAGGCGAAATTGAAAAATAGGAAGGACAACAATTACTCCCTGCATTTCTCATCGGAATTGAGAACGTTTGCAGCTTCTTCAGTCGGGACGGACATGGCGTCTGCCAGCTCCTGTATCGTGGTAAGTCACTGTACACAAGTGTCTTCAATCATTTACACCGTAGCGCAACACTGGATTAGTCACTGTACACAAGTAAATAATTCATAACTTAATTTTCTTCCTATATCCCCTTTATTCCTAGAAATTATCCTGATTGCATACAAAAGTATTTAACGTTAGTGATTTATAAATATTTCCGTGAGGTCTAACGTTAGGGGCCTGGGAGGAGAGCACGCGTTTCACGCATGGCACATGTGATGCAGCCATAGAGGATGCAGGCAGCCCGTTCACTTCTGCACGTATGACCAGTTAAACGAGCAGGAATTTCACTCGATAAAACGCTGCATGTGCTCGGTTGTATTTTGATTTCAGCGTTTATCAAATGCCTTGATAATTGGATGAAATCTGTTAATATACGTGTAGCGCGTTAAGGTCAAAAAGCGCGCAATACTTTTAGTTTGGAATTTTGTAAGGGCCATACCAACCACTAAGGTCCGGACCTCAGTATTTTTCCGATGTGTATAAGAAAGATTGTGAAATAAATGCTGCGTATATTGCACTATGCCAAGAAAACAGACCTTCACATCTGAGCTGACAGCGGTCAAACACGATCATCAATGTCAAAATGTTTGAGATATAATTATAAAATAAGTACCTACTCAAGAGGGTATGTGATTCTTGACGAAGTCAATGAGACTGAATGAAAACGCACATCTCTCTGACAATAGATGGGCACTTATGAAACTGTAGATATTCAGCCGTTACCCCGTAACTCCGTAGTCCGTAAAGCAGCTGTGATACTTTATTTTCCTGAACATTTAAATATTTCAAACAGCCATTCAGATTTTTTTTATTCACCTCAGTGTTAATCACAACACCAAATACTTAAATAATAGGCTACTTACAGTCTTAATAGACTATTTAAAAAAAAAACATTTGTTTGCACTTAAACATTTTTACTTCTGGACTAAACCATGCCCCTGATATTGATTTGAAAATGTTCTTGGTTGATTTAAAATGTTCTAACATTAACAAATGAGACCTTATTGTAAAGCGTTACTAATTGGTCCTGTTACAAAGACTTTTACTAATTGCCCCTGAAACCCCCTAGCAAACTAAATGTAGCAACCTCTGTAATTATAAACCCCTGTATACGCCCTTTTGGTGTTTTGTGTGCAGTGTGCTGATTTGTGCCCTAGTGTGCCAATAGGAATGACTCAGGGGAATTAATCATCCTCTTCCTCTGCCCTAAATTAAGATATTATCTTGAGGATATAATTTTAGACAGACCAATCCAGTGCTTTATTAATTAAGCAAAAGGTGTGGTAAATTCTTAAAGGGACAGTTCACAGATTTTGTTTGTAATCTCGGTCAGTTTTGACCTCACACTTGTCATTTCAATCAATTTAAGACTGTCCTGGTCTGTCATTCCCATGCAATGACAATGAATGGCGAGTGAAGGTGCCAAGCCTAAAAAAGTATGCAACGTCACCAAGGTCTTCTGAAGCATCTGTGTGAGGAACACACCGAAGTCTATGTCATTCTTTGCTGAAAAGTTGCACCCGAAGGTTAGCTGTTAACAACTGCGAATGAGTTAAACATAAGAACCAGACCAGTCTGGCAAATTTCGTTCAGGGCTACTTTTCCTAAAGTATTGTAAGATGGAACACATTGCCACAAAAGGTCTCTACCATTAAGCTTACAATGTACTAAGTCATGTGGACCATATTTATGATTTGTTTGATAGTCAGTACCCAAAAAGTTAGATAAATATACTCAGGGAATTCTGTCACCTGAAGGGCTGAAATAATGTTTGCCAATTTACTTGCCCCATGTAGCATTCCTTAATTGAGTAAATTGGCTCAATATTCTGATAGAGCTGAGGAAAGACATGTGACATGCATGTGAGTCTAAAGCAGGAATTTTACTGGTGTGAAATATGGCTCTAGATCTGACAGCACACCGACTTACATAATGTGCGCTCCTGCAGCAGCAGCATGAGAAACTAAACTTTGGCTTGCAGCCATTGCATACTAGGCTTTAAAATCCATGTCTTATCATAGCCATGTCTATTGGTGTGGATTGTGCTTTGGGGTTTAAATCTCAAGGTACTGGCACCAGCAGTAAGCAGAGACAGGGAAGCTCCCAGAGGAGCCTCTGCTGACAGTTGCACATTGTTTGTCTGAACCGTCTTCAAGGACAGTGTGATAACACTTATTAGAAAAACAAACAGAGAACAGGCTAATCTACTTCTGCTTTCCCTGGAATTTATCTGCTTCTACTTTGCCTCCACAGTGAGGAAAATTTAGATATGTCCTTTGAAAAAAAAAAAAAAAAATTTGTTTTACACATTATACATCTACTGTTTTGAAAGATTTCCAGTCAAGGTTCTTCTCAGGTCCACCGGCAGGGCAGATTATACTTTTTCACTAATTGGATTCTAAATACTATATTTACATTCTTCATTCAGAACAGTTATTCTCAACAAGAGGGCCAAGTCAGCAAGTCTTAAAATAATTTAATTTTAGTTATATTAACATAGTCTTAATTAAAATGCTAAAAAATAAAGATGTACCAACATTAAACAGACATTATATTTTTTGAGTTTTATTACAACAGAAGTACCAGAGATACATAGCCTAGACAGGAGGGCCTTCCAATATTGTCTTGGGTAAAGGGGGCCTTGGAGTAAAAAAGGTTCAGAATCACAGATTTTAAAGATACTATGTAGTATGATTATAGTATAATTTGAAGGGGACTTAATTGCGTTTATGAATGCATTATTTTAGGCTGTCGTCTTTTACATTAACATATGCACGAAAAGCAGTGGATAGGAGATTTGACGTATGATCTTAGCTTGTCTGTCGGTATGAAATGGGATTCTGTGCATACTAGTTCTGACATAAAGAGTAAAATCTGCCCCCGGTTTCACAGACAAGGCTTAGTCTAGTATCAGACTAAAATGCATGATTGAGCTGTTTTAACTGAAGGGAACTTGCAGTGACATATCTTAATATTTAAGTTCATATTTCTTAAGTTAATATATAGAATTGAACAACACACTAGAGTTAAACTTACATGTGCTTTTGTATGTTAGTGAACATGAAAATAAGTTTAGTATTAACTATTACGTTTAGTCTAAGAGCGTCACTTGGGTATCTGCTTAAACTCAGATAATACATGCGCTTTTTTAAAGTCACTCTGGTGAGAACATAATCTCAAATGTTACAGACAAATGCCATCATGTTATCGCCAGATGTCTTGAGAGCAGGAGAGTTAGGCAATGGGCTATAATGTTGAAGATCACCTTTCACCTACTAACCTATTTAAGGTTTGTCCTGCTGTCTGCTAGATAAAAAGGTTATCTATCAAACAGACTGCTCACTGTTCTTTGCCCTATCAGGTATATGATATGATGGAATCATGTCATTTGTGTATTTTAGATCAGTGATGAAGAGCAAGGTTATGACCTGGACCTCTTCTGCATACCAAAACATTATGCTTCTGACCTGGAGCGAGTGTATATTCCACATGGACTCATCATGGACAGGTACGAGGCACATCAAACAAAGTTCCTTCTTAGCCAAGAAGTCTTGCCTAATGAACCTGCAAATTACAAATAATATGCAACCTGAAGACTGTTGACATTGCAGAACTGAACGTCTGGCCAGAGATATCTTGAAGGACATGGGTGGCCACCATATCGTTGCTCTGTGTGTGCTCAAAGGGGGCTACAAGTTTTTTGCTGACCTACTAGATTACATCAAAGCCCTCAATCGCAACAGCGATCGTTCCATTCCGATGACAGTGGACTTCATCCGCCTCAAGAGTTACCAAGTACGGCTAATAATTATCCATCCTTCTTATTGAATGTAGATTCAACCAGGCCTGCCTGTTACTTACTCTCTTTTGTTTATTGACAACATGAATGAAATTTGACACTTTGCAATATACACTTGTGTCAAAGTTGAGTGTTGATGTTACTTAAAGGGATAGTTCACTTTGAAATTTAATTTTGGTATGTTTTAGCTTACCTCAAGGGCATCCAAGATGTAGGTGTCTTTTTTTCCACAGTAGTTTCAATTTTGATATTTTTAGGTCAAACCGTTCTTGTCTGTCAGTCATTTAATGCAGGTCTATGGTCACGGTCTCAAAGAGCATGCACAGAGTCCAAATTAAAACAATTCCCCATCGTCCAAATTAAACAATTCCCCATCGTAAGTACACATTGATGGCCTAAGACACGAAACGAGCGGTTTGTGTGAGAAAACGAACAGTATTTATATTGTTTTTACCTCTTATACACAGCCACGTCCAAGTGATCTGAGGGCGCGCGCGCATCCTGGTGTGTGACGTGTACGCAGACTGGTGCATAGATATATATACACTAGATGTCGCCTTAAAGACATTCGTTCCAATGAACTGCCGTAGACAAGGCGACATCTAGTGTATATTTCTATGCACCAGTCTGCGTACACGTCACACACCAGGATGCGCGCGCGCCCGTGTCTTAGGCCATCAATGTGTACTTACGATAGGGAATTGTTTAATTTGGACGATGGGGAATTGTTTTAATTTGGACTCTGTGCATGCTCTTTGAGACAGTGACCACAGACCTGCATTATATGACTGACAGACAAGAACGGTTTGACCTAAAAATATCAAAATTGAAACTACTGCGGAAAAAAAGACACCTACATCTTGGATGCCCTTGAGGTAAGCTAAAACATACCAAAATTTTATTTCAAAGTGAACTATCCCTTTAAGCAACTAGAACACATACATGTCTTGACTGAACTCTGCTTTCCCCTTTTTCAAATATCACAGAACGACCAATCTACAGGTGACATCAAAGTGATTGGCGGCGATGATCTGTCCACGCTCACAGGAAAGGCAAGCATCTTCCTGTGAATAAAAATAATCCTCACTATTTCAAAATAATCGTTATGATAATGTCTAAAAATCTTATCCTGTGACTTTCTGGTGACGTTTCTCTATACCAGGAAAACATTTTGACCTCAGTTTGTAAAAACTAAAATTTAAGTACATCACTGTCAACGTTTTATTTGTTACATTTCTAAATTAATTTCTGTGGTGACCGGCAGTGTGCCACAGATGCTGTCCATAAAATACATAAATACCTTTATCCAGCAAGGATGCATTAAATTGATCAAGTGACATTTCTAATATTACAAAAGATGTTTCTGTTTTCAACACTTATAATTATAAGAAATGTTTCTTGAGCACTTAATCAGCATGAATTATTTCTGAAGGATCATGTGACACTGAAGACTGGAGAAATGATGCTGGAAATTCAGCTTTGCCATAACAGGAATAAATGACATTTTTAAACATATTTATATACATTTTGTTATTTTAAATTGTAATTATATTTCACAATATTACTGTATTTTGACGAAGGAAATGCAGCCTTGGTGATCATAAGACACTTCTTTCAAAAACATAAATTCTTACCGACCTGATGGTGTATGATCAATAAACAAAAAATGCATGAGTTACAGTCAGTGGGTGATGAAATATTGTTTTTGCAGTCTTAAACATCAAAATTAAAACTCTTTCTCCTTTTCTCTTGACATTCTTTTTGACACCAAAAGAACGTCTTGATTGTTGAGGTATTTGTGAATTTTTTTTTAAAACATATATATTCAAATAGCTTGTATTATCTAGCAAATGTTAAAAGTGTTTGTGTAATCTTTACTCCGTTCATCAGGACATCATTGATACTGGGAAGACGATGAAGACCCTGCTCGAACTTCTCAAGCAGTTTAATCCAAAAATGGTCAAAGTGGCCAGGTACAAATGAATATAATGAATAAAAATGCAATGAGCCTCCGACTGTTTGTCTTGTAGGTATGGACCTTATTCACAGCAGCGCCATCTTTTATTTTTAATGGGAAGGAAAGCGAGGCTGTGAGGGATAGTCATACATCTCTTCAGTGGGTTGTACTATTATTTTATGTGTTTTTGGATTGTTTTTCTGATGAAACACTGCAAAAAAAAAAATCTTTCCAAGAAATTTCGGTAGACAAAAACATGAGCTGTGGAAAATTATAAGTGGTCCAGGAGCTTTACACAGGTTTTTACAGCGGATGCCATTGAAAACACGGTTAAGTCTATCCTTCACAGCCTCGCTTTCATACCTGTCATGGCGCTGCTCTGAATAAGATCTATTGAATCAGTCTTTGTTAGCTGTAGGTAAATATTGCTAAGCTCTGTGTAGTAACTCCCTTGTCTATTATTGATCACAAGTACAACAAATGCCAGATACTACTACCTACTTTTGAGTTTATAAGCTTTACGGTCTCATATACTAAACGTATTTCCATCATTCGTTTTCTTTGCAGTTTGCTGGTGAAGAGGACACCAAGGAGTGTTGGCTACAGACCAGACTGTGAGTGGATTACTGAAAAAGCTTTCCAGACTTTTTTGGCATGCAATTCTAAATGGCTTTGATATAGTTTGGATTCATTTCACTTCTCACAAGTCATGTTTATATGTGAATACATGGTGTTTATTTCTTAGGGTTGCACAAACAGCCTCAAAAGACTAAAGCTCAATTATTTTGACCACTGAAATTCCTCCTATTGATCCTTTAAAGGGATAGTTCACCCAAAAATTCTGTCATTTACTCACCCTCAAGTCATTCCAAACCGAGTTTCTTTCCTCTGTTGAACACAAAAGAAGATATTTTGAAGAATGTGGGCCACCAAACAGGCTCAAGGCCCCATTGACTCCCTCAATGGGCCCATCAACTGTTTGGTTACCAACATTTTTCAAAATATCTTCTTTTGTGTTCAACAGAGGAAAGAAACTCATACAGGTTTGGAACAACTTGAGGGTGAGTAAACGATGACAGAATGTTTTATTTTTGGGTGAACTATCCCTTTAAGGCCATTAAAGTGCAATGCTGTCTGTTGACCACAAGGTTGCACACTTTTCTTGAAGTACAAGTTGCCAATTCAACAAACTTTTTCATTAACCTCCAGTTTCTTTTCCCCCCTTTATCCTCTAGTTGTAGGTTTTGAGGTCCCTGACAAATTTGTGGTTGGATATGCACTTGACTACAATGAGTACTTTAGGGATTTAAATGTAAGTACCTTAAAAAAACAGATTATTGGAGTATGTTTTACAAGAAAATACTATTTTAGTCTTTCTACATTAAAATTGCATGCTTAATTCAATGTGTTACTTGCCGTTTCTTTGTAATTATTTGTGAAATTTACTAGCAATTTCTAATTGAAAATTGTTTCTACACCATTTTTAGTCGGTTTAGCAATAATTTTGAATATCTTTATCATTTAAATTGCAAATAGTTGCCCATTATAACACACATCTGTTTGATTTGTGTTGCAATTCCTGCTAACTACTTCTCTCATTTTGACTTGCAGCACATCTGTGTCATCAGTGAAACAGGAAAGGAGAAGTACAAAGCATGAGAAGCCCTGAACTTCCCCCTTTAGCTGTGTATCATTTGTTTTTGTTTTTTTTAAATATGGTTTTCATTTTATATCCATTTTGTATTTTTTTTAGTAGCGCAGCTCACCGCAGGTTAGCAGGTCCTGCACTCAGGGTCTCTGGTGAGGTGTGTGCTGTCAATGCACCTTACATTTACTTTAGCTTATACCTCCACAGGCAGCCCCACACACATTATCAACCACAAACACTTGCAGTTCAGTCTCTGAGAATAGAGGTCCTTTAGACTGCTGCTCTTAGTTACAATGGGGGTTTTAAACAACCATTTTGTAAGGATTCCCTTTAATTTATTATAATGACTTGTACAAGTTATTATAGGTAGATGTTTATGTTTAAAGGCTAGATAGATTAAACAGAATATTGATTTGCTATTCAATAATGAACATGCATTTGATTTGCTCAGATGGCAAAAGGAGAACATTCATATTTCCCAAAGACTATTTGCTGTGTAAAACTGTAATGATAAAAAAAATCAGTGAGTATTGAGACTGCGTAAAATGAATGCTTTTACATGTGAATGTACTTTAGAATCAGGGCAACCTGATTTATCAATCACATTTTAAATCTATTGATATTTTAAAGCCAAATATCACCTCCTTGTTTTTATTCGTAATTGTTTAATTTTGCAAGATATTATCAAGATATTTATTTGTCTACTTACTTTAGTCTTGCTTCCTAATTATAATAATGGGATTAAAATGAAATGTGGGAAAAAAATCTTATGGTGCCTTAGATGGTAAATTTGTATGACCAGTTATGCTACCATATGAATACAGTATACAAATGAAATGAAACTGATGAAAAGTTGTTCAGCCACCTCAATCTTAAACTTTCTGAATAAATTATTCAAAGAGTTTTGAGTGTTCTCCTAACTTTCCTTATCTCGCCAACATTGTTGAACAGGTCATATTATAATGTAGCACACTGTTGTTTTAGGAATAACTAGTAGCATAAAATAATATTAACATGGTGTTCCATCGTGTTATAGTTAATACCAGCGCAGGCCTATTCCCTACTTTCCCTTTTGTTCTGGTCAAAACTCCATTTTAACATTTGCATTTATGCCTTTACCAGATGCTTTTATACAAAGCATCTTTCCACAGAGGAACATAAGCAATTCGTCATAGAGCCAACAGTATTCATAGTATACGATGCAAGGTTTATAAGAAAACTAGATTTAAGGTATTACAGCAGATTACAAAATCGAGACTACATAAATCTTGCTCTTAAAATATTTTCTGAAATAACAAGTGAATAACCAGGTACACATAAGGAAATGTATTTATTTTATTTAACAGCATTGTTCATCTACAGTACAGACATGCAGTGTTTTTCCATCACATAAATGCATGGGTATGTTGAGCTCTCGGGCAAGGATCTGCTGTGGCTCTTTGGAGTCTGTAAGTGCTGACAGGTCTTACTAAAGCAGAACAGTAATACTGGATAACACCACATTCACCTCCAGTATTTATGTGCTGCTATAGTACATTCTGCTGGTCTCTTGCGCTGGGTGGAGGGTGGAACACAGAAACAGTCCTCTAGCAGCTCTTGATGATCACCAAAAAAAACATAACTTACCGCTAGAGTTGTGACAGTCAGAGCATTTGACATGTTCATTCTCTTCCTCTCAGTGTGGGTTCAACTTGCTATTCCGGTAATTAACCAGTGATGACCATGTTATTTCTAAAAGCAACTTCCAATTCTTGCATTTCATGAAACACTAATATTAAGATATATTTTTAGAATTAAATGTTCACCTATCAGTTATCATACATATGTCTGTATAATTATGGAATATTATGGAAATATTGGTGTTATCGATGGTTCCAACTGTCATTAAGAGGGAGCGCCACCTGGTGGGTCTGAGACAGGAAAAACAGGGTGGTAAAATAGGCCTCAAGTTTATATCCAATGTTCTTTGAAAATAAATTCAAAATAGTATTTTTGCGTTAGGTTATTACGAAAAAAGAGAGAGCTCTATACACCACGATACATTTGAAAATACAACCTGCAAATGCATACCAGATAATAAAGTATTTTAGAGTTTCTGTCAGTTGCGTATTAATATGGATACATCTGTATTTAAATGATAGGAAATTATAGCTGCTGTTTGTATACATAGTTGTTGATTAGCAACTAATAAAGTACAAAAATAAGAGCCCTCGCCAGGCAGACATGACCAGACATATCCTCAATACTGCATGTCACGGTCTGGTGTGCAGAGGGCCTACTTGTTCTTAAAATAAAATATGTATATATATGTACATGTACATTAAAAAGTAAAAAAAAAAAAAAAAAAAAAAAAAGGATTTAGCCTATAGAAAACTTTGAAATCAATTGTTGCCTACATTAAAAAAAAAAAAAAAAAAAAGCTGAAGACATTTACATGCTTAAACTGAATCATCAGCATATTTAAGGCAAGTAAAAATAATAATATAACATGTACATATTATTATTAAAAAAAAAAATTAATATTTTGTAGCTACAGGCCATGCTGGGGTTGTAAGAAAAGCTCCAGACACGCACATTCAGCTGGATGCCACATACAGGGTGTAGTTCACAACTGCCTACTCAGCACTTTTACAATTGTGTAAAACAACAGAAATAGCCCCATGTTGAAGTGAGCGGAATCAAACAATTAAAAAGTACACAATATATTTCGTTTAGTTGCCAGCCACCTTCGAAAATGTATATCAACACACCGTGGGGTGTTTCCTCATCTTCCGATTACACAGGTTCCCTAAATAGGCAACTTCGTACTAATAATAAAAGAGGATGTTGGTTATAAAGCTATATTGAGAAATTCGAGTTAAATACAAACGACCGATAAAAAGTCGAACTTTTCATTGACACGCGTCAAAATGAAACAACTTTCAGATTATGATCGTGTACTAAACAAAGTGACATTAAAGTGGACAGCTTTTCTCCGCGCGCGCACAACTACAGCAGCGTTTTCAAACAAAGGCTCAAAAGTAGTGAAGGCGACTCAACGCCAACAGGCGCGTTAAACACCCCCGTCTCTTTAGGAAGGTCAGACGCCTCAGAAATTAATGAACAGCACACAACTTGACAGCGTGAGAACGAGGAGGGAAAAATCCTGAAAAATAATTCCCCCAAAAATCCAAACTTACCTCGGGTCCAATCGAAAATGGCGCCGAAATGTAAAAAAAACGCACCAAATTTCATTGTACGGTCTCCTGCAAAGCTCTGTGGGAGCGTGAGCTGTACAACATCCCCCGTAGAGTAACGGAGGAGGAGTGCAACTGCAGTGTCGTGGCACGTTTACTACTTAGGCAGCACACTATATCCCCTCAGGATGTTGTCATGCCTTTTGGAGCAGCCAACTTGTTCTCTCAACAAACAAAGTTTCTGGTTTTAATGGAGTATATTCTAATAAAACCCATATAATCTTATAATTCAACCTCGTAATTGTTTCCATTAAACGTTTGGTACTGGCTTAATCAACCATTATTGTCTCCTTCCTGCTTATTTGTTCTGTAAGCTCCTTATTCTAAACCTTAAAACAAATAACTCTTCCCTAGTAGTTTTATTATTTTAATAGAGGTGATTTATTTCTACAAAAGTCAGCTGAAGTTACCATCACCTGACCTGCGTAATGACCTTGCAGTCGCCTGGCTGAAAATCTTGTGTCTCTCATTAAAAGAAGAGAAAAGAAACATTGTCTGCTGCCAGACAAAGCCCTTGCAGTGAGCTGTAAAGAAACATGTGACTCTGGTGTTGCTCATTCCTGGTGTGTTCTGTGTAAAGCTATTTTATGCTAAATTGGATTTAGGGTGGAGAGAGTGTGTCGTCACACGGTGAAGTGTAGGACATGTTTCGACAGAAGTCAAAGTCTAAGTCATGTAGAAAAGAATAAAGTAAAACCTTGGTAAAACTTAATGTCCTTTGTCTGTATCTTAAGTTAAAGGAAATTATTTATTAGGATTTTTTTCTTGACAACTCCATGTTATTCCATCTGTGCTATATTTGTGGGTAAGATTAAGGCCTGGTTCCACAGACAGGGCTTAGATTAAGCCATGATTAGGCCTTAGTTAGATTAGGGCATTTAAGTAGCTTTTATTAATGTGCAATAGAAAAAAAAAGTTCTGGTGAGCACCTTGAGACAAAACAATGGCACTGACATATTTTAAGATAAACAGCTCAAACATGCATTTTAGTCTGGGATTAGCTTAACCCTTGTCTGTGAAACCAGGGGTAAAAGTTTATTCTCTTGTTTATTTTCTGTATTTTGATGACATTCCAGAAAGTATAAGTAACATTTTTTCTCAGAAGCATAAAATCTCTGAGAAATCCACTATAAACCTCTACAAAGGAGAAACAATGTTGGTAGTAATGGCTATTTTGGTAGTAGGGGTACACAAACAATACACCAAGGCCAACAGTGATGCACTGGTGTAAATCATACTGAGGCAAGTATGGTTGAGGGGTAAAGTCACTGCAATTTATTATTTTAAAAAGCCAAAGGCTATTCTGAAGCATTCTAGCTATAGTCTATTATAGTACTGAATTTGGCTGACAAGCTGAAAGTAGTAGACTTTATTCAGTGCAGTTAATGGCATATTTACTATATAATTGTACATTTCAAATATCCAATATGTTACATATTCATAATGTTAAACTGTGATATATAAGTATTTCACAAAATCTAAAGTATCTCTCTTAATAAAAAAAAGAAGTTTTTTTTAAGCAACAAAGAGAATGCGCATGCGTTCAACGGCGTGCGCAGGGAAACGTCTCCAGGAAATGTGATCTCATTGGCTGTTTACCTGAACGGTTGCCATTCAAAAAGGCACGCCGGTGGCCATCAAGTTTCGGATTGGTTCACGATGCCGTCGGTCAGTCCGGTAGGAACAGAAGGGGCGGGACTCTTATCTGAGCTGTGGCTACACTGCGGCGTCCAAAAAAATAGATAAACAGCATGCTAACCTATGATTGACGCAACTAAGTTACAAACTTATTCAACTTTATACTGACACGCCAAATTGTCAAACAGAAGTTGTTAGAGAGGAGCCGCGCGCTTGTCTAGTGATTTACATGCGTTTGCCCAGCAACCCATCACGGACAGCAAGCTAGTTAGCAACGTGATGATGGCCAGCTGAACACTGTTGTGCATTCAACTTTTGGTATTATTGCGCTCACTGTTTAATGACTTAACCTTCATGCTTTCCTGCTTTAAATGTTGCTTTCTCATCATCCTTTCCACATGCACTCCAAAACTTGACTGGAGCTGTTTAGCCTGGTTCTTGTCCGCCATCAAGCTAAGCTAACAGCACAGGAATAGTGTGCATGGGCCAAACCCCTTTCACATTAGCTCGCAGCTAACCAGCCGCTGGATCTACAAGTTTGGACCAGAACGTGGAGAGTTTTCTAGGAAGATACTCGGTGCACGTCGAACAAGCAGAATGTTGGTTTGCAGAAACCCACGGATCATTTCCTTAGACATTGATCGAGATCTACATTGACCCTAACAACGACACAAACTCCAATCTTTCTGAATTGGCTATAAAATGCACATAGTAAACTGAGGCCTTGATCTGCTTTGTCCGTTTCAACGATGTAGCTTTGCAACCTATGTGCTTTTTTGTGGCATACGTACAAAGACAATAACGATGAACAATCAAGGAACCATGTCGCAAGAGAAGATGGAGCTGGACCTGGACATCCCATCGTCACTTGTTCAGAGTGATGGCCACTTGAGACGATCTAACAGCGAACCCATGATAAACGGCCTAAGGTGAGGATTGATTGCATTTCTCGTTGTGTTTAGAGCAGTTACTGTCTTATGTTGGTATGTTATGTTCATCTGGACCTTATGAACATTTCGAAGTTTCTCTCAACCTGGTGAGGGTTGACCTGCCTACTTGACCATGCTGAAAGATCCAGCTTAAGCTAGTCGCAGACTGGTTTTTAATTAGTCCAAACTGGCCATGCCAGTTTAAAGTGGTCAAGCTGGTTTTTGAAACCTGGTAGCTGATTAAGATGGGTTTGCGAACAAGGATCCACATCATTTTGGGGCATTATGGGTATGTTCTCAGCCTTGATGGTGAGTTCCCACACAGTTAGGTTAGTTAGAACTTTGTCCACCAATGTGAAAATTCTCATTTGGCTTCACATATAAACACAATTATACACATACACAAAGTAAAAGTTATTCTCACAAAGAGTTGCTTACCCTTTTTTAATGGAGTAAATGTACCCCATTTTTAAGAAATGTCGGCACCGTATAATTTCCAGATTGAAATGCATAAAATGCTTTTGAGAGATGCCATGCATGGCTGTTGTGGGTGCTCTCTCACTGGTAAAGAGATGCATCCATGCTAGATGAACATGCTTTGAGTCATCAGAGCTGCCAGTCTCTCAAGAGAAGACTGTGTTGGTGGTATAAAACTTGCACATTAGTATTGCGATTAGTGTTAAAGTTGGCATGAAATACATTTACAGTCTATATAAATGCATATTTTAGATCTTAGCAATTCATCTGTGCGTGGCATGAAATCAAAATGGAATATATTGCAGATTTATTATTATTTTTAATAATTATTAATGTGCCCTCGTCATCCTAATCCGAAATAACTTCTCCCTCTTGCAGCGTCTTCTCTTCTCCAATGACGTTTTTACTGGCATGAGGACAGCCTGTCACTCACATGACATCACCGCAATAACAAACCACAACGATCCAATCAATTCCCAATGGACAAAATGTCCCACCCTATTTTTTTTTTTTTTCTTGTTTGAGAAGCTTGTTTCACTCGGATGTGTCTTAATGGGGAAGAAAGGATGCAATTTCCTTTTCATGCTGACTTTGATTAAACATTACAAGGTTAAAACATTTTCAATGTCATAATTAGACCTTCCAGTGAAAAAACACTTTTTTTTTTTTCCTGGTGACCTATGTAGGACTCCTCCAATCATTTAGTGCGTCTAAACTCCGCCCCCCACATTCATCTGCATCTATTTTTGAGTGCACATCTCAATCTCAATCCAGTCAACAACTGATGCATAGAACCAAGTCTCTGCCCTACATTTTCTTGATATTACCCTGAAGTACATTACAATATGGAAGAAAAGCTCTTTCATTACTTCAATATCATTGTCACTTCAATGTTTAAATATATTTTTTTTAGTACATGAAAAGTTGAAAGTTCTTTCTCTTTCTCCAGTGATGCTTCACAGGTGTTCCAGAGAGAGGTTCTCCGCAGCAGAAGAAACAGTACTACTGTTGTTCGACCTAATGTGGTACGTAGCAAGGTTCAGAATGCTGTGAATTAATGTTTTGTTTAATGCAATTTGCATATTGGATATTTTTATGCATTTTAGGTTCCATCTTCGCCAGTACGTGTTCCTAGCACAAGACTACAGAGAATCAAACAGGTACAAAGTTTGCATCAACATTCCATGAAATATGACTTGAACATATTTCATAGTCTATGATCTTAATAGCATGTCAGACCCACCACTTTTGTGTATATGGGAGTGTGTGTCTTAAAGTACATGCTAAAATTAGATTTGAGTTTTCGCAAACCACCAGTCTTTCTGAATTAGGCTGGTTGGTAGTACCGCACTCCAACATATAGTTTTATAGATGTGTAGAAAGTCACAGTGATATTTAGTGAAGTCACAGTGATATTGTAGATGGTCACAGTTGGTGATATTTCCTCATATGGGGTTTCTTATATGCTTGCTTGTTTGTAGGAAGAGGGTGTTGATGTGATGAACCGTGAAACTGCCCATGAACGGTAAGAGCTCACATCTGCTGAACCCCCAAGGCATTGGTTTATCAGTTGTTGACTGCAGGTTTTGTCTGTTTCCATAGTGTTCATAACGTTCATGATCCTGTGTACAATCAAATAAGGGTTTTATTAAACTGCTCGCTCTGCTCATTGGTTGGAAGGGAAAATCGTCAGTGTTTAGTGACATCTCTCCTCATTCCTTCTGTATTTGTTTTCCTTTATAATGTCGATTTATCTAGAGAGGTGCAGGCAGCCATGCAGATGAGCCAGTCTTGGGAGGAGAGTCTTAGTCTGGTAAGGTGTTTTTTTTTTTTTTTTTTTAAACTTGCTTTTAAAATCTCTTCAAGGCTGCATTTCATTTTAAAAAAGTAATATTTTTAACTTATTTTAATTTTTTCAAATGTAATTAATTCCTGTTATAGCGCAACTGAATTTTCAGCAGTCATTACTCTTATGGACTTCAAACTATTAAACAGTAGTGAGTGTATAACAATACAAAACAAAAAAGCAAAGTACATAATTTAGGTTAAACATGAATCTACGCAAACAGTTGAAAAATTGAGACTGTGTTATGCAGATAATATGCATGCAGTAGCAATGTTGCTACACTTCCTCTTTCCCTTATTGATGGGACTGTGGAAGGGAAAATGGAAGCATGCTAGAGAAAAGCTCATGGAGTCAACAGGGCCACCGGTCTCTCAAGATCAGACTGGATTGGTAGTATAAAACTCCAACACTGCATTAGTAACGAAGTGGTTAATTTGCAGTAATACTGTCATGTTGTGTAAGTGTACTAAGTGATTTAAATTGTTTTGATTCAATAGAGTGATAATGATCTTGAGAAATCTTCATCGTCATCTCCAAAGAGGATTGATTTTGTGCCTGTGTCTCCTGCTCCTTCACCCACCAGAGGGATTGGAAAGAAGGTATCATTTCTTTTCTTCTAAAAGATGCTAGTGTTTTAATTCAGGGGTTTATGCTTTGAATTTACCTCTCTCTCTCTCTCTCACTCTCACACTCACTCACTCACATGAGCAGCAGTGTTTCTCTCCATCTCTTCAAATTCTGGTGAGCAGTAACGGTTTGACGCCCAGCCCTGTTCCCAGCCCAACTCGCCGCTTCAGGTGCGTTCTGCTTCAATCAACCCGCTGATGTTAGGCATAATATTATAGAATAATTAAAGCCGAGTAGCTGATATCACTCATCAAAAAGTTTGCCCAGCAGGAGGAGTCAGAGCCCGATCAACTGCATCAGGCCCAGCATTATGGGCAACCTCAAACGCAAAGGTGAGGGAGCGTTCACAACACATTTGCTTTTTTAATGTCATTAAACTTGGTGGGAAACCTATAAACCTCACTTTCTCTGTATGCTCAGGTGAAATGGAGACAGAAAGCCAACCCAAGAGACTCTTTCAGGGAACCACCAACATGCTGTCCACAGAGGTGTCCCACTTGCCTGAACTTAACACTTGGTGAGTTCTCTGTTGGATTTTTAATTGAGTGTCTTTATATAACGAGTATGTGTATTTGGATGTTAGGTTGTGAACCAGGGGTTTTCCTGCATTGAAAGTATTTAAGCGGCCGCCAAAATGAATCCTTTGTACTGCCAAAGATTTATTTGATCATGTAATATGACACTGTTCTGCAGTATCAGTACCAGCTAACAGCTCGCTGCTTAAACTCTCTCGTGAGTATTTGTGCAAGCGATCTGAAGAGTGTCAAAGGTTTCTATTTACGTGTTTTTGCAGCATTTAGCTTTGTAGCCAATTACAGACATGTTGAGGGTGAACACAGTGGCCAGTCAGATGTTGATCAGAATCCTCTCAAAACTGCGAAGTTTGTCCAGTGCAAGTTCTTTATGCTTAAATCCTTTATTTTAACCAACAAAGTATAAACACTGTCAATATGAGATTCAATTGCACAGCATTGACAGCTTCAGTGATTAAAATGCAGTGATATTCGCTTTCTGTATATAATTTTTATTTTTATTTATTTTATTTTTTTTCCCATGCTGCTAACACATTGCAAAGTTTCTGGATTGACTACCATATTTAAATGCTCGATTTGAATCGACTGACAGTATCTAGTGGTCGACCGATACTGTTTTTTTGATTGACGATATCTTAGAGAGCGGGGTGGTCGTGTGTGTAAAATTAGAAAACAAATCTTTAAAATAAACATGCTTATACTTTAGATGTCACCTTCTTGAATCTGCAATCCTATTACAGTATTTTTCACAAAGTAATCGTTTAAAAATATGAATATGTGAATAAAAAGTAAACACTAACTGTGCACTCAGTACACTGTTACAATAGATGGATGGATAAACTATTTTTATGACCAGATCATTTTACCTTATTATATAAAATGCTAACATTTTCACTTTTCTTCTGTCCAGTGATAATTGGGAAACAAAAAAGCGATTGAAGCCTAATGTTACTATAGCAATGTTTCTACATTTAATTGTAATTTAAATGCCACACAAAATGTGTTTTTCATTCCATTGCACTATGTACGGTTAGGTTAGTGATTGACTGTTGCGCTCTCCTAGAACCTTTTGCAGAGTAGGCTATTGTATGACGTGGCTTTCTAAAACGCGGCACTAAAGTTAAAATAACTTTTAAAAACGAGTCCCTAGACCTGCACTTAAAGGGGTGGTTCAGGATTTTGGACATCAGACCTCATTTCCAAGTTAGCCTGGGTGTTATTTATCAGTGGAGACAGTTTTCAAAAAATTTTACCCAGTCCTCCCAGTTGCATAGTTTGCCGGTGCTAGCTAGGCTAGCGCGAGTCAACGGTAACTGCTAGCCTGCCATTAAAACAGTTTTACCCACTCCACACTACACCAAAAGCAAATAAATTATAACGCCAGACTGTCGATGTAAATGTCTGTTGAGAGAATAATGTTAGAAATCAAACTACTCTTTCATCGCATTGCAATAGTTATACTTTGTTCCCTGTATTTATTAGCATAGTCTACAGCAGCGGCGGAGTGATATTGTTACCTAGGCAACCGAGACTACTACTAGCTAGCTAGACGTCCCGACTGTAGTGCGCTTCTGTTCTGTTTACTTTTCGGCGCAGTACTAACCGGAGCAAAGTAAAATTCCGCCGCTGCTGAGAAACTAGTTCCTGTAAATATAATGCGATCATTGAGATGCAAGAGTAGTTTGATTTCTAACATTATTCTCTCAACAGACATTTACATCGATAGTCTGGCGTTATAATTTATTTGCTTTTGGTGTGTACTGTGGAGTGGGTAAAACTGTTTTAATGGCAGGCTAGCAGTTACCGTTGACTCGCGCTAGCCTAGCACCGGCGAACTATGCAACTGGGAGGACTGGGTGAAAACTTTTGAAAACTGTCTCCACTGATAAATAACACCCAGGCTAACTTGGAAACGAGGTCCGATGTCCAAAATCCTGAACCACCCCTTTAAGTGCGTCTCGTGTTTTAATCACAAAAAACGCGTCCTATGTTAATGACTGAACAGGGCATTCTTATTGCGCTGTTATTTAAGCAGACAGTTTGCCTCGTACATTGTTTAACAGCATTAACAAGCCAAAGAGGGCAAGGTTTCAACTTAACTAAATGCATTTTAAACACTTGCATTGTTCTTGCTCCGTCCATGCAATAAATGCACGTTCTTAAATGAGCGAGGTTTTTCTAGCTCATTTCAATTTGGTAGTAATCGTAAATATTGATACACAACTCTGACTTTATTTTTAAGTAAATATTAAGATGCATATTCACAAATACAACTTGTAAATTACACCTTGATAGCACGCAAACATTTCTGCCCGTTTTCGTGTGTTTGTCAGCCTATGCTTTTCTGTTAAAGACTGAAGCGCGTGAGTAGCCTAAAACGCGCCGCGCCGTTATTTTCAGTTAAAGGAAAAATACTGCAAATTTATGGTGTTATGTTTGATTGGGGCATTCTACAGTGACACCACTGTGTTGTATCTACCCGAACCGTGAATTTTGTAAACCGTTACACCCCTACTTACTACAGATGTTGAGCTACCTCAAAGTTTGCATTGATTATTCTACGTTTACACTTTTGCATTGCACACATTGTAACATTTTAAGTTCAAGCGTTGCTTTAACACTTACTACTTTATCTTAAAGACACAAAGATATTTGTGTACATTTTATTTTTGACTGCTAAAATGTATATAATTTGTTGTTTGCCTTAATGTGGATAAATAAAAAAACTGGTTTAAATTCAAACTTTTCTACTTGTCTTAAAAAAAAAAAAAAAGGTTATAAAAAATGTCTAATTATCTATACCGAATGATATGAAACATTATATTGTGATATCAATATCACAATATATCGCACAGCCCTAGTAGTATATTTGGATTCATTACTAGTTTTTTAGAAGTATGGATGCAACAATACCATCTTTGCTTTCTACCATCTCTCCTTCAATTGAAATGCACACTGCGGTGTCAATTCACTGAAGTATATTGTCCGTTGCGCTGCGTATTTCAGAGCGCAGCACACTCATGATCCAGTGTTTTCAGTGTCTCATAGTGGCTTGGTTCCCAGTAAATGCTTTTAACTCCATCCTGCATGTGTGTTTAACTTGCATTTGTAAATGCAACTGGTACCAGTTAGGGTTGGGAGAAAAAAAAGTTTGCATCGCGAATCTCTCTCCAACGATTCTTGATCGATTCTGAGAATTTTATAATCTATTCTGAGTTTCGTTTTTAACTGCAGATGCACGCTTTGCTTGATGTTACGCTTGCAGTGTGCCGTTTCGCCCACCGGTCCTCTCGTTACAAATGCTCTATGAAAGCATAATTTGTCGTTTGGAATGCAGTGGGGTTATATATTAAAAATATGAAACTCATTGACAAAAGGCTGCTTTCAATTTCAAAGGCTCACGTGTACTTCGTAAAAACTGCTTGTGCATGCGGCTGTGTGACTCCAAGTGGTTAAATGTACTTTCATCTCATGCTTTTATGACTTGAAATTAATGTAAACAGTCAGTTATCTCTTAAGGGATTAGACGGGACAAAGACATCTTGTATTTCAAAAGACATCTGTGCATTCGTGTGAATGCAGCTTATTAGATCTCCCGCTGTCTATGTCATCAGTAATAATCAAAACAGTAAAGCTGAGAGGGGAAAAAATCACTCACAGCTCTTAAATGGAAAATCTTCAGATTTTCTTAAATACTGAAAGCATTCTTTGTTTATTGCTTGTAATGTTTCTTTGTTCCTCATTATTTAGGCTACTACTTACTATACCAGTTCACATTTGCAATTTTCTTTCTTTTTTTTTTTTGTGGACGGATGACTACAGCTTTTCCTTAGATTTGTAATAAGTGTTTGTAAAGCTGTGGTCACAGAAACCTAAAGGTCTCCCCCTACACTTTTCAGCCAAAAAGCTTGAGGGTTTAATAGTAATGTCTAACTATAAAGTATAATAGTTGAATAGCAATAATAGTAAGTTGAAGAGAAAGTAAATGCAATAATTTAGATAGTTCAATTTTTATGCCCTTTATGCTGTGGCAATTTTTCCCAATGGTATTGAAGATTCTTATTTTAAGGTTTTGTATCAGTTAGAACTTCCAGTGTTGTGACAAGACTAGTTTACTATGTTAACTAAATGACAAGCTAAAGAGAGTACTCACTGTTTTCATTAGTTTCATTTCTTTAACACAGTCTGTTTTTGGAAACTTGAATTTACTTGGGGTTAGTTCACCCAAAAATTAAAATCCTGTCAGTAATTGTTCACCCAAAAATTAAAATTCTGTCAGTAATTACTCACCCTCCTGTTGTTCCAACCCCGTAAGACTTTCGTTCATCTTCGGAACACAAATTAAGATATTTGATTAAATCTGAGAGCCGGATCACTCCTCCATAGGCTTCTATGGTATCGAAACTTGCCGGCCCAGAAAAGTTAGTAAAGACATAGTTAAAATAGTCCAAGTGACTACAGTGGCTCAACCACAAGTTTATCAAGTGACGAGAATACCTTTTGTGCGCAAAAATAACGAATTTATTCAACTATTAATTTTCTTCTGTGTGGGCCTGAGTGAATTCACGTAGTGTAACAGCGCAGCGCTTCTGTGTTGTACATCACCACGTAGGCTCACTATTGGCCGACGCTGGTTGTGTGTGATACGTGAGCCTACGTTGTGACGTACAACACAGAAGCGCTGCGCTGTTACACTACGTGAATTCACTCAGGCCCACACAGAAGAAAATTAATAGTTGAATAGTTGTTATTTTTGGGGGGTTTTGCACAAAAAGTATTCTCGTCGCTTGATAAACTTATGGTTGAGCCACTGTAGTCACTTGGACTATTTTGACGATGTCTTTACTAACTTTTCTGGGCCGGCAAGTTTCGATCCCATAGAAGCCTATGGATTTCATCAAATATCTTAATTTGTGTTCTGAAGATGAACTAAAGTCTTTCTGGTTTGGAACAACATGAGGGTGAGTAATTACTGAATGAATTTTCATTCTGAAACTAACCCTTTAAAATATTGTGAAATAGTATTAAGGCTGCATGGTATTGTTTCTATTGCTAATTCTCAACTACTGTTAAAGGAGAACTCTGGTCAATTTTAACATTGAGCTCATTTTTTTTTGTAAATTTGGAGTGCTGTCAATACAGAGAACAACGACAAAAATCGGTGTTGCCTACACCGTGTTATCCTCTTTGTAAAATTTGCACCCTGTTGACTTCAATGGGGCAAGTTTTAAACCTGCTATTACAAGTGCCCAGCCATTGTGAGTGATTCCTTCAGAGTGAACACGGTGAATCTGACTGCAGTAGATGTGAAAGATATTAATAAAAGTGATGTTAATTCAGCCAGCGCACATACCTGTTTACTTCCAGTTTTCGGTCGAAGTCCATAGTAGTCGATTGTCGAGTTCACGCGCGTGATCATAGGTAACTAAACCTATGCGCGTGAACTCGACAATCGACTACTGTGGACTTCGACCGAAAACAGGAAGAAAATACAGGTATGTGCGCTGGCTGAATAAACATCATTTTTATTCATATCTTTAACCCCATCAGTGCTAAAATCAATGTTCTTTAACATTCTCACAGGAGTAAATTCAGACATTACGTTTAGTCTTTTCGTTTTCTGCTCGGTCTATTCACAAATTATTATTGTGGCTTAAATGGGACAACTTTGCACAGAAGTGCCTGGTATACAATTAATAGTAAATGTAAATTGTAAATGTTGTGAATGGATTCCAGCTCTGAATAATGGGCCGTCTGTAACACGCTCCATATCTGTGTTTCTCCACCAGTCTGTCTCCTGATCTTCTGGATGGCAGTCTCAGTAGCGTCGGCTCCTCCTCAGATTCGCCCGCGAAGATGGAAGGAGTGTCGCCCTCCTCCAGTAACTCTCCCCGCACACCCCTTCAGGACCTTTCCCCCAAGTGATCCGCCGAGCGTCACCGACGTCAGAGAAGGATTGGGGCTGCTTTTCTTCCACTCATTATTCTTTATTTTTCAATGCCTTCCCAACTTCTTTTCCTGAATTGTCCTGTTACATTTAAAGGAAAGTGGCCCAGGAGTGTATTCGGTATGGGACAGACCCTAATGGCATGGAGAGACTGTGGATGCTTTTTGCATCAGCTGCTATAAATGGATGTGAGACGTGGTGTATAGATCTGCATCAAAGCGAACAACGTCACAGAGGAGGATCTTGGATTCTTTTTTTTCCTTTTTTTTTTTTTTGGGTCCCTCAATTTGGCAATTATCTTTTTGATAAGGCTTTTGAAAAGAAAACCGCTGTAAAAAACAACTACAGGCGCGTTCTTTGATTTACAATCTTAGCTTGCCAACAGGTATTGTGTGTGAGAATTTAATTTATTTTTTGGCTTTTGTTTTATTTGTATGTAAGTATGTACATAAGATTTGTGGCAAAACGTGCAGAGGCAAAAAGCTTGACCGGCAAACTGACAGCCGCCTCTTCTGGAGTTTTAATAGCGGTGCAACTGCACTTTAAAGGGGTGGAATATCATTTTGGGCTTTGTTCTGAATCTGCATATTTAATTTTTCAGGAATTGCCTTTTCTTGATTTTCAAATAGGTGGAGGAAATGTATTTTTCAAAGAGCTTGGCACTTCGTTCTCTGTTAAAATGGTTTATGGTTGCTGTACACAACTAATGCAGAAGGGATTTAATATTGCATCTGTTAGTAACCACTAAATCCTTGATTTGAACACTAGAGAAACTAAAATGCCTGTTTCTCAACCTAAATATGTGCGTGCAACTGTTAATTTTCAGAGAATGGAGCAAAACATCCGGGCTGGGTTGAGTGACTTGTAATCAAGCAAATGGAAGCATTTGGAGGAGAATGTTTTTTTTTTTTTCCAGCATTTTCAGAGGCTATTAACAGTGACCCATTTGGCAGTTTAATAGTTAAGCAGAAGTGCACAAAGATGAAACCCTCCCCATCGAGAGTCATTTGCGGAATTAAATTTTTTAATGTAATCTACTGATACTGAAATGGTGTGCCATTAAATTTGTATATAAGAGAAATTGTACAACTGTAGAAGTTATTCATTTGGGGTTTTAGTTACTTTAGGAAATGGTATTTTCTTCTTGTAAATGTTTTTTTCTAAATTTCATTGAAAATGCTTTATTTCCGCAAGCATGAGATAATGTATAATTAATTTTTGTGTGCAAGAAAGTGATTGTAAAATATTTTTCATTCAAGTGGATTGAAAGAAAGGGTTTTTTTCACATAAGAAAAGATGAAACTGCAGTGTAAACTTTTTCTGAATGTCTTTGCAAACAAAAAGTGGGTCATGTAGATCCAGATTCTGTCCTGTAGTAATGGGTGAAATGTATTTCTAGTTTGCTTTGGTTTGTTTTTGTCCTGTGGACGTGTCGAATTCTTTATTTAATGATTTTACTCTGTCCTGTCGACTTGTACAGTACTTTTAAAGCCTGTGCATGTGAACTCTGAGGAGGACCTGAGAGCTGTTGTGAGTGTGTAGTTCTCTACTCTTCCTGAACAATTCTTGTTCCCATCATATCAGAGACTTTCAGATCCCAGAAATAAATTATTTGTCCAGCTATTTTATTGCCTTGTCTCATGATATCAAAGATGTTCAGTGTTTTCTCTGTGTGGTTCTTGTCTTTAAAACACAATTGTCACAACAGAGGTGTTAACTGATTTGGTTCTTTACCCTTAATTTTCATCCCTAATGAAATGTTCTGCTTGACCATGACAATGGACCCTTTTCTCAGACTGTGCTGATGCATTTCCACAATTAACTTTATAATTCTCAACTATCCCTAATGTTTCTGAAAGTGTTCTGCTTTTATTTGATCAAATACAGTAAGAACAGTATTATGATTTAAAACAACTATTTTCTATTGTAATAGATTTCAAAATGTAACTTATTCCTGTATCAAAGCTGAATATTCAGCATCTTTACTCCAGTCTTCTGTCACATGATCCTTCAGAAATCATGCTGATTTAGTGTTAAAAACAATTGTGGTGCTTAATATTTTTGTGAAAAATTATACTTTTTTTTTTTTGTGCAAATAAAAACATTTATTTGAAATAGAAACTGGGTATTTTTAGGTTTTTCATTCTAAAACTATATTGTTTCAAGTTAAGACTACAGGTATTTGTACACTTTCTAACGGTGAACTTGAAGCAAACCGACTTCATAAATCCACTATGAATTGTGACCAGTTACCTAAAAATAATCGCAAAAATGGCACAGAAAAGTTAGTTCTGAGAAAAGCAGATACAAAAAGATATTACAAAATCCATTAAATTCCACTTATGTGACAGATTTTATTGGTTGGGTATGTTTATATTTAATAAAAGTGCCTTTTAAGTTTGGTAACATGTTGAATAGATATGTAATAACTTTTGATTATTCATATTCAAAATATGTGTGTGTGTGTGTATTTCAGAGCTCATAGACCTGTGTGATGAACAAGGAGTGCTAAAATTCCTCTTTATGCTCCAGAATTCACAGGAGAATGGTAGTGGACTGCTAAATGCTAGAGAGTCATTCATTGCTTGCATTATTAATCGTGAGTTTGAGTTTTTCAGTTTTATAATATATATATAATATAATATATATATATATAAACATTATTTAGCTAAGAAGAAAATTCTTTAAAGATAACTAATATCATACATTGTTTTCAGAGAATATAGATTAAATTAACTTGCGTTAATACTAACATGTTGGATATGTAGTGAATTCATGTTTAGACAAAAATACTTTTTTGCTGTATATTAGTCTGTTACAATTTTATTATTATTTGAGCTATTTTATGTAGCAGTTGCATTGTATTTTATATTGCTGATACATTTGTTAATGTGTGTGTAATTCCAGAGACTCTGCAGACTCAGATTGACAATCTTGAGAAAACTCGTCTGAAGCAGCTTCAAGTTGTGGAGGCTCTTATGGCTAAATCAATGGAAATCAATTCTCAACCACTGCTTAAAACCGTGAGTATTTTAGAGCCACATCTGAACTTCACCGTTCTCTCATATTTGTTCGCCTGTTGTCACCTCGATTTTGTATTATTCAGCTTTAAATAAAGTATTCAGCTGCACTGTTCAAAAAAATCTTGTTAAATTTACTGTATACTGTGGCCAGATATTCACTGTAAGACATACACAGACGTACCTGTAAAACAACTGGTAATATAACTTTATGTGAACAATAATCTAATCTTGTCTGTTGTTTTCATGTGGCTGTGCAGACTAAAAAGCGCAAGAAAGTTACGCATGTATCTATCTATCTATATATATATTTACTGTATCTGTCTGTCTGTCCTTATTTCTCTGTTTTCTTTTTGATGCTTCCTTGCTGAATAAAATAACAAAATTCTTTAAAAAAAAAAAAAAGACTTTTGAATGGTAGTATACATCACTGCATTATAGTACAGTGGGATTAAATTATAGAAACTAGTTAAAACTGCTGTAAAAGGGTTTCTGAGACAGTTTCTGATAAGAGTCACTGATAATGTGAAAATGGTCCAAAGAGGAATTCATGTTCTATCTTGTTCTTCAAACTGTTTTGCAGTGACTGCCCATAGTAAAACATTGCATTACTACCTGCCTACTGAGTATCTAATCCCGTTTCCTCTACAGTCCAAACATTACACTAAATTAGTTGGAAGACAAGTCAGTTTTGAGGAGTGCAGAAGTAAATGCTCTATTTCACCCATGTTATCAATCAGCTTATTTCTAAACAAACATTTTCACTGCAATTTTGCATCTTGCTTCTTAAGCTACAAGAACCATGATTCCGAAACTAGAGAATAATTGATGTTTCTAACAATACTTTTGAATAAAACTTTCAAGTAAATGCCTTTAAAAATCAATTTACTTTATTTTATGTGGTATAAGGTTTAAGCAGTGGACAAAAACACCATAACATTTTCACTCTTGAAATAAACAACAGAAATCCACAGACACTGAATATGACGTATAACAACACATTTAATTTCATGTATTCACGCTCCTCTACACCCCCTCCCACTTAACATAATAGTTAGCCGGACCTAATGCCAGCTCAGTCAGTGTTGGGCCTGTAAACACAGAACGCTCCCCTCCCCTTGCCCATGGATCTTTGCGTCTTCATTGTGTTTGTGACGATCATTTAAGAAGTTAGTTCCTGTTTATAGGGAGTTTCTCAGACGTACTCCCTCCGTCCTCACAACCCTCCTGGCTGTTAATGTCCATATCTCCCCTCCTCATCATCTTAATAGTTCCTTTCGGCAAGATTGTTTCCAAGAGCACTTCAAGTGCGCAGAATAACCATTGTAAGAAGACCTGTGCAACATAGGAAAGTACCATGAAAATGTGCAGAATACAGTCAAACTGGGAATATGATGCATTTTTACGACTCACCTAAAACATAAGCAGCTACGAGTTTCTTGTTAACACTTAAGTGGAGGTAGACAGGCACTGTGGATTCCTGTTCTCCCAGAGTTGGGAGCATAAGGGCTGCCATACACACCAGGCCTAAAAGGACAGTAAGGAGGCTGGGACCCCCAGATGCTGTACGGCTCTCTGTGCCAATACAAGAAGGAAGAAGCAGACGGTTGTAAAATGAAAGAAAAGCACCAAACAATAAAATATAATACATCTCTCTGACGCCACCCAGTGGGAAATTTAGTTTACAGCTAGGGCTTTACATTAGAACTGACTAGTAAGGCCCGCTGGCCAATCAGTGTTTTGCATTGTGTGTTACTGTTTTCAAGCAAAAGTGTGAGTTATATTACAGCTGCAATTATTTTATAAGAAAATTATTTTGAAACCAAAAAAAGAAGTAAAAACTTACCATTTAATGAAAAAAGTTTAGCAAATATAAAAATACATTGGTAAATTTCATTTAGCAAAAAAAATAAAAAATAAAAATAATAATTATAATTCTGTGTAGAAGAAATTGTAAAGACTATAAATTGTACATTCATAAATATAATTTCCAGAAAATATAAAAACCCACTGCTCAAAAAATATGAATAAATAAATTGAAACAAATATCTTTGAAAAAAAAAAAATTCTGAAGGAATATAATTAGTTAATAATTTTCCTTTTTTTTCAAAATTCCAACAACCCATTTTACTTTCATATTGTGATGCACCTTTGACTGAAACATGATACTCAACAGTGAAAAACTAGGACATGATTTCATTCTAATGCTGGGGCCATACCACATGATATTTGGACCGATTTCTCCCCTTCCGACAATCCTAAATGAAGTTCTTTTTATTTTGATGTTTCTACAGATTTTCCTGTGGTGTGAGTTGTGTTAAGAGTGACCGAACCTGCTCGGAAGAACTTCGGAGCTGCCCAAATCTCGAATTGTAAATATTCAACATGTGTGGGGGGAACTGTTGATTGTCAGGTGGAATGAAACGATACCCAATCAGAAAGCGAGCTGACAGAAGAAGGAAGCATAACAACCGCAGTCATGGTGCAGCACAGAGTAAAATGGATATGGACATCAGAGATGGAAGATCAGCTTGTCGATTTGTGGCAATGTTCAGTCAAAATCATTCCAAACACTATCATAGCAATTTCTTCCTGCCTATCGTACCAAACAGTTTATTCTGAAGTCTGGAGAGATTTTGCGAGATTTCCCGTTTTCACAGTCGTTGGTTGAAAATGTGTACGTGTGTGGTGTGTTGTCATCTTCACATCGCAGCACACCACACACTATAGGAGCAAAACTGTTACGTTTTGGACTATATGTCCTCATGTTTGTGGTCTCTCACATTTTGAAAATCTTATAAGATTTTAAATATCTTTTGGTGTGGCCCCAGCATTAGTGAATTGCTTGGATTTGGAAAAATGGTTGCTGGAAGGGTATGATTTTTAAATAATTGAGAGAGCTTAAAAGACGGGGAACGTCACATTCCACATTGCCTTTTTCTTCAGAAATACAAGCGCCTATGAATCATTCACAGTAAGAACCAGGGATGTGTGTTAAGAACGTGAATTCATGTAGACTGTAAAATGCACCTGTCTGGAATGCAGTCTGCTCAAAGAACACTCTGTCGGCAAGCTGCTCCTTCATCCTGCACTCCTCCTCCTGGGGACGGACCTGGGGCTGCTCTTGAGCGGCGGAGGGCAGCAGAGTGGCCATTACTTCCTTCCTGCCCAGGGCCTTCCTCTGACTCTGCTCAGACACCTGCAGCCGGAACTTATCAATCACACCGTAATGACAGGCCCGCACGTCCCTATGGCGGATCACGCTGTTTGGTGAAAATCAAGAAATGAATGGTTGTGAAAGGCTCAGTGAAATCAGATTGATATTTTTCTGTTCAAATCTTTAGTGTAAGACTCGGAAACTTACATATCCACGCAACATTGCGGTTTAACGGCACCAGTGGCATCCACCACGGCATACTTGTTTGGAGCTGTGCACAGAACTGGTGAAACAACAAGCGGTGAGGAAGGAACCACTACAACACATTAAGGAAGGTTCTCGTGGGTACTAGCGACGCAAATGTACGACTCACCTTTGAATTTAAGAGCAAACTCATAAGGGTTGTAGAGGGTGAGCACCTGCTTATGTGAAGCCTGCTCATCTGCGTAGAACACCAGCTCAGTGGGGAACACAAACACTGGAAGGCTTCCCTCCACTAGGTCAGGCTGCCGACTCTGCTTCTGCATTGGCTCAAGCTGAGCTCACTTCCTCCTCCCTTTATCGTATTCCCACTCCCTCTCCGGGCTGTAACGGTGCAGAGATCCAGTTCTAAATGAAGCCAGTTCAGCTCTTTGGCAGCATGACGTTCACCTCTGAAATTATAGAAATTGGGCCATTTCATCATGAACAGCAGTAGAAGGCAGGATTACAATTCATTTGAATATAAATAACAAAGCATGTCATAATAAAAAAAAAAAAAGAATATGAAAAAAACACAAAAACTCACGGTCAGTGTGAATTGAAAGGCTTAAATCACTGACTCTGTAAAGCCGTGGCCAAAAGTTTTGGCAGTGACAAATTTTACGTTTTGCAAAGTTGCAACTTCAGTATTTGTAGATTTTTTGCACGTTTCTAGGGTATAGTGGAAAATGATACGCATTTCATAAGTTCAAAAGGCTTTTATTTGGCAAAAACATTCAGCAAATGCAAAGAGTCAATATTTACAGCCTTGACCCTTCCTCTTCATAAGCTCTGCAATGCGCTCTGGCATGCTGGATATCAGATTCTAGGTCAAATCCTGACTGATGGCGATCCATTCTTGAATATAGGCCTGTTCACACCAAGAATGAGAACTATATTAGCGTCCACAACAGGGGCGTCCAAACTGTCCTGCAGAGTTTAGCTCCAACTTGCCTGGAAGTTTCTAGTATGCCTAGTAAGATCTTGATTAGCTTGTTCAGGTTAAATTGGGGTTGGAGCTGAACTTTACAGGACAGTGGCCATCCAGGAGCAGGATTGGACACCCCTGGTCCACAACAATGCACAATATCGTTGTTTATTCTAAGCACGCTGCAGTTTTGTCATCTGCTGCATTAAATGCTTGAGCTCTTTAAAGCAGGATGGATTCTGATTGGCTCTGTGCCGTTATCGTTATAGTTGTGGTGTGAACACTGCTATTCTTTTATATTTAGGATCACATCTTTATCGTTATAGTTTTCATCCTTGGTGTGAACGGGCCTTTAGTAGTGCTCGGAGTTGATCACAAGACTTCTGCTTGTCCACTCGCCTTTTGAGGACTGACCACAGGTCAGTTGTCTGGCCAAGGATCCAAAATTTCAATGTAAAGAATCTCTAAGCCACTTTATCATCACACTTGCCTTGTGACATGGTGCATCATGCTGGAAAATACACGGATCATCACCAAATTGCTCCTGGATCATTGGCAGAAGTTGCTCTTGCAGGATGTTTTGATACCATTCTTATTCATGGCAGTGTTTTAGGGCAGAATTGAGAGAGCCACCCTTGGATGAAAAGCATCCCCACACATGGATGGTCTCAATATGCTTCACTATTGGCACGACACAGAACTGATTCAAGGCGTTCACCTTTTCATCTCCAAACAATAGATTTTCCAGATGTCCCAAACAGTCAGAAGGGGGCTTCATCAGACAAAATAACTTTGCACCAGTCTTCTGCTGTTCAATCCTTGCACATCCAGCAGCATTTCAGCCTGTCTCTGATGTTTTTCTTGAAGAGAAGTGGCTTCCCTTCTGCCCTTCTTGACACCAGGCCATTGTCCAAAAGTCTTGGGCTCACTGTGCACTTGCACCCACTTGCTGTAGCCTAAATATTGAGCAAGTTCTGCACTGGTGGTGACACGATTCTGTAGCCGATTCCTCTGGAGGAGACGGTCCTGGCACTTGCTGGACACTCATGGACATCTTGAAGCCTTCTTCACTGCAGTTGAGCCTCTCTCCTTGAAGTTCTTGATGAAATGTTAAAATGATTCTTTCAGGTGCAATATCCTTTGCAGCGATTTCCTTGCATGTGAGGCCATTTTGATACAAAGCGACGATGGCTGCACGTCTTTCTTTGGAGGTAACCGAGAATCATAGTGTTTTAGCTGACTATTACCCAGCACTTTCCCATGTGCTGATGATATGATTAGTGAAATGATGTCGGGGTCAGTATAAAAGAAGCTTTAAATTGATCAAAAGTGACAGTAAAAACATTTATAATGTTAAAAAATATCTATTTTAAACTTTCATGTTCTTTTGAACTTTCTATTCATCAAGGAATCCTGACAAAAATGCATCAAGGTTTCCACAAAAATAATATTAGCACAACTGTTTTCAACAGTGATTCTTTGTCATTAAAAAGAATAAATTGCATTTTAAAATATATTAAAATAGAAAACAGTAAATAAAATGGTAATAATATTTCACACTATTGCTGTTTTTACTGTATTTTTGATCAAATAAATGTATGCAGCCTTTGTGAGCAGAAGAGCCTTCTTTCAAAACATTAAAATAAAATCTAGCTCACCCAGACTTTTGACCAGGACTGAATGGTGGATCGTGACCCAAAAATGAACCAGGTCTGTTCTGATAAAGATGTGGATGGCTAAATAATGAACCATAACTAACTACGTAATTGTGCATACTGCATAGCTAAGATAACAAAATCAACTTTCAAGAGGAGAAAACACATCCTATATCAGCCTTGACGTCAAAAGCTGCACATTCTATCAAAGTGAAAAGGTATTCTGGCACAGATTCATCTATCACTCATGCCAAAAACCATAAACAAAACCAAGACTACAGGGTGAAATCGCAAAAAGTATATACTTTTTTCCCAGCTGCTATTTTAATGATCAGATTCAGAAATTTCCTATGCATTTACTAAACCAAAATGATACATTTGATTTTCCTATTCAATGTGTCACGTGTTAATAATATATCATATTGTTAGGTCTTTGTATTTCATAGTTATATTAGTAAATGTCAATATTTGATTTGAAGGACATTTTTGTACAATAAAAAACCTTAGTACAGTGCTGAGTAACTTGACAAAATCTGTGTAATAAAACAAAATACGATGAAAACTACTGCAACAGGAGGTATAAATAAATTACAGATTACATGAATAAGTCTAATGGTAACAACTTTTTCTCTCAGACTTATTTGTGGCGTGAGAATAATCAAGGGATGCTTCAGAAAAGTGAAGTAAACGTAAACATGAATTGATTAAATAAAATGAAGGCCAAACGAAACTGAAAGTCTTGTGTCAATATAATCTGATAATAGTGTCAATGTAATAAAAGACTAATGGATGATGGCCAAGATATCTGTAAAAAAACAAGGTCCCGCCTCCACGTGGCTAGTCATGTGACCATGTTTACTGAATTCGTCTGAAACGCAAGGATTTCGCAATACGATCTATAGCAATAAGTAAATAACGTCAAACTTAACCGACTAACATCATACTAATGAGGTCAATGACACAGCATGACAGCTGGCAGATACAATGATGTCTGGGCTTTACCAAAGACTATTACTAATATCGAAATAAATACACCCATCAGACACGTAAGAAAAATACTGCCCGACTAAATGCTAAAAAACACTCTTTAAATGTCTTCTATATAATATTAAAATCCACATCAAATGACTTGCGTCTTGCTTACACAATGTCTCCAGGAGATCGGATAACGACGTGACAGACCTTTTGTCCTCTTGAAGGCTATTGAGTTTTGCTGACTATTAGCAGAGATATTTATATGTAACAGGAGTGGACATTCATTTTTTTTTAAAACCTGTACATTAAAGCGTAGATTTCCGACCTCAAATGTAATGTAAACTATTTCTTAACTACAATACATTGGCATGTCTAATGTTAAACTAAATGCAAGAAAGATGTAACGTTAGAGTATCCGCCTAAAAATGATTAGCAAACTCTGCCATTTCAATTCTTCGATAGTAATTAAGCACTTAAAAAGAGGTTCGGTTTGCAAGTTGTTACTGGCTAAAGTAATTTAACATAAAGTAAGACATAATATTCAGTATTGTTCATTGGATGTTGACATATTGCTGGTATGGTTAACCTACAATCATGCTAGCATAACAATATTGCAACATCGAGATGGCAGAGTGTTTAATTTTACGTTATTTAATGTAGCTATTGAAAGAGTAAATACACCGAAAACAATAAAAAAAAACATGTTTACCTCACTCCCGTTTACCGATATTTATTTCAAATCCCACCCCGTTTCCTTTTTCTTTGTCAACAATACGCTGCAAGGGCGCATTGAATGCTGGGATACTGGAGGGCTTCAGGAATTCCGCCAACGTCTTCTATGACGTCATTTAGAGTTTCACAAATGTACTCTCTGTTATTTAGTTGAGTTTTTCTCAGTAATTCGAAAGATAAATTGCATTTTATCTGTCGTTTTATGCTTATAAAGCTACTACTCTCTGGGTTACCGTTTAGCTGCTACCCGTTGCGAAAAGTCTTAAAGGGACAGTTCACCCTAAAATAAAAATTATATCATTAGCTCGCGTACTCGTCCGGTGTCTTCCTCTCTCCAGCAGAACACTAAAAGAGATGTTGAGCAGAATGACCCAGTCACCCTTCCCTTTCATTGCATCGTTTTCCAATATAACTGAATGGCAACTAAAGCTGTCATTCTTCTGAATAGCATCTCATTTTGTGTGACAATTATTATTTTGGGGGGTGAACTGTACCTTTAAGGTTTGGCAAAGCTCAAATGAAGCATTTCGTTACACACAAAAAAATCAAATGAAATTTGAAAACCGCCATTAACAATTTCAGTTTAGGCGATTTTTTAATACCCCCAGAGTGAATTGATCTTGGCATTTGGCAACACAACATACAGCATTTATGTCGTCTCTTTAGTTAATTAAAGTAAAAAAAAAAAGAAGTAATTCTAAAGAAACCCACACGCCCTTTAAAATGAATGCTCATTCAGACGACAACACCGCCTTCTTAGGGCACAAGTACAACCATAGACTGTTAAAAAAAAAAGAAGGGCATAACCCATAATCAAAACATTTGTGACCGCTTACACACTGAGCAAATTTAAAGATTTTTTTCTCTTTTTTTTCTGCATTAAAAGTATATCAGACTACAGAGAAATGAAAACAGGAAGAAGAATAGGACGACCTTTATAAAGCCCTTCTCTGGGGACATAGGCTGCATTTAATGAATGAACAACAGTGACAGTTTCACATTAAAAATATGCCCTTGTTGTGAATCAGGATACGAATATAACAAACAGAAACCGTGCACAATACAGCGGAATGTCCTCTACAATAGGTGATATTATGTTAGTGATAGATCTCTCCAATGGCACGTTTCTCACCCTGAGCAAGCTACTGGATTGTAGTTATGTAAAAATGCGGCTGAACGATCATAAGGTACTGTATCATCGACACTTGTTCACAGATTATTCGCTGCAGAGATTAAAACACATTATAGTGCGGAGTAAATATACCATCTTCGTGAACACCGCAAATGCCTGTAAATTTAGGAGGTACCGCCGCACGTTCAGTGTGATTATGGTGAACAGGATTGCCTAGCCTCCTTCCCTTTCTCACATCTCACAAAATCAAATGGCATGTATAGCGAGGCTCCACGGAAACCGAGGAGCACGATTTAGGAGGAGCCAGTGCCTGACAACGCTGCTTTTCCTCTCGCTTCTGTGCCGCCGTTCGTTGTCACGGTCTAGGGCGGTTTGGTGTATTAATGGCGCTTGCCTATGGTCTCTCAAAGGAGATAAACAAGAGGAGGGGGAAGCGGGCGAGGATGGATTTCTCGATGGTCAGGGGGAGGCACAATTATTATAAAAATCACACGGAACCCAAGCTACTCCCCACCCCCACCAAGACAGCTAGACGAGATCAGGCGAGGAGGGGGTTGCCCTTTTTACGAGACAAAAATGACACTATAGGTTTTAAGTGAACATGTTAAATCTGTCAAACACACAATAGAATAGCAGTAATGCCCTTTCAAAGGCAAAAAACTAGATTATAGATTACACAAATGACACACATCCCTGTCCACTCGCTCGAGCTCCGTCCGCTCCAGCGAGCGCGGAGAACTGAGGGGATAAGAGGCATTCCACGACCTCATTGTATATTTATACAGAGGTGGGCGTGGCTTCGCGTCTCAGCTCAGCCAATGGCGTAGCAGCGGCGGGGCGAAGGCGTTTCGGTCTGTTCGGAAGAGAAGTTCTCTAACAGCGCGAGCCCAGCACTGCTCAGAAAAGACAGATAGAGAATCAGGCGGCTGCAAAGGGTGGCAGTACGACCCTCTTTTGGGGGGGTCTGATTATAACAAAATATATACACACATATATGCATGCCCAGGGCCGCAAGATAGGTCATATGCCGATTACAGATATTTTAGCAAACATCTAGACGTATATCTATACATTTTAAAATGCCTATTTTACTTTTCCTGATAGACACGTCCGCTTCTATGAATCAGCGCACTTATTTGGGTACGACGTATCTGGACATTGCTAAAGGCGCGGTTGAGATCTTTATGAAGGTAAAGCATAATTTTACCCCGACTTTTTCAGCATACTGTTGTACCTTGTTAAAGTTAAGGATCCCTATGACAGGATCAGTTTGAATGAATGTTTATTGTTTCGTTTTCTTTAACAGCTGCGTGCCCGAGACCCGGCTAGTAGAGGCGACAGGTACATGCTAGTTACATTCGATGATCCACCATACGGCGTAAAGGTAAATAAATACTACTAAATTGTGCTTATATGTGGTTAACGCGGAGATATTTTCTGACAGTGAGACTCTACTGTCCCTCTGGTTTGTAGCATCGGGTCGGGCGGCCTCCCGGTGACGAAAACGGCTAATTTTTGTTAAAATATCCGCAGACCCGGAGCAGCGCAGCCTCTGAACATGGCGGACATTTTGCTTTTGTGTTGGGAATGCTCTCGAGCGCTGAGATGGAGGCGGAGAGATTTATTATCCACTGTGACGTAGTGCATGACGCGTGCGCGGGCCAACTCGGCCCGGATTGGACAAGCATCCGTGCCCTCCTCTTGCATTCTGATTGGTCACTGTAGCCTGAACAAATCAACACGATTTGATTTGTGCAACAGCCATCAATAACCAAATGAGGCAGGAGATGCTTTGCAGTTTTACATTGCTTGCTCTTGACGAGAGAGATAAGCTTGTAAGTTGCCCTTGATAACAAGCATAAACTTCCTTCCCTCTCCATTCGCAAGTACATTCACCTCCTTCCCACTCATATTTCAAATTCCCAAACACCAAAAAGCCAGGTGAAAGGTGATTAAGTATGCTGTCCTGTTACATCTGGTCACTGAAACTTTAAAGTTGAACATCAGATATTCCTATTCAAGCATGATTGCTAATTGCTCACTTTAAGCCATCATTTTCAGATAAGGCATTAGTGACTTGAACTTGCATCACATATGATACCATTTTGCACAACAGATGGCAAGCATGTCATCTAGAATACTAACAACTAGGAAATAAATGCTTCCTGTGGAAATACAAGCAATTGCTACTAGTACAATAAGCCTAATACTGACGCAAAACAACCTAGTGCAGAGAATAGGAGGCATTTTGCATTAGGCATTAGGAGGCATAGTTTCCATATGTAGGGGAAGTTGATTCCCCATGTGAGGGTATGGACACAGCTAAGCTATCTACAAGTTGTTGGTGTGGTGAATGGTCAGGCATCTGCGTTAATTGTACGCAAACAAATCTCTTTATTCAGAAAACTAACTAAATGTCATGGTCGTCATGAGCAGGATACCTTGTAGTCGTACTTGCTTAGTGAATTACTTGATCATTCTAAGACACAAGGGCACGACTAGACTTGCATGTATAACATTCAGGGGCGTCATGCACCTAATTTTTTAAGAGGGCAACAGTGACAGTTCTGGCACTTCTTCCTAAGACTGTGAGTCATGATAGTCTAGTGGTGTGATTTTGTAGTACACAAGGGGCCAGGTTCAAATCCTTATATAATAAAAATTTTCATAATGAGCTCAGCAAATGTGCAACTGAACTCCACTGCCAGTGAACACCCTGCATTTTCAGTTTTGGTTTAAAAATTATGATTATTATTAAATGATAATTATTATTTATGTATATAAAAAAAACTTTGGTTACACTTTATTTTAAGATGTCTTTGTTACACTGTAATTATGCATTTAAGTACTGAGTGATATTAAGTAACTACATGTACTTTTGGGATTCCTAACCCTATAGTAAGTACATGTGGTTACTAGGATTAGGGTTTACTTTGATTTAGGGTTAGTTGCATGTAATTATCCATAATTTATAGTTATTAATACAGTAACTACATGTAACATATGTAACAGTGACACTGTAAAATAAAGTGTTACCAAAACTTTATAATACAACTATTATTATGTAAAAGTTCTCACGGTATAATTACTGCAATGACCTAGTTATATACTTTGGATTTATGAACCAAAGCGAGAACATGCATTATTAACGCCTTTGCTGTCACATTTCCAGAATATTAAGAACATTATAAGTCCTGCATTGATTCAGTCTTCCACGGATTCTGCATCTAATAGAAACAAATGATTTTAAACCAGTGCATTTTGTGAATTAGAGGCCATTCTCTGTAGTCCTTCAGAGAAACACACCACACCTGCGACAAAGATTCTCTAACACTTCAGAGTTCAACCATTTCGCATAAGTTATTTTCATAAAAACAGACATTTAAAAGTATTGGCTATTTAATACACGTCTCATTAAATGCTAAAACTCTTCGGTTGTGATAGCAAATTCATATTTTGTCAACAAAATACAAAAAAACACCAGCAAGTAAAAACTTCACCAATTCACCAAAATGCGACATAGAGTGCATAGTGTTTACCAGCGTGCTCAAAACCCACACACCCGTCAAAACCAGTCCAATAAGCAAAAAAACATCAACAACTCCTTAATAATTTTTCAGACCTTTCTCACATTCAGCCATCATCTGTTTATAGACTGCTGTGCCAGTTCTCTTTTATTGGATATGGGAATTGTGGTTATAGTCACTTTGCCCAGCCTAATTTCAAAGTATCGTCCACTCTTTCTCCCAGCCTGTACTTGAATCGAGGTCTGCACTTTCTGACATGTACATGTGACATGGTGCTGTCTGAGTTCCTGTCTTCTTTGTTTGTGGTTTGACATTGACAATGAAAGTAGCTTTGCGCTTTAGCAGTTCATTAGTATGGACTATCTGGCAAGTAGCCAGTTCACTCTCTTGTGGGGTTTTCTTACTCCACTGCTTGTCATGCAGTCTTCCCACCCTGTTTCAGTTTATCCAAGATAATCTGAGGCTGTCTTCCAAGTGACACTTAACTCTTTAACTAAAGTACTACATTTCCTGCTTATAGCCAGGTAATATGCACTAATGATTCTTAGTTGATGATACGGCATGTTTTAGCCGCTTTGTTGTTGAGAATGTGCATTGTTATCTGACTATGTCTTTGTTTGAGATGCTAAAGTGTTATGAGATGTTATAACCACCCTCTTACATAAGCTCTTAGCCCTCTCTAAACTATTCGTCGCCAGCATGTTCCTCCTGTTTAAAAAAATACTCCTCAGCCAAGCAGTGCCTCTTCAGAATTAGCGTCCAGGCTTACCCAGTTCTCGACAAGAATACACTGGGCAAATACCAGCCTAGCAAGAATCTGGCCTCTGTGTCTGACAGAGTGCCTTTTTTTATTTCCTGTCAATTATTCATGAGATTTTCAGCAGCTAAACAGTGAAGAGCTCCAGTGAGCCTCCAGTCCTCACAAAGCTCTCTTTTCCTGTTTGTGTGCCTCTCTTGTTGTCTGAGCCCTGGCCAAGCAGAACATTATTCTTAGCCTTGCCTATTTTCTGAAGTTGACAAAGTTTTTGCCCTTTGCAATTTTCTTAATCAATTGTTCCTTAGATTGCTTATCATTAAAGCAAAAGGTTGAAGAATGAAATGAATTTGTTTTGTTGGAAACTTTGTGTTGTTTCTTGTCTTTGGTTAATGGAGGAAAACTGCATTTGTGCTTTACTTCACGAGGCCCTGGTAAACATGTTATTTTTGCTTAATACAAACTATGTAAACACCGCCATATTAAAGGGATAGTTCACCCAAAAATGAAAATCCTGTTATTAATTAGGCTACTCACCCTCATGTCGTTTCAAGTAAGACATTCGTTCATCTTCAGAACACAAATGAAGATCTTTTTAATAAAATCTGAGCGCTTTCTCTCCATTGACAGCATACGCAACTACCACTTTCAAGCCCCAGAAAGATAGTAAAGACATTATTAAAGTAATCCGTGTAACTCCAGTGGTTAAAACTCAATTTTATGAAGTGACTTGAGTCTTTGTTTGCGCTAAAAAACATGATTTACCACTTTATTTACAAAATATTAACCTCCAACGCACGTTCACACAACAGCGTCTGCTCTCGCGTCAACACAACACGCGTGCATCGTGGTGCTCTCGTGAATGCGTGTTGGAGATTAATGTATTTATTTGGAGATTAAATAAAGTGGTAAATCATGTTTTTTTGCGCAAACAAAGACTTGCGTCGCTTCATAAATTTGAGTTGCCTAATTAATGACACATTTTCATTTTTGGTTGATTTGGTTTACCCTAGTTTACCCAAAAATGAAAATTTTGCCATCTTTTACTCATCTGTAGTAAACCTATAAGACGTTTTTTTTCACCATTTTTATCCATCCATTTGAAAGTCCACACAACCAACACTTTCAAACCTCATTGACTTTTGATCGTCAAGCAAGTATCTGTTTACCATATTTGATGGGCTCTATATGTACATCAATCAATGTTTATATGTTTTTAAAAGCCTAAATTAAATCTTGAGTTAAACTGCTTGATTTATATGGATTACAATGTCTTTTTGTACTTTTTAATTTGTGAAAGTTTTGGTTGTGTGAACTTGCATGGACAAAAATGATGAGAGAATTTTAAAAATATCTTCATTTGTGTTCTGAAGATAAACAAAAGTCTAATGGGTTTGGAGCGACAAGATGGTGAGTAATTGATGAAGGAATTTTAGTTTTTAGGTGAACTAAGACAGTGTATTTGGACATTTGTGGATCATGTTCATAGTTAATGTGAGCTACACCTGTGTTTCCTCTGATAGGACGCCTGTGTAAACTTCAGCGGAATTGACTTAATGCATCCACTAAAATGACCTAGTTGGTTAAAAGTAAATGCAAAAATGAGTACAAAGAAAATCTTTAGCATCATTTGTTTGCAGATCCCACTTGATTTTTGAAAATCTTTAATGCAAGTTCATACATTTGAAGTGTCTTAAATTTCCAAATGACTTGCACAGTCATTGTACACTTACATACATAATACATACATCAAATATTGTCTTTGAGTCTGGTGGCCTTATCATTCTGCCATGTTTATCCTGTAGACTGCCTCATGCTTTATCTTGCTCTGAATCTTGTGAAGTGGGAGTGGTTATAGTCCTTTCTTCATGACGGATAGGCAGGCTAAATGTTTCTTAGGAAATCCACAATGTTGCTCCTCCTCCTTAAACCTCATTCACAACAGATACTGGAACTGAACATATAATTAAGCATTTCTTTGCTTTGGGTCACTACATGTCGATGATAAAAGATCACCAATAAAAATCTTGTCCCAGGTCAGGATGTTGTACACTTAAATTCAAAATGGAGATCTATTTGCGGTTGTCATGAGCATGATGGTCCCTCTGATCAGTGCTTTGGCTGGTTAACCAGCTCTCATTCCATTAGAGTGACAATTTTAGTTCCTGCCTCGCCTTTATCATCACACATGACAAGCACCACCCTTCAGACCGCAGACGTGTCCCTCCTGCAAAACTGGGTGGATGTGTGTAACCAAGCTCAATGGTTATCCTCGATCAGTTCAACCTTTAGGTAGTAGAAGAGATTAAAACCTGGAACAAGGCAACCTGATCCTGGAATAATACTCAGGCCATAAGGGCAGTCGCTTAACCCATGTGAATCCACCCCAGGTCGTCACGTGCCCTTTCTGTTGTGATGATTCCTCCTCAGATCACAAGAGCTGTATTTATATTATTGCCGGTTTCCTCAGAACATGAGCCTAACAAGAAATACATCCTTATCTGTCAGTTTATGTAAAACTGCTCATTTGTCTTGCCACCTGTCCTGCTTTTGGAGAGGAAAGACAGTGCCAGGTTTGTTTTATGGTATGCTAATTCTGAAAGCAGAAAAAAAGAAAATGCTTTATATGCTGTCTGTAACTGAACAACAGCTTAATGTTTATCTAATATTATCACCCTCTCCATTCTGCTCTGGAGGGACATATATGGGCAAATCGCACAAAACTTCTCAATATGATACCTGCCATATTTCACCTCAAAATCAAAATAAGAATTTATATTTTTGCCTAAAGCAGATTGGGGCCAACTGAGGTGTCTTTTTTGTGACATAATATTTTATGACAATAAGCACATTTCCTCCTAAAAGTATTTATACATTATGAAAGTATTTGTTGTACTGCCTTCATTCATGCATATGTACATTATTACAGTAATAAAAATCTATTGAGAATCACAATCAAAAGCAAAACATCTGATACATTGAAATAATGAGAAAATTTGGGGCAAAGTGTGCTTAACTGACAAAAATGGTGTCACAATGTAAAAAAAACAAAACAGACTAAAATTATTCCTAATTTTATTTAAATAAAACATAGCTAATTTTACTATATTTTCCCCCTATTAGTTGTGGGTTGAATATGATCTGTAATAATATATTATTTAAATTGTAAAGTACTTATACATCATGGACATGGTATATTTGATGTACTGCCTTCAGTTCATTTTTATTTAAATAAAAAAATACTGTATTACAGTACTAAAAATGACAAAGAGTATCACCACTGAAAATAAATGAAAATCCCAAATATAAAAATGAAACATCTGGTACATACCGGTAATTCTTTATATAAAATATACTTGCTATTTTTTTTTTCCTTTTAATTTTGGGATGAAATGTGGTCTGGATATGCTTCCGTGAGATTTACACATATGTGGATTATATTGTTTGTTCTTTCCTCCGTTGGATCACCGTCAGGTTTTCACTCTTTAAAGAAGGGTTTGAGTTTACATTTCCTCTGTTAAAGCTATAATTAGGGTATTATCCTTTTTTCCTGGCTTATTCAGTGTTCACATTCCTTATTCTCTCCCATCTCCTTCTGCCTTTCTGGGTAAGCGTGTGATTAAAGGAGAGTCTGATTGCAGTCACACTTCTTCAGAGCCAATAAATTGTTAATGCAGAAGGAAAGAAAGACGGATGGGGAAAAAAATAGAATTACTCTGTTGCTTGAATTATTGAGTGCCAGTTAGAAGAGCTACTGCATGAACGGTTTCTTTTTTTGTTCCATACATGGATATAGACATACACTGTCCAGCCCCTGACAAATCTCTGCCTGCTTTGTTCTTTAATGCTTCCCAATGAACATAAATCTACACACACACATACACGCAAACATCTGAAGCTCAACCACCTCGGGATCTGACCTGTTAAGTCTTCTCTCACTTGTGGGGATTTACAATGTATACAGGTTTATGTAATGTGTTGATTTATTCACACTGAGTAAATTTATGTGCAGCAGGAATCATTTTGTAAAAGCAGATTTAGTGAACTATTCACCTCGGTTCTTTTCTCAGCATCTGAACTCATTATATTGTTGTTGTTGTTTTGGTTTTGGGTGAACAGTAAAGTAATGACTGTTCTTCTACTGGGAGGGGTAATGTGGGTCAGGGACAGGCACAATAATGTCTTTTAAAGATAGTAAAACAAGTCAAGCCTTATGTAGCGGACCTTTGTGGCTTCTCTTCTACATGTACAAGTACAAGAGGACACAAACATACTTGCTCAGCCAGATACTCTGCATAGCTTGTCATGTGGACTTTTTGGGTCTTGAGTGTCTGACTGTATTTCCACCCTTCTTTGGTGTCTCTCTCAGCTGACGTTTAGGTAGTGTAGTTGTGCTTGGCTGATCATGGCTGTAATAGTAAGGTGTTTAATTTCGCTATAGGCGAAAGAGTGAGAAAAGCTACCGGTGATTGACAGATACTAGGATGGAAACTTCTGTTTAGTGTGTAATAGTTTGCATAAGATTTGATTATGTTTTTAATAATCCATACAGAGGCCTAAAATGTATTTGGACACTTAAGGAGAATTTAAAATATATGAATGTAGATAAACAATACTAAGTGGCATTTGCAAATAAATGATGCTAGAGCTAGTAACTTTTGACAACTTGAAAAAGAGTCCAAATACTGTTTGGTCTTGATTTAAAACTGCAGATCTATATTTATATTCTTATATTCTCAATCATTGAAAACCTTGCAAGCTTCTGTTTGTGATATGTCTGTGCTTGTTCTACCTGGTTTGATATTTTGTTACTTTTAAGTGTGACTTAAGTGTCCAAATACACTACAGTTCAAACGTTTGGGGTTAGTAAGATTAGAAAAAAGAGAGAAAAAAAGAAGTTAATACTTTTATTCACCAATTAAATTAATCAGAAGTGACAGTAAATACATTTATAATGTTACAAAAAATTTCTATTTCAAATAAATGCTGTTCTTTTGAACTTTAAATTCATCAAAGAATCCTTAAATATTAAGCAGCACGACTGTTTCCAATATTGATAATAATAAGAAATGTTTCTCGAGCATGAGAATGATTTCTGAAGGATCATGTGACACTGAGTAATGATGCTGAAAATTCAGCTTTAATATCACAGGAATGAATTACATTTTTAAAATATATTCAAACAGAAAACAGTTATTTTCAATTGTTTTCAATTATTTCAAACCGTTTTACTCTATTATTCATCAAATAAATACAGCCTTGGTGAGCAGAAGAGACTTCTTTCAAAAACATTAGAAAATCTTACTGACCCCAAACTTTTGAACAGTAGTGTACATTTTGGGTTCATTGTAGAAATGTCACTGTCGGAATGGTTGATATTCCCAAGGTTATATGGAACTATTTTTCACATAATGTGTGTGTGTGTGTCTCTGTATATGGTAGGCGGGTTGGAAAGAGAATCATGCCACATTCATGAGTGAGCTGAAGAACCTGCAGGCATCTGGACTGACTACACTGGGTCACGCTCTCCGCGCTGCCTTCGACCTGCTTAATCTCAACAGACTAGTCTCTGGCATCGACAACTATGGTCAGGTAAAAATGCGAACCCTCTTCAGTATTCAGAAGGCCAAAACAATCTTTATTCAATGAAGAACAAATTACTCCTGGGCATTCTGCATGCAGCATAATAAGTACTGTCTCCTCACATAACAAGAATACGAACTACCACAGACACTGAGAAGAACACATCCTCACAATATTCAGATCAATCAGTATTTTAAGAAAATGTACCTTTAGTCCCATCCAGCCTTGAATGGTTTGTTACTTCTTTGAAGGGAACAAATACATTATGTAATTTGCAGAACTCATTCAGTGTGTCTATCAACATGTTCTTCTCTGGAAAGAAGCCATTACACAAAAATAACCATTTCACAGCACATCTAAAGTGTTCCAGAAGGCATGAGAGTGACCCAGCTAACATATGGAAAAATGTTCTGTAGTCCAAAGCTTTAAAAGCTTCAAGCAGCACCATCCATTCAGCGAGGCTTTGTAGTGTAGATGCTTTCATCGGCAGTAACAAGGGGGGCTCTTTACCCGGGAGGAATGGATGTAGTAACAAGCAGAGATTACAGAGACAATTTTGTATCACCTCACAGGAGTGTCACCTTAATTTAATTTGATTTGTGTGTGTTTTTTATACAACATCAAACATGCAATTGGATTATTTGTTATTCAGAATATTCAGATACTTTATAGGCACACATTAAGACCATGCTGGATTAGCTAAAACAGAAGACATGCATTTTGAGAGGTAACCCTCCAGGCAGTGTGCTAATCTACATGCTGAGTCTGTACTGCGAGGGTGAGTAACTGAGTGCTGACCCCTGCAGTATGGACAGAGAGAATGCATCTTGTATTCACTCACCGACAGTTTACTGTAATAATTACAATTAGCAACATCTGTCAAGTTTTAATGTTACTACCTCATTTCACTGAACTGTGTTTTAGTATCCAAGTTTTAGGATTTTGTAACATTTTAAACAAAGATCATTTCTGACATGAACTTCCTGTTGAAAGGCCATTTTTTTAGTTAATTGTTTTACTTACACCACTGTTACACAAAAGGATAATTTTTTTTTAAAGAAATTAAAATCTTTTATTTATCAAGGATGCATTAAATTGAACAAAAGTGACAGTAAAGACATTATAATGTTACAAATAATTTTGGTAACGCTTTACAATGAGGTCTTAGTTAATGCATGAACTAACAATGAACAATACATTTTACAGCATTTATTAATCTTTGCCAGTGTTAGTTAATAAAAAATGTTGTTGTTAATGTTAGTGCATGAACTAATATTAACAGATACATCTTTTGATCTTAAATTCTTTTAATAAATGTTGAGATAAACGTGATATTGGATTAACAAATGCTGTAGAAGTATTCTTCATTCTTAGTCTATGTTAACTGATGTGAAACCTCATGAAACCATGAAACATCAACAAATGAAGATGATGTTCTTTTGAACTTTCTATTCATCAAAGAATCAAAGAAAGCAGCACTATTTCCACAAAAATATTAAGCAATGTTTTCAACATTGATAATAATAAGAAATGTTTCTTGAGCAGCAAATCAGCATTAGAATGATTTCTGAAGGATCATGTGACACTAAAGGCTGGAGTAATGATGCTGAAAATTCAGCTTTGCCATCACAGGGATACTTTTTTAAAATAAATTAAAATCGAAAACAGTTATTTTAAATTTTTGTAATATTTCACAATATTACTGATGATCCATACAGCCATATATAAGACAAGCAGTTTGGTAAATGGATGGAAGGAAAGATCAGATTTTTGGACCACACTGCTTATTATGAGATTTTAGCATTTTATAGAAGATCACAGAAATAAGAACCCTAAAAATCTCTTTTTATTTGCGTTTTGGATTTTTTAAGAAATGATGTCCACTCTTCTAGGGTCGGAACCCGTTCTTTCTGGAGCCATCGGTCATTATTACGATTACAGATGGTAACAAACTGACGCACAGCTCTGGGGTGGCTGAGGAGGTGAGGGACAAATATTCTTAACCAGTTTTTGACTTGCTTGTCCATTTATATCATGTATAATGTTAAGTTTTGCAGACAGTGTGTCTTTCTCATAAACCCCGATGTCATCTCACTTCTCGTTTTATCTTCCTCCTTTAGCTACATCTGCCGCTGAATTCCCCTCTGCCGGGTGGTGAGCTGACAAAGGAGCCGTTCCGCTGGGACCAGCGACTCTTCGCCCTGGTCCTGCGGCTGCCAGGAATGGCCGTGCCCGACGGCGAGCAGCTAGGCAGTGTGCCTACTGATGAGTCTGCTATCACCCAGATGTGTGAGGTCACTGGAGGTACATTCATCGGCTTAACAATCTTACGTTTCAGTGCCAAACAGTTTTAGAAATTAAACGTGTATATTTAAACCCAGGTCTTATGAGAAAATACAGGTTACAATGTGTATCTGATCAACCATTAAGTTCGATTTATGAGGCCTGGATTCCACGAAAGTGCTTTAAATGGTCCTTTAGACACCCTATTTAAGGGGGCTTCAGCCCTGTACACCTCAGCCCCTGTACATCTCTGCAATTAATCTGTCAGCCCCCTTACAAGTCTGTTATTATGTGATTTCTCTTCAATGCAGCGCTCAGATACAAGCATCTCTTCTCCATCTCACATGTGAACACCCTTTGTTCCAGTGAAGACATGAAATAAAGTGCAATTTTGATTGCTTAATTCAAAACGAATTGTCTGTCTTTTCAGAAAATGTAGCAACTTGTGATTTTTTTTTTCTGAAAAGACAAAAAATTATTTCAGTTGATTTTGCTAATTTATCTCTTTTTTTCTCTCTTTTTCTCACCCACTCTCTATAAGGCCGCTCTTATTGTGTGAAGACGCAAAGGATGCTGAACCAGTGTCTTGAGTCTCTCGTCCAAAAGGTTTGGAGTGGAGTTGTAATACACTTTGAGAAGAGTGGTCCAGATCCACCTTTGATAGGTGAAGGTCAGTGCTGATAATGTGATTCCATGTTAGTTTTGTGCTTATTGGGAAAATAATTAAAGGAATAGTTGCATAGTAATTCTGTCATCATTTACTCACCCTCATGTCGTTCCAAACCCATGAGACTTTCATTCATCTTTGGAACACAAATGAAGATATTTTAGTCCAATTTAGTCCTCACGATTTAGTCCATATTTTCTGAAGAGACACAATCGCTTTATATGATGAACGATTTAATTTGGACATTTATTCACAGACAAACCTTCATCAACTCACACATCAGTTGTAGTAAATGGAAACTCAAGCATGTTCGCTTGATGTGCAAGAACCGATGAGGTTCATTCTTGTTTAACGCAGCACGTTTGTGCTTCCATGAGAACCAATGAGGTTCATTCTCGTGTTACGCAGCACGTTTGAACTTCCGCAAGAACCGATGAGGTTCATTCTCGTGTTACGCAGCACGTTTGAACTTCCGCAAGAACCGATGAGGTTCATTCTCGTGTTACGCAGCACGTTTGAGCTTCAGTAAGAACCAATGAGGTTCATTCTCGTGTTACGCAGCACGTTTGAACTTCCGCAAGAACCGATGAGGTTCATTCTCGTGTTACGCAGCACGTTTGAGCTTCAGTAAGAACCAATGAGGTTCATTCTCGTGTTACGCAGCACGTTTGAACTTCCGCAAGAACCGATGAGGTTCATTCTCGTGTTACGCAGCACGTTTGAGCTTCAGTAAGAACCAATGAGGTTCATTCTCGTGTTACGCAGCACGTTTGAACTTCCAGGAGAACCAATGAGGTTCATTCTTGTGTTACGCAGCACGTTTGAGCTTCAGTAAGAACCAATGAGGTTCATTCTCGTGTTATAATGTTTATATGTGAATAAAATCCTAAATTAAATCTGTTCATCATATAAAGCGATCGAGTCTTTACAGAAAATTCGGAGTAAACCACTCAGTAAACCACTCAGTTCATATGGATTAGTTTTACGATCTCTATGAACTTCTTGAAGCGTCAAAGTGGTAGTTGCTTAGACTGTCAATGGAGGGACAAAAAGCTCTAAGATTTCATTAAAAATATCTTCATTTGTGTTCCGAAGATGAATGAAAGTCTTACTGGTTCATTTTTGGGTAAACTATCCCTTTAATAGACAATGATCGTCTTCTCTTTGTACAGATGGTCTTGTGGATCCAGCTCGTCCTTCCTCGTCCTTCAGTCCGCAGCCCTGGCACAGCTGCCACAAGCTCATTTACGTCCGGCCCAACCCCAAGACAGGCGTACCTGTGGGTCACTGGCCAATACCAGAATCCTTCTGGCCTGACCAGAACTCCCCCACTTTGGTAAATTTTATAACCTGCAAAATAAAGTTTATAAGTGCAGAGTCAAGGAATTAGTTTTTATTGTCAACTAAACCTATTAAAAACATTTTTGTTAACTGAAATAAAGCTGAAATATAATTAAATATATTAGATGAAATATTAATAGATACATTTGTTGATTTTCAACCAGCTTTGTATTGTTACAATGTGATTGTACAAATAAACAATGTGTACACTTTCTCCATGTTACCTGCACCCAGAAATCCCCATTCACTTGTCAGCAAAAGTCAGCCGAATTGTTGTGAGAATTACAGATCTTACTTCTGCTTTTTTGCATTCCCTCTCATGGACAGTCAGACTGATCCCAGTGCATTATGAGTGTTGAATTTTCCCTACATTTGGCATAAGGGAATTTCTTTGGCCACAGCGCTTTTTCTCCATTTTCTCTTGTCATGTAGCACTTTAAAAAAAAAAAAAAATCTGCCTTTCTACTGCTTAGACAGCCGTGTTTCATTAAAAGCAGAGAATCGCCCCTTTAAACTAAATTAAAACTAAAAATGTTCCCTAGGCAACTGACTGAACTAAGTTTAAGCTGAAGCATAGTAAAATTACTAACTGAAAACTAAAATAAAAAAAAAATCACATAAAAAAAGGAAACTTAAAATATAAAAATAAAAGCTAATTCAAAATATGAATAAAAACTATAATAGTATATAAATAACACTCGCCCAGTCTGACTTTCCTCGCATTTTCTGCACTGATTTGGGGGAAAACAGTAAAATGTGTTAAATCTAGCTGAAAACACTATAAATTTGGCTAAAATATTTAATGAGTGAGCACAGAAGGACTTTCTGCTGAGCTTTGGGACCTGGCAGACAGTCAGCCATTTATTTTTTCAGTCAGCTTATCTCTGCTTATTAAAATGGAAACGTACTAGGTTTGCAAAAGGAGTTTTGATAGGTGTATAAGCATTGGCTCATCCAAGCCGAGTGGATGAAGCAATTTATTAGCCAAAGGTAATGACCTCGGCAAACTAAAGGTTAGCTTTCATCTTGCTCAAACAGTGCTAATGAATGTGGATGAAGATAAGAGAGCTGAAAGGAGTGGTAACATGAGGAAAGGCTTCACTGTCCTGAGGTTTCCCACCCCCTCACTGTCTATTCTCTCTTAGACAGTACACTGTAGAGACAGCAGCTGGTACCGTGCCAAAGTGCCACAGCTCAGCTCAGCCCGTGGGCACTGTGAGAGACATTGCCAGCAGAATAAGACTGCTGTAGCTCACCAGAGCTTTAGCACTTACTGCTAGCTTAACATGAGGTCATTTCCTTCCTGAAATCTCCGCTGTCATGTCTGCAATATTGTGAATCAGTAGCACAATGGGTTTGGGTGCAGTTACTAACACGTTAGCCTCGAAAGATGTCAAATTAAGCGTGATTAAAAGGCTCTTTTTTAATATTTTATTTTGTCCAAAATGCTTCCTTTGGTTCAGTCAGGGTGTTGTGAGAGTATCTGCTCAGGGAATGAACGGCTTGTATTGTCATGTGCCTGTAACACATGGGTCATTACCCACTGGTGCTGTAATTACAGGATGAATTGTCCATCTAACAGAAATTGTGGAGAATGTGTTACAGAGGATTTCTGTTTAACAGTTGTGTTTTTTTCTTTAGCCTCCTCGATCTTCCCATCCTATGGTGAGGTTTTCATGTGTCGACTGTGAACCGATGGTTATTGAAAAGCTGCCTTTTGACAAATATGAGCTGGAGCCGTCCCCGCTCACCCAGTACATCTTGGAGAGGAAATCCCCGCACATGTGCTGGCAGGTGGGACACCTTTTCACACAACTATTTAATACTTTTGCATGCAATCTTTCACAGCCCCCAGACTGCTGTATGGGTAGATCTGAGTTCCATGGTGAATAGATATCATCGTGTTAAAAGGGCAGAAAGAAACAGTGGGTGTTTAGCTTTTCCATATTTACTGGAATGTATAAAGCACAAAGAGTTTTTGGGATTCAAAAGTTTTAGGTCTGTAAGATTTATTTTTTGTAAAGATATTAATTCCTTTATTCAGCAAGGATGCATTAATTGATCATATGCGACAGTATTTATAATGTTACAAAATAATTCTATTTCAAATGTTCTCAACATTGATGATAATAATAATAAATGTTTCTTGTGCATCAAATCAGCATATTAGAATTATTTCTGAAGGATCATGTATAAGACTGAAGACTGGAGTAATGATGCTGAAAATTCAGCTTTGCATCACAGGAATAAATTACATTTTAAAATATATTAAATCAGAAAACAGTTATTTTAAATTCTAATACAATTTCACAATATTACTGTTTGTACTGTATTTTTATATTAAATAAATGCAGTCTTGGTCAGCATAAGAGATTTCAAAAATAATTTCAGACCCCAAACTTTTGAACAGTACATTAATTGTCTCCCAACTTTTGAAGTAATCTTCAGTAGCACCTCGCTGCAGTACACGAGATCCAGGGGCGGAGTTGGATCCAGATCTAAGGGGTGGAGATTGGTAGGTTTAGGGATCAGGGGGTGGAGATGGGTAGGTTTAGGGGTGGGTTTAGGGATCAGGGGGTGGAGATGGGTAGGTTTAGGTATATGTAAGGTGGGAGGAGTTGGATCTGGATCCAACTCCTCCGCCTGGATTTTGTGTTCTGCAGTGAGGACCATCTCGTAATCTTTGACATTAAATGGTTATGCAATATTTCCTTCCTGATGTCCGTCCATTAATACAGATTGTGCAAGGTTTCTTACAGTATTTCAGTCAGCAGATGCTTATCTAAAGTGACTTACACTAGAGGAAACTTGATTATAGAGGAGCAAAGAATATTATCAATACCACCATATGAGAGTAGTCCAAATACAGTGCAGTAGAGTAGAATTAAACCCTAATATAGATGGTTATGAGTTTGAAAGTGCTCACAGAAAAGTTCTCAGCCATGCAGATTGGGAACATATTTGTTGGAGGTTGCTGATTCACAGGCAGTTCTGAATGCAAACATCAGATGTAGCATTTTATTCATGAGGGACTCGAGTCATATCTAGGGACTAAAATATCATAGAGATTTAGAGGTGGGCTCTTTTGGCCTGCTGCAGTTCTCAACCACCGTTCAAAGCCATAGCAACTGCACTAAAAACACTCAGAACACCTTAGCAAACTGCATAACAGCAGATTTTGCTCAGAAAATCTAAAAACAAGTTAATTTGTTATTATTGAAACAAATCAGATTGTATTTATGTATGTAATTAATTCTGAGATCGTTTTGTTGTTACTGCATTTGCTGTTAAATTATGAACAGTTGAATGGTTGTAATCTTTTTAACATAAAATCACGTCAAAAAGAATTGTGACTTTTATTTTCTATTTGACTAATTGGCCCAAAGAACCTGAAAAATAATATGACTCTGACGCTGGGCCATGAGAAGGGCATGATTACTTTTGGAGATGGAATAATGTTATACACTTGTTTTGGTTCATTTTGGTCTTCTATGAAATGATGATAAATGGTCTCTCAAGAGCTATTACCTCCTAGACCATTTAGTTTCTTGAAAGAACTTACACAAAGGGAGATGACTGTACTGCGGTAAAATTGAAGTGTTTTTCCATGCTTTATTTTGTTGTATACACATTCTATAAATACCTTAGTCAATACCTGGAAAGGTTTTTTGTAAGTTCATTCTTTTGATATGTTGTTCCTTCTTGCATCATACATTGATTTAGCCCATCTAAAAAAACAATATAATTGACCATTTGTGTTTGTTCTTTTGCCTTGGTTACATGGTAGAGCATATAAAGAAAACAAGGTAAATGGTAGATCAATTAGATAGAGCACATCCATTCATAAGCATATTTAGAGGCATTTATAGCACACTAGGCTCTAAGGAACCCTTTTAGCTAATGAGCTGTTGATAAATGGGTTTTGTCTCTGAGAAACAGCTTCATGTGAGAGCTGAGCTCTCAGGAGACACTTTACAATGCTAACTCCTCTCCCCGTCACCCAGGTGTTTGTGAACTGCAGCGGCAAACACAGCGATCTAGCACACCCGTTCGGCTACCTAAAGGCCAGCACTACGCTCACCTGTGTCAACCTCTTCGTTATGCCTTACAACTATCCCGTCCTGTTGCCACTCCTCGGTACGTGTGTTTCCTCATTGCCATTTTATTTTTTGCACATTTTCAACCTTATGCCATACATTACCTTATTCATATACTTTTTTTGGTAACACTTTATTTTAGTGTCCTTGTTACATATGTTACATGTACGTACCATAGTAATAATAGTAAATGATGCATAATTACATGCAACTAACCCTCAACCAAACCCTAATCCTACCCTAACCCTATAGTAAGTACATGTAGTTGCTTAATATTACTCAGTACTTAAATATATAATTACACTGTAACAATGACACCTTAAAATAAAGTGTAACCTTTTTTTTTTCTATAGCACATTTCATACATAGCAGTGGTGCTTTGTTTAGCCATGATAAAGAGACATAAAAATAAAAGACAGTTCTCAATTGTAAAATCATTTAACGAATATAAAAATAATAATTAGAAGCATTTAAAAATGTAATTTAACAAACAAATGAAAATGAATGAATGAAAGAAAAAGAACACAGACACACACACATACAATACACTTTAACATTTATACACTTAAGTGTCCACTTGGGGTTGCACAGACTAGTCGACTTTAAAGGGATAATTCACCCAAAAATGAAAATTCTGTCATAACTTATTCACCCTCAAGTCGTTCCAAACCTGGATGAGTTTATTTCTTCTGTTGAACACAAAATAAGATATTTTAAAGAATGTTGGTAACCAGACAGTTGATGGTAGCCATTGACTTCCATAGTATTTTTTCCTACTATGGAAGTTAATGGTTACAGTCAACTGTTTGATTGTAACTTAAGTAACTAACTTAAGTAATGCATTCATATATCTGATAAAGAACTGAGGAAAATAAGCTGTTATGTAGGAACAATAGACTTGTGGGCAGCGCTGTGTCATTTTCCATAGTTGTGCTCAAGGCAACCCCGCGTTCGAGTCTCAGCTCGAGGTTCAGGCTTATTTGTTCATTAATGACGTCATCAGCGACAAGTCGACTCTATTTTAATCACATAAATGTCGTTCAACCCCTAGTGTCCACATGTTTCTGTTTTTTTTGTATGTTTTTTTCTGCATAAATTGTGTAAAATTTCTGTGTCTCTTTCATTTCCTCCTGAGAATTAAATAAAGGAAGCATTTCAGCTCTGGAATGTAATGTGGTGGCTTTCTACAGCAAACTTACCATCTCTTATTCTCCTTACAGATGATTTGTTTAAAGTACACAAGCTTAAACCAAACCTCAAGTGGCGTCAGGCCTTTGAAATGTACCTGAAGTCCATGCCTCCTTACTTTCTCTTGGTAAGATGCTCTTCTTTCCTACTTTAAAAAAAAAACATCCCAATAGAGCACAGAAGTGTCCTGTTTAGAAAAAAAGACATCCTTTGTGTATATAAATCTATGCAATGTGCAATTCATGGGCTGTTAGATGTTCTTAAGGGTCACTTGTAATCTGACCTCTTTCATGAGTTGTATTTGTTCTGTAGTCTGTTAACAGCTGTAATGAGGTCAAGGATATGTGCTCTGAGTGCAGATTCATGCTGAGTGTGTCCTCATTTTCACTTCCTTTGTATCTGCTTCTCCACTCTTCCTCTCTTTTTTTTTTACTGAGTGCAGCCTCTCAAGAAGGCGCTAAGGATGATGGGAGCCCCAAATCTCATCTCTGACAACATGGATTGTGGCTTGAGCTACAGTGTAATTTCCTATCTAAAAAAACTCAGTCAGCAGGTGAGTGTGATTCAGCTGCTCTGTTTCCTGGCAGTTAAACCCGCAGTTTTTTGTTGAAATTATGTTCAATAGTATCCAAACTCATATCATTCCTTTAAATATTCTATATTACATGTCAACGTATTATATTAATTTAGTAATAAATCTTGTTTGTATGAGGTTTGAGTGCTTTTTAAATCGAGTTGTACTTGATTTTGTAGGCAAAGATTGAGTCAGACCGTCTGATTGTGTCTGTCGGGAAGAAGCCTTCTCATGAGATGGGCATCAAGGTGAAGAACCACTCAAGCGCCCTGTCTTTGGCTCACCGCCGTGATTTCAAGCAGCTCCTGCAGGGCATCATGGGTGAGGTACCCCTCCGACTCATCGACATGAACTTCAAAGAGTTTGCTGGATTCCAGATTGCACTTCTCAACAAGGTACAGACAGTTTGAGTGAGGCTGAATTACATTACAGGGTCTATTTGAAATGAACCATGTCTCAGTTCACGTTTGGTGGTTAGAATGTAGTTATGCTAACATGGACAGAAGCATTTTCTTCCTGATGCTGGTTAATTCTGATTAATCTTAATATAAGTCTTAGTGACTTGAAAACATATGCAATTGTCTTTGGGTTAGACTAAAATGTAACTTCTATAGTCATTTACTAACCTTCTCTTCAAGGATTTGAAGCCCCAGGCCTATAGGAACGCTTATGATATTCCGCGACGGAACCTTCTAGATCAAGTGACTCGGATGCGTTCTAACCTTTTGAGGACAACGCAGAAGCTGATCAGAGGCCAGGATGATGGTAAATGTACCAAAGAGACAAAATACATTTTGCTAAGTTTAGTTAGCCTTTCGATTTTCACAGTCAAAAAAGGTCATTGACTGTTGTCAGTGGTGTAGCAATGCATGAAGCACAGCTCACACAGAAGTCACTTTCAAACCAAGCAGCTTTCTGAAAAAGAAAGCAAGCCGTAGTTTGTTTTTTGCCGTCCACGCAGAATGCGTTTTTGCATTCCACTTCACTGTTTTTCTAGGTAAACAAGCGCTTGACAGATGTTGGCATTTCACATCTTTTGCAGTGTCTCACGCATGACACATGCATTCTAAAAATGTGGCGCTCAAGATCAACTTCAAGTTTAATTCAACTTAATCAAGATATCATTTTTTTCCCATTCCACTGACCTGTGTATCGCATTTTTCCGCAAAAACGTGTCCTGTGTGAGCCGGCCCTATCAATGACCGTTTGCATTTAGCATAACAACAAGAGACACTGTTTCTTTTCAGTACAAGAGTTACATTTCTAATGCTGACATTCCATCAAAAATGTTCATGAATGGATAGTTAACATTTGTTTGATATTAAACTTTTTTTTTTCATGATTTCGTAGACTCCTTGCACAGTATTCCAGTTGGGCAGATGGGAAATTATCAGGAGTTTCTTAAGATGATGCCATCACCTCTGCGTGAGATTGATCCAGACCAGCCTAAACGACTGCACACATTCGGCAACCCATTCAAACAGGACAAGAAGGTGCTTGCACGTTAAACCTATTGCTAAACAATTACAGGTCAAAATGGACGTTTTTACATACTAAGTTTTTTTTTGTTTTCCCTCTTCTTCCTCTCCCAACAACAGGGAATGATGATAGATGAAGCAGATGAGTTTGTGACAGGGCCACAAAATAAGAAGCGAAATAACACGGGGGATCTAAACTCGGGCACTGCCCTGAAGAGGCGGAGGAGTATGTCCCCACTGTTGCGCCGGCCCCAAACCCCTCCAATAATAACCAATCATGTACTGGGCAAGGGCCCCGCAGGGACTCAAGGACAGCAAGGAATCATTAAACCCATCCCACTACACAAAGGTAAAGTTCTCTGAGCCACAGCTGACTGAATCTTAGCTTACTGTGTAGCGTATACTGTTTGTATTTTAATTTTAAGTGAAACATTAGACATTGGGGTGGGCGATATGACCAAAATCTTGTATCATGATACAAGTCATTTTTATTTCATGATAACTATATATATCACGATATAGTTATTTTTGCTTTACATAAGATTTTAATGATATCAAAATATTTGATACGATTCTTTTCACCATTTTCAATATCGTTAAAAATCTAATACTATCCTAAAAATAAAAAAACTCTCAAGCTTACTGAAGACAAGTAAACTGAAGAAAAAGCAAAGAAAACAAACTACAAAAGAACAGACACAAATGAATTAGACCTACCTGAAAACTCCAAGCACTAGAAATACTACATAAAATGTATGAAGTAATCAAATGTATAAAAATTAAATATACATTTATTCTTATCAAAGGATTAGTTCACTCCAGAATTAAAATTTCCTGATGATTTACTCACCCTCATGTCATCCAAGATGTTCATGCCTTTTTTTCTTCAGTCGTAAGGAAATTAAGGTTTTTGAGGAAAACATTCCAGGATTTTTCTCCATATAGTGGACTTCAATGGGAACCAATGGGTTGAAGGTTTCAATGCAGCTTCAAAGGGCTCTACACAGCAATAAGGGTCTTATCTAGTGAAACGATCTGTCATTTTCTAAAAAATAATTAAAAATGTATACTTTTTAACCACAAATGCTCGTCTTGCACAAGCTCTGCGATGCGCGTCCATGCATAGTCACATTGGAAAGGGTCACGCGTGATGTAGACGGAAGTACCGACTCAGTGTTTACAAAGCGAATGTGCCAACGCCCTTTACAAAAAAAAAGCTAAAACAACGATGTCGGACAATTTTGAAAAAACCTCCTTCTCCACACATGTAAACACTGGGTTGCTTTTAAACCGCAATACTTAAAAACGCATGCAAACGATAAACTTTTGTGACTGGTTGCACAGCAACGTCACATGAGCTTAACCGTTACAGAGACAATAGTCCAAAATCTCTACCTCTATATCGGTCACCTCTAGTGGACATTATTCCACATTTTCAAACAGTGGTAAGCTACATTTTGTCACGTGACCTCATCAAATTGCCTGTTTGTAGTAACCAGTTGTTATCTTGCAAAAATGTTCTTTTCCATTTTCAATAATAAAAAATAAAAAAATCAGTTTGATCAAATAATTAGTCCATAAAAGATCAGAGCTGTAATTACTTCTGGTTGAGAGTGCATTGCATTTTTTTGCTAAATACGTAAAATGTTTTAATGTTTAGAAAGCCATTTCTTATACTCATCAAGGCTGCATTTATTTGACCAAAGTACCGTAAAAACAGTAATATTTTGAAAAAAATTTCTATTGTAATATATTTTAAAATGTAAATTATTTCTGTGATGGCAAATTATCATTACTCCAGTCTTCAGTGTCACATGATCCTTCTATGGATCCTTCTATGATGATTTACTGCTCATTTCTAATTATTATCAATGTTGAAAAGTTGTGCTGATAATTTTTTTTCTGGATTCTTTGATGTAATAGTAATCTTTTGTAACATTTTACATGTCTTTACTGTCATTTAGATCAATTTAATGCATCCTTGCTGAGTAAAATTATTAATTTCTTTCTGCCCCCAAACATTTGGTAGCATATATACTATATACTGCTGCTATTCCACTGAAAAAGTAACCATGAATTAAAGCAATGTCATCATTTGTTTTCTCCTACAGGAGCCGAAGAGAACAGTGTAGGGGGCACGGAAAGCAATGGGGAGCGGGAGCCTGGCGATGATGCTGGGGACGAGTGGCCTGGAGGAGTGGATGGAGAGGGAGAAGGAGAAGGACCTGCACCTGCGGAGGACAGAGGAGAGGTGGAGGCACCAGACGGCGAGGAGGAGAGAATAGGACTGGAGAACTGTCTGGACGAGAGACTCTCTGATCACACACAGAACTGTGAGGACCTGAGTCCTCCAAGCCAGGAGGAGGCAATGGAGGGCAATGGAGAAGACACTCCAGAACAGGGCACAATCGTTATGATTCCCCTGGAGGGGAGCAACGCGGAGCTGCGCACTCGAGTCATCAAAGAGGTCCGCAAGCCTGGCCGTAGTGAGTATCTAATTATAATGCCAAATTAATTCTTAAGCCCATTCATTTCTTTATTCGCTTTGAATTATTGTCTAGGTTTAATCAAGTGGACTTGCACTATTAAAGAGGGTATATATTGTAGGATTTAATAAAGCCATTGCTCATTCTTTGGTGCAGATTATGAGGCAGTATTCAGGTTACTGGAGGAGGTTAAGGGGCCAGTGTCAGTGCAGAGGTACTTTATTCATCATGCCATCAAAGAGGCAGCCAGGTAAGAGCTTTCTTTAAACCTCACATGCCTTTCATGGTCCTCTCACACCATAGAGGATGTCAGTATGATGTTGTACTTAATAAATTTGTTATGTACTTCTGTCATACATACAAAGTTCTGTCATGAAACTCTAGATGACACAGTCTGGTTGCAATTACATCATTCTCTGTACAGTACAGCTGATTTCTGCTGTTTCAGTTGCCAATGAGCAACTATAAGCGTTCATCTATTATTTCAGTTTGATTTTTAGTAATCGAAGTAAGTTTTTCAAGTTTATTTTTTTTCATCTAATATTTATATTTTATTTTATTTCAGCTTTATTTCAATTAACAAAAAATATTTTTAATAGTTTTAGTTTACAATAACAGCACTGATCCTCTGCCTCTTGAATGTTCACTTTTTATTATTATAATTCAATTATAATTCTTATAATTATTCATTTTAATTTTTAGTCACAGACATGTACAATCAAATCAAAAGCCCAAAAAATAAAATACATTTTTTGGATTAAGGCTATGGGTCTTATAACAAACAGTATAAGACTTTGAGCTCTGTTTAATGTACCAAAATTCATTGCATAAAATTACACAGCATTCTCTCCAAAGTTAGTGCAGAAGCTCACTGATAGCCAACTAAAATAATTTTAAAAATCTTTAAATATTCTTAAAACAAAACAAATTTATGTTAGAAGCAAAATTCCATATAAACAAAATATTATTTAATGTTTTAAGCATAACCCCCACTAAATTTTCTTATATTCATACTTCAAACAAGTAAATGTATCAATGAAAAAGAAAAACGTAGGATATATTCTCTATATGCAAGTTTTTTTTCTTTATATTATTTAGATATTTTACTGAAAATAGGATTTTATATATATATATATATATATATTAATATAATGTAAATAAATCCAGCTAAATATCTCTGTCTCTGTCAGGTTTAAGAAGCGTGTGCTGATCCAGCAGCTGGAGACCGCTCTGGAGGAGATTGAAGACAAACAGATGCTGCCCGCACAACTCAACAATATCCACAGCAGATAGTGGGACGTCCCATCTCACCGCTGAGAGACACGCGAGAAGTGGCAGAGCATGCCGACTGAGCACACGGGTTTGAGACAGACCCATCAGCCTCAGTACGTAGCGACGGAGAGAGAACATTAAGGAGGATGGAGGCCTGTCTGGCTCACGCTCTGGTCCAGGCGCTTCCAGTTACTGAATTGTGTCATAACTCTGAAAGAGTGCTCACAATGGAGAGAGGCGTTCCAGGTTTGACAGGGGCTTTCTGTCCATTTCTAGGCTTTGCGGACCTGAAAATGATGTAATTTAACCATAAAGTAATGAATAATGAACAAGCACACTCCAGAAAAGCCAAGCCTCACCCACTATGTGATATTACAGGGTCATCTGAGGCAGAGGTCAGCGTCTGTCACGTGATTACTGTATGTCTATATATTATGTATGTCCACTGTTATTTGGCATCAATGGATTGTTCAAAGGAGATAATAGTATGGAAAATCTAAGATCGATTTGTGTTTGCATGAAATGCCCACAAGTCAAACAACTCAGTTGGACCTTTAAAGCAGTCTGGATCAGGAACTACACCAATGTAAACCTCTCAAAAGCAATAACCCTACAATCATCAGTACGCCAAGCTCAATTTTACTCCCTAACTGTGGAAAACAAATGGATTTTTCAGAAGAATGTCCTTGAGACTTTGGAGATTTGGTAGCTGGGCTGTTGTTGTATTTGTGGTGATATGTAATGTCACATAGATTAGCATCATTCAGTGTCCTATAAGCAATAGTGTCCAATGAAAATACAAACACCTTGTCCACACTTGGGAAATGCCAACTATTGTGTGGAACGAACTGGTCCACAGCAGAGTTTTGATTGTGTCCAGTATGTGGTCACCTGACATGTTTGGTCATCCTACGCTTCTCATCAGGGGAGAAGTCGCAGACTCCGAAGGTTCATTTCACAGACGCAAGTTACATTAGTGACCACATTCTTGTTGGTTCTGTTCATTTTTAAAAACAGAGGTGTACTACTTTTTAATGTTCATAAATACTAAAGATTATTTTTGGATGGTATTCCTACAAGAACATAAAAAATATTTTAAGAATTGTATAAAGCATTTTGTAAACTGATATTATATAGACAAAGTTTTATGATTTTTTTTATAAAAACAATGAAAATGAAAAATAAAAACAAACATACAAAGGAAAATGTGTGCATTATTGTATAATTTTATATATTCAGTACCGTTCAAAAGTTTGGGGTCAGTAAGATTATTTTTTAAAGAATTAACACTTTTATTCAGCAAGGATGCCTTAAATTGATCAAAAGTGACAGTAAAATATATTTACAGTGTTACAAATGATTTCTAATAGATGCTGTTCTTTTGAACTTTCTATTCTTAAAAGAATCCAGATTTCTCTAGAAGGATTTTTGTCTTGTTTTCCAGTGCAAATATCTAAAAAGATTAATTTACTTGACAAGCAAAGTGATATTAAATAAAAAGTCTTATTTTCTGTGAAATTGATCAAAATGAAATATGATTAAAACAGGAAAAAATATCTGCCAGTGGGCTCAGAAAAATCAACTTAATTTTAAGCTTAATTCAAAACCCATTGACATATTTTTGTTTTAATTGTAAACTCTGATATTTTATGCCATGACTTTATGAATTTAAGACTTTGCTCTTAAGGCCCAAATGAAGACATTTGCATACCAGCAGAAAGGCCCTGTAAGTAGCTGTAGTCATTTTTTCTCTTTCAACACCTGCACCTCTCATCTCATTTATAGACCTGATTGTCTATTATGGTGTCACTGTTTGCATCATTAGTGCTAGTTAGTTTGGCAATGCCTGATACATTGCAGGGCTTAATGTTACAACATTATGACGGGAGCATCACTATGAGGCTGATAAAAACTTAGCACTCAGTACTTTGCCATTATGATACCAAAATACACCATCTTTTGTGATGGGGAAATGAGCAAGCTGAGAAGCTAGCAAATAACTGTAGAAATGGTGGACATAATTTTTTTTTTTTAAATCCTTCTGAAAATGATTCCAAATTCCAAATGATACCTGCCATTATCGTTATAGTTGTGGCATGGACTCTAATAACGCAAGTATTATCTCACAAAAGGTAATATGATCTTTATCAGTGTTTAAATCAATGTCATATAAGCTATTAATACCAGAAGAGACTAAATAGTGTTGGGATAAGTGGGTTGCCATTGCAGGTACTTAGCAGGTCTCCTCTAACAAAAAAAAGGGGCTTAGTGAAGGATTAGTATAATTACAGGCTTAAACTGGACTGTTTCTGGACCAACTGCCCATTCTTTACTTGCATGGAAAACAATGCATAACCAGGTTGATTTACCACAACCACATTATGTCCTTGAATGCTCCAGATCCAAGCATAAAATTCATTATAGCATGACAAAAACGTTTTGGCCGGTTAGCAGGTCTTGACATTGCAAAACAATCTTTGTAGCGTAAAACGAACATGCTTAATCGTATAATCTCTTTTAGTTTCATACACATTCAGGATAAACCAGACTTAAGGGGCAAAAATAAGTGGTTTTAATCCAAGTTACAAATTCATCAATAAAATTTTAGAATTTATTAAGGTAAAAATAAGGAGTTGTGTCTCAACATGAAATAAATCAGAAAACATTGCCCTCCCCCAATCCCCCTCCCCCCTCAAAAATGTTTACCATTCATTCCCACTGAGTGTTCACAGTATTGTTAGAATTGCTATTATTCTACATCTATTGTGGCCCTGCTCAGACATGTTTTAATAGTTTCAATCACTCTCAGTATTATTTAAATAAGTTCAAATTTGAATTTCAGCAATCAGAGCTACTGCTTCTGAACACAAAAACAATTTATGGTCCACAATATCGACCTCAATTAAGAAGGGTACAGGGAAGAACCTGTTGCAGTTGGGGGTTCAGTTTAGCCAAAAAACATGGCAAACCAACATCGTACATGATAGGATTCGTGCCCTGTGCGCGACAGCCAACCGGAGGGCTACAGCCGTAACCTACAGACTTAATTAAGACTCCCAAGCAATAACAAGTATTTACAAACATATCAGCTGGAAAAGGAGTTGGCACAGTCCATTGACAAATAGTAACCACAAGAGATGCGTGTTTGTACAGCATATTCACATATACATAAAGACAGGAAAATATGCTTATTTTCCCTTCCAACCGAGGAGCTAAAAAATAAATTTAAGAAAGAAAAACGAAATGAAACCGGACAAGGCAGCCCACAGAAGGCCAGTCTCAATGAAAGTTTTCCAGTTTGCGTAACCGCAGGGGATTGGAGGGCAAGGCCTGGGGACTTGGAGTGGAGGACTCCTGCTCCGGAGCGCAGAAGAGTACTCTGCCTCGGTGATTGAACAGGTAGAACGACGGGTGATTCCTCAATGTGTCAAATGTCCTGTTAGAGCAAACAATAAAGAGACATAAGTGAGCTCGATGCAAGTTATTTCTGATATAGCCAGGCATTAGTCTATGAGCTTACTTGTTTTTGAGCTCTGAAGAAGCATCCATGTCTTTGAACTCGCCTGAGATGTGCACTATGCCATAACACGTGATCACAAACGACAGCAAAGTCTGTAACACTATCTGAAAACACAACACAAGAGAAGCTGTATTGAGGGGAAACAAATGCATGCGATTCAATATGATCAATGTCTGGTGTTTGATTGCAACTTACATCTATAGGTAATGTTTCGTTCTCTTTTTCTGTCAGTCGCATGTAGGATCGGTCTAGAAAAAGAAAAATCTTTTTAGGATGTATGAGAGACATTCCCTCTAAACAAAGGGGTACAACAAGTCATTTTGCAGAGTTACAGAGTCGGAAGTAGCACAATACCACCATTCTTGCACATTAAAAGTTCTTATATTTAAGTTTACAACTGGATTTGTTTTTTGCAATGGGCACATTTGCATGTTTGCTCAAGTTTAGAATTCTCTATGCTTGGCATATAATGCAAAGCTTTTTTTTTTGCAAGTGATAATACATGCAAAAAGAAGTATCTAGCGCTAACTGTTTGCATCTTGTCATGGGAAGCTTGTGTCGTTTCCACAAATCGGTTCTTTCAAACAGTAAAAAAAATTATAATTATATCATCCCGTGGTCTCTAACATTCCAGTCACATTAAGTGCCCTTATTATGCTTTTTTAAATATTACCTTTCATGCAGTGTGCATTGTAGCTGTTTGAGAGTTTAAGGCCTGGTTTCACAGACAGGGCTTAGATTAAGCCAGGATTAGGCAGTAGTTTAATTAGGATATTTAAGTAGCTTTTATAAACTTAAACATTATACTGATGTGCATACTGAGACAAAACAACGACACTGCCATATTTTAAGAGATGTCTTTGCTTTCAGTTAAAACAGCTCAAACATATATTAGTCTGGGACTAAGCTTAAGTCTTGTCTGTGAAACCGGGCATAAAATATCCACAAAATTTTAAAGATCAAAGTGCACAACAAACAAGGTTATTGTCTCCTAAAAGAAAGGATAAATTCTGAACTGCCGAAACGAGTCGTCAGCAATTTCAGTCTCACTTCCGCAACATATCTACGTAGGTTAGTAAAAAATTTGCATAAAGCCAGTAGGGGTGTGCACAAATAGTCAAATATTCGATTTTTCGAAAAATAAGAATACTATTCGAATTGTTACATGTTGCTTTGCTGGCCATAAATGCAGTGCACGCAAACTAAAACTCAGTTATAACTAAGTGGCAGTTTAAGCGACACCATTTCCAACTAATAACGGAAAACTTAATATGCGTTTTGGACGTTCATTTACACGACAACAGAAAATGCAAACAGGCCTGAAAATGCGAACTTTTGAAAACGGGTTAAGTGCAAGTTTTTGAAAACAATACCGTTATCATCTCCTTGTAAACTACTAAAACGCAAATCTGTGAAAACGGTGACAGCATGCGTATTACGCGTTTAGTCTAGGTCCATAGTGTTTCTTTACAAAGTGACATCGCCAACTACTGGCCTGGCATGAATAATACCGTGCTTTAGTCATTTTCACGGATCCGTGTGAATGGGGATCATTTTGACAACGTTGTCATCTGTATAAAGAAAAAACCTTTCCGTTTTTAGTACATCGTTGTCGTGTAAACGTACACTAAATGCACTGGGTGGCGCTATGGAGCTTGTAAAGTTGATTGTATTTGATGACAGTGTCATTATCTGCATCTAGGCGCAGTGAAGTTTGGAATTACTTTGATCAAAATCATTTTACTAAGTGACCTTACAAAATGGAGTTACTTTTGGATGGAGTTTCAGACACAAACAGGTACGGTTTTAAAACGGTTTAATTGGAAATCAATATATCTTATACGTGTGTGTGTGTGTGTGTGTGTGTGTGTCTGTGTGTGTTTAATTAAAATATCTTTCCATATATGGTGATTGGATTTATTGTGTTTAGAAGTGATAATATCGTTTTGTTATTTGAAGAGGTTTAATAAAGGTTTTTATTTATTTTTTTTTTAAATAAAATGTACGAGTCGGACATGCTAGAATGAGACGGTTCTCGGTTCAATGAGTCGAAAGCTGTCGGAACAATTCAGTTGAACCAGTCTATGAGTTGAACATGTTATAGAATCGCTCAATGTGAATCGTGAACGAATCTGTTCAATGAAAAGATCCGACTCAAACGAGAGATTCTGACATCACTGCTGCAGAAATAGCAGGTGAAATGGCATTATTTGGAAAGGAAACAAATTCTGGTTGCGAGTTATTTTTCATTTACTTCGTGAAGATTAATCAACACATTGCCTTTAGGGAAGGTTTGAATAATGTAAGTTTACATAGTAAAGATGACTAACGTTACTTCTGAAATACCAATCATACTGCGTTATATAAACGCCCCGATAAAACTCAACACGCACCGCACAAACACTGATCTTGCACAAGTCTCAGTCAGACTGCACGATAAGTGATTTATGGTAGAAAACAACTTCTTCCCGTGTATTGTGCTGTTATAAATGTTGAGTGTCAAAACCTAGTGAGCTGCCGACCAAGACAGCATTTTTGGACATAATGTACGTGTTCCCACACTCTCTAAATGCTCTCTACACAGGAATCTCACTCGGGTCTGAGTCCTGCTGAAGCTGTCATGCACACTGAGCTCTGCAGAGAGGCCGCACTCACCGCCGGACCACCATCAGCTAAGTTAACGTTACAGCTTACTAAACAACTACATGTCTGTCCAATTCACTCTCGTTTCTGGAAGAACAATACTTACGCTGTGCCGCTGAAAAAGCTGCGTGTGCCAAGGCGAAAAGGCCCACACCAACAACACCTTTCCAAAAGGACGAAGCCATTTTAACTCGAGAACAACCGATCGAGCCAATGCTGGGCGCGTGAAGCTCTCCTCAATGAGCGCTGCGTCATCACCGCCGCACTTCCGGTTGCCCTCTGCCACTTTAAACGTGCATTTAAAGAGACATACGTAGCGAATGTAGGCGAACAGAACAAAATAATAACATAATTACCTATGTTCAATATAAACACACAAACTCTCAACTCAACATTCAAAAGTAACTCAAAAGTCTCTACAGTAAAAAATAAAATATAACTGAATAAAACCCCACAGCTCTACACTGACCCAGAATCTTAAAAATTGAACTGTACAGAATGTATGATCTATTTTACCTACATTTATGAATGTAATACTTACCTAAACATATTCGTTTCATGTACGATTAAAAAACTGTTGTCTTCAAAAGTAATCTAATCACCTGTAGTCTACCTAAAAATCAACATTTGTTTCTCAATAGAATATAAAACTACTGCTTTAAACAAATTAGGTATGCATTTTTTTTTTTATTACACGTTATTATTACTTTATTATTTCACTGCCACTACAGCTGTACACACAATTAACTAGTGAATATAATGATCAAAACAGTAGCTGGTTTTCTGAGGCTGTGCGCCTCAAATATAAATTTGGCAATATAGGAAAATGTTTAAAGAGATATGAGGGTTTTATACCAAAAAGTTGGAGTGCATGGGGATTTGAACTTGTCATTGCAGGAATATTCCATCATGAATGTAGCTTTAATATTCTAATTTAAAATTCTAAACCATTTGAAATATGTTATTAGTGCTGTCAAATCGATTAATCGCAGCATCTAAGCATAAACGTTTTTGTTTATATAATATATTTGTGTGTGTCTGTGTATGCCTATATATATGCACATATATTATATAAACAAAAACTTTTATGTTAGATGCGATTAATCGATTTGACAGCCGTAATAGTTATATAGATTGTTCGACAATGACGATGCAGAATAAAAGGAAACGACCCTCATGCGCAGCGTTTGCCCAGTATGAACTGCTCGAACACATTGTTGGGTTGTCATGTGACGTCACGTGCAGTGGGCGGGACGTCGCTGGGAATCAGGAACAATTTACAGCAGCCTATGATTGTCTCTGCTAATACTCCTGCCTGTGTTCAGCGATCCTGAGCATAGTGCATTCATCTTCTTATATATTTTGCACCTAAAAGAAATGCCAACATGGGCTCTACATGTGAAGTGAACGCCGCGATGAGTGTTTGGAGAACACTGCCTCTGTTTGTTTTGGCGAGCTCCCTCTGCTTGTGCCTGAGCAGAGCTGAAGACAGTGCGATGGAGAACATCGTGACAGAGAAGAAAGCTGAAGAAAGCCACAGACAAGACAGTGCCGACCTGCTGATCTTTATCCTGCTCCTTACCCTGACAATCTTGACCATATGGTTGTTCAAACACCGCCGGTTCAGGTTTCTGCACGAGACTGGACTGGCTATGATATATGGTGAGAACAGTCGTGATAGCAGATCATTTGACTGATCGAACATATGAACTGTGAAGTCGGCTGTATGCTTCCCGCGATAAAGTGGGATCTGTTCATTTAAGTACGCCATGTATGAATATGACTGTCCAAAGGGCAGTGTGGGAGTTGTAGCACAGGGCCTGTAAGGTGTAGCACTCCAGCAGGAGTTAATCTGCCTCCCTGCGTTCCCTGCATATGTTGGCTGCTTTAAAAACCAATGCAGCCAATTTAAAGTTTTATTTTTTAGTGAAGTTTTATTTTTTTCTAATTTCCAGTGTGTAAATTTAGTGCTTCAACTTAAACTTATATCAGTTTGCTGCAAAGGCAATGTTTCTCATTTTCATTTAAAGATTTTTATATTGAATAATATTATTTTATTATATATATTTATTTGATTTGATTTTTATTTTAGTTAAACAGTGTTTTTAATAGTTTTACTTCCACCACAGAACATCTCGCAATTCTGACTTGCTAGAATAAAAAGTCGCAATTACCTTTTTTAATTTTTTATTCAGTGGAAGAAACAAGCTTCCATACAGTTCAGCCCCGGTGATGCTGGGGAAAGTCTTGGCAGGCCGCTTACGGCCTAATTTTTGCCATAGAATTAGAAATGAATACATAAAAACAGAATAATTTTAATAAAATGCGATGTTTCTATCTCTCATCAGGGTTGCTTGTGGGTGTCGTACTGCGTTATGCTATTCATGTGCCCAGCAACATGAACAATGTTACATTGAGCTGTAATGTCAATGCCAGTCCAGCTACACTGCTGATGAATGTCAGTGGTAAGTTCTACGAGTACACACTGAAAGGAGAGATCGGTGCCAATGAAGTCAATGACATTCAGGACAACGAGATGCTCCGCAAGGTAAAATATCACATCACAACAATCATAGAGGAGCCGTTCGACACATATTCAGATGAATTTGAATAGAACACTTGACTTCAACAACAAATGCTATGGGGAATTTATTTGAATATGACTCATACTTGCTTCTGTATTTTTAGATGGATATCCAGTCTGTTTTGCTGAACTCGTTTATGTTTTTCCAGATGCTTCAGGCAAATTCCTGATTTAACTTTGTACCAATAATTAAATTTTCTCACACATACTAATTCAGTGCCTGACAGAATCTGTGGTTGGTTCAGTCTCAAAACGATATTTCTCTGTTAGAACATGTCCCTCAGGTGACAGCTGCATGAAACTGCTTCTATATCGGTTAAAACATGAGGTTTAAGAGTTGCATAATTTAGTTGTTGAAATGTATGATAATTACATGTGATGTTTTGCATAGAAAGTCACACTATATTCAATTATTGAACACTTGGCTCCAGTCAAACCACTAATAAGAGGAAATAGCTCAGATTTTGGTTGCACTTTATTTTACAGTACGTGCTTTTACGTGTACTGGGAAAGTACTGGGAAATTTGAGGTAACTGCATGGGTTAAGGTTAGGTTTAGGGGTAGGTTCAGGGTTAGTACCTAGTTATTACCCAGTTATTGCAATTAAAAAAAAAGATTTCTATTTCAAATAAATGATGTTCCTTTGAACTTTCTATTCATTCTAGAATTAATGTATCACGGTTTCCACAAAAATATTAAGCAGCACAACTGTTTTCAACATTGATATTAATAATAAATGTTTCTTGTGCATCAAATCATCATATTAGAAGGATTTCTGAAGGATCATGTGACCCTGAAGACTGGTGTGATGATGCTGAAAATTCAGCTTTGCATCACAAGAATAAATTACATTTAAAAATAATAATAAAAAAAAAAACATTTTAAATAATATTTCACAATATTACTGTATTTTTGATCAAATAAAGGCAGCCTTGGTGAGCATAAGATAATTATTTCTAAAACATATATCTTTTCTCATCGATTAATGAAATGCCTATATCTGTATCTTTCTATTTCTATTTCAGGTGACCTTTGACCCAGAGGTCTTCTTTAATATTCTCTTGCCCCCCATAATTTTTCATGCTGGATACAGTTTAAAACGAGTAAGGGCTGTTTTTTATTGATTAATACAGACAAATGTTGTGTGCACAAGATCATGTAGTGTTCAACATAGACAAATCAAAGACCATTATTCAATTAATTTCTTCTCTCTATCTGTTTCTCAGAGACATTTCTTCAGGAACTTGGGCTCCATTCTTGTCTATGCATTTGTGGGAACCGTGGTGTCTTGTTTCATCATTGGGTCAGTCTTTTTTCAGTACTTTTTTGAGTGGTTGCTTTAATGATGAGGGTGAGAACCAGCTCTCAGAGGTGTGCTGTTTGTATTTCAGGTTGTTAATGTATGGCTGTGTGACGCTGATGAAGCAAATTGGCCAGCTGGGTGGTGACTTCTTCTTCACTGATTGCCTTTTCTTTGGTGCCATTGTCTCAGCCACTGACCCAGGTATTACAGTCAAAACTCTCTGTAACAGTGCCTAAATGCAGTCATGAGTGTTTTGGTGTGTATTAATCAAATCCCTTTATCTAAAAAATGTTTGCAAGAGGGATGTGTCATGTAACTCCTAGAAACTAAGCCTTGCTGTAGCAGAATTGACCTGCACTATGCTATTTAGAGCAATTTGATCTATCTTTAAAATCTACCCTTTTCAAAGCTCGTCCCCCCTTGGTTACTGTTGCTCACTAAGACAAGCTGCACAGAACATCCCATAGAAATGAATGTGAGAATGCTATTAAAAGTGCAATCTTCAGTAAAATGTGCTCCTAAATTGAATGGATGTTACTCTTACTTTAAAAAACAACATTTTACAATAACAATTTACTATCAGTAGACTCTGGACTTCCATTAGAAATTGCATTAAAATAGAGAAAAAGCATGTCTGATGACGGCAACAGTTGCTAAAGCAGGATTGGTCGGTAATGTTGTTAACGCAGGGCTTAGCGAAGGCATTGATTTATGCTTTGTTTTGTAGTGACAGTTCTGGCCATCTTCAATGAGCTGCACGTGGATTCTGACCTGTACGCTCTGCTGTTTGGAGAAAGTGTCCTGAACGATGCCGTCGCTGTCGTACTGTCCTCGTAAGTCCTCTACTGCCGATGATCACACACTGCTATGTGTAAACAAACTGCTTTTGTTGGTTCATTCATTAATATTAATGATTTTGAGATATAACTGTTTTGGGTTTTTATAAACTCAGTGCAGAATGAATAATTAACACTTTTCATTTAACACCCGATTTTTCCTCTGCTGGACCTATCATCTGCTCCAGTATGCTGCTTTATTACGGGAGGCAAAGTGGGGCGGGGCGTCACAGCCCTGGAGGTGTGGCTTATGCAGAGGGCGGGAACCAGACACTGAGAACGCCCCTCAATGGGTGTGCCACACATTTAGAGCTTTGAGCCTTCCGAGTGGATTTTTAGTGTGTGCATTGGCTGGTCTTTACCAGAACATGCAGAGTGAATGACCCACAGACATGCTTCACACCGGCACCTGTAGTGAACTCATCCCTCAAGGAAGTAGAATTCCTCTTTACTTCTATTTTAACCGCCTGTAGAGGACTCATGAAGTCCATCGGTTATAGATGGTGTGTAGATGATGAGGCAGAGCTGTGGGTATTTGCTGATTTGATGATAGTCCTTTGCTTCTTAGTTTGAAGTGATCCTGTGTTGCTCTAGAGAGTTTACTTTTGTTCCTACCTATCCTCTGTACTAAAACTCTAGCATGTAAGTACATCTCTCTAAAAAGCTATTCAATTTCATGAGGATTCAAAACTTCCTTGCTCAAATGAATTAATGTAGCTAAAAGTAACTGCTATTCTAAATTCTACCCTAATCCAAAGAAAAGAGTGTAATTTAAATTAAGCTTCAAAACCCCTCTTCCACAGCTAAAACTATGGAAAAGTTCACCAAAACCAGCACTCTTCCAGATGGTGTGTATCACCTGCTGCTATGCATATATTAACTTAATTCTCAGTAAGGTTCCCAGTCATTTCAGTCTGGTCTTAACCTTTTATGTGGAGTGTTTTAGCAGCGATTGTTTTTATGATTTAGGTTGTGATTGAGTTAAAAACTACATTAAGCACAACAGAAGACTAGTAAACAAAAGTGCTCATTTCACATTTCTCATTCTAAGGATCAGAGATGCATTGAAAAAACTAAATTACACAGAAACATTGACATTATGTTCCTCAGGGAACAAAATAGATGATAGAAAATGTATAATATGACCTCTTGAAGAAAACTGTCCAGAGAATGGGAAATAGAATATAAATTGAATATCTCTGATGAGCACACTTATCTGATACTAATAAGTTCAGATTTTGCCAAAACTTTAGCACACTTTTCCAGCCCTGCTCATAACGCTAATATTTGTTATGATTTTCCAATAGCGAATGGATCTTTATCCTTTTAGATTTTTGCAGGTTTGACATTGGAATTACTTGAATGGGTCTGTGTCATTTTTCCAGGTCTATTGTAGCATATCAGCCTGAGGGAAACAACAGTCACACGTTTGAAGCCATGGCCATGCTGAAGTCATTTGGCATCTTCCTGGGGGTCTTCAGTGGTTCTTTTGCTCTTGGAATGGCAACTGGAGTCGTAACTGCATTGATATCCTTTACTGGTTCAATATTGTGTGTCACTTTTTTTGTTGTTGGTATGAACCATGGTGCTTATGAAAAAGAAATGGGTTCAAATCTCATCTGTATTGATCGAATTCTTCTTCTCTCCACGTGATTGTTACTATTAATGTAAAATAATGTATCTAGTGGTTTATTCATCCTGAAGTTACTCCTTGACTCCCTTCCACGTTACTAAGTTCACTAAGCTTAGAGACTTACCATTGCTGGAGACGGCACTGTTCTTCCTCATGTCCTGGAGCACATTCCTACTGGCTGAGGCCTGTGGATTTACAGGTGAGCTTGAGTTCCCCATAGAATCTTCTAGAAACTACCTAGAAACATATTGCATACTTCTATATTTGAATGCTTGTTCCTGCTCATCCTGTTGGGTTCACCCTCAGGTGTGGTGGCGGTTCTGTTCTGTGGAATGACACAGGCCCATTACACCTTTAACAACCTGTCTCCTGAATCCCAGGACAGGACGAAACAAGTAAGATTAAAAAGTTACTTTTATTTTAGGCTCTCTCTCAGCCCACTCCCTAGTTTGCATGATGTACACTCAAAAGTACATTCAAATGTTTTTTTTAAATGTTTTAGAAAGAAGTCTCATCCCCACCAAGGCTGCTTTAATTTGATAAAAATACAGTAAAACAGTAATATTGTGAAATATTATTACAATTTCTATTCTATTATAATCTATTTTAAAATGTAATTTATTAGTGCGATGGCAAAGCTGAATTGTCAGCATCATTACTCCAGTCCTCAGTGGCACATGAAATCATAAAATATATGCTGATTTGATGCTAGAGAAACGTTTATCATCATCATCATTATTATTATTATTATTATTATTATTATCAATATTGAAAACAAATGCGCTGCTTAATATTTTTTGGAAATTTCTTTTTAAATGTATCTTTTCAGGGTCATTAGATGAATAGAAGGTTCAAAAGATCTATGTTTATTTGAAATACAAATCTTTACATTATAAATAACATTATAAATGTCTTTACTGTTATTTTTGGTCAATTTAATGTGTCCTTGCTGAAAAGTATTAATAATAAAAAAAAAAATCTGACTGACCCCCAACTTTTTTAAGGTAGTTTATACCTTGAAAACAAATTTAGGCACTAGCAAGGGCCTTGATCCAGTGAACATTGGGACACTGGTTACTCAGTTACATCATGTGACATGATTATGACATTGTACATTAAACCATACAGTAGCTAATATTTAGCAGCAAGTTATCATTGTTGTATAATGTCATTGTACATCTTCATTATAGCAACTAAAAAGTACAGTGCCATCATGAAATAGATGCTTGTCCTGCATTGATTTTTCAGAAGCAAAATAATGGCATCAATAGATAATAAGATAATAATGGCATTCAGACTTATAATACATACTATAATACAACAGGGCTCAACATTATTACAATATAAACATTAGTACAAAGTTATGAATAAATGAACAAATGAACAAATACATAAAACTATGTAGCTGTTTTTACAATGTAGCTGAACTGTAGCCACAAATCTTTTCTTTTTACCCTAGTAATGCTTTTACGTCAAAATTTTCTAAGGCAGGTCTGTTGAATTTGTCAGAGGTTGATCTATGAAATATGAACTGTATATAATATAAACATCTCACTATGATTTCATGTCACTGTGCTCTCTTTCAGTTATTCGAGCTACTGAATTTCCTGGCTGAGAACTTCATATTTTCCTACATGGGCTTGACATTGTTTACCTTCCAGAATCACGTCTTCAATCCAATCTTCATAGTGGGTGCATTCGTATCCTAAGACTTCAGCTTTGTGCCTAAGGACTAAATGAGCAGACAAAGTGATATAATAGTTAAATGCTCTCAGCAAATGTAAAACATGTGGAAAATCTGATGGATCACTATTATTAAAAAGGCAAGTGTTTGCTCATGTTAGACGGCAGTACTTTGCTTAATGTTATCAAGGAAGTGGCTGGCTGTTGTTGTTGAGTTATATGTCCAGGGTGTTACAGCTCATTGTGTTTCCCAGAAATCAATGGCCCAGAACCACTTTTTCATTAACAAAGCCCTCAGAAAGACTCAGGAAGGGCAACATGTCATGATTTTGATTAGGCTGTAGATGCTGTCAGTTCAGAATTAGCTCCATTTTTACAGCCACTCCTTGACACCACTCCACTCAGCTGGCCGTGTTTCTGGGCAGAGCGGCAAACATCTACCCCCTCTCCTTCCTGCTGAACTTGGGCCGCAAAAACAAGATCACCCCCAATTTCCAGCACATGATGATGTTTGCAGGTTTGTGCGTAGAGCTGCAACGGATTCCTATGGTTAGCCATGATTTAAACTACGAAGAACATGCCAAAACCAAAAGTCTTATCGAGGTTAAATAGTTTAGTCTTTCAAAATCTTTTTTTTTTTTTAAATCCATTTTGCTGGTTTATAGTCTGAACAGCTAAAAAAAAAAAAAAAAAATCCAAACCAATTCCATATGAGGTTTGAAATGTATTGACGTTTTTTGGAAATTATTTTCAGTCATAGTGGACAGATTGAATTTCAGTTTTTCATTCTTTTCCCATTTACTCTCACATGTGGCATTTACTGTGTACTGAGCGAACAAGTGAACAATTTCCATATACAGAACATGCATGAATGTGTAAATGGTAAAGTAATGCATCTGACGCTTGCGTTGTGTGATGAATTCAGCACAGCAGCAAGATTTCAATCTGGACATGAGCAAAGACTCTCACTGACTCTCTCTCTCTGAATCTGATTTGAAAAACAAATCAGATTTATGGCCAGTGTGAACCAATTCTTGGTATTTTCTTGCCCCACTGCTCACCAGGTCTTCGTGGCGCCATGACTTTTGCCCTGTCAATCAGGGATACGGCCACATATGCACGGCAGATGATGTTCTCCACCACGCTGCTGGTGGTTTTCTTCACCGTTTGGATCTGTGGTGGAGGCACAACTCAGATGCTGTCCTGCCAGAATATCCGGTCAGTTCTAACCTCTTCTTTAGTCTGAATGATCTTTTCCTGTCAGACATGTAGACTATGAGCATGGGTAACTCATTAGACATGTTTTTTTGGTCTTATTTGTGTCCTTTTTCATGTGGAAGTAATATGTAAACACCATGAGCCATATAAAACTCTTTTCCAAACTTATTTAGCAGCTAAAACTCACTTTTGAGTGGATGAAATTGCAACAAACTTTTTTGTTCTGTAAGTGTTTTATTACTTCTTGCTGTAATACTGTTTTGTGTTTGACAGTGTTGGAGTGGACGCAGATCAGGAGAACTTTGTAAGTGTTTTTGGTCTGCTGTAGTCAGACGTAGGGTTTTATATCAGAGCAGAGCTGTTTAATGATGGGTTTCCTCTGTGTCCATCTGCAGATCGGCCCTGATGGAGTGGAAAGGAGGAGCACTAAACATGAGAGCGCCTGGCCCTTCAGGATCTGGTATAACTTTGATCACAAGTATCCTTTGCTGTGTAGCTCTTATTAGTAACCTGCAAAAAGAACATAAAAGATATAATCTCTCTCAAATTTCTACACTGGATCTTCAAATCCATTTAGTTGGTTTATAGTCTGTACAGCAAAAAAATAAAAATTCTAAACCAATTCCATATGAGGTTTGACACATATTGATGATTTTTGGAAATGATTTTCATTAATAATGGCCTGGTGGGATTTCAATTTTTCATTCTTTCAGTTTTTCATACGTTCAGCACATGCATGAATGTGTAACCCCTGTACCAAAAAAACTAAGATAGACTTAGATAACCGTAACAGTTTCCATCCCGTTTCCAATCTTCCCTTCCTTGCAAAAATTTTAGAGCGAATTGTTGCTTCTCAATTACACACTCATCTTGCTGTAAACAATCTCTTTGAGTCCCGTTAATCCGGCTTCCGTAAACTCCATAGCACTGTAACGATATTAGTTAAGGTCACTAATAACTTGTTAATTGTTTTGGACTCTAACTGTCTTCCAAATTTGACCCTTCTTGATCATAGTGTCGCTTTTGACACTGTAGATCTTTCTTTTGCACCCGTTTAGAGACTGTATTCAGTGTTTCTGATACTGCACTAAACTGGTTTAAGTCCTACCTCTCAGATTGTAAGCAATTTGTTACTATGGGAGGATGCAGGTCTGAGATTTGTTTGGTGCAATCTTGCGTTCCTCAGGGATCAGTCTTAGGCCCTTTATTCTTTAGCATTTACATTTTTCCCCTTTGGCCATCTCTTAAGATCACTCTGTCTTAACTTTCATTTTTATGCAGATGACACCCAGATTTCATGCATTCAAAATTTTGATGATAATGTGGCTGTGGCCTTTCGTTCTCAATGTATTTCTGAGATTCGAAAAATGGCTGTCTCAATTTTCTTTGTCTTAACAGTGACAAGACTGAGGTTATGCTCATTGGCTTACCCTACCAACTACGTAAAGCTGGGTCTTTAGCCTTATTGGATGGTTCTATTCTGGAGTTTCAAACAAAACTAAAAAGATTAGCAAATATGTTTGATTCTAATTTAACATTTGATCCTCATGTCCAGAATACTGTTGAAACATATTTTTTTGATCTTAGAAACATTGCCAGAATACGTCCCATGTTCTCGTTCGCTGTGTCTGAAAAATGTATCAACGTTTTTGTATTTTCCCGCATTGATTATTGCAATGCTCTACTGGCTGGGGTTTCAAAAGCTACCCTAAATATGTAAGTGACATGAGAAGGCCAAGTATGGTAATCCATTTAACCCATCCAAGTTAGTGCACACACATTAGGAGCAGTCAGTAGTGAAAATGTAGTATGTCATCTGGTATTCTATGCATGAATGTAAACTTCAGATATAGTACAAATGGCATTTTATTTTGCTATTCTGAACACAGCCTGACACTGCTAATGGTCAACTGGGAAGTTCAATCATGGTCCTGTTTACTGGACAGAGTTGCTTTGGATAAAAGCGTCTGATATTTGATTGTTTGTGTTTTTGTTCCGAAAAGCCTTCCTTAACCCTGTTGACTTGCAGTTATCTGAAGCCCATTCTGACCCACAGCGGACCACCGCTCACTGCCACACTTCCTGCGTGCTGTGGTCCTCTGGCACGCTGCCTCACCAGCCAACAGGCGTATGAGGTTTGTACTTTACCCGCATGCTGTGGACTAATAATTATATGTAGTTCTGTCTGGATCTTCCTCTTCTTTTAGCTAGAAAGAAGGTCTTGATTTGGGAGAAACTAGTCATTTATGTACTACCAGATGGCGACGGACCCCTCAGAATCACTCTTAAGCCCTATTCGGACTATAATTGTTTCTCATGGGGTCGTACGGTATTTTCAACATTTACAGGGGTTAGTCGGTGATTTTATTGCCGTCCGAATCCAGAATGTCAGTGTTTTTCTCCCACCACCCGCGTAAAAATCCCAGACCAAATTACCTACTGTTTTTTGACGAACACCAAGGTTGTGCAGTGATTTAATTGCGTCCGAATCCACATCTCTGAATTTACAAGAAGAGATCACTTCAGAATTCATTGTTTAGATCCTTTTTGATCACTACCAAGCACCGTAGCCTATGTACGATAACTGTTGCGCTTCACTGTAAGCATTTTGGAAGCACTTTAAAGATGTACTTTTTTATTACTGAAATGCTGGAAAGTATTTACAAGAACAATATTTCAGCGAACAAAAAGGAGAAAGAGAAAAAAGCATGTAAACGTTTAAAATGGGCCGTTATTGTGGCCGTTATTTTTATCTGAGATAATATATTACATATAAAAGATTATAAGGTAATAAAAAATTATATGATTATTAAATAACCTTTATGTACAGCACCGTTAAAATGTTTATAGGTCAGTGAGGTTTTCTATTTTGAAGAAGTCTCTTATGCTTACAAAGGCTGCATTTATTTGTTAAAAAATAGAATAACAGAATTGTGAAATATTATTACAATATAAAATAACTGTTTTCTACTTTCATGTATTTTTCAGGATTCTTTGATGAATAGAAAGTTCAAAATAACAGCATTTATTAAAAAAAAAAATATATATATATATATAGTTTATAAATGTTTTTTACTGTCACTTTTGATCCATTCAATGTATCCTCTTTAAAAAAATAAATAAAATCTGACCCCAAACTTTTGTACCCCAAAATCTGTAATTATGTTGTAAGTCTCTTTGCTGAATGACTACTCAGAAACTGCTAAAATTCAAGTGATGAAATCACCATTGTGCTTTCTTTCAGAATGAGGAGCAGCTGAAAGACGACGACTCCGACCTGATCCTGAATGACGGTGACATCACGCTGACGTACGGTGACATCACCGTGAGCACAGATGCTACAGGCGCTCACACGAGCGGTACGGCCGTCGGAGGAGTGGCCGTGAACTCTGACGAGGCTCTGGATCGAGAGCTGGCGTTCGGCGACCATGAGCTGGTGATCCGAGGCACCCGATTGGTCCTGCCCATGGATGATTCGGAGCCCCCGCTGCCTCTCGACTCCCACCGCCACCGGCACAAGTATGAAACGATGAGTTGAACGGGGCAAGCGGTGACCGAACGAGTCTCTCTTCTCTCTATCATCTCTCATCCGGAGCGATCTCTCTCAGCACCTCTCCTGTCTCTGAAGTGGCTGGTTTGATGTCTCTACCTCATTCATCACTCTTTCTTTTACATCATTACAGAAATGTAAACTATTTATTCACTTCTCTTCTGCAAAGCATTATGGGCTTTTTTTCTGTTTCCGGCGACTCTGCCGCTAACGAGACCGCTTAGCACCCGACATCACGGATCGGAAGCATGCTCTGGTTTCTCCAAGTTTATCATGACAACAGAATAAGCATACTAAGCATACTTTTATTGTCTGTATAGCAAGGAGTAAAATTGCCGTGACCTGGCCTGCATGTTTATTTGTGTCCTCTCTTGTCGTGCGAGCGCTTGTTTAGGAGATGTGAAAAGAGTCTGTGGGTCTGAAGCTTTTTACTGCCTTCTCTTGTTGTGACAGTCTGACAGAGGCGTGCTGACCGGTGGCTCTGCGTTTGCTCTGCAGTTTCAATCAAGTGCCTGTCGAATGTAGTTTTCCCCCTTTGAGCAAAATGACACTCTTTGCCGTCCACTAGAGGGAGGTCTTGTGTTATCATACCGTTTTGTTCGTATGAGCTGTGCGGGCGGACGCCATTCACTCAGAACTCAGAGTAACTTGTGATTGGCTGTAGAGACATGCTTGGATCTTATATTGTGACCTTTGACTGTGAATCTATGGAGGTTTTTACATGTTATTGTTCTGCCCAGTCAGAAGATAGAGGGCCAATCATATAGTGCAATTTCTTTTCTTTTTCTTTTTCTTTTTTTTGTTGTTGTAACATTTTTCTAAGACAACTAATTGCATAAAGACATTTTTTCTTCTTTTTTCCATGTAGTCAAAAACAAGTGAGCAATTGTCATGTTTAACTAAGAATGTTTTTGACATGGATTTGAGATTATGCATTGGTATTACAAAACCATATTATAAGTAAAAAAATTGCCCTTGTTTTTTGTAGTTGGCAGAATTGGGCGATCAGATTTAGAAAAAAATGTCAGTGGGACTTTAGCCTTTTTTTCTTTTTATTCCTAATTTTTGCATGACATGTAATGTGGAGAAGCATAACGCTCCACGTTTTCTTCCCAAAGTCCTTTTTGTGTGTTCATGTTTTACAAATTGAAAACTCTTTATCTGTCTTGATCAGTGTAGAACAAAATCTTCAAATTTTAGAATCATTTTAAAAGGGCTGAATGAATAAAATGAGTTTTAACGTTCACACCTACATAAAAAAAAAAAAGAAAAAAAACCTTGTACGAGGCATCATGTTCTGTCTAATAGTTTCAGGCTTGACCACGTGACCAATTGACGGGCATCTGAAAACATGGTTAGAATTGTATGCAGTTATGAACGCAGTGAAATCAATCTGTATTATAGTAGGATCTTTACATTTAGACCTGCATCCCAATTTTCATACTTTCCATCCCAAATAGTGTGTGAGGTGAGTGACTGAGGATTAGAATTAGTGCGAAAAACTTTACATGCTTGCAGAATCTGAAAGATATGAGCTTCTTTTTTCTTTTCTTTTTGAATATGGCCGATAAGAACCGATAAAAAGCAAAGGGTACTTCAACTGTGGTAGTCTATGGTATCAACACAAAAAAATCATGATGTCCAAAAACTGTTGTACTGTTTTACTACATACTTCATGATGTCTTTCCCATCATCAGTGAAGTATATACATTGTGTGCTCTAGAAGGATGTAAACTGGGATGCTGCTAATGATTTAGAGTTATAATTGACTTAAAGATGATGCAAGAAGGCATGACCCAACACGATCAGAAAATGAAGGAACATTAGTAGAGGAGCGAACAGATCTTTTGTTAAATTCAGTTTGTGTGTTTGTAGTTTCTCTTTTGCTTTCTGGCAGTTAGTGGACTGTGTAGAAACCGCTTGTTGTTTGGATGAGGGCCAGGGTGGCATCATTAACTGTGGAGCAGGAAGTGTTGATAACACACCACCCTGCCAACAATGTCTGTGTGCTGGAAAGTTGAACACGCTCTGGAACGAGAGGATGACGGCTGGTCATCATAGTGGCACTGCACCGATATCTCCTGCTGTGCAGGATCATGTGATGAGAGGCCACAGTATTATAATACACAGGAACATTGTGTGTGTGTGTGTTTGAATAGACGCGGTAGAGCATTATTAGCAGATTTGCACTTTTCATTTTTAATTTGCATTAAAGAGATACCTGAGAATACATATTTGTTTGTCAGAGCTTCATAAGATGAGCAAATGAACTCCAATACAGATCATGTCACTGCTTTTTGTCCTTTGAATGAGAAATTCAGACATCCTGGTAAATTCTTCTTTTGGGGAAAAAATGGTGTCTAGAGAAAGTGTTCAGTATCTGTAAGCAGCAGCAAGATTTCTTAAATGTTTATATTTGTAGTTCTGGAGAATGAAGCTTTTTTCCTTTCAGACAGCAAATGACCTTATGAGTATGTGAATCTATGAATTTCAGCGTAGGAGTGGACAGAACTGTGCATCCCAGCTAGTCCAAAGTAGCAGAAGCCAGTTGAGTGGGCTTTAATGGTGGTAAATGTGCTGTTTGTACTGGTACGTAGCTGTGTGTTTGTCACACTATGTGCAGATCTGCTCTAATGTGTTGCAGGTACTGACTGTTTACATCTGTGTAAATATTCTCATCTGTTCATGTGTGTGCAATGGTCAATAAACAGAAGCCTGTGCTTTCAATGAAGTGATCATGTGTAATGTATGTCTGTTTTTATTTACAATCACTATATTCCCAGACATCGGATAAACTCGGACATTCATAATATATACTTGGGAGTTCATTCACAAACTCGGACATTCATACTATTTACTTGGGAGTTCACTATATTCACAAACTTGGACATTCATAATATATACTTGGGAGTTCACTATATTCACAAACTTGGACATTCATAATATATACTTGGGAGTTCACTATATTCACAAACTCGGACATTCATACTATATACTTGGGAGTTCACTATATTCACAAACTCGGACACTCATAATATATACTTGTGAGTTCACTATATTCACAAACTTGGACATTCATAATATATACTTGGGAGTTCACTATATTCACAAACTTGGACATTCATAATATATACTTGGGAGTTCACTATATTCACAAACTCGGACATTCATACTATATACTTGGGAGTTCACTATATTCACAAACTCGGACATTCATAATATATACTTGGGAGTTCACTATATTCACAAACTCGGACATTCATAATATATACTTGGGAGTTCACTATATTCACAAACTCGGACATTCATAATATATACTTGGGAGTTCACTATATTCACAAACTCGGACATTCATACTATATACTTGGGAGTTCACTATATTCACAAACTCGGACATTCATACTATATACTTGGGAGTTCACTATATTCACAAACTCGGACATTCATACTATATACTTGGGAGTTCACTATATTCACAAACTCGGACACTCATAATATATACTTGGGAGTTCACTATATTCACAAACTCGGACATTTCAAAACTGAAACACTGCTAAAACTCTTCTTAGGTGCTGACATCATTCCTAAAGCAGCTGTTTGGAAGCTGTGTAAATGAAATATGTCTGATACAACGAGGCTAATGGCCTCTAGTTAAAAGGCCCTTTTGATTTATTTTCGTCTAAAACACTAAATAGCAACAAGCACCATCACAATACTTTCCTAAACACGTTTTTATTTGATTAAAAAACAGTAACAGTAATATTATAAAATATTTTACATTTTAAAATATTATTTTTAAGATAAAATAATATTCTTTAAATAAAAAAAAAACCTTAGTGACTTGTTTAAATTGAATGGTTGTGTATTTAGAGACAAAATGCTTGTTAAAGGGATGGTTCGGAGTAAAATCAACCTAGGGTCCTTGACCTCGAGCCAAACACCCCCATAATAAGCCTTTTTTCCCTTGGTCGAACATTATTAAAGTTAGAGCTTATTTAGAGATATCAGCCGAATGGTTTAGTGCAGACGCTAATGGATCCAAGGTTGTAAATTACCCCACTAATAATGGCCAGAATGGTACCAAACTTCTACAGTAGTACAAATAGGTTCTGTGCTCATAAAACGGGGCATTGGAAAGCTTGTAAGTACATCAGGAGTTTATTTAAATAACCCTTGCCTGATGGCTTATGCTACCGCTAACCCGGACGTTGAGGTCACTTACGTGATTTGGGAAAAGCCCGTAAAAAGTCCTCAGAAAGCGATGCATAAGGATGTAGTGTAACGAACGCCCAGTTCCAGGATTGATGGTAGAACCAGTTTGCAACAATGATTAGTTAACACTAAGTTGTCAACACTTCGGAAAAAATTATAATTCGTCGTTACACTACGTCCTTATGCATCGCTTTCCGCCAGGACTTTTACGTTTTCTTTTACTCAAATTGCATTGTTGGATCAATATTGTTGTCATATATGTTGGGACTGACTATATATTTGGTGGTGGAATTCACATTTTCCTCAATGGTCTTTTAGCCTGTACCATTTACTTTAATGTCTGTTGACTATTTAATCACCATAGACCCAGAACAGCCAGCTCTCACTTGTTCTGATGAGAGAAGAGGAGAGGTCAGACTGAAGAAGGATCAGGTAACATGTTCCTTATATGGTCAGAACTCTTAACAAGAGCACATCCTTACTGGAATCACATCCAGTCCAACATTTACATCATAGTCTGACAACAATGCAGAAAAAGTGATTTGTGTCAGTTTATTGGGGAAAACACAGCAACACCTTTACCCAATCACATTGTAACAAACCAGACATGCAACGTCTAAGAACTAAAGACAATTTTTTAGTAGATTCAACTCATTTCTATTTCAGTAAATGAGATGTTATATCTTGTATTTTTGGTTTCAGTGTGTCAATGAGATCATCTGCTGCACTGGAAAACTGTCTTCTCTCCACTGTTGTATGTGACAGATTTTGGCCATCACTGTTGTAAAGGAGACCTGTACAGGTGAAACTAACATAATGGTCAAATGATATTGGAAAATTGGGCCTGTTTTAAGGCAAAATAAAAGATAGAAGGCCGTCTGCTTCACAAGCACTATCAGTTCTTTATTTCCACAGACATTAACAGCAGATACAAATATTATGACACAGTAAAATGGATGGAAAAAAATCCATTCTCAGCCCAAATTGAAACATTTCACTCTTTAAATGGAGGCATGTCTGTTAATTATAGAGACAAGGCATCACACTTTTTACTCCAGTTCATGTTTCTCAGGTGGGTTTATTAAGTCACTTTCTATTTTTACAATGAACTACACTTTATTTTAGTTGTTCACCATTTTTTTTTGCTGGACTAATTATAAACTATTTATCTGTGCACATCTTTTTTTTAATTCATGTGCCCTCATAATCTTTAATCAAAATAACTTCCCTTCCTCTTGCAATGACATCTCTTCTCTGATGATGCGTTCACCTGCGTGGGGGCGGAACAACCTGTCACTCACATGACATCACAACAATAGCAAACCACACCTGTTTCTGTTTCACGCCGACTACAAAAATCTATTGAACATTTGGGGGCCGTTCACACACAGAAAGCAATGCGCTACTTTTCCATTGTTTTCCATGTAAACACGCTCTAGTCTAGACAGACGAGTATAACCGTGCGGCGTGCGCTCACGTCTTACGTCTTGTGCAGCGTCTCGCGCATGACAGTTCAGCCTTTAAAATAATGTAATTATGTAGTTGACTACATGCCTAAATAAAATTAAAAAACAGGCCACTAAGATGATTTGATAGCTTTCAGAGATGATGCAGTTTTTACTGCTGGAAGACCTTGACAACAGAACAACATTGTATGACACTATTGACATGTACAGTGTTGTGGAATTAACAGAGTGCACAAATATCATCACCTTTAAACAACCTCGAGCCTGTCATCGGTCCCTGGAGAGCCTCCAAAGACATCGGTGACATGGAGATCAGACGCTGTGAAGGGCCTGGCAGCCGCAGCAGGCACATTTATGCTTATTTATGTCCTGGCATCTGTGACGGAGCCAATGAATTCACTTCTGCCACAAAATCATTTTGTTTAGTAATTATTGCTAGGAAGATGGGGGTCAGTTGTTGTCACAAAGGCTATATCTCAGTAAGTTGCTTACATTTTGGGGAATTCGACCCTCCAAACATTTTTATAACAGCTTTTGAGTAAAGAAGTTGTTTAATAAAGTAAAGAAATAAACAATAAAACCACACTCAGATACATTCAATCATGTACTGTAGAGAATATGTTCTAAAGCATCTGAAATTACGCATTAGAAGTCTGAGCTATATCAAATGAAAGACTTCAAACATGTTCATATTTCTTCTGGACAGATGATTATTTATCACTACTCGCTTCAATATGTCTGCTTTCTCTGTAGGCTTTTATACACAGTTGGTTAAGCACAAAGAGTGAATTCCAGTCTGATGTCATTGTTGATATGAACTCAAAGTATTTGGATCATATCCTGATTTTTTTTTCCCACTCCCCCTTGTGGATCTTTTTAAGCCCAGTGATCCTGCAGACCAGGAGGAGACCATCTCTCATCACCACTGCAGACAGCTGCCATCCACTCTGCTCAGTGCATACTGGTAAGTGTGATCTAGGGATTACGATAGATAAATGCATATACCGCTTTTTGAGAGATTATTTAATAGAGATATTTAGTAAGTGATCATATGAAAGACTAAATTCACATGTAGAATTTTTCTCGTCACATTTCTTTTTTTATGAATGATGTGTTATAACATAGTATCTTATATTGTCTACTAAATCTATAAATCGTTTTGTTATGAGCATATGTGCAAGGGTCGACTTATGTTACTTATTATATCCAAATAATCTAAAGTTTAGCATTGTCCTTAATTAAACTTTTTCCATGAGCCACATGTATAATTGTACTTTTATACTGTAAAAATATTATCCAATTTGGGTAACGATGAGATGTTTAATGCAGCTTGTCCCATGTGGAGAGTTTTGAGAGCCAGGAATGCTAATGGAATTCTTATTGGGAACAAATTCCTTTAGAGACAGATAAGATCTTGCATACGGAAGAGGAAAATAAATACTGTTTTTCTGTCTATTTTGGTCAGAATTTTATTTCATCCAGTAGAAGATTATTTTATCCTTACAGGATTGTTATTTTCATTATAATATCATTAGGATATTTGAATATTGGTTATGATTAAATTAAATGACTTTTCTTTAAGTTTCTACAAATGTTTTTTTATTGTTTAATTATAGTTCACTGTAAAAATGTATATAATCAATAAGTTATGACTTAAGATGTTTTTTACATTGCTTTAACTCATCAAAATAAGCAATTTTCAACTTTTTTATGTTATACAAGATTCAACTCATTTTTTAGGGTTAGGGTTGACTTAAACATAAGTTGATCAAACTTAAAAATTTAAGGTAGCAACTTTTTTTACAGTGTAGTTTTTTCACTTGGAAACATTTCTAATTTATATGCTGTACAACTTGTCCACTGCATGCACATTATATCCTATGTTTTGTTTTTAACCTGAAAGCATCAGAGGTAAAGTACCTTTGCAGAATGTTAGTGTCATTAGAAATAATTCTGCCATATAAGGACAAAGACTTTTGGTTCTGGCACACCATATAATCAGTTACTGAAACACTTCAGCTGAACAGCCTCAGCCTCAACACATCTGCTGTGATCCACTGGGTGGCGTTTATGTGTCTAAAACAACATTTGTAAGCAGCACACAGCTTTGGAGGTCCTAATTAGGAAATGTGTTGCTTTGGAGAGTGTGTGACCTCATTCTGTCCACCGAGAGCGCAGTTGAGCCGCTACTGCTCTTCCTCGTCTCTCCGGTTGTGACTGGTGACAGTTCCACTGTGAACATACATGAAGCCTATGTATGTGATGCATTTTCAGATTTTTAAGGCCTAGGATTTACATTACAAGCTATTATATTAGGCCTATAGATTAGGGTTAGTAACAAGTAATCAGCATATTACTATTCTCTTGCGTACTTTTTTTTTTAATCAATTCAACTTATCAATTCTTATTGTCTCTTATAGTGCTTTCACATTTTCTTCAATATGCATGTTCATTTTTAATGTTATTTTTAAAAATCTGATTCTTTAAAACTTTACTTGGCTCTTTTGTTTAGATGTGCGGGTATGAACAGGTCATATTCTGGATAAAGTGTTTACATCACACAAAATGATGTTTAATGAGATGTAATGTATTTCAGCTGTCTTAAGACTGGAATACATTACAATATTTTTGTCGAGTAGAGAGGAGTCAAAGCTACTTGTCAGAGCCAATTTTTGGCAGTCGGACTGATTTTTCATCTTCAGACTATGATTTAATCCAGGATATCAGAAGTGTGATATTTAAAAAATATATATATTGTCTAGTGTATTCCAGCCTTTATTTATATTTTAGGAAACCATGGCAGTCAGGTTTAGGGGAGCGTAGGGCACAACCTAACACATTTTGGTTTTGGCTCAATTATTTAAAAAATAATTAAGATAGATTCATCTTTTTTTTTTTTTTTTTTTTACTCAAGCAACACATCTCTGCTACAAATGAACACTTCAAAGTTTTTTTTCTAGGACCTCCCATTTTTCGTACAGTTGCACTGAAAGTGACAGAAGTGCAAATGTTACAACTTACCCCATATGCAGGGTTAATTGTAACAGACATAGGGGTTAGTTGTAACACACATAATTCAGTACTATTTTATCTGTATAGTTTGATATTGTTTGTACATCTGTAGACAGATATCCATACATCCATCCCTCATCCAATCAATCATCCTTCTATTATGGATCAATATCATGGATAGAGATATGAAAGGGCTGCACAGTTTTGCAATAAATAAATAAATAAAATCATCAAATATTGTAATTGCTATTGAATTATATTTGTGTGTGGCACCTGCATGCATAAATATTATTATTAATAATAACAGTAAAAATAATAAAAATGAGCTCAAAATCACATTTTAAAGGATTCATTGCATAAAAAACAGGCTTTTTAATAAATAAACAAGTGATCAATGCATAGTTCACAAATGTGAAAAAATCATACTTTGACATTTAAATTCTAACATTGTTTGTGAAAGTCCAACAAAGTTAAATGTGGCAAAATAAATATATAAATAAATACTCAAACCTGAAAAGTTGTGTGGCTCCCTGTTTCATTATCATTGTACACTTGGCGGTAACCAAGTTGTAACACTGTGCTACAACTAACCACGCTGTATAAAAAAATATTTTAAGTCTAGCTAACAGTTGCTGATATTTTTCAAAATGGTGCTATGTTTAGACAGTGATTAAGGTAATATAAAGTTAGATTTGGTGACGTATGATGAATTTTTTTTTATTTTTAAAAAAATCTTATCAAAACTTTCCTCAAATCCTTCTGGCAACGAGAAAAAAAAGAGCGGAAACACAACCTGCTTGACCCTGACTTACTATGTAAAAGGTCCGTGTTACATTTAACCCCGCATTAGGTTGTGCCCCGCGCTCCCCTATACATTTACATGACACATAATCAGAATATGAGCAATTCTGCTGTTAATCAGAATTTTTATGCTCAGTAAACATGGTCAAATTCTATGCCGGTTAAAGGTCTGAGGTGGACTGTTTCACAACTCCTCATCACAGAGCCATGAATGTGGAAATCTCTGTCTATCTCAACATTCTCAATAACAATGGTTTCCTATGGTAACTCATAAGTTCACTGAGTGAGGTGGATGTCTTCTCCAGAACCGCAGGGTGAAGTGGAAAAACATTGTGACCTGAAACAGGGTTTTGGCTTGGACTTGTCTGTCAACAGTCAAAAATTGCATGAATTAACACGTAATAAGAATTGAAAATCTTCCAATGAGCTTTACTAAGGGCAGTGTATGTTGTTGGTCAATGAGATGGAAAACACTGGTATGCTGACCTTCACATCGCTGACCGCACACGTTGTCATGTTCCCTAAATGTGTGCGCTTGCACGGTCATCAGATGAGTCACTAGTCTGTTAATAGTATTTTGATAAATTGAGTGGATTTATCTTGGTAACTGTGAGGCTTTTAAGAAATATTCCTGGAAAATCTGAGAGCGGAGCTGCCCATTTAGGTTGCTTTTAATTCCTAATGGAATAGATTTGATAGATTACTGAATCCGAGTAAACTGAATAGCACAAGATCTCTGGTGGGAGATTAACTTAATTGCTTACATGTTTAGGAAAACTGGTCCATTCACTTTTATGAGCCATAATAGTGCTGTTGTTTTCCAGTCTACCACAGACTTCCAATTATAGCTCACATTCTTCAATGAATGGATCATAGTTGGTGCTTCAATCCAGATGACCAGAAGTCATGATTCTTGGATCAATCACACGTACATCGACTAGTAACTTAACTAGTACTATTCTTCAGATCGTAGGGCCTGCCAACAGTCTGCAGATTCCTGTGGCAGGCCTTCAGCTGTGATCTGCTCTCTAGCAGGGTTTAGATAAGAGATGAGAGGGGGTTGTGTTAGCGTATGATGCCAGGTTGTTTAAGCAGGGCTATTTCAGGCCTCCCACAAGGCAGGATCTTAGTAAAGGACAGGTGGATCTGTTTCCATTGTCAACTCTGACCACCAATGAGTCGTTTTTTTACAAATCCAGACACAAAAACACATTTTCTCTACACCATCATACATATTATAAAGTATAAAGTGGTGGTCCCACACAAAAAAAGTGCAGATGCCACTTTTTTCACGTCACATTTATAAATGTCTGGATGTAACATAAAACATCAAACCAAGTGGCATCGGCAAGAAAAACAATTCTAGTCACTTTTCTCAAAGATTACTACTTTTCTGAGATGTTTTAAGTGGAACAATGAAGTCTGTTGAAAAAAAAAATGCTTTAGTAATGTTGATGTTCCAGTTGAGATGTTTGTGGATGAGTTCAGACTGCTTCGGACTTCAGTCCTTTCATGGAAATCATAAGATCTTGTAGCCTTTGCTCAACTCTGCAAAATGAAGTGTCTGTAATCATTAGTATGTTTTTGTATTATGTCATACATATTCATGAGTTACTACAGGAATGTTGGCTGGATCCAAATTAAGCATAGTTTTCTTCATACATCACAACCAGCAAACCCCAGAACTTTCAGAAATAGGTTGATAAATGAGAACATACCATCTAGCTGAGATGGTCAAAAGTCCAAGTTTATTTTTGAGGGTCAAATTGAGAATCAAAGGCATCCGAGGACAGTGACTCTTTCGTGTGATAGGGTCATCAAGAAACTCTTGAAACGCAGCATTTGAGAAGCAATGAATCTTTTAATGTCCACTTTATCCCAGTTCTGTTTAAAAAGACAAGCCAATGCAATAGGAAGTTTACTTCACAACATAAGCACTAATAAACAAAGTTGTTGTTGGAGAACTCATTACGTTTAGCCTTCTGATTACTGCACTGGTCTTAAACCGATTTGTTTCAGAACGAGCACAAAAGCGCAAGATACACGCGATACAGATCCTGTGAAAACGCCTTTATTCTGCTCACTTATGTCACAAGCAAGGAATTCAGATGAATTCAGTTCCCTCTCTCTGGCTCCCTCCCCTTCACTTATCTTTTGCAGCATAACCTAACATGGAGAGGGCAGCTGATGCTTTGTCTGGGATTACTTGGTTTGTGATTTGGGAGGACAGGCCATGGGTGTGGTGGGCAACAGGGGGGCAGGGTGTAGGCTTTAAGGGGCAGCTGGGGTCGTATATAATGACAAATACCTAAAAGAGAAGAGTGGAGTTCCCCTGTAACTCTTTGGCTGTTTGGTTCTCTCCATCCATCCTTCCATCTCTTTCATTTCCTCAAGGCTTTCCTGAATATCCCAAAGCAGACATGACTTTCCACAGGCACTCAGGTAAAGATGCAGTGTGTGATGTTCAGCCAGTGATGAAAAACTTTTGGTGGACCGGCCTGTGGATTCTCCTCATTGCTTTTCTTATTATGGGACTTTTTGTTGCTGGATATGATTTATAGCTGAGCTCACAAAAGTATTCAGAAGTTTAGGTTAATTATGAATTTTTTTAACATTGATAATAATAATAAATGTTTCTTAAGCAGCTAATCCGCATATTACAATGATATCTGGATCATGCGACACTGAAGACTGGAGTAAAATCACAGGAATGAATTACATTTTAAAATATAGTAGAACAGAATGTATTTGATCAATAAATGCAGCCTTGGTGCGCATAAGAGACTTCACCAAGAACATTAAAAAATCTTAACGGTCATGTATATGTTTTGATCTGGCGGCATTAGTTTTGCATGGCTTTTGGAGTTTTCTGTAAAGTTTGCCTTATATTTCCAGTATAGATCAATATTAATCTTAAGACCCGTGCAAATCAGATAATACTAGCTAGCCCAGTATAACCCAATGTATCAAAGGGAAGTATTTCTTCATCTGTGTAGTTATGATGGTGAGCTCAGTGTACCACTGAACGTGATCTTACTCTAGACCACTTTAGTCAAGATAGTTAAACTAATTCGCTGATTTAAGTTAACAGAGCGGTACAGACATTCTTTTCTTATGACTTTTTTTTGACTACATTTGTTAGTGTCAAGTTTAGGTGCCTCAATCAATGTTTGCTTTAATGTGGACATGCTCTCTCTGGTTACTGTTGTCTGAATTTGATCTTGTGTTGACCTTTCAAAGCAGCATTTGCTCTTCGCTTTGGGACAAAGCGGTCCATTTGATAACACTCTGACAGAGCTAGCTAAAAATGAACAGCTGATGGACGGTATCCCAAAAGGCTTAGGGATTGAGCATACTGCTCAGGTCAGAAGGATGTTTCAGTTCACAGAAGCCACAACACTGCTAATGTATACATCTGAGGGGAGAATTCAGGAAAAGGACACTACTAAAAAGACTTAGACCCTAGATATATTTGGCTCTGGATTTTTCACAAATATAAATTTAGTTGGAAGTTTCACGTAGATTATTTTATCTCCTTGGTACACTAAAAACTGATTATTTCATTTAATGAATGTAACCATAGCCACAGCTATTTGCTTGAAGGCTAACAATATGATGTTGACAGAGACAAACCCCACTGGGAAGAATGAGTCAGTACTTCTAAAAATACTTGTTTTACTTGTCAACGTCCAGAAAATGCAGCTCTGGCTGGAAGTGTTAGTGGCCACATCTGTGGGGTGATTTGGCATTTGTCTTTTCAAGCGGACTTTCCTAAGTTGTTTGGTATGCGGTTGCTAGGCTGTGTTTACAACAGATGCTGAGGTGCAAACAAAACATTTATCCCAACACTATTTTATGGCCCAAGGGATAAAGCACATATCAATACAGGGCAGAAGGATATAGACATGTTGAATCTGATCTATGCTAAGTGCAACACTTTTTATGGCCTGTTATTGAAGAGCTGTCCACATGTCCTATTCATTATTCCAAGAGTATTTAGATGTACTGAAAACATAATAATCTGTAATCGGAAAAGAGGCTACTCGAGACCCATATCCATATACATAGAAGCCTTAAAGGGATAGTTCACCCAAAAATGAAAATTGCGTCAAGTTCAAGGGATGCTCTTTTGACGTAAATCAGTGCATACAGCCGTCTGCAGGAGGCTAGTTATTTTAGTTGATAAAGTTTTAAATATGGATATTTTTCTTACACAAATGCATCGCTTCACTTCAGAAGGCCTTTATTAACCCCCGGAGACGCATGGAGCACTTTAATCATGCATAGATGCGCTTTGATGGACTTCCAAAGACATGCAGCCATTCACTCCCATTACCAAGCTTGGAAGAGCCAGGGCATTTTTTAATATAACTCTTGATTGTATTCGTCTGGAAGAAGAATGTCATATACACCTAGGATGGCTTCAGGGTGAGTAAATCATGGACTAATTTTCATTTTTTGGGTGAACTATCCCTTTAAGTGCACCCTCAAATGAGTCCCACACAGATTCTTGTTATTATACTGGCCCCTTGTGGTGACTTGATGTATTGCATTGATCAGGAGACATGCATGTTCACTGGAACACTATACAAACATTATGAATGTTGAAGTTTTATATAACAAATATAAAACCCTGCTTTAGTATGGGTCAGTTCTCACCACAGGTTTGATTATGTGAGTAAAGTATGTGTGAAATAGTGGGGGACTGAGACCACAAAATTTGATCCATCCAGTTTATATAATTTTTCTACTAACAATGTCCAACACTAGACAATTGTCAAACTTGTCAGGTTTTTCTGAAAGTCATGCACATTTTCTTAGGTGGAAATGACACATTTCAAGCAATATTAGTAGTGTTGCAATAGTAAAGTAGAACACAGAACAGTACTGATGGACTGTCTGGTAGGCTGACAGTAAGTTCAGTTTTCACAATGTTAAACTAGAGATGGCGTTTGGTTATCAGACAAATGCCTCAAATTCTGGCAGAGAGATACTTAGTATACAAAATATAATATATGAATGGCTGGAGATGGAGGCTGACCTATGTAGGTCATAATAGCAATAAACTAGGAATTTAGATGAACAAATTGGTGATTAAATGATCATTCAAACTGTTTAGAAGAAAAGTAAAAAAAAAGGAGAATAGATTAAAAAAAAGTTTTGACCTTTTTAACTCTTATACATGAATGGTTCGCCAATCATTATTACATATTTGGGTCTTTAGCGACCTGGACCAATATCTATCACGGATGGATCTCCACCTGTTGCGATAATATAAAACTCTCCTGATATTAGAGTAATAATTACAGAAGAATAAAATAAAGCATGTTTTGGAGCTTGGAAGGGTTCAGTTTGAGCAGAAGTTTTAGGCTATACCATCATCACTGTTCTCGTCAGAGCTCATTTCCCAGTACATTCAGTATCTGGCTCATATTCGCAATCTCCCAGTACATTCAGTATCTGATTCTGGCTCATATTCGCAATCTCCCAGTACATTCAGTATCTGGCTCATATTCGCAATCTCCCAGTACATTCAGTATCTGGCTCATATTCGCAATCTCAAACATATTCTCAAAACTATAATTTTCAACATCTTCAAAATCAATATTTTGATCACTGACAGCTTCTTCACCAGATCCACCATCCAGTGACAATAATATTTGATTGCGTTCAGTACTTGCTCTGCAGTAAATCTCTGAGCCATTTCAAGTTTTGCTGATGATATTTCCTATTCTTTTGTTTTCGGCCTGCAGTAGCTATGAGTGAAACGTCACTTCATCATTGTGTATCAGACATTGACACCTTGTGGAATAAATGTGAATTGCACTTATTCAGTCATCAAAGATTCAATAATTGTTGTTCAGAAAAAAATCTTTACTTTATATTGTTACACACCTCAGGTCTTTTATATAATTATTGTAATATTGATGAACTGGTTGAAATATACTAAGAAGGTGGATGTCTAACTTTAAAAATGAATGAGGAGGGGGGTAGTGAATGATGTCCCGGGTCACTAAATACCGAGGTATGCTTTAAGGGTTCATCTGTTTTCGTTGTTTAAAATCCACATAGCACCATTCAAATTCAGTTCAAAAAACAGTTCAGTTTGGCAGTCATTTTTATAGTTTGTTTTGTCCCTGCAGGCCCTCGCAGCTATCTGAGCTCCACAATGACAGAGCGTTTTGACTGCTTCTACTGCAGAGACAACCTGCAGGGAAAGAAGTACGCCAACAAAGATGACAAGCACGTGTGTCTGCGCTGCTTCGACAAGCTCTGCGCCAACACTTGCGCTGAGTGTCGCAAACCTATAGGCGCTGATGCAAAGGTGGGGGTGAAATAAAGTCCTTTAAAGTGCATTTTACATTGTGCAGTGCTCACAGTGCTCTCTATCCAGGAGCTGAACCATAAGAACCGCCACTGGCACGAGGGCTGCTTCCGCTGTGCCAAGTGCTACAAGCCGCTGGCCAATGAGCCATTTGCTGCCAAGGACGATGGCAAGATCATGTGTGGGAAGTGTGGAGACCGTGACGGATCGCCTCGCTGCCAGGCCTGCTACAAAGTGGTTACGCCAGGTGTGTGTGTACAGTTGTAACAGCACATAACACCCTTTGTCGACACAAAATATCTCGGCCACACGTCTTGTAAATGATAGTCAAGTGTTTGTGTTGCACTTTTAGGATCTAAGAATGTGGAATACAAGCATAAAATCTGGCATGAAGAGTGTTTCACCTGCTTTGAGTGCAAGAAGCCTATCTGCAGCCAGAGCTTCCTGACCAAGGGTGATGATATGTACTGCACCTCCTGCCATGAGAAGAAGTTCGCCAAGCACTGTGTCCGGTGCAAAGAGGTCAGTTAGATCAAAATATATGATCGATGAGTTACGACAACGTGTTTTTAAATTGCTTTAACTCATTAAAATAAGCAATTTTCAACTCTTTTAAATGTTGTTCAAGATTCGACTCGTTTTTTTATGTCAGTTTAATGCAATTTAAGTAAAAATGATTTGAACATCCAAATTGATTGTTCTTAATTTAAGGCAGCAACTTTAGTGTCAAAAAGCTTCATAGATGGTACAGAAACATGACCTGAACTCTCTGTGTGCGGTTATTTAAGTGCTGTACAAAGTCCAGGCATAATGTACTACACAGTCATTATTACAAAATTAACCATGTGTGCTTATCAAACAAATGAATGAACACACTTAAGTTTGAGTCAGTAAGATTATGCTCACCAAGGCTGCATTTAATCAAAACATGCAGTAAAACCATACTGTTGTGAAATAGTATTACAATATTAAATAACAGTTTTCTATTTGTTTTATTCAAATTTATTCCTGTGATTGCAAAACTATATTTTCGGCAGCCATTTCTCCAGTGTCACATGGTCTTTCAGAAATCATTCAGGGTTCTTTGATGAAGAGAACAGCATTTATTTGAAATAACTTTTGTAACATTATAAATTACTTTATCACTTTTGATCAATTTCATGCAACCTTTCTGAATACAAGTATTAATTTCTTATAAAAACTTTTCAAAGGTAGTGCACATTGTACTACGTTACTTTAGTAAATAAAGTCAATGCAAAATTAATTGTTTTAGAAGAAATTGGTTGGATTCTTCATTAACTCACTCATAAAGACAGTCAGTTGCCGCCACCTGGTGTAATGATGCAACTGCAGTCACTGAAAAATCTCACACACTAAGGCCTTGTCCCAAATGACACCCTTCATGTGCACTTGCGGACTTCACAATGGCTGCCTCATGCACCAAGTCCAATCCCATTTGTCATTTTAGGTTTCAGTTTTGGTGACCGATATGCGCTTTATGCACTTTTGCCAAGCCCGCAAGCTCCACAGCAAACTTCTACTGGACAGTCAAAGCGGCATTTCGTCACGGTAGTGTGAAGTTGGTGGAAGATTGCGAGCACTTGGGGTTCCATTTGGGGCAGGGCCTAATTGCCTAATATATAATAATTTTGCCAATTAAATTAGAAGACCAGAAATAAGAGTTCTCCTATCAGGCATGTTCTTAATCCTCTGTTCTTTTGTCTAAACTCTTATGAATCAGGCCATTACCAGTGGTGGGATCACCTATCAGGACCAGCCATGGCACTCGGAGTGCTTTGTGTGTAACACGTGCAAGAAGCCACTGGCTGGAGCTCGTTTCACGGCCCATGAAGATCAGTTCTACTGTGTGGACTGCTATAAGGCTGATGTGGCCAAAAAGTGCTCTGGATGCCAGAATCCTATTACAGGTATAAATATGCAAATACACACGCATCTGTCCCAATATTAAATTATCATTCTTTTTTCCCCACAACTGCAGTAAACGCACACACTTTTAAATGTGTACAATATATTTATTCAGAAGAATAGAAAGCACACTAATAATTGCAATTTAAATGGAAAAAATTGTCTTTCTGCATCTCAGGGTTTGGCAGAGGGACCAATGTGGTGAACTACGAGAACAAATCCTGGCATGAATATTGCTTTAACTGCAAAAAATGCTCACTCTCCATGGCCCACAAGCGTTTTGTCATCAACGGAGAGGACATCTACTGCTCTGACTGTGCCAAAAAGCTGTGAGGGCTGATGGGATGTGATGAGGCTGATTAACAAAAGCAATTAGGATTGATTAAATAGATGTCAAACAAACAAAGCTTTGAGTGCTCAACTAAAGAGAAACCAGTGATGGTGTTTGTGCTGATAAATCACTGGAAGTTTGATAGCATTTTTATAAAGTTCTTGGAACAAATAGTGAGTGCTATGTGAAGGGCTTTTATTATGCAAAACATGTAACTGCAATCATAAATGTAATCGCTGGATTTGCAAACCTAACAGTGCATTTTATTAAGCTTCAGTTATTGCAAAGCTATGGTAAAACAGTGTGATGTCACAATAGGAATACAACATACCTACATTGCTGTAAGATTTAATGTGTTGAAATAATTCAGTAAATTCATTTTGCTTTGTGGAAAAAATGTTTTATTAACAACTGTAAGAAAAAAAAAAATCTAACAAATTAAAAAAAGAAACTGTAATGAACATTACATTTGAGATGTATTGAGCATGAAACAATAAATGACTCCAAAGAACATTTTCTTTTATCTTCCAAAACTTTATTTTAACAATTTATACTTTTTCCAGTACACTTTAGATATATTTACAAATATAATTTGTGGTCAGGGCTATTTCAAGACAAGAAACCGCTCAAATAAAAGCAGATCCTATTCATGACCCTGGTCGAGTAGAATGATTGTCATGGCCGAGGTAAGCTCACGTGACGCGTTAAGATATTAATATATGAAAATAAAATACAGCCCATTCTGCATCTAAGGCACCGTCCTATTCTACCCCTGTATTGAGTACAATTGACATTTAAAGAACAGTTTCAGTTCCGATGTATACAGCACAAAGGGCTCGAAAGGTCCTGTTAGTGGAAACAACATCTGCATTGGAGTGAATTCGTCTGAAAGTGGCTGTGCTAGCATATTACAAAAGCAAATGCAACTAACATGTACACGCATGCCTCAATGATCGCAACTTGAAGCAATTTTAGAAATTTAAAGAGTTAAGAGTACATATTAAAGGCCGAACCAAGGGGTCACAATGATATCAAACCCATTTCTGAATTGCACTGAACATGTACACGAGTCTCATGCCAAGCGTGTGTCACACAACCTCTGCAAACACTTTTCCACTGAAGTCTAAGAGCCTGAGTCAAAAAGCAATCTTATACAACAAAAGATTAAAAACAACAAAGTGGATGCATATAAAACAACAGAAGAAACATTAAGCACCCATTGAGGGACTACAGTATTCCTAAACACAGATGGAATGATACAAATAAGGAAATGTACTTCTGGATTGACCAGCTGTGGCCATTGAATGGTAAAAATAGTCGGTGAATAATATTTTAAAGGAAACTCCACAACAATTTACACAACTACAGTACACGAAGCCAACTGAACTCTTCAAGCATATAGAGACCAATCATTCATTACAACCGTCTGAACATTTAAATCAACAGTCGAAAGCTCAATGGTCGAATGCCAAATCCTTCAGGTAAAGTCTAGTGCATTCTACACTTAAACTTCCCTGAATCCTCCAGCTGCAAATGTAAATCATGCTCAACATCCCTGTTCAACCGCACAGCATCCTCGTAACTAAAAAGCCCTCTTGACTTTGCTTGCGCCCTCAGTCCACATTCCTTTTCCCTACTCGCGTCACTTTACAACTGTAACTTGCTGTGTACAGTTAGTTACACCAGGCCTGTGAGTGTGGAACAGCATTTCATCTTTTAGTATAGAGCTGTACCACACTATACGGTACACCAACCTACTGCCTAGTTCTTATTCACAACCACAAGTATGGCTAGACAGCCTAATACTGATTTACATAATACTTAGAAGAGTTTTAAATATATATTTATGCATTTTCAAAGAGAGAATCAAATTTAGTGTGGTTATTTACTCCATTAATGGATGGTGAGAAGTAAACGAACAGTAACTGTATACAAAAGAAAACATCAGGACTTGATAGCACAGTACAACCCTGAGGGGACTTTGGGAATTAGAGAACATTATATCATTCAAGTTTAGTTACTGAAACATGTTTCTTCAAACTCCAGGGAACAGACACCAGAAACATGCAAAAAGTGTGCAAGTTAGAGTTACAGTAATCCTCTGTTATATTATGCAATATCGTAGCGCAACGATTCAAGCAGACATCCAAAGTTATTGAGGGTGCACTTAAATTAGATATTTGATAACTAGTCATACTTATGTACATGTACAGGTTTATTTACCACAAAACAGGAACGTACAACATAAAAACCTCATTAAACAAAAGCCACAAGTGTTATGCCAGTCCGCATTGAGCTCCATCATCCTTCAATCGCCCAAGGCAGTACGAATATGTTTGCACTCGATTTGAATTATAAAGTCTGGTAAACGTTTTTAATGAAGGATTTGCTATCAACGAGTGTTACACAGTAGGAATGCTTCTCAGCGGGAGCTCGAGTTCTTGCACAAGGAATATAGAGTGGTGATGTTTATTCCTTTGGAGCGGAGAAACAACAAATATCCTGAGGTCACATTAAAAGCACTCGAGAGTTGCTGCACTATCAGCCCGTCTTGGGTCGCATTCCTGAGCTCCGCTCATGGTTCAGACACAGGGTTTTAATTAGTACGAAGATATGCGAGATGTTTCCTTTCTCAAAACGCTCTGCACTGACTCCATAACTAATCAGATCCTTCTACAAAATGCTTAAGTTGAAATTATAATGAGTTTGTATGTGCCACGTAAACACATGAACTGGAATTTAGCAAAAAAAAAGTGCACGTGGTAACCGTCACGAGACAGCAGCCGTTTAAATGTGGAGAAGCCACATGAATAAATAAAGTTGTCTCCACGTTTAAAAGACAAAAAAGAAAGAAAAAGAAACCCCAAAAGATTTGTTATGAAAAATAAATCCTGATGACAATATTATAAAGGTGAAGAGCTGCTAAACAAAGAAGCAAGCACACTGAATGAATCTATCACTTTCCCTGAAGCATTTCTTGAGCTCATTTCTTCCAACTTGTGTTTATTTTCTCTTGCTTTTTCCATCTATTATCTGCGGAGGCTGTGCGGCTCTGTGCGACGAGTCTGAGCGCTGACACTCTGAGGCTCAGCTGGACGTGACTCGTGGAGTGCAATAATCAGCAGGCCTTAAACAGACCTGCACATTCACATCTCTGAGAGAACAAGAGAAACAAGGTCAATTCTGTGATAAACTAATACAATCTTAATCAGACTTAATAGAGACAAAAGCTCTTACCGGACAGGGTTTCAATAGACTGGGCTGGATGAACTGAGCTGGTTTTCTCTTCAAAGGCCACTCTAGGCCCCTCAGGGCCCCCATCGTCCATCAGGGGTTTGCTCTTCGCATGAACGCCCAGATCGATCAGCTCCTCAAAGCTCCAGGGTCCTCCTTTACCATTCAACCCAGGGATCACTTTAGAGTCCTCGTTCACAAACTCAGAGCCCTCCATCAGACAGGACTTGGGAGGGGGGCTGCTGGAGATTAAAGCACAGATATAAAAGTTGAAGTTGTTTTATGAACCACTAACCCAGATATAACCTTAGAGTAAAAGAGTTTTTTTTTTTTTACCTGTCCACTGAGGGATCTTCTGTGCTTGGTCCATTGCTGTTCTCCTTATTATCCACATCTGTTTGTCTGTTCATACTAACATCTGGCTCTTCCTGTTCGCCAACTGGCTCCTCCACAGGAAAGTAATGCTCCTGAGAGTCTGATGGCTCTGTCTCATTGGCACTTTGCTCTGACTCAACAGCCTGGTTCTCTGAAATTGAATGAGGCAGATGAGCTATTCCATCCTACATTAGAGCTACACAATATATCGATCCTCCAAATTGTGATCGATTAACCTGGCTAATATTTCAAGATTTTTTAGAGATTTCTAACACTGACTGCCTTGTTGAATTTGCTTATTTAGTAAATATTGTGTAAAATAAGTGTTCAATTTAATTTCAGCAATTTGCCTGTCACTTCTCACTTAGTAGTTTGTGAAACATCATTCATCCGCTACAAATAAACTCACTGTTGTTGCCAACAAAGCAATATTCTGCCAGTTCTGGCATAAAGATACTGACCCTTATCTTCACAGTTTATTTGGTCCTCGGCCTCCTCTCCATTTTCATCAGGAATGTCTCTCTCATCATCATTACTCTGAGAGAACACACACACAACATAAGTAACTTTTTGGGAATGGAAATGATGCACAACAGACAGAGACATCATGCCTCAACACTATATAATAATGAGCCGTGTGCTATACAATAAAAGCTGTTAAACTTGCCTTATAATCCATTTGGTCTGTTTTTCTGGTTCTCTTCATAATTTCTTCAATTCTCTGCAGATTGAGACAAAATATTCAAGCAACTTGTATGATTCTTTAATCTACAGCTGCTACCATAAATGCAAACTGTGTAAATGTCAGAGTCATGTGATAGTGTCCACCTTCTTTCTCTCCATGCGCTCCTGTTGGTTCTTTTGCATAATGAGTGCTCTCTCTATACGCTGCTTTTCAGCCTCCACTAGGGCCTTTGCTTCAGCCTCCTCACGCTGCCATTGGATGAGCAAGAAGTCAATTATTCAAACTGAAAAATCAACATCTCTATCATGGAGTCTGTGCAATGGGAGAGTCAACTAACCTCTTTCTGTTCCTCAGCCTGTCTTTGCAGCTCCTCTAGCTCTGTCTGCTGTTTCTCCTCCTCTGCTATACGAGCCTGCTCCTCCTCTTCTCTCTTCCTCTCCTCCGCAAGCCTCTTCTCCTCCTCCACGCGCCTCAAGCGCTCCTCCTCTGCCAGACGCTTCTCCTCCTCTTTCCTCAGCCTGTTGAGACACGATACCTTAGGGCCTTTGGCACTTCAAAGGTAAATAGTTTTAACACAGATGCAGGGTTTCGCTTCAGCTTAATGAGTGCATAACAAACCTGCTCTTAAAAACAAGAAAAACAAGAATATGATGACAAACATATGCCAATGTGTTTGTTACGATTTTTCAGATTAAATGGGGGTTAAAGATAATAATATATTATTTGACCAGTGTATTTGGAAGCCGTTAAAGCAGGTTCCTGACACTAAAACACAAAACTGAAGCTAATCAAATAAACGCACCGCTCCTCTTCTTCTTTCTGTATGCGGAGTAGCTCTTCTCTCTCCTTCTGTTCGCGTGCCAGACGACGGTTCTCCGCCAGGATCTTGGAAGCCTCTGCGGCTGAGTTGGTTCCTGCGTTGGCTTTGGAACTGGATTCTGAAAACACACACATATATTATGCATATTAACATCTAAATTCGACATTACCTCATTTGTTACAGTAATACACAATAAAATGAACTGAAAAAGAGGTAAAGTGACTCTTAAAGACATAAGTGTTTCCAGCAGAGGGCACTGTGTCTCAAGGATAAACAAGCTAGGCACTCTATACAAACTCAGTAACCCCAGCACCAGCAGTTCTTGACCTTGATAGTACGTATCTAAGAAGACAGTTCATCACACAAACTGTGCTGGTTTGCTGCTGTAATAACTAAAAGGCTTTGTTTTAGCCAGACATTTGGCAAGACAGGAAGTGGTTAAACTGAAACCTTTTTAAAGCTTATTTCATTTTGAACAGTAGATGATTAAATAAATCTCCTTTAAAGTCATTACTAAAACACTTGTCAGAGGATCTTATATGTGTTGAAAGGAACATTAATTACAGAGCTTGGAAAGCAGTACTGTACCGAAATCCTTCACACTCCATATTCGACAATTATTTTTTACAACTAATTAAACTCTAAATGCTTCATTCAAACTTTAAGCAGATATTTTAGCCTTACATGTTACATATTACACATTGTTGACAAACTTTACATGTTTTAAATGTATCATTAAAGTTTGAAAATCTCCCATTGGTCCTGAAAGAAATGTCAACTAAATTCCACAAATATTAGATTTTAAAATGTAACTGCCAGAGAAGGCATTTAAATAGTGCAACTATTTTTATGGAGTTCTGAAAGTAAAAATCCAATTAATTTTCTCCATACATACAACCGGCACATCCGGGAACTTAACTGTAAATTTCGTAACCGCCCCTTTTTAGGGGAAAACAAACCAGACTTCCCATAGACTTCAATACAAAATAGCGGCACAAAACAACGTCCGTACACAGCCGGCAGACGTGTATAACTTCAGAAATCACTTAGATGAAATATGTCGAGTAATTATATGTCCACCCTGCCTTCCATAGAGCGTGAATGATACATTTATAAACTTAATTTGGGCAACTTAAAAACATGTCCCTACCAGCGTAAAGTTGGTCTAACAACCCCACCCATTGGCCAGAAGTGTCTTACCTGGACATTTACTCGTACTTCATCGAGTCACCAGGTAGCCAGTGAATAATTTTACTACGGTTTTAAGAAGTAAACATCTTTAAATGTATAATATTATGTCTTTATATTTAGAGTGGCTACTGAGTGCACTTTTCTGTCCAGCCATACAACTAGCCTGATTTAGCTTTCGATAGCATCATCCGTAATTCATGATATTTCCATAACAGCAAGATATTGATGATGATGGCAGGCAGAGATGGGCATCAATACATGGAAATGTATTTAAAATAAAATAAAAATACAAAATACTATGTGGAAAAATGTAATTAAATACATAATAGGAGTAGCCTACTGTGTGAAAAAAAAAATGTTTAAATACAAATTACATGTTTGTAAGGGTTAGTACACGTCCTCAATCCAATACTGTGTATGGCGCTCGCCGGTTTGTTTTCCCCTAAAAGTGGGCGTGAACCTTTTCAGAGACGTTCTATGACGCTACGCCGGTTGTATGTATCGGGTAATTGATTTTTAATGATAACTTAAGCTGATAAAGACATACTGTGAGCTACGTGGTTGTTAATCAATGGTACATGCTTTTATTAAATCCATCAATCTTTATTATTTCAGCTTCCTAAAAAAATAAAAACTGTTTAACAGCAAAATTCATGAAAAAAGGCATTACCCATGATTCTGCAAAGACATATCAACCAATCAGAGAGTTGAAACAAGAAAGTCATACTAAAAGAACTCTGTAGTGCCAGCCCACAACCAAGTTATTAGATTTACTTTAACATTTCAATAAAATTTTATTGAAATCACAATTTTAAAATTCCCCTTACACTTTTACCTTTCACTCATCTCTCTGTTTCTCTATACATGGGTTTTTGAGTTCACTCACCCTCTTTGGTCTTGGGTGTTGGTGTGGGTGTTGTGCTGGTTTCAGGAGACTGTGGGGCGACAGGCATAATGGGAGACATATCTTTTGGCTTGGAATCCCTCCTGCGAAGGGTGGGCGGGCCGGTGGGAGTTAGAGCAGGTTTCTGGATGGGTGGAGGTTTGGATGTGGCAGAGGGCTGAGGGGATGGAGGACGCTGTTTCAAGCCACTGGGGGAAGGAGGGCGGAAGCGTGGACTCTGCCTGAAGGAGACAAATTAAAAGAGAAATTTAAAATATGGGCTTGTACTATAGACAGTGGGAGATGCAATTTGAGCAGCAGACTGAAAAGGTCTGAAATCAAATTATCAGTTTAGAGTGAAACCAATGAAGGCTAAAACTGATCTCAGGGGTCTTACTTGGCTGCTCCAGGTGAGGGCGCTCTTGAGGTGGTGTTAGCAGCGGGAGCAGGAGACGGGGATCGGTGACGACTGGAGGGCGAGGCAGGGCGTTTTCCTACTGGTGACGTGAAACGCTTCTCCTTCTCACCTTTCTGCTTTTACAAATGCAAAAACATGACAAAATGAGCAAAACCCTAAAACTAATTTTAAAATAGAAATTTGTGGTATGAGACTATTGGACTAAACAAGAAGATCCCCACAGCAGAAAGGCACTTTGCTCACTATGTAGTGATCATCAATCGCTGTTCAGGCTAAATCAAAGCAAGGTGTATATATCACTCAATTGCAGCTAGGATTTTACTGCTATCATCAATCTGAACAAGACCGGAGTAAACATGTCCTTTCAATCTATTTTTAATCTTCTGTCCACGTGCTCAGGGTGTCAATGTGACAAATGCACTAAATGTGGGACAGGCTCATATATGTGAAGATGTATTTTACTGGAAAACCTCCCCGCATGAACAACGTGAAGCAGCTAGAAGTGAGTTAACCATGTTTCAAAATGTCTCAGTTCACCATGTTTCAAACTCTCCAAATGAATATCAAGCAGATCAGATTTAGTGAGCTATAAGGCCAAGCCATTGGAGAAGCTACAGCACAGTATGACCATCAGAGGGAAACATGTCAGTTTCAATTTACATTTCTCCAGTGAATATGCCAATGCAAGCCCTCCTTTCTCTCTGGGACACACACACTCAAGCTCGCTTAGCGTTCATTATATGCAGGGCAGCGCTACAATTTAACCGTGTCTGAATGAATCACTGTGGTGGGCATTTCTAAACCTCTATATGAGGGATTAGACTGTCACATGTAGTTCATATCTGATTGTAAGGTATCCGCCAGTCTCGGGAGACCATGGATCACATCGGAGGGTCCCCGGTACAGCATAGTGTCAAATTCGGTCATAATGAACCAGCAGTTTGAAGACAACCCTGATGAGGCTGAGTAAGTTACTTAAATGTTTGACAAATTTATAACACAATGGCAAAAACATTAGAAGGTTACTATTTTGCCCCTTTGTGTACTGAGATTTGTTACATCCACAGTAATGCAATAATAGATTAAATATGTACTACAGGACTACCAATGCCTTGGCCAAGCATCTGCACACTTGCACGGAATACGGTTTGCAGTGTGTATGTGTGTTCACTACTCACTGCACCTAATATGTGTGTGCACTAACATAAATGGGTTAAATGCAGAGGACAAATTCAGAGTATGGGTTACCATAGTTGGCCTTCACGTCATGTCAAAAAAATATGTACCTTGTATGTTTTACTATGTGAGGAGGGCTTGGCACTTAGTCAGAAAGTAACTGATGTAACCCAGTTCCCTATCTCTCCAGTACACGCTGCTGCTGGAGCGGTCTTAAGCCGGGATCAGATAAGTGTTATTCAGAATGAACAGCTCACTGATTAACGTCAGGGATAAATCCAAGCTGTTTTGCAAAGCAAACCATAATATACGGATATATAAATGTCTGAATGAGTACATATTGTTTTAGACCAATACAACTAATGAAGACACAGATAACGCAGGTACTGTAGTTCCGTTAAGCTTTTCCTGGTAATGAGATTATTGAGGAAACTCTTGAGATCAAATTATATACATACACCATGCAGCTCTTCTATAAGTTTTTCTTTGTTTTTGTGTGGTCTGAATATCTGATACACAATGCATCAATTTAGTATTTTTCTAATTTAATAAAAATTTTCATTGCAAAGTACACTACCGTTCAAAAGTTTGGGGTCAGTAAGATTATATATATATATTTTTAAAATAAATAAATCCTATTATTCAGTGAGGATGCATTAAATTGATCAAAAGTGTCAGCAAGACATTTACAAAGTAAAACGCAAAATTACATTTTAATATATACTCACACAGAAAACGGTTCTTTTATTTTAAATTGTAATAATATTTCACAGTATCACTGTTTTTACTGTAATTTTTTTATTAAATAAATGCAGCCTTGGTGAGCATAAGAGACTTCTTTCAAAAAACTTTTTTTAAATGAAAATGTAACAATTTCTTACTATTTGTAGAGTTGGTAGGACTAACTCTACAAACACATTTCCATCTGAGATAAAAAGAAAAGAAAAGAAATAGAACAATTTAATCCATTTCAATGTAGAAGTTTGAATCATCTGCTCACCTGTGTCATACTGGAGATGGCATCCGCAGACACAGAAGTAGACACTTTCTTTCGGTCGCTGCTGCGACTGCGTAGGGCTCCGCGGGCCAGGGGCGGCATGGGGCTGGCAGATGCTGAACGAGGACACAGGTGAAACTCTGGTAAAGGACACAGTCAGTGGTGCACAGCCAAGGACAGGAGGGAAGGGACGTCACAAGCAGCCGAGTGGGTGAGCAAAGCAAAGGTAGAGGTAGGGACAGAAAGAGGGAGATATAAAGAGAAAGAGAGAAGGGGAGAGGGATGATAAAAGCACAAAACATTGGTGTATGTTAGATCAGTCATACTGGTTGATGGGGAACTGATAAGCACTGATGGCCTCAGAAAGACTGGTGGATTGGTGGGTGTGAGACAGAGAGAAACATGGCAGGAGACAGACAGCATCTTGGACAGACAACACACTGGTCACCAATACGCTAAAGCACACCTCCGTCTACACCAAGCAAGCACTTAAGGCTGCAGTTTTAGTCAGCTCAACAATATCGTAAATTGAACAACATTCACTCACTCATTCTCCCCTTATAGCCCCATATAGGACATCACACAGCATAACATCCACATAATTCCAAATCTAATGTTAAAATGCCTTTTCACCATCTACAACATTCACATACAACTGTTGAAATTCACCCCCCTAGTGACAGTCCTAGGAGCACATCCCACATTCAGTTTCCAAAGTAAAAATCCCATTCATTTCTCCATAGAGAAATTGTCAATAACATATCTCTCAACACAGACCTATGATGAGCTTTGAGGTTGCCAAGCAATAGCATGTTTCTGCAGAAAAGAAGTCAGAGTGATTTTGAATATTTTAAAAAAAAATTGTTTAATAGCTAAATTCTCAACGAACAACAACACTACTCATGAATCCTAAACAGACAACCAGAGAAGTCACTGTTACTATGGAAATGTAAATTGCACCAAAAACACCAAAGCATTATAGTTATAAATTACTGATAATGAGTAAATGGTTTCATATTAAACCATCATTCTGGCACATGATTGCTTGTACCTTTGTTTTTTCAGTTTTTGAATACTTTTTTCCTTCAAATCCAAGTTTGTAATGTTGTGCTTCATCTTTAAGCTGGTTGATTTAGTTAATGGCTTAGAATTTTAAAAAAATCCCTAGAAAGAAAACAAATGGGAAAAATACGTTTGAAATCAAAGACATGAAAATGCCGTTGGGCCCTTGTTGTGCTCTATAGAGATGGTAACTGATCATGGGATGCCAAGTATCTGTTGGTGAAGCCGAGGTGAAGTGAGGTGAGCAGTAAGGGCTGACCTGGGTCTGCTGTGACAGTGAGATTTCTGGGATAATCTCCACCCGTTGTAATTAACTCTGACTGTTAGCATCATGGAAAGCCTATAAAGTTAACTGATCCATAAGCTGCGGATTCATAATCATCTCTTGGTCTATATTAAGAAACCAATAATGCAATTCAGATACTATCAGACTCAGCAATGCTGATAGCATCTTGTCAACATCAAACCCTGTCAAACAAGTTACACATATGAACTTCAGCCTTTACAGGTTGCTGGGAATTTAAATTGAGTTTGGTAGCGTTGGAAACTAAAGATGATGTTTAGGGTGATGCTGCTGGTCTGCAGGGACCGTGTGTGGATCAGCTGGGGATTGAAGTAGCAACAGCAGGGCGCAGATTCACTCCACTCATTCCCTCTCACACACAGAACCGCTCGGCTAATCAGCTTACAAAAGATCCCTCAGCAATAGCCCTGGAACACCTTGAAAATGTCGACGTGTGTATGTATGTGTCTTTTAGAGACTGAGACAAGGGTAAAGCCTAGTGATGCACCGAAATGAAAACTTTCGAGTGACTTCAGACATCGAATGCTTGAAGTATTTTGTACATCTGTATACATTATGGCATTACATTGACGCTGGCATTGTTGTGCAGTAACGCTTATCTGTCTGGATTTCTCTATGTGAATCACGCAAAGAAGGTGCACGTGCCTCGTCAACTTTAAATGCTATCTTATTTCCGATAATATCATCAGATGGTATCTAAATTCAATTCTCGTGCACACTGCTTTGGTTAACATAACAGTTTCTGTTACATGTTCCAGTACCATGTTTTCGACGGACATAAAACAATTAAATGGCATTTTGGTAAAAAAAAGTGCAATGATAAAACATTTCTGTGCATCTCTAGAAAAGACTGCTAAGCCTGTAAGTTTAACATTGCCAAATTTGTTAATGTGTGTGTAAAACTTGATGCATGTGATTCAAGCCACATTAAAAAACTGCAGCATGCCCAATATAACAAGCCAACCAAGCACCCCTGCAGAGCGTCTTATATCTACACACAAGTGGAGGGTTCTGGTACGAGCTGGGTCTCCCTTTGTCTCTCTAGTGTTACCTTGGGCATCGCCTCCTTCGGCAGACAGGGCCACAGCACTCTTGCTTCTAGCTAGCGAGGCCTGGGTGGGTGTGAGCAGCCGACTGAGGACACCGCTGTCCACGGGGGCGGCCAACGAGCGGCGAGCTATACACGGTGTGCCCAAACAGACACGGAAAACAGAGCAGACAAAAGGGAAAAGAAAAAAGAGGTTGAGGAATAAACACAAAGAAGGAAGGAGAGAGGAATGACACCAATGTGATTTAAAATGCAAGAATTAACACAAAAACCAAAGAGAAAAGTGATTGTGGTTCAAATGTAAACAGTGGACGGCTGATGCAATTAAGGTGAGACTCTCAATGCTGGAGAGACAAAAAGAATATTAGTGGGATATGGGAGAGGCGATTGGGAGCAGGACCAGGGCTGTGGAAGTGGAGGTGAAAACAAAAAAGGGAAACATAAAGCCAGGACTAAAGAGTAACTTGAAGAGCTTTTTGAGATCCATCAGACGAATCAAATGCTTGCAGTCAGGCTTTTTAAATTTGAGGTATACATCCAATTTAGTATTAAGAAAAGGTCAGCATTTGATTTCAGTCTGGTCTCAACTGCAGTTTTACAGAATGTAGGGAAAACAAATATTTAACTAATCTGATAGTTTGTACAATGCAAAACTGTGGCAGAACATGCTAATAGGCTCAAAAAGCTCTTGCTGTCATGAAATCTGTTTGTAACCCGAGTTACAAATTCAGTTGGGAAAAAACAGAAATATGAAGGAGTAATATACAAAATAGACAATATGTTAATGTACAGTATGTTTGTTACAGACTGTAACAGATAATTGTCTATTATCTATTTTGTATATTGTGTAGTTTTATATATTCTATATATGTCTTGTCACTGTCAGTCTGTATGTGCTGTAGAAGCTTCCAAATTCCTTGTATGTGTAAACATACCTGGCAAAAAGCTCATTCTGATTCTAAAAACCTAGGCCTGGTTTCACAGACAGGGTTTAAATTAAGCCAGGATTAGGCCTTACTCCAATTAGGACATTTAAGTAGTTTTTATAAACATGCCCTAGAAAAAAAAATAAAAAATTACAGGCTTGCATCTTGAGATAAAACAATGGGCCTGACTTTTTTTTTAGATATGTCAGAGCAAGTTGCTTTCAGTTAAAACAGCTCAAACATGCGTTTTAGTCTGGGACTAGCTTAAGCCTTGTTTGTGAAACTGGGGGCTTATGTCTCTTTTAAATGATCCATTAATTTCCTTTTCCCCGCGGCACTGTATTGATTCACTCTAAGTTATGGAGAGAAGTTGAGGCTGTGAAGCTTTTGATGATGTGGCTAAGTGAGCTCAGAAATGAGGAAGTGCTTTCAGAATAGAGAAAGCTGGCGTCTACCTAAACAAGTATGCACTGATGGGCAAACTCTAAAATGGTCCATCACAACACAATTCAGTAGGTCATTTAGTTTTCAAGAGTGACTATATAACCAGGAGTCCTGCAAACATGATATCTAGAAATAATTACAGCACAAGAAAAGCCTTTTTGTAAAACAAGTCAACACTCTGCAACAGACACACTCACACACACTGAAAACAGACATGGCACCAGGGGCCAAACTCATTGGTTAATGTCATATGGGAAGAAAAACAACACAATGTTCACATGAACAAAAACACATTGCTTTAACATACACAAAGAGCTCATTCCTGGTGAGTAGGTCAGTTAGCGAGAACTCCCTGAAAGAACGAAGCAACAAGGAAAGGTTAAGCTCAAGGCAGCAGTAAGCACAAACCGATTTATGGACAAAAGAGCATCAACATTTGTGGATTATGTTTCTGAATGCATGATGATTTGATGCACGAGCAGAAGGGCGAATCAGGCAAAAAACGTAGGGAGAGTGACGCAGCACGTTTATAAACACAAACCAATCCTTAAAACAAGAGCAAGATGGACCATAGAAGCGAAAAAGATTTGCGCTCATTTATTAGTAAACGGCGAACAGGCACACGTGAAATGTCCCAGTTGGGACTTAAGCACCTGATTCATCTGCTGTGGATATCTCTGGTTTGGTGGCGGGCTGTGTTTTAGCCCCCACTCGAGAGAGGGAGGAGCTTCGCTTCTTCGGGATTGGGCCTACAGACAGAGTGGACAGGGAAGCGTTAGAATCAATCAGGAAGCAGGGCCTCTTCTGTCTCAGCTTTCAAGTGTCATTTGCGGTGAATGAGGAAATGCGTATTTGATGAGGACAATGCAGCTAGAATCTGCTTTATAATTGTGGTTCTATTTACAGTAGGTTTCAGTGGATTTAGAGAATAGTGACTGTAAATGTTTAAGAGGTGCATGCTTACGAATGTCTGTGCAAGCTCCTTGTCTATGCCTGCTTAAATGCATATTTGCATAGAAACTAGATTTTCAGAATGACAATGTGAAAACTGCTGAGCTAAAGTAAGCAAATAAAGGCGAACACCCTTTATTTCATTAAAAAAATTATGTGGGAGATCCTGAGATGGTTCATTGTTCTCTGGGCTGTGTACAGAAATGTGTTAAAGGGATAGTTCACCCATCATATTATCATCATATTAATCACCGCTTCAAACCCATATGACTTTCTTTCTTTGGAAAACAAAAGAAGAAATTAAAAGAAATTACTGATACTTTCATGGTGCTAATGTTCCTTTCTTGAAGCTTGAAAGCTCCAGCCCACATTCATATAAGAATGGGGCAAAAAAACTGGTAAATTCTTTCTTTTGTATTTCACAGAAGAAAATAATTATGGTTGAGCATGACATGAGGGTAAGCAAATAAAGTCAATTTTAATTTGTCTAATCCTTTAAAAGAGGAACAGCACTGGTAGTTTGGCACCTGTCTTTTCCACCTGAGGCTGTTTATGAGCTTCTTTACAGGCTTGAGGACCATTGCTAGGCAACCGGTTCAAAGATGAACTTCTCCGCTTCGCACCTGAGGGACAAAAGAGAGCTCAGCTCCAGAATCGAGAACATGGGTTTCACTCAGGAGGGACTGAAGACAGACTTCAAAGATAAAACACACACATACACACAAATCTAAAATCAACACAAAAGTGATCTAAAACCTTAAACTTTTTTTGGCACCACACTAAAATATGCCAGCACAGAAGGAAATGAAGAGGTGACTCCAACACAAACAGTGTCTGTTGTGAAAGCGCCTGAGTCATGGCTGGCTGCTCCTGTTAGAGGAAAAGGAAACTGTGGGGAGAAACAGCATGTCTGCAAGAATCATAAGCTGCCGAGATGGCAGACACTTGTGGCCCATTCAAACAAACACAATGCTGTATTTGCATGTAAATAACATTATAAAATGAAAATCATCAAGTGAACCACAGGGAGAGGCACCTGTGTGAGACATGACTTGTCATTAAGTCTGCTTAGTACACATGACCAGCATTAACGAGTATGTACTCATGCTCATTTATTAAAAGGATAAGGAAAAGGCAGGAGAGGGCAGGGAGGACACTTACTTTTATCAGGAGAATTAATGAGGGTGGCAGAGGATGATGAGAGACGCTTGCTGATGACTGAGTCAGTCTGTTTCAGGTTCGTAGTAGAGGAAGAGCGCTTATCTACAGGGGAGGGTAATTACGCACACAGAGACAGACAGGGAGTGGAATTAGAGTTACAGGGGTTTGCACGTGATAAGCTATTGTTAATTACTCTAATACAAGCTGGTTCATCTACATTTTAAGGATGGGGTAACATCTGGACAGACAAAATTAGGGTATGCTAATTTAAGAACAGCTAAACCTGAAGTCACATGGTGCCTTACATGTCTGTAACATGCACAAACATATATATATATAATTAATAATGGGATAAATTGTAAGTATTGTGCAAAATTTCTAACTGCAGCGAACCTTAAAAGGCAAGCATAACACAATGTTAGTAAACATTCAAACAGTCATTACATCTGGATAAAAAGGGGGAAAATCAGATAAAACTTGAAGCGACATGCATCCCTGGAACCAAGGTAGGTGCTTTGGAGAGAAAACTCTTTGTTACAATCCCTGCCAAGTGAATAAAATATTTTATTATAAAAAACTGAGTGAGTGAATGAAAAAACAGCAAGCACAGCCCCAGTCAGATTAGTGCACGTATGAGCAAAGAGGATGAGTGGGCAAGTTTTTTTGTGTCAAGTCACGTCATGGGCAGACAAACAGTATAAACCACCTTGTGACGTCTGATTCCTGGGTGGCTTGGAGGCTGGAGAAGCAGGGGAGATTACTATAGCAATCTGGGAGGAGCTGGAGCCACTGTCACTCTGTCCTGTGGGAGGGGCAGGGACAGACAGGTCGCTATTGGAAATGGACTCTCTCTCCATGGAGAGAGTGAGAGAAGTGGAAAAACGCAGCTGACAACATGAGATTTCCATCCCCAAGTAGTGTTGCGCAAAATCACAGATCAACAAACAAACATGACTTGTAAAAGGTGAAGTGTGTAATTTGACCAATGACATATGTGCGTTTGAGGCATCATTTTTGCAAATTTGATGTAGCTAGTGATGCAAAAATTCCACACTTTACCTTTAACATCAATTAAGAGCAATAAAGATTGTCAAAAGATGATTTTTCATAGATTTATAAGTCAGAACCCACTTGGGCAGACTGTGGGACAATCAGTGAACAAAGGCTGTTGAATGTATTATCTGGTGCTCCTGATGTTTTGGCATTTAGGAAAAGCACTCGTACCATTTTTGTTGTCAGAGTCTGAAAGTCCACCCCAGGACCATCTCTTCTGTCTCTGTTCAACTCGCTGGCTGCGCTCCAGGGTACGTCTCATCACAGCCTCATAGTGTTCCTACACACACACAGACACACATACTTTGTTAGACAAATGGAGCCAGGATACGTCCTCTGAGCTGTGCAGCAGTAGACCATGGCAAAGGTGTGGGTGTCAATGCTAAAACAAAGTCCATGATTCCAGGCTCTTTTGCATGTCAGGTACTGAATAGTGCACACGGCTCCTGCTGTGTGACTGCATTACTAACAAAATCACCAGTTTCATTTCATTCATTTAAGAGTGTTAATGATGCCATCACGCCCACAAATAACAAAGCAGGGCATTAAAATCATTGATATAGCCAATCTTAAGGGTGTCCTGTATAATTAGGCTGGTTTGGGTTCAGACTTGGCATTTAGCATGGCTTTAAAATATTACACTCTGTGTATAGGATTATACAGCCTTTAGGAAAAGCCTCTTTGACATTTTAATATTGCAATAGGAGGTTCATGTATACTACCATTCAAAAGTTTGGATTTTCCATGTTTTTGAAAGAAGTCTCTTATGCTCACTAAGGCAGCAACTATTTGAATATATTTTAAAATTAAATTTATTTCTGTGATGGCAAAGCTGAATTTTCAGCATCATTACTCCAGTTTTCAGAGTCACATGATCCTTCAGAATTCTATAGTTATTTTAATTTCTTATGATTTCTTATGCATCTGTTGTGATCATGAAACCACATAGCAAGTTTGGATGCATGAACAACCCTCAAGCATACGCATCCCTGGATCATAAATAGCCTATCATACGCCTTGTCACTCGTAGCGCTACAAGTAAACAATAGCCAATAATTTAACAAGTTGCATTGCTGTGGGGTTCGGTTGCGCCATCGCCATGTGACATCAGAACACAAATGCAAAAATTAGTGTCGCACCTTCTGGCAATGAGGATTATTAATTTAAAAAAAGGACATGGATTAATCAAACAGCCTATCACACAATGCGACATCAGCCAGTCAGTGCATGTGGCTAATAAGTCTGCATGTTCTGCGTGTCACTTTGTGAATGAGTGCAACAGTTTCGTCTTCTACACAAACTCGAATAAGCGTGGCGTTCACTGTGTTTTCAGTATCTGAGTCCCAATATATGAAGGCATGAACACATAAACTTCATGTCCAGAGCTGCTTCTAAGAGTGAATTCACAAGCTTTTTACATTTTCATTTGAGAAAAACTACTGTCAAATACACACTGAAACGGAAAGATTTTCACAACAAAACGTCAAAATATAAATCTGGTTTAACTAGAAGAAATTATGAAATATATTACTATTGCATACTAATATGTAATTATTTAAGTATTGATAATATACTTATTTTTTAAATATCATACAACCAAGATATTTTTCACCCATGTTTTAATTTATACAGTTCTGTTGTGCAGCATCTTATTTGATAAAAAATACAAATGCAATGTTTTGTTGTAAATTAATTGTTATATTTTCATTTGATTACATTTTAAAAGATTGATTATATTGTTAAAGTTTTATTAATTAATTTAACTACACACCATTTTTGACGAATAAATCATAAAACTTTATGGAATCCAGAAAAAACAGAATGGAAAACACAGAATTTAGGGAAAAATAAAATGTATTTCAAGGGGCCCTAAATTAAAAGGTAGCTTACTCTGGTAAATAAATAATGATACTGACTGATATGGAAAAAAATATTGTGATCATTTAACAGTTTAAGTTTACTTATGACATAAATGACTGTTTTTATGAAGATACTCACAAAGACGGGCATTTTGACACATAAGTGTGTGTGTGTGTGTGTATTTGACCGTTCAAAACCAATATTGCGGCCAAAAGATCTCAGTTCAGTACTCACACGCTTTGTGAGCAGCAGTTTCATGCGCGCGCGTCTCTCAGACAGTGCTCAGAAACACTCTCTCAGACAGTGTGCACATTTACCAAAATTAGTTCTCTTTCCTTACTTATTTAGCTTCTATAGTTTAAAATCATTTGTTTTTAAACTGCAATGCTTACTGCGAGAGACGATAGTCCAAAATCTCTACTGGTTGACAAATGTCTACCAGCTTATCGTGTCTACCGGTATATCGCCCACCCCTACTGAATAAAATTATTCAATTCTTTCAAAAAACACAGGTAACAATCAGACAGTTTACCTTTTCTTCCTCTAATTTCTGTTTTCTTTTCTCCTCCACTGCAGCTCTCCTTTGTTCCTCCTTCCTGCGCTGCTCTTCAAGCTTCTTTTGTCTCTCCTCCATCTGACGCTCCACCTGCAGCCGGGTCTTGCGTTCTCGCTCCAGGAGCTGAGTCTCACGGGCCGCTGAACGGGCCAAACAGGGTGTGTTAACGCGATTTGTTCAAATGTAAGAGAGTTAATTATGTCTAACTATGTGCAGGGTTTGGCAATCTTGTTGACATGGAGGGCCTTTTTTATTTTTAATCACTGTGCATCACCATGCAAAATAAATGTAGCATATACTGTGTTTTTCTTTGGATGCTTCCACCTCACCATTAAAAAATTATGCAAATGACCACCTCACTGTTTGTAAACACAGTGTTTCGCATTGTCTTTGTGTTATGTGTGCCAATGGTGGCTTGCACGTCTAAGGTTGCCAACACCTGTTGTGTGAAATATTTTGCTTTGTCACCATGTTGCTTTTCCTGCTCTTCTCTCCTCTCTTTGGCCACTCGAAGTTTGTCATCTATCCTCAGAGCTGCCCCATCAATGACTGAAAAAACATAACAGAACACAACGTCACACAACTAGTGTATCAAGTGAAATCTGAACACTTCCTGGGCCACGAAAAGCTCTTGGCAGATTGCACTAGTATCCGATGCGCAGATAATCCACTGGCATGGTCTGACATGAGGCTCAGGTTACAGATTCAGCTATGAGCTCACCACACCTGATATAGTATTGACACAGAGACGTGGGCGTGTGTGAGGACATGCTACAGTAGTGTTATAGCCTTAATAAGTGTAGAGTCATGTGACAACACATTGAAGTCACAAAGCAAGAGAGCGAAAAAACAAAAAAAAAGCTCTTACATGAATAAAGATTGTTTCAGTGGAAACCTATTGTGTTTTTTCCCCAAAATGTCTTTTTTGCTACAAAACTTGTGCAAGGAAGACAGAAAAATAATATGCTATACGCTATAAATTCAAGTGAATAAAAATACTTTATTTTACTAAGTAAATACTAAGTAATACAAAGACTTTCAGTGTAATCATTCAGGACAAGTGATATTCTGGGTCTGCAGAAAACAAACCATTGTGGATCCCTGCAGTGACAGACAGAGATCGGAGATCATGTTTGTTACCTGGCTTGGTCTGGCTCTTCGTTGTGACGGCTGGAGCTGCTGGTGTTGGGCTGTTCCCTGCCTGGCTGCGCCGTTCCTCTGCCTGTGCCTGCGCAGCTGCAGCTGGAAATGCAATGAGACAAAATGCATTTTAAATCTACTAGGTAGCACTAATAGGGCTGCACGATTTGGGAAAACAAAACAAAAACATTTGATAAAAATTGGGATTGTGGTATGAAACGTAATTTAAAAAAGAATCCAGGTTTGCTGTGCTTGTTTGTGGAGCTGCACAATTTGCCCAAAATGTTATATATGGTTATATAACAATATGGCTATGTAATAATAAGGAATATTACTATTGTAATACTTAACCGTAAAATAATAAAATAGAATATTTCCGAAAAATATTACAATAATTTCATTTTTTCAATACAACTGTAAAATTACAATAATAATAATAATAATAATATATAGGTGTCTGAATTTCTTCTTTATCAAATCATGAGCCATCAAACTTAGGGAGCCCTTAAAGGTTCTCTTTTGTTGATAAGAGCTTCTCATTACAAGTATGTGAAGATGGCTCCCTCAGCCCAAAGTCTATGGCAATGTGGTTTCATTTTATATAAACTTGCCAAAGGAATTTTTGATTCTGTGAAAATGATTTTAAATTCCATCAGATGGCTTGAGATGTTATGTTATTGTACAATCAGGCATATTGTACATTCAGGTATATAGTGTTTGAGTCAAAGTAACAGAAAATACTAATATCTCCGCTCAACACAAAACACCTTTTAAATGCTCTTCAGCAGTCTTGCAGCAGGCAGGAGAGGAGGAAGGATATGATAAGATAAGGGGAGGATAGGATAACGAGGATATGGATAAATGATCAAGTCTGTGTGCCTTTGTAACAGTTCTCTCCCTTCACAGAGAGTATAAGAGAGAGAGAGAGAGAAAAATAGGGTGTTTGTTAAGCTGGCAGTGAAGGAGCATGTGATGTCTGTATGGTGAAAATCAAGATGCTGCTGATAAGACTGTAAGGGCACCATTACGCACATTTCACTGACTGAGAATGAGCCATCTCTTTAGTTCTAAATTCTGCTTAAGCTCATCAGTTTATGCTTATTATTAGGAATGTGTTTTGATTTGTTGTTGATCATGATGTCCGCTGTACATAAAAAGCAGTTGACCAAGGTTTGTTTTTTTTGTTTTTTTTACTTTTCTGACTCTGATGGATTCTTACTAACTTAAAAGTATCTGAATAATTATAGAATTATTATAATAATTATATTTATGGGGAGTTGATAAACTCCCTGTAATTTTTACATGCTATATTCATTAATTTTTGGGGTTTTTTGCACTCTCTCTGACTATTTATTAATGTAGAAGTGAGTTTTGTTTTGTATGCAAGTAGGGAGTGATATTACAGAAATTACAGTATTTAAAAAGTGTTAGGCTAAATAAAACCATATGTTCAGTTCAGTGCTGTTGTTATAATTGTCAAAAACAGAAATAAAACAATAAATAAATATTGGTTATCTAGCACACAAACATACAAATAATTGTAATTGGTATCGGTTATAAAAAAATCAATATCGGTCGATCTCTAGTTTTATCTATTTTTAGTCACAAATATGAGTGAAACGCTCACTCTGTCGAGCCCTGGGTTATGATAATAGCCCACCAAGCTTATTTATATAGCAAAATATCATTAATAATAATAATAATAATAATAAAAATGACACTAATATTGTAAATAAATTCCTACCGCCACTACCCTAAATGTAAGTGCCTGTCTCAGATAGTTTGAATCCTCCTCTGCATGAATCGCATAGCAACTGTTGCCGAGTGACACTCGCGCTAAGTTGGGAACAGACGGTAAAATCATCAGATGCAGGACAAAACCTGCATCTCCGGGCCGTATTGCTACAACACAACAATCCGAGAATCAATTATCTACATTTGCACAGGCAATAAAAGAAAATGACTGGTGTAGCGATCAACTCATATTGCTTTTGTCCAATAACTGACATGCAAAATTATGTTATATATAATATTTTTTTATATTATATTTAATGATGACTCTGGTAGATGGACTAGTAAGATTGACTAGTTCTTTTTTTACTGTTTACTTTAGCTTTAATATTTTGGACAAATGTGTTAACAATATTATAATAAAAATCATCTTCATCAATATTATAATAAAAATCATCTTCATCAATATCATCAATATTATAATAAAAATCATCTTCATCAATATTATAATAAAAATCAATTGAAAATTGTTTTTTCAATTATTACTATTATGACACAATTGGCTAGTTGTTCAGACAGCCAACCAACAATCCAATATGAAAAAGTGCAGTTTTGCACATCCCTAGATTGAAATAGATTGAGCTTTAATACGGCATATAGTGCCATCCAAAATAACAGCAGAAAGAGCAGGCTGGGTAATTCCCGCTGAAGTGAAAGTACCATGAGACACCTGCACTAAATGCTTTATTAAAGTACATGCTTACATTTTAAGCAAGCTGCTCTGCTCTTTTCACTGTCTTAATGTCTCATCTGAAGCTCAGGACGACCTACAAGGAGGAGGAATGTATCTGTAGAGCACTCAGGCCATAGTCCGTCAGACTCATTGAATATGCAAACGCCATCTGAGTCATACTCTGAACCTCACACTGTGGGCTTTGCGACACGCGGCATGCAAATGAACACCGGCCCAACAATGGACAAACACAATGGAGAACATTATCTAGGTCTTGCACATACATTCATGATGTAAAGACAATGAAGGCAAGCCCAAGCTGACTTCAAACTGTTCCTTAGAGCAACTCCAATTAGTCTGCATGTTCTTTATGGGCCACTAAACAATAGGCTAATGTTTAAAAACATTAGACAAACGTACATATGTGGATTGCTAACAGCTGCTGCTAAGACTTTATTTTTACCTTACAGAGGAAATTAGACAGGTATCATATTGAGCACATAGCAAACAGTTGCTTTGGTGGCTGAGTGCATGTTTAAATTTGTTTGCATATCCTGAAAACACACAGCATGGCCAAAAAGGATTTTTTTGAGCAGACAGTCTCAAATATTATACATAAGTAAAGTGTGTTATTTAAGCATGCAAATACAACAAGCATTTGGTCTTAATCTAGAATGAACCACAATGCACTGATGTGATTAAGATACTCAATTATCTACTGTCAAAACAGTTGTCACATCAACGAACAGATCCTGCACTATTGCCTTATCGCCGCCACAGACACAATCAAAAGCAAATCGGCTTTGTTCTCAATATTTAAACAACTGTGATTGCTGATCATTGAGCTTTAAATTATATTTTGAGCGAAGACAAACTAAAAACAGACATGGGTTGCATCACCCCTTCTGACAACAGCTGCCCCGTTTAAACAGTCAGATGACTAGATGGGCTGTTCAACAAACCTTCCTTCACTCAGTCTGACAGAACACAAAGAACGGTTATACAAATAGCAACACTATGCTCTCTATGTCCTGCCATGCACATCCAAGGAGATCCAGCAGTCAGGGAGAGTCAGCGCTCAGTGGGTCAGTGGGGTCCTGTTACCGCTCGCTGTTTGCCTCACTCTTTTTCCTTTTTGCTGCAGTAGCAGCTTGTTATTGGGACAACAGGAAGTGCTCTAGGGCAGATGCCTGGGGAGGAACGTGCCTGCAATTTTCAATTATTCAGGCATGAACAGAGGGCACAGTTGTGATTTTACATACACATATTTAAACAAACACATACCAGCATTGTGCAAAAATACATATCAAAATTAACTAGTTGGTGAGTTGCCTGAAAGACTAGTTAACTAATTGATCTCAAGCAAGTCGTTTGTTATAGGCTGGTTTATAATGCCATATTTAACACGTTCTGGCATTCTGGTGAAAAACAGAACAATGAAGCATAACAAAAAAAACAAAATGCAGGGGTCGTAAAACATTTTGTTTTTTTTAAGCACAAAGCTCATGGCGGAATGTTTAAAAAACAGCGCAAGTGGCTTTAATATATAAAGAGGGTTCTTAACTCTGGCCCTCAAGGTCCACTTTCCAGCAGAGTTTAGCTCCAAACCTATTGAACAATCAAACACACCTGTGAACAAGCTAATCACGGTCTTCAGGCCTAGTATGCTGCATTTAACTCCACTTTTTTTGCATTTTTCACGTACTGACAACAATGTTGTCAAAACGATCCCCGTCCATATGGATCCGCGAAAACTATAAAAAAAACTCTGTATTATGCATGTCAGGCCAGTAGTTGGCAATGTCACTTTGTAAAGAAAAACTATGCGGCTATAGAATGAACACATAATACGCATGACGTCACTGGTTTCACAAATTCGTAGTTTTGCAGTTTACACAGAGACGATAACGGTATCGTTTTAAAAAAATTGCACTTTGAATCCCGTTTTCAAAAGTTTGTATTTCAGGCCCCCAAAATACTGTTGTGCAAATGAATGGCCAAAACGCATAAAAACGTTTTTTTTTTTTTTGGTTGAAAATGGTGTCGCGTAAACGACCCCTTAGACATAGGCTGTTTCTCAATTCAAAGAGCGCAAAGACCGGACTAGTGTTCTTGTGGAGAATGGTCTTGTGTGCTAATGAGCGTCACCTGCGCGACACACCGGCCTCGAGTCTCTCACGGCAAGTAAAAATCTGAACTGGTCCATACTGGGTCTTACTGGGCCAACAGAAAAAAATTGAGCCCTGATATATTGAAGAGCACAGGTAAATGTGAGGTTTATTACAATGGGTTTATGTAAAGATTGTTTTAAGCTCACTTAAATTAAAAGTTGTTATATTTTTTAAAGCCTAATAAATGTTAACATTGATAGCTTTTCATACTGTAATGCTGAATGCCTATAATTAATGGCTAAAACTGAGAAAAATAAAAAAGATGCTTCTTTCATAAAAAGATGCCATTAAACAAATAATAAAATATACTGTCTTTATGTTGTTTCTACATTAATTTGAAGATTCAATGTGAAATAACAACAATATAAAAATATATTAAAACTTTAAATGTTAGGTGTGATTAATCGTGATTTATTAAAGAAAAATGTGCGATTAATTAGGCCTAGTTAAAAAAAAATTAAACGATTGACAGCACTAAAACTCGGTCATCATTTACTCACTCTCATGTTGTTCCAAACAAGTTTCTTTTTCTGTTAAACACAAAAGATGATATTTTAAAGAATTGTTGGTAACCAGACAGTTGATGGTAGCCCTTGACTTCCATAGTATTTTTTTCCTACTGTGGAAGTTAATGTTAACAGTCAACTGTTAGATTACCAACATTCTTTAAAAACATTTTTTTTGTGTGCTCAACAGAAGAAAAACTCAACTTGAGGTGAATAAGTGATGACGAACAAAATATATTTTTGGGTTAACTATACCTTTAAGAATGCATATTGAGAAACGTCCATACTCTCGAACTTCCCTAAGCACTTCCCAGCAGGGGAATCCTCGCCACAATTTGGAAGTGTGTTCAACTTCGTCAAGTAGGTATTTGGACAGGCCCTCAAGTCTCGACCCCCTCGATTTTGACTGAGGGATTGAGTCTACTCATTTGTACACTTCAGGCTGGTCCATAGACCACAGTGCAACATAATTGTGACGTCACAACAGCAACTCGCAGCCGTTCACTTAATTTACCAACAAGTGATCAAGGGCTTAGGGCATTCCACTTAAACCCATTGCAAGGGTTCTGCTAGAAGTGGAGAATCATGCAACGTAAGCAATGACATACATCTGAGTGAATGAGACAGAGGGAAGTTAGTGAGGGAAGGGCATAAAAGAGTTACAGGCAGGTGAGTTTAATGAAGGTTAGAGCTAAACTCAGCAGGAAAGTGGACATCAAGGTGCCGAGTCGAGAACCCCAGATCTAAAGATATCCATGTGAACATGTATGACTGTTGCAATGGTGCTTAAAGACGATGAATTTAAAAGATACAACTTTCACAAGCAGGTTTTTCAAAACAAATTGTCACAGCTAAATCATAGCACTCTAATTAAAGCAAAAGCACTGCTGCTAAAAATATCAAAAAGTAAAAAAAAAAAGAAGTCTAGATGAACTAGTTGACCTATTGACTAATTAGTTGACCCAACCCCATCCACAATGTAGTTCTTGTCCAGGATTAGTGGGGACACCTGGGCTACGTAAGCTTGGGCTATTTCAAGAGGTAGAGCGGTGACGACGTGTGGGCAGTAGGTCATGCTTGCTTCCGGGAGGCTAATGATAACGTTATCATCAGCTATGGATCTTTAAATAAGTGTGCTGTGCACCCACATGTGCAACATGTGCTCATTGGAAACACGTGCCTCTTCCAAAACTCCTAAATCTTACTTATACATACAATACTTGACCTCAAAATGCTTTTACCATTGTGCATGATTTGTAAACTAATCCATAACCAGCTCCATATGTATGGATTTTGTGAAGCAGTAAAAAGGGATGCACCGATACCACTCTTTCCAGAACGAGCCCGATACTTATACTTTTATTTTTAGTACTTGCCAATACAGAGTACCGATACCTGTATTTTCATTGCATTTTTTTGTTTAATTTTTATATTGGCCAGAAAAACCAATAGAATATTAATCAATTTAGATGGATTAGCAAATTGACATTTCCAACAGGCCTAATTTTGCCTGCTAAAATGTATTATAGGAACTATTGTTACTTTCACTGTTCATATTATTGCTCTATCATATTTTACTTTTAATTTAATAGCACAGTGAATATTTAGAGCTGCTAAAGCAGGGCTCAAACATTCAAAAGCAGTGAGTGATTTTCTCTGTCTTTTGTTGTTAGTTTAACGTTGAGGACAAAGACAGCAGTAGTTTTATTAGGCTGCGGTCACTTTAAGAGCTACTGTCACTGATCGGCCTTTTAGAGATCACCGATCAAATTATTTAAAGGTATAGTTCACTTTGAAATTAAATTTTGGTATGTTTTAGCTTACCTCAAGGGCATCCAAGATGTAGGTGTCTTTTTTTCCGCAGTAGTTTCAATTTTGATATTTTTAGGTCAAACCGTTCTTGTCTGACAGTCATATCATGCAGGTCTATGGTCACTGTCTCAAAGAGCATGCACAGAGTCCAAATTAAAACATTTCCCCATCGTCCAAATTAAACAATTCCCCATCGTAAGTACACATTGATGGCCTAAGACACGAAATGAGCGGTTTGTGTGAGAAAACGAACAGTATTTATATCGTTTTTTAACTCTTGTGACACAGCCACGTCCAAGTGATCTGAGGGCGCGCGCGCATCCTGGTGTGTGACGTGTACGCAGACTGGTGCATAGATATATAAACACTAGAATAGATGCCGCCTTGCCTACGGCATTCGTTCCAATGAACTGCCGTAGCCAAGGCGACATCTAGTGTATATCTATGCACCAGTCTGCGTACACGTCACACACCAGGATGCGCGCGCGCCCTCAGATCACTTGGACGTGGCTGTGTATAAGAGGTAAAAAACGATATAAATACTGTTCGTTTTCTCACACAAACCGCTCGTTTCGTGTCTTAGGCCATCAATGTGTACTTACGATGGGGAATTGTTTAATTTGGTAGATGGGGAATTGTTTTAATTTGGACTCTGTGCATGCTCTTTGAGACAGTGACCACAGACCTGCATTATATGACTGACAGACAAGAACGGTTTGACCTAAAAATATCAAAATTGAAACTACTGCGGAAAAAAAGACACCTACATCTTGGATGCCCTTGAGGTAAGCTAAAACATACCAACATTTTATTTCAAAGTGAACTATCCCTTTAAGGCTATTATCGGCCAATATCAAACAATCGGAGGACCCTTAACATTCATCTATTTTGGTTAAAACTGAATGACATTTATTTACTTAAAAGCAACATAAACATAATTTTGCGGAAGTGTTGCCACAGGCAGGATGGTTTCCAATGAGACTGGGTTGCACATTTGAATGTTGCAGCACTTAAACAAATGTCTCTACTAGAAAAGACAAAAAACTCAGCAGTGCAATGTACAGCACCTGTAGGACTAAACAAGTACAAATATAAGCCATTCTGCTCCACAAACGTGTTCCATATGGTTTCACTAAAAGCTACTGACTTCAAAATAACAACTCAGAGAGGAGAGGCGCTGACTATTTAACAATGAAAATTACAGTCCTCATTCTGACAGCCAAGATTGAAGAGTACGCTTGATAAACAAAGGTGCTACCCGTTTAATATTGACTTATAACCAGCCCCGGTGGATTATGATATCAAAACAGCTCAAGATCACATGGCTCTAACTGGACATGTTATTTTTCATGCTCATAGCTTTAAAAATGCAAAGGGACAAATTAATAAAAAAACAAACCAAATATGTGGAATGTTTTTTTTTTACCACTGGACTCCACCTTCATTATGCTTGCAGTCAGACCAGGGTTAACACTGGCAGGATGCAGATCTTGATGTGAACCCACTTTGAGGTTTCTAACCACACTGTGACCTGCTTCTAACAATTTAATGAATTGAATTCAAGCTCTACAAAAGTAAAAGAAGCTAAAATGACATACAAAAGCAGAAGCCTTTCAGGACTATGTACCTTACACAACAAAGCCCTAAGAACTTTTACAACTCCACAGGCTACAGTGAAAGCTAAACCTTCTAGTCTATTAGTGGCATAGGCCAAACAATACATCAAAAGTGCAAATCATTCCTCATTAGCAAGGCAGAAGAGCATGCAAAACAAGCAACCCATACATGTTTTCGTAAAAGGCACTAGTAAAACTAGCAAATAGAAGGTTTGCTGCTAAATGCAACCGCAATGATGTTGATAGTGAGAAAATGACCGTTTATATTAATCCTGAACCATCAGATGGTAAACGATCTAGTTAAGGGTCCACATTCAAGTGTAATTAGAGTCATACGTGACATCCTGTTTAGCAATTACTGACCAAGATGGCAACAGCATCAGCAAGACAGAAACTCACACACTCAACATATTAAGATAAAGCGACAGATCCTGCTAAACATTCAACGGTCAGTTAACACTAGTTTGGTGCTGCCTGCATGTTCAATTCCACATGCAATAATAAACTACACATTGATGGTTTCACTTATATAGCTCAACTCAATACAAAATAGTCGACGTTATCAAACATGCAGTTCTCCAATTGATTCTGGAGTTTATACGTCAACTATTTCGACATCAATTTCAGTGTCTCTTTCTGCTAGTCAGATAGGAAGCGCATATAGAAGTCAACTTAGGAGACTGCAGGGGGTTTTATACCCATTTAAAAGCACCTTGTTTAAAGACTATTTTGGGTGATGCTAAAATTACATTGAGTTTAAAATAATAAACATCTGTCACAAAGGTTAGGTAGGTTCGTACAGATGAGAGCGCCATACAAAGATGTGATGATGTATCCCTGTCAAACAAGACATCACTTCTCAAACCCCCCCAACAGATCCGGCAAACACAGCGTTAAAACGCTTTAGGACTTCGTAATGCATCCTATCTAAACATTAAACTCCACAAGAACATACTAGTGAACAAACACAAACTTGTTGCCTGGTGCTGGAGTAAGTTTAGCAGTTAGCTGGCCGTTATCCGTCCATCTGAGCCCGCTAACTCTCCCCTCTCAAAACCGCCTCAATGAAAGTAATGGATTTAAGTCCTCAGTCGTCCAAACAACCTCCAAACAAAGCCACAGTACTACATATATGTCTTAGGACTGATTTAAGCAACGAGAACTTGTCAAAAGAGCTTGTAAATTAAAAAATTCGTACCCATTTGAGCCCGCAACCCTTTGAGAGACGTTGCACCCTCCGCCATTTTTGCCGAAGTTTTTTTTTTTCCCTGCTGTTTGGCGCTGACACATTAGAGGCGCGCGAGGACGCTCTGCTCAACCCGCCAAGCGCCCCAGACGGTGACAGCGACATCTAGCGTTAGACCGCACACACTGCAAGACGCAGCATGAGTGGTCGGACTCGGAGTCGGTCATTTTCAAACTGGTGTCCGTGACCACAAGACGGAGCCACGGAGTCCGTGGAAAACTTGTGAATTTTTTTAAAAAATTTTTAATGTATTTTAGGGCTGACAAAGTTACATTACTCTAATAGTAAGTAAAAGTTCTAAAGTAGTAAATCTTAATGCAAACTAAACATTTTCCAGATATATGTGTTAATACATTGCTTTGACTTAACAATATTTAAAGCCAATTAGTTGATTTGTAATATGACACTTCTCACACAATTTAAAAAATATTACGCATGAAAATATATAACTGTCGTTATATTTTAGGTAGGAAGTCTTTTAGTGTAAAAAAAAATGTATATGAACAGCATTTTACATTGCGTTAACTCGTCAAAATAAGTTAAGCAATTTCCCCCAAAAAAACTCAATTTTTTTTCAAGATTCAACTAATTTTTTTAAAGTCAGATTAATGTAATTTAAGTTGTAATAACTTAAACATCCAAGTTAATTGTACTTAAAAATTGAAGGCATCCACTTTTTTTTACAGGGTTTGCAAAATGATTATAATTTTTGAGTGTTTATAGTGTGGGTATTAAAAGTAATAAAAAATATATACTTACCAAAAACCCACTGTCATCACCCCTTTATTATGTAGATATATTGTTATAAAATGTAAATAATTTGCATTTAGGGTGATATCAGGCAAATTGGGCCACTTTTTTGTTAATCGCTTGCATGGGACACTAGTAGTCAACATTTGAAGTGGATGAAAAAAGTGAATCAAAGTTGTCCTAAGACAAGAACGGGTATTGTTCAAAATTCATGTATACCTTTGATGAAAGGTTTTGATCCACTTCAAAATGTTGACTACTGTAAAAACATGACATTTAACTGTGTTCTTATTAATAAGGACTGTTTTTAATATTTTTGTGTTGAATTGATGTAATAAAATATAATTGTTCAGGCCCTACAAGAAACATTACCTGTCCCACATTTGTTGAGATAAGCAGTGTTCAGGTAAAATGATTGTTTAATTAAAGATTTTGAGAAATTAATGAATATTTGTTTCAAGCATTTCAAATCAACAAACACATTAAACAAAGGGTTTGGTGTAGAGGCTTTGCATATTTTTCCCACTACTATAAGTTTGCCAGTATGTTGAATGAGAAACTGGCAGGATCAGCAAAGCTGTGGTCAACCCCTCCCTTTAAGAAAACACTATATTCCCTTTCCAAGCACCTCTGCTTTCATTTTAGCCATATAGCTTGCATGCCTCTCATTCATTTTTTAGAAGGCTGAGCTTTGTATCAGTTACACGTATTAAATAATGCAGCAGCACTTGTGTTATTTAACACTTACGCAGCCAATGGATGTGCCTGTGAGGGAATGTCATGTGTTCAGATATGGAGAACAGACTATATGAAGCACTAGCCCATATACATCCCTTTGAGAGACAAGAGAGATACAGAATCTCAGGTGCTTATAACAACAGCTACTATAACTAATTCAGTGACCAGCGCAGAGCAAAACAAAACTGGTTTTATAAACTTGTGTGACCTGAAATAACTGATACAGTTGAACAATATGCTACAGTATAATGTCTTTATGTTTAGCATTTTCAAAGTCAGTTATACATTATGAAGCACAATTCAACGAACATTTACTTGCACAATATTTGTGCTTTGACCTCTATTATTAAAAATTGTCATTGATTTTAATTGATCATTGATGATAGCAAAAGATAAACTAAAGCACTGATCAAAGATATCTGTCACACCTTTTAAAATTTCTTTCTACAAGCATGAAGTCAGATACCCTGTTGTAACATTGAGTAAATGCTCAATAAAGTCCACAATGGTTTCGGACACCCAAATGCTGTTCCCTCAAATAGTGCCCTATTTAAAGTCTCTATGAAAAGTTTTTTGGCTTTTAGTAGGAATATGTTAGCCTTACTGTTGTCTATAAGCTAGTGTGCTCCAAAACAATGACAACAATTCACCAATCGGTTCTGACGTCAACCCGACTTTCATTTCCAACCAAAATCATCCCCTGACTGGCGTTATTTTCTACTCAAGGACCTTGACAGAAATGTAGTGGAGTAAAAAGTACGGTATTTGTCTTTCAAATGTAGTGAAGTTAAAAAAGTTTCCAAAATAATACTCAAGTAAAGTATACAGATATTCAAAAAGTGTACTTAAATGTACTTTGTTACTGTCCTCCTGGTCATACTATTGGTTTCAAATGTGGAAGAAAGAGGTGTAGGCCTAAAAGTATGTGTGAAACCTCATACACGGGAACACTCTGTAATTTTTCACAGTCTTGTGGTAAATTCTTTCAAGCTTCTTGCAGTAATACCCTGAATGAGAAATTTAGAGGAAATGGTGAGGTGGAGGCTGAAACCTTCCTTTCCCCTTCTGTTAAAATGATCTCTCATACAGACGTAAAACCAGAAGATGATTAATGCTTTCATTGAAAACACAATAGTAACATTCCTTCTTTTTGGGAACATCACACAATTTGAATCATTGGAACTAAAGAAATTAGAGCAGTCAGTGATTTGGATTTCTTATATTTCTAATTCTGTAATTTTACAAAATAGCTCTGTATTTCTTGAAACATGGAATAAACACATCCCACAACTTTACCTGTCATTACTGTTTAAAAATAACAGCATTTCCACTTTGAAAATAATCAGAGAATGTCCTTACATTTTTTTTTAGATTTCATTTATTTTTTACATGTCCAGTTCAATATATATATATATATTGATATATATATATATATATATATATATATATATATATATATATATATATATATATATATATATTAAAATATATTTTGTACAGAAACAATATTCAAAAAATCCTCTTAATGTTAATTCACAGTGTTGTCCCTATACTCTGCAGTGTCTGGAATTGAATTGAATTAAAAAAATAATAAAAATTAATTTATTTTTCATGGAATATACAAAAGGGTATAGCAATATTAATAAATGTATACATTCCTTTTTTCCTTTTTTTTCAACTAAGGGTGGACAGAGTGTCTGGAATTGAATTGAATTGAATTGAATTGAATTTAATTTAATTTAATTTAATTTAATTTAATTTAATTTAATAAAATAAGGAAGGAAAAAGCCAATTGAACCAAACCTTAAACTTGACTTTCCTCCCTCTTTTTCAGATATTAGATATTATTATAGGCTATTAGGATATAAGAATTATATTTTGACATAGCCTATACTGTATTAATCTTTTGCAGTTGCTAAAAAATAACCTATTTTGCAAATTGCTCTGGATTAGAAATGAGGTCTAATTTATTTGTTTGCCATTTTTTCTTCTAAGAAACGCCCTCATGTGGTATTTCAGAATAAAGACCCGGATGTTCAATAGCACAGAAGGTAATTAGCCACATAAAATCAGCCACTGCTTGTGCCAATGGTATCAGTAGGAACGTTAAAAAAAATACTATCTAAACTGTTTAGTAAGTAATACAAAGGTAAAATATACAAATTATAATCACCATTTTGTTTGATAATAATTCAAAAAAAAAAAGAAAAGATTGGCCTATTAATTATAAAATATGTTCCCCGTTATGTTGATTAGTCTCCCCAAGTGGTTCTTATTAGCCACGCCCCCTTGTTATCTTGTTTATTTGTCTGTCTGTGCATTTAAGCCATGTGTTTAGTTCAGTCTTTGTTAGTTCCATGGTGGTTGTTCTGTTCCCGAGTCTCAGTCCTGAGTTTGCGTTTGTATACGTGAAGTTTTGAGTTTATTTAATAAAAGACTACTGCACTTGGATCCTGCTTCCTCCTCTGCTTCAACCAAAACGTAACAGGTTGGTTTCATCAACATTTGACCCAAACATGGGTTGAAACAACCCAGCATTTTTTAGAGTGAATGTATATCACAATGGTAGACACATTTTATTTGGAACTAATAAAAGGATTAATAAAATATGTACAGAATACAAATGAATATCTGTCTAAATGAGAATGTAACTGAGCTCAGAGAACGGGTTGCAGATTCTAGCCACTATAAAATCTAATTAAATTTGTTTGGTTAGAGCTATCTGGAAGAACTGATTCTGATCTGAACACCTGAGGAGGAACATTACCCGAACTGTTTGCTTAAGATCTGAAACAACTTCCTGTTAAGATGGTAGACACATTCTACCCACACAAACATATGCAGAACTGTTTGTGTAATGAAAACATGAACAGTTCCTTATATGCACTGTCATGTGCTTAATGACATTATCATTATTTCATTTCCAAATACAGCATAAATTGATTGCTAAAAAATATGTTGTGGATATTTCAGTGATTAACCCTCACAGCTTCAATCACATGTTCTGTTTTTAATCATTACAGAACAACACAAACGCATTATACACCCACCACTGACCCTATCAGAAACATTCTTCCCATTTAGCAAGAGTCAGTGTTTCATCACACAACTTGCACTATTAATCTTTAACTATAAATGAGGTGTGTCTCCTCCCACATTCATGAGTGATAATCGCAAACAGTCTCAAAACAAGCAAACATATACAATCAAAATAAGCATGCATGGGTCTCAGTTATGTAAAAGCGTAACATTCACAGATTTATAAAACGAAAGGGTTAAACTAACTGGTTCATCACAAGATTAACTGGTTCCGGAAACTGTTCATTATTGACCCATGTACGGATCCTTTTATGTTTATTACTGTCTTTATGATTAATAAATAACTTATCAACAAGAGATTGGGCGTGGATTTTGTCTCCTGAGGAGAGGTCCTGCGCTGGATATATTTAGAGGACAAAATACCCTCATTAAGTCATATAGTTTCATAGGTTGAATTTGTTGGTTTACTTTTACCATAGTTTACTTTGTTTTGTTAATACTGAAATGTTTTTCCATTCTGGAGACATGTCATAACACAGTAAGTACCTAACTCATGATTGAAAGAAGATAGTATTTTTTTTATCTTATAAGTTATATAAGAAGATAACTTAATAAGTTTTGCTCTTTACGGATGGTTTGACTCTTTAACGTTTCTTAAACATAGTTTTATTACTTTATTACTTTTTTTTTTTTTAAAGTGAGGACACTGTAGAAATGAATATTTTTGCTCTCTTTCTTATCATGCATACAGATATACAGATATCATGCATACTTTTAAGAAATGCCTGCCTGTGATTATTTACATATGGATTTTGGGCTCCTCTCTCATATGTTCAGGTATGATATTTCACATTATCAAAAATCTTCCTTGTGTTATGTAAATATTTTTTTCTCCTCTGTTCCTTGAAAAAAATTGACTTTTGTGAAGTATTTATATTGCTAAAGAGGATATCATTTGTTGATTGTTAATGTACAAACGTAGAATATAGTTTACTCAAGCTCTTATGAACTTATAACTGATATAGATACTTAATCTGTGTTGTATCTTTTAGGCTCGAGCCTATGGGGGAACAAGATAGACTTTACAGCCCGATCCTGCAGTGTTTGGCAGCTGAATAATAATGTTATCATCCCACCTTTAGAAGAACTGAGTGTTTGTGTCAACCTCATGAAAAAGATTATTACTTCTGAATGGACTGCTTTTGACTACAAAGGTCCAGGGCAACAGCACGTGGAGCTTGGCTTGGCTGGAGATGGGGGAAATTTAAAAGCCTACCTTTTTGGGGAAGAATGGATAGTTGCATATGACCTTCCCAAAAACAAGTGGCACACAGTTTGTCTGACATGGTCGAGTCACACTAGACTTTTCCAAATGATCGTTAATGAAGCCATATTTGAAATTCATTTGAATGAAACGTCGCCCAGGTTCCTTGCCGCAAATGGTACCCTGACTTTGGGGGTGTCACACAGTTTTGTTGGAGGTGCTATTGATTTTGAGACCGGGAGAAACTTCCTTGGAGAGATGTCCTTGTTCCGAATGTGGGGAGTGCAGTTGAGTCCACAGCAGCTGGATGCATGCAAATGTGTAGATGGGAACATTATGACCTGGAGAACGCAGGACTGGGACGATCTGAAGTGCCTACCAATACAGGATGACAGCTTGAAGTGTGGTGAGAGAAATTGCAAGAAAAACTTGTTATATGATGTTATGCGTTACTGAAATGGCACTCTAATGAACTGTCTCTTTAAAACATTTCAGAATCGTCAAAATATAAAATTCAAATGAACACATCTATTATGCAAAACACCAATAATGGCTACACTGAGAATAAAATCCAGGAGATTGTTCTACACTGGGTAAGATTATATTTGCATATATATAATGTTATAATATATATATATATAATAATTCACATTTTCACTTGCATAGCATTTATATACTGAATTTATTTACACACACACATACATTTCTAATTATGTGTAAATATTTTTATGAACAAAATGATTTAAACTAAACTGATAAGCTGAAAGAATTTCACATACTGTACATTTGATGAACAGACCCTGGGCATCTTTCTCCTGGTGTTTTTCAGTAAAAAGTAATTGTTTATGGTCCATTGAAAAAGCATGAAAAACATTGTTTAAACTCTTTCCAATAAAGATGTAGAGGGATAGTCCACCCAAAAATGAAAATTCTGTCATTAATTACTCACCCTCATGTCGTTCCAACCCCGTAAGAAATTCGTTTATCTTCGGAACACAAATGAATATGTTTTTAATGAAATCTGAGAGCTTTCTGTCCCTCCATTGACAGTCTACGCAACTACCACTTTCAAGAAAGTTAGCAAAGACATCATTAAAGTAATCCACATGACTCCAGTGGTTTAAACTCAATTTTATGAAGCAACACAAGGTCTTTGTTTGCACAAAAAAACCCCATAATTTACCAGTTTATTTACTAAATATTAATCTCCAATGCGTGTAAATTTGAGGTTAAACCTTTACTTTAATGATCTCTTTTCATTTCTGTCACAAACACAAAGGAGGATTCAGTAGCGAGTGTGAAATATAATAATTTGTTTTTGAAGAATGCCGATAAGAGGAAGGTAGACTTCTGAGAGAATGAGTCAGTGAACCCATGAACCGTGACAATTTCACTTAATTTTACATTTATTTTTTGCTGTGTTTATATTAAGATGTTTGTGCATTTTTTATTATTATTTCAGCTTAAGCACATTTTCCCTCAGAAAATATCAGTGCATTCTGTGTTCCTGTCAAACTTAAGGTAATTGTTTCATTTTTTAAACAAACCAAATCAGAGGTTTTCAACCCTGCTCCTGTGGCCTGTTGCATAAAGCTGGTTTAACAAACTCTGAGTTTCAGTGTTGGTTTAAAGTTGACAAAACCGCACAAATCCAACCTGGTTTAGATGCAGGTTCAGCGGGCTCACAACGCTCGATATAAACGTTAAGTTTTCATAAATTTGTCTGAAGCATGTGCACCTGAAAGTGTGACGTGCAGCGAACAGCCAATCATATGGGACAAGGAGAGCATAATAAACAGCATGTATAAACAGAGAGCATCAGTTTGATTGACTAGACTGATTGCAGCCTTATCACCCTGTAGCCCAAGACTAGTTGCTCACTGAAGCTAAGCAGGGATGAGCCTGGTTAGTACTTGGATGGGGGACATCCTGAGAAAACCAGGTTGCTGCTGGAAGAGGTGTTAGTGAGGCCAGCAGGGGGTGCTCACCCTATGCTCTGTGTTGGTCCTAACACCCCAGTATAGTGATGGGGACACTATACTGTCAAAGAGCAGCGTCCTTCGGATGAAACCGAGGTCCTGACTTTCTGTGGTCATTAAAAATCCCAGGTTGTCCTTCGAAAATTTTTACGGATGTAACCCCCGGCATCCTGGCCAAATTTGCCCCTTGGCCTCTATCAATCATGGCCTCCTAATCTTCCCCATATACTGATTGGCTTCATCACTGTCTCCTCTCCACCAGTAAGCTGGTGTGTGGTGGGCGTTCTGGTGCAATATGGTTGTCGTCGCATCATCCAGGTGGATGCTACACATTGGTGGTGGTTGAGGAGATTCCCCCTTCTATTTAAAGCGCTTTGAGTACCCAGAAAAGCACTATAAAATGTAACAAATTATTATTATTATTAGACGGCGCAAGATATCATGAATATGTATTTACAAGGCCGCAATAAAGAAACACTGCTGCTGCAGCGAAAGTTTGAGATATGGCTTTATTGTATCAGATATGCCACTTTTCCACAGATGATTGGTCCAGTTTTGGTTTGGGATCTCAAACCCAGAATAAAACCTGCTCCAGAACAGGTTAGCCGTGTATTAAACCCACTCAAAAACAATCTTGATCCCGAAAACTCAACTAAAACTAAACTGCTCAAACTAAACGCGAACTTACCTGGCTAAAAAATTAAACCAGCTTTGTGCAACAGGCCTCTAGAGACCCACTGCCCTGCAAAGTTTATATCCAACCTGCTTCAGCTTGTGATTTTCCAGAGACGAGCTTGATTGGTTCAGATGTGTTTGATTTGGGTTGCAGCTAAACTCTGCATGAGAAGGGTTGAAGACCTCTGAACTAACTCACTAATTAACATTTGTGCTACTTGCAAGACTTGTTAAAGTAAGATTAAAGTAAGTTAAAGATGTGTTAAAGTAAGCATGTGATATTATAGGGTGTCCATGTAATTTTTATTTCAAGTGGCAAATTTATTTTTATTACAATTTTTTTTCATTTAACTGAACAGTTACATAGACTTTATGTCTAAGAAAGGTGCTATATTTTTCTTATCTCTGCTCCAATTTAGCGCTCAAACAGGAGCTGGTTTAACTGGACAAAATAAGGGGAAAATTCAGGTATAATATTTTTATAACTGATTATTAAGTGGACATATATGTATAATTTATATCCTAATGTTATAACGTTATGTGTTTTGCTCAAATGTGTTATAAATGTACATTACGTTATGCTTTTTTGCAGGGTAGTGGAAAGCTACAAATCAAGACACAATGGTAAAAAAAAAATCCTCATATACCTGCAATTGCTTAATACATGTGTGTCACAAAAATTCAGTAAAATAGGAAGTTTTTGCTTTGTGTATGAGCCAAATAATCTCATGACTCTATTGTGGTCTTAGGTTTGATTGTGTGGTGTTTGTGAGAGTGATACCTGGAGCTGATGTGAGTGAAACGGTGTCTAAGATACAGACGTTGTTAATAACCACCTATAACTACAGCGAAAACGTCTTCCTGATAACAAATCCAGATTCTATAAACATCCTCTCAGTAGGTATGTAGTTATGTGTGATGGGTGGGGAGGGGATCGATCAAATTCAGTCGATCAAAACTCTGTGTCAAATTTTACAGCTGTCTTACCAAATGTGACTTTGAATCCTGCTGTGACCACTGCTGCACCAGTCTTGTCTCAAACCACAAAGAGTCCCGGCAGTACAAATATTACAACATCAGGTTCGTGCCATCCAGAGCTTCATAACTCAACTGAAGTAAATGCTTTTATCAACAGAAGCACAATGCACCTTAACTTTATCAAAAGGTACAAAAGGATCACATTCCCTTTCAAGAACTCACATGTAAAATATTCTGTTCATATTCTTCAGTAACTAGCACATCATTACAAACACGGGCCATGGACAATATCTGCTCAACCACTCTAAGATTAACTTCGTACAGAGGTGAGTTAAACAATAACAGAACATAGCCTATTGTTTGTATGGTTTGTATATTGTGGATATTACTCTCACAGAACCTCTATTCAAATATGTTTAACATAGTGGTCACTTTATTGGCTTTCTGGATAAGATGGTTTCTGAGCAAATTTGCTGTGTCTTATACTTTTCATTCTTTGTTCTGCACAACAACATTGACAAAATGGTGCAAATATATTTAATTAATTATCATTCTTTTATGTTTATTTTAAAGGATATATATATATATAGATTTTATCATTTAAGTATTAAATGTGATCGAACTGTTAAAAATGGTTTGCAGTATATGTTGTTCTATGTAATCATTGAATTGATTCACTAATGTTTCACCAGATTTTGGAGACATTTTTTATAGAGTCTATCTCAACCTAACAATGCGTGGCAGTATCACAAACCCTAAACACACTATACAGCAATGGGTAAGTAAAGACGCATATTATAAAAAGTCCATTTAGAGCAGACTTTTGTATTTGATGTACTTCTCTTCAGCTTCAGGAAACACTGGGAAAATGCAAAATGGAAGTTTTGAATCTTGTGCTAAAAGGAGCACCTAAGTAAGTGTCCCAACACTAAACACATGGAACATTCAAATGCAGATGAAATAGATGCTGTATCATTAATCAAATGAAATCTTTGTCAGGTACATCACTACTTTTCAGGTTCAGACATCGACACCTGTGAATGTCACGGCGACAGAGAGGCTGATTTTTGAACTCTTAACAAAAGGATACACCAATGCTACCATCAATATCAGTGTCCCAACTGGAGAGGTCAAAGTCAATCATATAGGTCTGATTTTGGCCTTTTGCTGGTGACCAAGCAACAAATGTTGATTACAAAAAAAAAAAAATACAAAACACTGTTGTAAATGTCTAATGGAATTCAAATATATGTGCTGTTTCTCAGTGCAAGCTGTTTATTGTTACAGATCCTGGTCTCTGTCCAGACGAGATCATGCGCACAGTGTATGGTATATACATGTGGCCCAGCATGACTGCTCAAAGCCAATATGACATGGGGTGTGTGCGAGGGAATGAAAGTGCTACAAGGTTTTGGTAAGTACTACACATTTTGCAGCGTTTGATACTGATGTAAACAACACAGGTTGATTTAGTTATTTCAGAAATGCATTTTTTCTTGTCTTAATATATCAGCATCAATCATTTAAACTTTTGATGTATTTAAAAAAATTAGATCCCCAGTTTGTTTCAGGGAAGTTATAATTTCCATTATCAAATCTCCATTGCGTATACTTTAAAGTGAAATGCTTTGTTTCTAGAAACAGTTCAATGGCCCTGAAAAAACATTCAGATAACACTAATTTGCCATGTGTTTATATTTGCGTCATTTAGCAAACAACCTATACACACAATCCTGTGCAGCTTTACTGATTAATATATCTTATCTTTTTCTTGTGGAAAGCAATATCCTTTAATTTAATAATTAGCTTCACTCCTGACAATGCAAATATTAACTCTTAAACTGACCAGGATAGCAATAACTCCAGTCACCATTACATACAATTTATGTTTTTACAGAGCTTTAGAAAAAGTCTCTGACTTCTGTTTATAAGAGTACAAGAAAAAAGCTGTACTCAATCGTTTCAGGTCTAAAACCTTGCTGTGCATAATATTTCCCTCATTTGCATGATAAAGTCAGGAGAATGCATTTTTAAACGGCTGAATGAGAATGACATCTCTTCCTATTTTATTCAGTAAATTAAACGGGACAACTGACAGAGCAGTTTGGGATCCCCCAGACATGAGCAAGTGTTTAAGGACGGTAGATTTTGATGATTTGGAAAATATCACAGTTACAGTTGGTAAGTTATCAATATGGGTTTTTATTTGGGTTTTATTTGCCAGAGAAAACAAAAGCACACTTAAATCAACCTTTAATGGCATCTGTCCCCAGACAACTCAGCAGACATTGTGAACATGATTGAGGATCTATTGAGGGAACAAACCGATCTGAATGATGCTCAGATGGACATTGTGCTTGAAAAGCTGTCTAAGGTCACTGAGATTGGAATTTTGACCACAGACCTGTCCAGCAGCATTACTAACATTGTTTCAGATATCTGTTATATCACAACTAATCCCACCCAAGTCACTAACAAGTAAGTATTCAAGCAGGCATTTTGTGCATGCTTGTATTATGATACAGATAATTAGCTCAAAATTGATATTTTCTGTCATTATTTTCACACTCTCATGTGTTTCCAAACCTGTATATGCCTACATTTTCATTTGTGGATACAAAATTTTAAAATTAAAATATAATGCCCAAGTTGCTATAATATGGCTTTAGAAGACACCAGAATATTTAATGAAAGAGTTGTATTGACTATTTTGAATCGATAATGCCTTTTTGTCTGTTTGGAGCATGACAGCCCATGGTCACCATCCACTTTCATTGTATAGAAGAATGAACATTTTGCTAAACTTCACATTTTGGGTTCCACAGAAAAAACTCATTTGGGTTTGAAACAACATGAGGATGGGTAAATGATGACAGAATATTTATTTTTGTCTGAATACCCCTTTAACTATTTAGATAACAAATGAAGCCTGGGTGAACCCTTAAAGGCTAAACATGTCTCCAGTGAAACGTTTTAATACCCCAATAGTTATTGGGGTATAGATGTGCAGTATATATGTATATGTCCCAGTATCTTATTTTCCTGCTGTCTTCACTCCATTGTGGCTTTCTGTCTTTGTGTGTGGTAGAGTTCTGTATATTACAGACCTTATGGGAGACAGGACGGTGTTCGCGGGAGATGCTCATAACATGACAGCACCTTCATTAGCACTGCAGCTGATCAACCCTGACACCTCTCAGTTCCATGGCCTCACATTTGAGGTGTCCTCCTTACAGAATGATAGCACCCCTGAGGTGAGAGACAAAGAGAGATTGTATATCTAACACTGCATGAGACCAAGATCATTATGGAAACTTTAGTCTCTTAGCGAAAATAGAAGTGTGATATTAAAATATCACAGTACCTTTGCAAACGTGTTTTCACACTATTGTGACCACAAGGTTTCTGTGTCCTTGTGTGCGTTAATGGATCGTGTGATTCAAGTGGTTATTTTAGCACCATTTACATGTCAGGTGTGATATTAAGCCTGACTACTGAATGACTTTTTACATCTAGTGAGATGTAAATGTATTCAGCCACCATTGTTGTATTAAAGCTGAATTACATTGGGATTAAAATAAAAAATTACATAACATTTTTTTTAATGTGTTAAAATACTTTCGTATCCCAATGTAATATGCAGAGACAACTATAAATAAGCCATTAATAGATACATTTCTCAAAAAACTGTCATTGTGACCAAACTCTGACTACATGATCAAAGCATAGCACAAGTGTTTTTTTTTTACCAAAGTTGACTCACAGAGCTTGTTTTGTTGCAACTAGAGTTAATAAAAAAATTGTTAAACTCTTTTAAATCTCCCTGTCAATATGTTGTTGTAGTATGTATAAACAAATACATTATGGAAATGTTTGGGTTGATTGATTTATGGTTAATCAACCTTTAGAAGCTTCAAGCAATCAGACTCTATCACATTCGTTCCCAATGGATACAAAACATCCCAAAGCGGGCTGATCACAGCTCTTTCTTGTGGTCTGCGGACAAGATGTGTAGTTACTTAGATTTTTGGAGTCTTTAGAGTTTACTGGACAAAGTTTCAGCATTTTTAGAAATGTTTATGAAGAACTAAATATAAAACACAATAAGAGTGCCATTTTTCAAATATCAGCTGACTACCAACAGCATGATGCACAACAGTTAAATGCACAAGCAGTTAATGTTGAATAGACTTTACACTACTTACTTTGTCCATTTTTGCTTAAAGAAAAAAGTCACAAAATCAAAGCAGAATCAACCACGCATATCCCCTATTACTAAACAAACCATTTTCAACTAATCGGCTGAGTGAATAATTCAATGACTCATTCATGAAGACAGTCACTTGTTGCTGTAACGCAGGGTGAACTCAAAAAACAAAGGGAGGGCTGGATCTAAATGCAAAAATAGTTTAATAACAGAATAGGGAACAGATAACAGAATGAGCATCACCAAACATACATCCATGTAGGACAAGACCTGACAAAGAACATAGGAACAGAGGTTTAAATACAAAGGGGCAAACAAGCTTAACAAGTTAACAAGACACACCTGGGGAAGACTAATCAACAGGGAAAACTACAAAACTACAAACAAGGCCACATGACACAGGAATGAACACAGAAACAATGAGAAAGAGAACACTGCAACTTAAAAGTCCCTAAGACAGGGTAGCACAAGACAGGAATCATGACAGATGCCACCTACAGTACTGGCATAACAATGTAACTGTAGAAAGAAGACAGGTTTTTTCAGCCATCAATATTTATAAAAAGTGTGACCTTGAATGGCTTATTGTGTTTGCAGTAATCTTTTCTTCCCATCCTTTTTGTAGATATTTTATGATGAGAACTTTACAGAGCATCCAAACTCAGGAACCGTAGCTTTCATTTCCTTACCTCCGGCAATTGAAAGCTTTTTCCCAAACAATGAAGCCAGGCCTCGTGTTCAGTTCCAGTTTTATGCCAAAGAAGATTTCTTTACGGTAACATACACTCTTTATGTATTTTCCTCAATTTCAGACGAAGAATAAACCACTTGAAGTCAGTTTAATGTAAATAACAGCATAACTATAGAATCATATTATTTGTTTATATGGTATACGAGTACTTCTGATGGCGAATTTTTCATCTAGGACCCTGCAATCAACATGACGCTGAACTCTTATGTGGTGTCTGCCAGTGTAACCAATGCCACAGTGAGCGACCTTGGCATCCCAGTGATGGTCACTCTCCGCCATCTCCAAACTACAGAGGTCTGCGTGGATACAATCAACCAGCCACCACCAAAACAAACCACAAATCAACAGTTCAACATCATTATTGCCCAATTATGCAACTGTTTGAACACACTATAGTAAACAGTTAAAATAATATGCTACCAGTACCACTAAATGCGTGATATCTTTGGTCAACAAATATCTTGATAAATATAGCTTCTAAGGCAGCTGTAATTAATCCACTATGATAACCCCTGACATTATCACAGATTTATAGTCTGATCATTAAAGTAATATTTCACCACTCTGTCTTTTTTTCCTCTATAGGACTGGGAGAGTGTCAGGTGTGTCTACTGGGACTTCAACAAAAACAGTGAGCTTTGTGATGCACATTTTTTACATTCAGCATTTAGGACTATCTATAGTAAGAGAACTCTTCATTTTGGGCGATGTCCCCATGACAGTTCAATGGTTGTTTGAATGTCTCATAGATAATAAAGGTGGATGGAACGATACAGGATGTGAGACAGTGAAGTCTAACGCCACTCATACGTCCTGTTCCTGTGATCACCTCACACATTTTGGAGTTCTTCTTGTGAGTTGCATGCATATACAGTCAATTCAAGCATTTTTATAAAGTACACAAAGTTTTACATTATATTTTTGGTTGTGTGAAAATAAATTTGCCTTTGCAACAGCACAAGATCAGTGAATTAAAACGGTCAATTTATCCAAGAGCAGTGTCAGTGTTCATTTATGAATGACAAACGATGGAGATGTGCACAACATTTGCATAATTCATGTAAAGATTTTGATTATTGTAACCGTTTTATTTTCCAGGATATCTCTAAAACTCCAATAAACCCGAAAGATGAAAGGATTCTGACTGTCATCTCATACCTGGGCAGTGGCATATCCTCCATCTTTCTTGGAGTCACACTGTTGACCTATTTGACCTTTGAGTGAGTTCATAGACTCTTTTGCATTATGTGTTCAGCATCCTATGTCTTACATGTGTTTTCTTACCACAGGAAACTGAGGCGAGACTACCCCTCAAAGATCCTTATTAACCTCTCCGTGGCCTTGCTAGGGTTGAACATGTTGTTCCTGGTGAACTCCTGGTTTGCCTCTTTTAACAGCAATGCCCTCTGCATTACTGTAGCTGCCCTTCTACATTACTTCTTCCTGGCCACCTTTTCTTGGATGGGACTGGGTGCAATCAACATGTATCTGGCCTTGGTCAAGGTTTTTAATTCATATGTGCCATCTTACATGCTCAAATTCTGTGCTCTTGGATGGGGTAAGACAGACAGTTTTGAATTTGTTCCTCTTATACTGTGGAGTATATCAATTGAATATAACAAATAAAAACACTGTTTCTGCTTCTGCTTTTTTTCAGGTTTACCTCTGCTGGTTGTAAGTTTAGTGCTTGCCATTGATATAAATTCTTATGGCGCTGACCTCTCTAGAGCACTTTTCCAAGAAGACTCCACTGCATTGTAGGTGCCAAACAACCAATCATTTATATTGATGCCAAGAACAATAACCATAAAGCAACCTGATCTCACAAGAAGTTGGCTTTCAAAAAAATCGAAACATTTCTGATCGTACAAAAATTAATGAATGAGATTGTACAAATTCGCCAATTTGCTAAGTCCTAAAATAGTTAGGAATTGTCATGAGACTGTGTTGGAGGAACAATGTTGTTGGAATCACATTCACTGTGATGCTTGTCCAGCTAATGAACGAACGATAATAATATTGAAAGCCAGTGTGACAGCCTTCCTAAAGCACGCGATTATATTCACAGAACATAACTGAATGGTGCTCTTGTTATATATAATGTTATCATCCGTTAGTGTGCTCTAGTTATCATTGGTTATGTTTATTTTCGTTCTTGGTGCAAAGAGGACTTTATGGTCATACTATCTCTCTTCATCCTTTTCAGCTGCTGGGTAAAGAAAGACGTGACCTTTTATGTGACGGTGGTGTCGTTTGTGATCCTGATCATGGTCTGTAATGTCTGCGTGTTTGCCGTGGTGCTGGTACAGATCCGTAAGATGCGGGTCAATAAGCCTGCCAGCAACAGAAAAGGGTTCCTGCATGACCTGCGAGTGGTGGCCAGCCTCACCTTTCTGCTGGGACTTACCTGGATGCTAGCCTTCGTCGCCTGGGGCCCAGCCAAAACACCCCTGCTGTACCTGTTCTCCCTCCTTAACAGTCTTCAAGGTAACAGCAAGGGCTGCTTATGCCTATGGAGAGAAAGTTAAAGCTGATGCATTCAAAGTATGTCTGAGACTGTGCACAGATGCAGTAGTACCATTGGGCAGATAAGCAAGAATGCATTATTGTAGAGATTAACAAAAGATATGTTGTTTTTGGATTGTAATCTTCAAATTCAAAGGACAAGTGTTTTGTTTTTTGCTGTATTTCAGGTTTCTTTATCTTCCTGTTTTATTGTCTGATGAAAGACAACGTAAGGAAGCAGTGGAGGATACATCTCTGCTGTGGAAGATTCAGACACACTGAATACTCAGGTTTGGCTCACATAAACAATAGTTAAACTCATACTTAACATCAAGCTATACTATACCGAAGAGAAGGCTATTCTAAATTATAATAATATTGTATAATTATTCTGTATTATACAAAACTATATCAAACATCCAAATATATAATAGTGTTCTAGATTACAATTCAATTCGAATTCCTTGGAAAAATGAAAAAGAATAATATTATTTGAATTTTAACCAGACTGGAGTCGTTCTGTAAAACCGGAGGCCAAAGCGAAAGGTGGTCAACACGTCTCCTCGCCATCCATGAAGTCTGAGACTACCAGTGAAAGGAAGATCTCTGATACCTCAAACTCAGGGGCCAGTCATGATGGTGTCTTCCTGACACGGGACAAAAAACAATAAATAAGGGAAGATGAATTCTGTGTATTCCATTTCTCTCTTTTTTATGTTGAATGACGACTTTGGAAATTTCCAGCAGAAATTCATAAAAAAACTTTTTTTTTTTTTTTTTCAATTTCAATTAATTATCATTTCATTGATAGAATTAAATTGTTTGTTGCAATATTTCTTTTATTTCTTCCAGAGAGATGAATTAATGAGGCCATGTGTTTAAACTGTTTTGAGTGGTGTCATTCCAGGGAATATCTATTCATTAGCCACCTGTAAAGTGACAGCACTTTTTTTTCCAGGATTACTAGTAATTTTGACTTCAGACTAGTATTAAAAAAGAAAAATACTAGCAGTTTTTCTCTGCCAACTCTAAAACGTCTTAGTAAGAAATCATTTAAAATGTTTGTTCACAATACTAACTGAGTTTTGGTAAACATAACTATATGTCTAAACTATGTTGCATTCACAATACTTGTTAAGATAAATTGTGACATTAATATTGAAATGAGAAATTAAATGGTGGCACTTTAGTCCTGTTTCGCATAGTCTACGCATAGCAATTTCAGTAACTGGGTTATAAGACCCTGAACCTAAACCTAAACCTAACCTAATAAGGTTATAACCCATGTAGTTAGGCTACCATGTTACACTTTCTTGGGTAAGTAGGGGAGAGCGGGGCACAACCTAACGCGGGGCTAGTTGTAACACACTTGTTTTAAATACTTCCAAACATGCAAGCATGACAAAAATTGGTGTATTTATTAGTTGCCATATCAATACTATATAGAGAAAAAAAATGCACCAAAATTCTGAAATCTTTGGAAGATAATATCACAGAAAATGTATTTAAACATAGCAAAAGTAAATTTACTTATGTTCATTTTTCATCTCTATTTTTTGTTTATTTAAAATTAGACAAATCTGATATTATTTTAATCCCCAATCTGTTGTTTAACAATTGAGATAGTTCTTTAACGGTTCACTAACTAGAAGAAGACACTAGCTTGGTTTAAATCCCAGTTGTGCAGATGAGGAACATTATAACACTGCATTACAATGTGCCCCAACGATTAGAACTACAGAATTCTATTGAGAAACCATGAGAAAAAAGGTGAATAAAGACTGAGAAATTATTAATTATTGTTATGTTTTGAACTATGCTGTATAGCTGTGTTTTGTGGTGTGTTTGTTGTCAAACTCAAAGATTAGTTTCTTTTTAATTATTAAAAAATGCCATTATTTTATATGAAAAAGTTAATAATTGTATTTTATTGAGAAAATATTTTAGTTTATTTTTTTGATTAGATCAGATAACATTTTAATCTGTCATATCTGTCATATGTTACAATGTAGCCTACCACACATATCTTTCAATGTAGGCCTACCCCACCTATCGTGTTTACACATTGTAACGTACGTACTGTCAAATAAAGTGTAACCAATAAAACGATTATTTGAAAAATATTATCTGATCCAGATCCACAATGTCCAAGTAAAACAACATGTTCTAAAAAAACCCATAATTTCTGTCAGTGTCATTTTTCCGGAGGTGACAGTTAAATGGTCTGACTTGTTCAGTCACATTCTACTCATACTGGTTAAAGTTCGCAGATTGACGCCCCACATTTAAGTGCAAAAACTGAAGTAGCCTAGTTTCTCTTAGTCGAGCTTTTCCTCATAGTGAAACGATTTAACATTCAACTGCAGCCATTTTAAATCTCGTGCAACGACGGATATCACCTTTACTTTAGCAATGTAATTGTTCGTGTTGCAGCGTCTGATTAACTCGATATTTCACGACTTTTGCACGGTGAGTAAAAGCTTTATGGTGGCTATTTCCATGACAGTAGTATTTTTTTTTAATTTTTTTTACAAAAACTGTAACATACGCGTAACGTTAATTTACAAAACTTTATTAATACTGTAAATCTGGAGATTTTCAAGGGCTGTCCGTGATTGAACGTAGTAACATAAGAGAGCAGGATATGAAGGCTTATTGTAAGTGTATGTAGCTATAGGCTACCTGTCAAAATTTTGGAAACATTACAATTTATGGTAGCAATTTACATTAAGGTTCATTAGCTAACATTAGTTAATGTATTAACTAACATGAACTAACAATGAGCAATGCATTTGTTACAGTATTTATTAATCTTTGTTAATGTTAGTTAAAAATCCATCTGTTCATTGTTTGTTCATGCTAGTTGATGGTGCATTAACTAATGTTAACAAATACAACCTTTGATTTTTATAATGTATTAGTAAATGTTGAAATTAATATTAACTAAGATTAATTAATGCTGTGGAAGTTTTGTTCATTCTTAGTTCATGTTAACTAAGGTAGTTAACTAATGTTAACTAATGAACCTTATTGTAAAGTGTTACCTAATTTATTAATGTTTTTGAAAGAAGTCTCTTATGATCACCAAGGCTGCATTTATTAAATAAAAAATTCAGTAAAAACAGTAATATTGTGTAATATATGTATAATAATATAATATATTTAAAAATAATATATATACAATTATGTGAATAATAAAATAATTAGGATTATGTGACACTGAAGACTGTAATGATGCTGAAAATTCAACTTTGCATCACAGAAATAAATTACTTTTGAAAATGTATTCAAATAGATAAGTTATTTTAATTTGTAATAATATTTTTCTATATTACTGTTTTTACTGTGTTTTTGATAAAATAAATGTAGACTTGGTGAGCTCTTCTTTTAAAAAGAACAAAAATGTTATGTTATATATATATATATATATATATATATATATATATATATATATATATATATATATATATATATTAGAGCTGTTTTATTTGACATTTTTAAATGAGGGTTGAAGCCATTACCAAAATTAGATTTTTTAAACAGTTTTTAAAAACATTTATTGTATACATTTTAAACATCATCATGTAATAAACAACATATAAAATATCTGACATATAGTTATATATATTGCCGAAGTATGATGTGTTCAATTCAACCTACTTTAACCTTTTAGTTCTCATAACAAAAACATTGAATTTGTGGCTCTGATGCTTTTTAAAAATAAGCATTTCTATGGAAACTGCTGTAATGGTCAGATTTTGTTGTTTAGCAGAACAGTGCTCATGAAGATAAGCCGTCAAAAAAATATAAAATAAATCTATCTCATATATGGTAGACCTATGTATCTTATTGGCACCTTTAAAAACATAAACACTTGAATAATTGATCAATTCAGCTAAAATACAATTTGCAAATGTATGATACAGTTGGGCTTTGAAATATCCCATATATATCCCATCCTTATATATCCCAAAGAACATCATAAAGTGATGGGATTTTATTGCAATTTCACATTAGAATGAGAAAACATGACACCGTGAGCAATGTAATCTGTCAGCGCTGCATAGATTGATAAATTATGCATTGCACACCATTTCTGCAGATCAGTGATGGAGGAGGATCTAGGAAGCCCAGTGGCTAAGGTTAAGGAGGAGTCGGGTAGTGTCCTTCTCACCTACTTCCAAGGAGACATCAACAGCATGGTGGATGAACATTTCTCCCGTGCTCTAAGTAAAGCAACTAAACCAAAGGGAGAGCACTCCAAAATTAAAAGAAACTGCAGATCTGCTCAAACAAGTAAACAAGTCCTCTCAAAATTCCTTTTACGTGAAATATTTGACTTGTTGAATGAGTTTAAACATTGAATTCTTTTTTTAGATGAAGTTGGTTCAAGTCAATGGGAAGCACAGTCACAAAGCAGGTTTCAGCCCATGTTTCCTCCAGAACATATCCGCCTAGGAACAAGCAGCGAGTCTCATTCAAACCATCATATGTCACCAAATCTCCCTGCAAACAACGCTGTTCTGTGGTCAGGGGATTCTAGGCAGGGTATGAGTCTCGCTCTGCCCCCCATGATGTACCCCTCGGCTGTATCCTCTGATGGTTTGATGGTAGCCGAACAACGGTACTCTCTATTAAACTTGCTCCACAACGATCGTCCTGACATGAGCACAGTGATGGGACCCTCCTCCAAACAAGAACTCATGTCTGGATGGACAAAGTATCCTGGATTTGGCGACCAGATGGCTTGTGATATCAATCTAAACTCTGGTAAATGCCCTTATTTTTTACCATCCTGTTTTAATCACACCGACGTAACCATACAGTACCGTTCAAAGGATTTTTTAATGTTTTTGAAAAAAGTCTTTTACACTTACCAAAGCTGCATGTATTTGATCAAAAGACAGTTAAAACAACAATATTGTCCTATATGTTTTAACAATTTAAAAATAACTATTCTATCTTAATGTATTTTAAAATGAATTTTCAGCAGCCGTTACTTCACCTTAATGGTTATATGAATAAATGTATTAATTTCTTTCAAAACAACAACAAATACACACTGACCTCAAGAAATTCAACGGTAGTGTATAGGCTACATAAATATTTAAAGGTCATTACATTAAAAGTTTACATTTTAGTCATTCTAATATACATTTTCATTCCTCAGTATTTTAATTAAGTCACTTGTGATTGCCTTTTAGGTGTTCAGGTGATTGAGAAAAAAGATCTTTATTGGTATTAACTCAAAAGATCTGAGATTTAAAAGCAAGAACAAAGAAGTCTTTCATCGCTCTTTCATTTAACTGAACATGTGATTAATGGACCTTGCAATGCTTCACCTGGAGGCTTCTGCACATCCAACCTGTTCAGAAACAAGCTCTTCGTGTACCACAGCACAGAAGATTGTACAAGAGATTGGTCTCAGGCTATATGGAAAAACACACAAAACGAGTAATCTGTTTTTACTGATTTTTTTTTTTACTGGCTTTTGTAGAGTGACAGAGTTCATTTGTTGCAAATGTTTAAAATGTAATCGATTTCATAGCAAATATGTGTAGGCTGCTCTGGGTATAAATAACTTTGATTTGAAAAAGGATTACAATCATGATGCATTGATCACGTACACAAATGAATAAATGCACAACAACTAAAAGTAGCTATAAAGAGGTTTTATTGGCTAGAGTATAAAGTAATTTAGTAAAATGCAGATGTTTCAATTTCTACAAAATATATTTATTCCCATTTCATTATTGGTTTTCAAGGATGAGAGCATGTTACACAACTTGTCTATGCTGGCATTTGGCTGTTTAAATTGCAGATAATACTGTAGTTTGATTGGATGCACTGCCTTTGGTGTCAACAGCAAAAATAAGAGTTTTCTCCCTTTCAATTTTTTTTTAAAGTCTATTTATTTTGCTATCCTAAAACATGCACAATTATACATTTATTCACATTTTATTATTAGCATCTATCATTGTTTTTATGCTATCTGTGATGCTGCCAGAAAGAGATTTTTATGTCACAAACCACCAGTTGAAACCACTTTGGTTTTGAATTTTATTGGCTTTAAATGAAATAAATGGCACATTACAACATTTCGTCAGTGATACTGAAAAATACCTTTTGTTTGTAAATTACATCAGACAGGCTTGGTTTTTATGACATTGAAATGACAGGCATAGCCTACTGAAAACACCGACACTGCACCCTAGTGGATGAGAACAACATTGCACTGCATCTCACTGGAAAAATACATTACTTGTAGCAGCATGATGTGAAGTCGGTATGATGTAGCCATCAAACTCAACTCCCCCGCCATGGACGCAGATGGAGGACCAGCCAACTCCACACCCCTGCTTGAGGATTGATGTCCTTGTACTATATTTAGCAGTAATCCATCCGGTGGCACACATGTCCCTTTCCAAAAAAAAAAAAAAAAAAAAAAAAAAGAAGGACCAAAGCCAAGCTCAGATCTGCGCTCAGACTCACCTCTGGCTAGAAACATTCACACAATTCACACAATCATTGATTGATCACTTCACATTTCATTGCAATATGGGAGTAAAGGACTCCTACTGGACAGAAAACTTTAAAGTGACTGATTTATGCTTTATAATTAGCCTACACAATATTACTCTATTCTTATTTGTCAATTGCACCATCTGATATTTTCTAAAGTCACTGTCATCCATGGTAATCAGATTATTTGGGATCATCCAAGGATCACTCAGATCATCACAACATTTTCTCTCGTATCACACGGCGGACTCTCGTATGAATAACCTATATATTTTCAGTACAAGCAATACGTGACATATGTGAGAATTCCAAGTATGTATTTATAAAACGGTAGGTGAAATTCAACGGACACTTTACTATCTACCAGAAAAGGCCACATGACGAGTCATGAATGAAAGGGAAGCAACTGACTCCATAGGTCACATGACAGTCCATATTTTTTTCACACTACACACATAAATAGGCCCACTAAAGTTTAGACGTACTTTTTAAAGTTCTTCATCAAAGTAGTACCTACACTGAGAGTAGGCTATACATGATTTCAGACGCAGCTGCTCATTCATAAAAACTCAACTGCTGCCATCTTGCACCTCAGTTATCGATTTAGTGAAACATCAGAGGTAACACGTTATTTCAGTTGTCCACTTTAGACATTCTATTAACTACATTGCAGCTACATGTCAAATAAGTTGACTGTCTGCACTTTATTTTGATTGTCCTCCAACAGACATTCTACTAGTAACTTTGCAATTAGGCCATGTCAATTTATTCTTCTAAACCAAACCCAACAGTCTAATACTCGAATGAGAGTCAGTTGACATGTAGTTGCAAATGAATGCATGTTAGACATGTAGTTGCAAAGTTACTTATAGTTAGTAGAATGTCTACTAGTAGAATAGTTTGTAGTGTAACCTGGTTTTAATATTACTTTAATATTGTTGCAATGTTAATTTTGTTGCTTGGGTGATTGTGTTGTACATTGCAATCGAATATTTTTTAACAGAGGTTTAAGATAATATACAGATACAGTTATAAAATATTTTCAACTGAAATTAGTATTTTGTGCCGCAGTATTTATTAATTTGTCGAGTCGCTGTTTAATCAGCAGGTTAATGTACAGTCAAGCCGATTGTGCCCCTTACCAGATTTCATCAAATGTTTCATATTTTATGAAAAATATGTCTCATATTTTGTCTTACTCTGCTACTTAGCTCAAAAAGTCATGGGGTTTGATCGGCATACTCCCAGTTTAATGAGAAATGGTCTCATTTGTTTAAAAACCAAAAACCAAAACATTATGGTGCTTCGTGATATTGTGCTGCACAGGGCAAATTGGATGTATTTCACGACGACTCTGGCATTTCGGTCTGCCTTTGTTATTGACACTCTCTCCAGTCAAGCCTCCTCTCTCGCACTTAATCTGTAATTCTAATATAGTCTGCAGAGATACCTCAAGAATCCACAGCACAACTCAATTAGTGTGCTGACCTACAGAGGTATAGGACATATTTCAAATAGGACATATTTCATTTCTGCCACTATGATATTATTATTATCTTACCTCTTATTGTCAGTGTTGCTTAGCCAATTTCCATGATAATCTGTCATTTCTTAAACAATGTTCTGACATTAGTGACTAAATAGCTTCGGTTGACTATTGTGAGCTACAGCTGATAACACTGACCTACAAGTATCCGGATTCTGGCATTATGTTAATGCTGATATGTCAGTTTTATTAACTTTCTTGTAACTGCAGTGTCTCTGACAGCACTTGTTTAATTGTCACGTCTGGGTTCAGGAAGACAGAAGAATCAAGTTCCAACACAACGTTTAATGGAACGAAGGAACGGACAGATGGACAGTAACTGTAATCGGACAGATAATTAATGTGAGGGACCAATTTATATAGCAAACACAAATTAGGATGATTAATAGAAGCTGACACATATGAACCAATAATGAGCAGCGGGAAAACTGAACAAAGGAACACATGATGAATATGAAAACAAACTAAAAGTCCATGATAATGAAACTAACTGAACTAAATGTGACATTAATAAGGCCTACTGCTGTTTTATGAATGTGTTTTTAGGGAGAATCTGTCATTTGTATGGTAGCAATCAACACGAATGATGGAGTTCCATGTAAACTAACCGCTAGGACAAGGGAGTTAGGCTACTTATACAGAGAACTAAACTAGACGGGTGGGATTAATCAGTACACTGTAAAATATTAATGTTGGTTAAATTTGAATTAACACAATGAAGGAGACTGGTTTAATACATATAAACACAACATATTTTATCTGAACCACATTAAATATCTAAGTTGATTTGACAAAAGATACAAAGTTGTGATAACAAATCATGAAAATATTTTTCCTAATTTAACTAGGAGTGAAGTCACTAATCTTATTTGACATTCATTTTCAACTAAGCCGCCATTTGTCCCAGCTATAGCACAGTTAGCTAAACATAAAGGTTACACTTTATTTTGATGGTCCACTTCTAATACTAACTACAAGTAACTTGTCAAATACATGTCAACTAACTATCATTAGAGTATTTGACTGTTAGTGTTGGGTTTAGATTAGTAGAATAAGTTACTAATAGTAAGAATATCTGTTGGGGAACCATCAAAATAAAGTGTTAGCCGATATTAAGCAGACAGTCAGTTGACGTGTTGGAAAGTTATATTGTTAGTAGAATGTCTAGTGGACCATCAAAATAAAGTGTTACTAACATAAATGATCTAAAATACCAATACAACACTTGTATATTTGTAATGTGTAAATCTAAAAAAAAAAGACTAACGCATTAATAACATAACCAGCTGACAAAATTGTGGGAACAGTGATTTGCAATGTTTCTAAAACGTTAAAATGTCCAATTTTCTTGGATTTTCTTTCTCTTATTAAAAGGTTATACAATACTGTTATTTTTACTAAAAATATAACAGTTTTTGAACGTTTATTTGTAATATTACAAGAATGAATGAATGAATGAATGAGGCATTTATATAGCGCTTTCATATGTACTACTGTACACCCAAAGCGCTTTACAATCAAATCAGGGGATCCTCTCCTCAACCACCACCAGTGTGCAGCATCCACTTGGATGATGTGACGGCAGCCACAGTACAACGGCGCCAGTGCGCTCACCACACACCAGCTATAGGTGGAGAGAGGATAGAGAGTGATAGAGCCAATTCAAAGTAAGGGGATTATTAGGAGGCCATGATTGGTAAGGGCCAATGGGTGGAATGTGGCCAGGTTACACCCCTACTCTTTACGAGAAGTGTCATGGGATTTTTAATGACCACAGAGAGTCAGGACCTCGGTTTTACGTCTTATCCAAAGGACGGTAAAGAAGGTTAACGTTAAGTATAGGCCTAACATCATAAGGATGTTCCAAGAACGCTTTTCTTTCAATGTTATAAGAATGTTAATCATGTAAAAATAACAACATAACAACGTTCAAAGAACGTTTCTCTCAACTTCATGAGAACGCATATCAAATAAACTATTATTAATGTTATAAGAAAGTTCTATAAATGTTATTTATACAACATTTAACATGAACAAAACCTGAAAGTTGTGGGAATGTTTACTGTTAAACATTTATGTCTGGCTGTATATGGAAGCATGTGAGCAGCGTAATTGCTATGGTTCCTCAGTCTGGTTGTGCAATGATTAATCACATCCAAAATGAAAGTTTGTGTTTACATAATATATGTGTGTACTGTGTATAATTATTTTGTATATATAAATACACACACACATGCATGTATACATTTGAGAAATATTTGCATGTAAATACTGTATATATATTTATATAGATTTTATATTATAGCGGCACAGCCTATATAAATATAAATATTTTATATTAACAAATTTTTCTTAAATATATTCAAAATAATTATACACAGAACATTCACATATATTATGTAAACACAAACTTTCATTTTGGATGCGATTAATCGCGATTAATCGTTGCACAGCTCTATACGCTGCAAATACACGCTCAGACTTCAGGTATAACATTTATCAATACTGAAACGATAGCCTACATGTATAAAAATAGTATGTAGGTAGCCGACATTCACTTAGAAACCTTTGTTTTTTTCCACTTTCTTTTGAGCCCCCCTCCCCCCAGAGAAGCAGTTAATGGTGGGCTGCGGCAGTGTGAGACTGCGGTCAAGCCAGCCGCGGTTTGAAAATACACGGTCAAGCCAGCCGCCAAAAAAAAAAAAAGCGTGTGCGCCTATTACTGTGAATATGGTAATTTCAGTAACAGCAGAGAGAGCGCGCTTTCAGAGCGCTTGAGTTGCCCAGATATATATATCTCTCTATCTATCTTTTTTCTTTCTTTTCTCTCTCTCTCTCTCTCTCTCTCTCTCTCTCTCTCTCTCTCTTTTTCTTTTTTCTCTCTTTTTCTATCTATCTATCTATCTATCTATCTATAGGAAGAATTAAAGATTAATCGGCAGGAAGAACGATTAATCGGCTAACTGGACGGATAAATTATTTGCCATTTATGACGATCTCAGCCACTGGAATGCGGCCATAAGAACTGGGCAGGACCTAGGTGACTGTCCCTATGGGCCAGGAACTACAAGGGAGCTGGGGATCAATCACCATGACAACAGCAGAAGGTGAGATAGAGGGACCATCCATTTTCCACTTCTGATGGGACTGAAGGCTTGGGAGATAATCCTTGATGAAGCTAACCCAGAACCTGTCGGCAAGGATCTGACGGTGTCTCCACTTCCTATGGGTCAAGAGCTCAGAGTCAGCATACATTACTTGTGGAAGGGACGTGTCTCGCCGCCCCATCAGAAGAATATTTGGCGTTATCGGATCCGGGACCAGCGGCGAAGGGAGCTCTGGGCCGGACGGGACAAGCGGCGAAGGAAGCTCTGGGCTGGACGGGACCAGCGGCACAGGGAGCTCTGGGCTGGACGGGACCAGCGGCGAAGGAAGCTCTGGGCTGGACGGGACCAGCGGCGAAGGAAGCTCTGGGCTGGACGGGACCAGCGGCGAAGGAAGGAAGCTCTGGGCTGGACGGGACCAGCGGCGAAGGAAGCTCTGAGCTGGACGGGACCAGCGGCGAAGGAAGCTCTGGGCTGGACGGGACCAGCGGCGAAGGGAGCTCTGGGATGGACGGGACCAACGGCGAAAGGAGCTCTGGGCTGGACGGGACCAGCGGCACAGGGAGCTCTGGGATGGACGGGACCAGCGGCGAAGGAAGCTCTGGGCTGGACGGGACCAGCGGCGAAGGAAGCCGCGGTTTGAAAATACACGGTCAAGCCAGCCGCCAAAAAAAAAAAAGCGTGTGCGCCTATTACTGTGAATATGGTAATTTCAGTAACAGCAGAGAGAGCGCGCTTTCAGAGCGCTTGAGTTGCCCAGATATAGATAGATAGATAGATAGATAGATAGATAGATAGATAGATAGATAGATAGATAGATAGATAGATAGATAGATAGATAGATAGATAGATAGATAGATAGATCGATCTCTCGATCTCTCTCTCTCTCTCTCTCTCTCTCTCTCTCTCTCTCTCAGCATCAAAGATCTTTTAATCAAAGATTTGATTGTAATAGGCATAGATTGTTCATCTGGCAAGGAGTGTTATAAGATTTGTGTCAAAATGTTTAATAAGAAGGCTTTGGATAAAAGAATTGACACGCCATGGCGTAATGTACTTGAGTTAGAAGAGGATGAAAAGCCTGAGTGGAGAGTATTGTATAAGTCACCATTGCCCAAGAGAATTGGGGACTTGCAATGGAGATTGTTATATGGGGCTATTGCTGTGAATGCATTTGTTTCGGTAATTAATCCTGATGTTGTTCAGAATTGTCCTTTCTGTTTACAAAGGGAAACTGTATTTCATGCATTCATGCAGTGTTCAAGGTTGAAACCTTTATTTATTGTTTTAAACTACATTTTTAAATGTTTTAATGAGTGTTTTTCAATGAAGACGTTTATTTGTGGTTTCAAATATTCTCAGAGCCAGAAGCATCAATGTCAGGTGTTTAATTTTATTTTGGGCCAGGCAAAGATGGCGATTTACATTACAAGAAAGGAGAAAGTTGATCAAGGTGTATGTAATAGTTTATTAGCTGTGTTTGGTAATTCAGTCAAATCTAGAATCCTAATAGATTTTAATTATTATAAAGCAATGAATGATCTTATAAAGTTTGAAATAATTTGGTGTTATAAAGGGATATTGTGCAAAATTGTTAATGACGAATTATTTTTTCTTATTTAAAACAAAGTTTGTTTTTTATTGATTGATGTTTGATTTAAATGTTGATTATTGATGGTTTGCTTATTGTAATTAAAGGTGTTTAAAAATCAAAAAATCTCTCTCTCTCTTTTTCTTTTTTCTCTCTTTTTCTATCTATCTATCTATCTATCTATCTATCTATCTATCTATCTATAGGAAGAGCGGTCAAGCGGTCAAGGAAGCTCTGAGCTGGACGGGACCAGCGGCGAAGGAAGCTCTGGGCTGGACGGGACCAGCGGCGAAGGAAGCTCTGGGATGGACGGGACCAACGGCGAAAGGAGCTCTGGGCTGGACGGGACCAGCGGCACAGGGAGCTCTGGGCTGGACGGGACCAGCGGCACAGGGAGCTCTGGGATGGACGGGACCAGCGGCGAAGGAAGCTCTGGGCTGGACGGGACCAGCGGCGAAGGAAGCTCTGGGCTGGACGGGACCAGCGGCGAAGGGAGCTCTGGGCTGGACAGGCCCAGCGGCGCAGGGAGCTCTGGGCTGGACGGGACCAGCGGCGAAGGAAGCTCTGGGCTGGACGGGACCAGCGGCGAAGGAAGCCCTAGGCTGGACGGGACCAGCGGCGCAGGAAGCTCTGGGCTGGACGGGACCAGCAACGAAGGAAGCTCTGGGCTGGATGGGACCAGCAACGAAGGGAGCTCTGGACTGGATGGGACCAGTGACGAAAGGAGCTCTGTGGGTATCATATCAGCAACAGAATGGCACTGAACATTTCTAGGGTGACTGGCTGCATACTCTTCTAGGTGCCTACCAGGATCATCTAGTGCTGGGGCCAGAGGCAAATGGCGAGAACTACGAGTAGGCATGACTATGGGATTAGTAGCAGAAGCTGTCACTCTAATCTGTGGGGCTGGTACAGGCCCGGGGGGAGCCTGAGGAGGTTGCGGCACGGCAGCTATTGGAGCCACATACTCTGGATGGACAGGTAGGACATATGGCAGATCACGAAAAGGATAAGGGAAATAAGGAGGCCTAAATACTCCACCGTTTTGAACATTAGCTGGATAAGTTGACATTAGCGGCGGCATCCATGGAGGGCATAGAGGGCCTGGAAAGTAGAAAGCATTTCCTGGCATTTGACTATATTGGAGGGCATCACTCCTCGCTAACTGAGGGTCACTGGGATAAAGTCCTGGATGAAAATCGTAGATTTGAGATAAGTCTAGATTTACACCTCGTGGCCGATTCAGGTAATGTGGATTCACATTCAGGGGGTGTTGTAAAGTTGAGTTCCTCTGACAAGGAACTGGTGGCTCAGGACGTGCATGAACATTTGGGCCTACATGCATGTCTGGTGGTTCTCTTCTAGATCGGGCAGAGGGTGTGGGAAGCATAGAGGCCGGTGGAGATGGAAGAGTGCTTTGTCTACTCGACCTTGGTGGTGAGGGGAGAGGCAGGCTTTGTCTCTTTTCCTGATGTTGACGCAGACATTCTCCCAAATTCATCAACATGCCTTTCATCTGTTTGACCTCCTCGGTCAGAGACTTCACATCAGAGTTTCCAGGTGGTAGCAGGGCTTCTCGATTTACTCCTTCTAATTGACCTCGAACATTTGTAGCAGAAGAGTGGGGATGTACCATTTCATAATCCTGATGCCACACAAGAGGCCTCACATGCCTAGTTGAATGCTTCAGTTTCCCAGGGTTATCTTCTGACTCCATTCCAGCAGCCTCTCCGGCTCGAAGGACCATGTTGAATATGTGATAATTGGCTGGTTAAGGATGAGTGCTACCAGAATGGTGTGTCGATTAGAACACAGGAATGAGTCCAAAAGTTACTTCTTTCACTGATTTATTGCCATTTGCTTTCTTCCTCCATTGTCCCATTTCATTACTGTGGCTTTACAATTGCTGCATATTGCTGGTGTCTACAATCAAACAAAGCTAACATTACTGATACAAATCATAATAATTATACGTTCACATAACCATAAAGAAAATCTTTAACCAAATTAAACAAATCAACAGTTACCAAATTAATATCAATACAAAAGGCTTAAATAAACTTACAAAGTCATAGACGCAGCAAACACATGCAGCAAGCAGCCAGCACAAAGAGAGACACACTAGTGAGGTTGATTGGGAGGCCTAATTATCCTCAGGTGAAGAAAGTTCCAGGAAGTGGGCGTGTCTCCCAATAGAGTGACAGGAGGTTGGCCAATTGGGATTTTTAACAATCTATCTATCTATCTATCTATCTATCTATCTATCTATCTATCTATCTATCTATCTATCTATCTATCTATCTATCTATCTATCTATCTTTTTTCTTTCTTTTTTTCTCTCTTTCTTTCTTTCTTTCTTTCTTTCTCTCTCTCTCTTTCTCTTTCTCTTTCTATCTATCTATCTATCTATCTATCTATCTATCTATCTCTTTGTTTCTATCTAATTTCTATCTATCTATCTATCTATCTATCTATCTATCTATCTATCTATCTATCTATCTATCTATCATCTGTGAGAGACGATATACAGTTTTTCTCAGTCGCTTTGGTGCATTTCTCATAACACTATTTACATTTGCACAACAGTTAATGCAGTTCTCAAAACAATTAGTACAAACTGCAAAACCTAGTTGATAACCTGCAAAAGCGTGTCACTTGCTCAAAATGGATAGCTCATTCCTCAAAAGCAAGTATTTATGTCAATGAATGTGTCAGTGTCATCAAAATGAAAAGTCCTGACACCATCGTTTATGAACAAGATAGTCAAATGGCTTTGTCATGTTTTCATTATGACAGTTTACTCTGTAAATGTTTTCCAATGATAAAAGTCAGATCTTGGTGACACTACCTGAAAATGCTCAATACAGCACTAAATACTATTTGCACAGCCATTTGAAAAATACAGTAAAGTTACACATTACTGTATGTATGAGGTAACGGAGTACAAGACACTGAATATGTATGTTTCACATTTTTACTGCATATGCTCTTTGCAATTCTAATTTGTTCACAGCATTGTGCAAAAGAAAAAATACACCCTTATTTACAACAAACATAAACCCCCTTTGGGTAGAGCTGTGCACAACTGTAAACAATATTGCAGTAGGCCTATATACTGTATTGGAACTGAACATACAACATACATAGGACTCTAATCATTCATGCACATCCAGACGTTCCTCTCTGTCTGGTCACATAATTTCATCTACATCCCAGCGAATATCATCTCTTGCTCAATTGCAAATTGTTCAATTTAGGAGACTTTTTCAGCATTTTTTTTGTTGTTGTTGTTTTTTTAAATGACAGATTTTGACAACTAGTTCAACATTTTTGTATGTAATGACTCAAGCAATGAAATGAGGACTATTAGTTTTATATGGAATGACTATTCATCATTCACAAGTATAGTTAATTTTGACTGACATGACATAAGCAAATGATAATGTTATAAAACAGCAGAGAGTTGTATGAAAGCAATGGATGCATGTCCAAAAGCATTTGCAATTTGTTGGAAGGAATGAGAAACTGCTACTATGATGTGCACAAATGACTAAATGTTGTGGAGGTTGAACTAACTGTTGTGCAAATGTAAATAGTGATGTGAGAAATGCACCAAAGCGACTGAGAAAAACTGTAATAAGATGCCATATTTCGAGAGTTTTTGTACTTTACTCTGTTATCCTTTTAATTTACACTCGACGTTGTCTTTGCAAGTTGTGTATTTCTTTGACTAATGCTTTTTTTTCTTTATAGGTCACATCTAGAGAATTTTTATGTAGAGATTTACAACATAATTATTTGCAAAAAAACAGTAAAATAAAGTATACATTCTTTCTAAATACATCTTTTGTTTTTGTTTTCATATATATTTTTTACTACATTAAAAGTTTCTGGAATTCAATGTCCCACCTAGTATGCACACCTCATTTGAAACCATTTTACTGCAGCATTTTGGAGATACGTCAATTTATTCGACTTCAGAGGCCTATAAAGTCCACATTTCTAATAAGTAGAATAAACGAATGGTCAGTTTTTAAAGGGGACGTCCCATACAGAATGCAAACTTCATATGTAACAATTTTTACTGCAGCATTTTGGAATAATGTCACATTTTACTACATCAGAGGCCTATAAAGACCTCATTTCTAATAAGTAGAAAAAACTAATGGTCAGTTCTTATAGGGGACGCCCCATACAATATGCATTATAGGCCTCTAAAGTAGTAAAATGTGACAAAACTCCAAAATGCTGCAGTAAAATGTTTTGATATGAGGTATGCATTGCATACTATATGGGACATCCCCTATAATAACTGACCATTAGTTTTTTCTACTTATTAGAAATGAGGTCTTTATAGGCCTCTGAATTAGTAAAATGTGACATAACTCCAAAATGCTGCAGTAAAATGGTTTGATATGAGGTGTGTATACCTTATGGGACGTCCCCTGTAAAAACTGACCATTAGTTTTTTCTACTTATTGGAAATGAGGTCTTTATAGGCCTCTGAAGTAGTAAAATGTGACATAACTCCAAAATGCTACAGTAAAATGTTTTGATATGAGGTGTGCATACTGTATGGGACGTCCCCTATAAGGACTGACCATTAGTTTTTTCTACTTATTAGACTATCATTTTACTATCAGAGGCCTATAATGTCACATTTTACTACTTTAGAGGCCTATAACGACTTTATTTTAGACTTTATAGGCCTCTGATAGTAAAATGTGACATATCTCCAAAATGCTGCAGTAAAATGTTTTGATATGAGGTGTGTATACTGTATGGGACGTCCCCTATAAGAACTGACCATTAGTTGTTTCTACTTATTAGAAATGAGGTCTTTATAGGCCTCTAAATTAGTAATATGTGATATGCTACAGTAAAATGTTTTGATATGAGGTGTGGATACTGTATGGGACGTCATGTCCCCTATAAGAAATGGCCATTAGTTTTTTCTACTTATTAGAAATGAGGTCTTTATAGGCCTCTAAACTAGTAAAATGTGACATATCTCCAAAATGCTACAGTAAAATGTTTTGAATAGAGGTGTGCATACTGTATGGGACGTCCCCTATAAGAAATGGCCATTAGTTTTTAGCGCAATTTTCCACCGGACAAATTGCGATTGTTAACTCATGATTTCTGTTCTGTGCGTCTGTGCGCACCAATCTTGCACTTCTATCTACTCCTCAACCAGACCACCTAGAGACTTCGGGTTTTCGGCATTATGTTAAGGAAGGTCTAATCTTGGGAACGCACAAAAGAAATCCAGGAAAAGATTTACTATCTCTTAGTGTTGTGATCCCATGAGGTGAGAAAATTGCACTAAAACACTCACTGAGTTTTTATTACTTGTTTCTACTTATTAGAAATGAGGTCTTTATAGGCCTCTAAAGTAGTAAAATGGGACATAACTCCAAAATGCTACAGTAAAATGTTTTGATATGAGGTGTGCATACTGTATGGGGTGTCCCCTATAAGGACTGACCATTAGTTTTTTCTACTTATTAGAAATGAGGTCTTTATAGGCCTCTGATAGTAAAATGTGACATATCTCCAAAATGCTACAGTAAAATGGTTTGACATGAGGTATGCATACTGTATGGGACGTCCCCTATAAGAAATGGCCATTATTTTTTTGTACTTATTAGAAATGAGGACTTTATAGGCCTCTAAAGTAGTAAAATGTGACATATCTCCAAAATGCTACAGTAAAATGGTTTGATATGAGGTGTGTATACTGTATGGGACGTCCCCTATAGAGCTGGTAAGTCCCGCCCCTTCCGTAAAACCCCGCTGGACCTCTAGGTTGAAAAATCGTCAATGCAAGTGAATGGGAGAAAATAATTATTTTCTGGTCCCGTTTGAATTGTGCCATGAATGTGAACATATGTTGTCTGTGCATTTTTTATATAACTTTTCATGTTACAAGTTTGACAGTATATGGTATGATTCTTCGGCTAGCAGTTGTGGAAAAGACATAACGAGAAAGACTACATGTCGCCTATGTGACGTCACCCCATAAAATTGACTTACCCGTGGTTTTCGCCAACCTCAACGATTTTGTCCTCTCCCTGAAAGAAGGCGATGAAGTGCACCAAAGACACAGCCATGTTTAGCGGGATCCGTGAGCTAGTGTCCGTGTGCTAGTGGTGTTGACGTTTCAAACGCGTCGAAAGCAGCGAGGAGTTGTAGTCCACAAAGTGCTCACACACAAAGTCTAACCGTATCAAACTTCTACACGCTAAATTGTAGCATTCTTTACACGAAAAGTTATATAAAAAATTCACAGACAACATATGTTCACATTCATGGCAAAATTCAAACGGGACCAGAAAATAATTATTTTCTCCCATTCACTTGCATTGACGATTTTTCAACCTAGAGGTCCAGGGGGATTAGCGGAAGGGGCGGGACTTACCAGCTCTATAAGAAATGGCCATTAGTTTTTTCTACTTATTAGAAATGAGGTCTTTATAGGCCTCTAAAGTAGCAAAATGTGACATAACTCCAAAATGCTGCAGTAAAATGTTTTGATATGAGGTGTGTATACTGTATGGGATGTCGCCTATAAGAACTGACCATTAGTTTTTTTCTACTTATTAGAAATGTGGACTTTATAGGCCTCCAAAGTCGAATAAATTGACGTATCTCCAAAATGCTGCAGTAAAATGGTTTCAAATGAGGTGTGCATACTAGGTGGGACATTGAATTCCAGAAACTTTTAATGTAGTAAAAATATATATGAAAACAAAAACAAAAGATGTATTTAGAAAGAATGTATACTTTATTTTACTGCTTTTTTTTTGCAAATAATTATGTTGTAAACCTCTACATAAAAATTTTCTAGATGTGACCTATAAAGAAAAAGAAAAAACATTAGTCAAAGAACACAACTTGCAAAGACAACATGAGTGTATATTAAAAGGATAACAAAGTACAAAAACTCTCGAAATATGGCATCTTATTATATCGTCTCTCACAGATACATAGATAGATAGATAGATAGATAGATAAAGAAGAAGAAAAAGATAGAAAGAAAGAAAGAAAGGAAAAAGAGAGAGAGAGAAAGAGAGAGAGAAAAAAGAAAAAAGATAGATAGATAGATAGATAGAAATTAGATAGAAACAAAGAGATAGATAGATAGATAGATAGATAGATAGATAGATAGATAGATAGATAAAGAAGAAGAAAAAGATACAAAAAAAGAAAGAAAGAAAAGAGAGAGAGAGAGAGAGAGAGAGAAAAGAAAGAAAAAAGATAGATAGATAGATAGATAGATAGATAGATAGATAGATAGATAGATAGATAAAGAAGAAGAAAAAGATAGAAAAAAAGAAAAAAAAAGAAAGAAAAAAGATAGATAGATAGATAGATAAAGAAGAAGAAAAAAGAAAGAGAGAGATAGAGAGAGAGAGAGAGAGAAAAGAAAGAAAAAAGATAGATAGAGAGAGAGAGAGAGAGAGAGAGAGAGAGAGAGAGAGAGAGAGAGAGAGAGAGAGAGAGAGAGAGAGAGAGAGATCTGGGCAACTCAAGCGCTCTGAAAGCGCGTTCTCTCTGTTACTGAAATTACCATATTCACAGTAATAGGCGCACACGCTTTTTTTTTTTTGGCGGCTGGCTTGACCGTGTATTTTCAAACCGCGGCTGGCTTGACCGCAGTTCAGTACTGACATGAGAACAGTGAATCCATCTGTAAGGAAAGTCATAGTGTCAACACCATTTACCCGAGCATTGAGGCTGCTATGGTCGTCCACATCTGGAGTTTGAACATTAGCAACAAAGACATTTCTGCGCTCAATCAAAGTGAATATGTCAGTTCAGGAGACCCCCTAGAGCCCCACGACGACACCCCACCTGGCCTGAGCCGGACTGGCCACACGGTGACAGCCGTCTGCCTCGGAATCATTCTGGCGTTTGGATGCTTGAACAACCTCTTTGTCCTGCTCATCTTTGCGAGGTTTCGCTCACTGCGGACACCTATAAACCTCATTCTGCTCAACATAAGTCTGAGTGACATACTGGTTTGTTTATTTGGGACTCCCTTCAGTTTCGTTTCCAGTCTCTATGGGAAATGGCTGTTGGGACAATCCGGCTGCAAATGGTATGCTTTCGCAAATTCGCTTTTTGGTAAGTTTTACTAAAGTTCATTCAACAGGAAAGTTACATGTGTAACAGGTTCCCAGAGTTTTTGGTGGTGCAGTGTATACAACACTCAGCCTTACAACACTTTGTAGTGTGTTGTTGCGCGTGCATTAATTTCTGGCGTAGCCTACATGGTGTCTAGGTTTGCTGATGAATACGTTTTTAACACATCATATTAATAGCGTCTTCAAGAGATTATCTTACATTTTAATTAGGCCTATTGGCTTTTAAACATGACAGAGAAAATGATAGGAAAGTGATTAAAAATTACGACACCATTATATTAAGATAGATGTGTAGCCTAGTTGATCATTTTTTTTTTTTTTGGAAATAGATCATGTGGAAAGGACTTTTTTTTCTGAAGGACGCAGGCTGTATTGAGTAAACAACTCAGCCACTAAGATTTCACGTCTTTTTACGATTTTATGACATAAAATCGATTTCGAAGTTAAAATCAAAGTTGAAATTGACTGAAAACATGATGACTTTAGGGATTTTTTTAGAGAGTAATCAGCTTAATGGAATGAATGGTGCATATTCGTCTGTGATCAGTGTTTACCGAGCTTGGTAACTGACGAGTTGACTATTAAAAAGAACAGCTTAACATCAGTTCACAAATAAATTATATTGTTTAAATTGTGCCTTTTGATATTATTTTAGAATAAATGTAAAAAAGCTTAAGAAACTAACTTGATGAGAATGAGATTTATACTTGTTTTTAACGAATAGAACATTAATTGCATAGGCTAGTGAATGTAAAAATACAAAATAGAATTGTATTTGGTTTCTCTTTTAAATGTAGCCTAATATTTAACCAGTAATGTGACAACATTAAGTGTAACTGGGACATGAATTTTCATTTGATTTATATAAATATAAACATTCACAATATAGACCTGTGATATGCAAAAAAGCGGGTTCATATGATTTAAATTTACAGCATATGATTTTTCATGCTGTTAGGTCAATCTGTAGCCTAAATCAAATCAACTGAATATTTGTAATATGAAGACAACCACAAATAAACAATAATTCTTGATTATATAATTTTCATGTTAAATGACATGTTGCTGTTTTCTGTCTGTCAGAAATGTTCCACATATGCTCAAAATAGGAACAAGCCAGAATCACTGTCATCTTATCTTATTCAGGAGTTGTCTCGGAAGTCACAGTCTTCCCCCAGTGATCTGACATTTGAATGGAGAGCTCATTTAAGGCCATAATTACTGTAGTGGGAGTGTTGTCTCTCTTTCTGTGATGTGTAGAACAGTTGATGTGTAGAAGAGTGCTGAGCACTTTTGTGCAGAACCTGTGAACCTGCAAACCCATTGAAGGAGAATGTCTGAGTACATTTGACATAATTCGCATCATTTTCACATTCATTTTTAATGAATGTGTTCCTTTGTTGACTAACCATATTCATTAAGGCTCAGTTTCTCTCTGTGGCTATACCAAATATTTCTGACAACTGGACAATTAAAATAATTAATCAGGTTGTTCTAGCTTCATAATCTCGTGTCACTTAACAACCTTCACTGTTTACAGGATGACACAAGTGAGTTGATACATAAGGGTATAATGTCATTATACCTTCGACTTATTCAACACGATCATTGCCTTAAAGCTACACTGTGTGATTTTTACCCCCATCTAGCGGTGAAATTGTATATGACTACCCAGTGAAAATTAGTTTCTGTTCCTCTCAATTCCGAGGGCGTTTTAACTCCTACGGTGGCCGTATTATTCCAAGATTAACATGGCTTCCAGTTATCACTTCGTCCATGACAATAATAAACAATACGTCTAAAATGAATAAAACTACAGGACAGATGTCAGGAGGTAAACGTCACCCTTGGAATCGGCTATCCCAGCATAATCAGATTAGGCTAATGTTACAATGTGTATAAAGTAAAAGCAATTAAAAATAACTAAAATTTACAGTGTCCTTTTTTTATATAGCTTAAAAAATTGCACCTTTAAAACTATTCATCACCTGTGATCTGTCGCAGCACAGATTTATGTTACAAGGTAAACAATACTTTTTCACTATTGATGCGAGGATGAAGTAATACTAGAGGTCGTTCTGGCGTTATGCACAACCATGCTATGGTTAGACAAGCAACTATAAAACTTCGAATTTACACAAATGAATTACAACAGGATGAATTACCTGTCGAGAAGAAAGCAGGCAACCTCGGCGTCCGTTTTAAAATATTTTCTCCTCATGAGCTCTTTCCATCTGGGAAAAGTTACTCCAATATTGACTATGGTCTTGCTGATTTGTCTGTCGCGTTGACGTTTTAATTCTCTCTTTCAAATGTGAGTACGCACGCACGCACGCACACACACACACACACACACACACACACACACACACACACACACACACACACACACACACACACAGACACACACACACACACACACACCACACTATCTTTCAAATCTGCCGGCACTCGCGAGCTCGCGAGTAATCTCCCCCTCGCATTCGTCTCTGTGTCACTGAGTGTAAAGCGCGAAAGGCGAAGCTTGAATTTACAGGCATGTCCCTCTTTGGCTAATGTAGTTTCAAGATGGAGGGGCAACATGGCGACCGGCATTCGAACCCCTCACCCGTATGTACTTTCAATGGCAGATTATAAACTTAAGAGAATACTTTATTACTTGAAAGAAGTAAATATACATTAATGAGCACATATATTTTTGAAAGAACTAAGTGTTTTTTGCTAAGAATCAACTAAAAAAGTTACACAGTGTAGCTTTAATGAGAATATTGAGTCTGTGGCTGCCACATTTTATTACATTATTCTACATTTATTACACAGCTCTGTGGAATACTTGATTTTGATTGGTCAATCGCACCATCCAGCGTTATGTTATTCCCAGATAACAACCGCTGAAAACAGATAACACAGGCTCATCCGGGTTGCTGAAGTCAGCAGCGCTAGGACCCGCGTTAAAATTAGAAAAGTTTTCCAGCGCTGGAGAGACCGGAAGAAGGTTGCGCTGTTTCTGCTCCATACCCAGTATAGGGAGTATCACTAAAGTAATAATATTAGAGTAATATATTACTTTTTGCTGTAACGCAGTAATATAATGAATTAATAATAACATTTTGGTAATATTATACTCGTTATTGTAACGAGTATAATATTACCAACATGTTATTATTAATACATTATATTACTGTGTAATGTGTACTGTGTAATACATTATATTACCCAGTAATGCACATTACAACAATGTAATAAAGTGGTTGTAGAGAGCTTAGTAATTCAGGGAAGAAGGAGGCGGGAACCGGTGAACGTTTCACAACTTTAATAATAAAACAAAAACAAAACGAAGGTAAAAATGGCAGCCCCTCATGGACAACTGCCGCACACACATAAACAAAACATAACATAAAATAGTCCAGGCCTGGTCCTCTCTCATCCCTCACTGTCGTCACTCCCCCTTTTATGCTTTCGAAGCTCCTCCGTGAGAAACTCGAGACCGGTGCGGCACGCAGGTGACACTCATTATCGTCATGATCTCGCCCCGTTTTCACGGCCCTCTGCCTCGTCCTGCTTTCCACAGTGGTGTTAGTAAAAAAAAAAGAAAGGAATTTACCAACACCGTGAGACTTTCCTGCACCAGAGAAAAAAAAATGCGGGTAAATATGTTTATTTCCTGTTGCTGTAACTTGAAGAAACACCTGCACCAGTGCCACGCTAACACTAACTGAGAGAGCTGCAGGGTCGGCTAAAAGAATGCGGCGGACGAGAGCGCGGGCAAGACAAAGCAACAGAAATTAAGTTTCTCTCGGGCTGCTATGCTGCTCGAACCCTGAGAAGTGAAGAGATTTGTGTCCAGGTTTGTGCTGTGAACCTGAATTAAAAGAAAAGAAAAAATAGAATCGAAAAGAAAAAGAGGTTGTGCATCTTGCATTGGGCTTTAGCTCTATTGTGTTTGGTATCTCTACCATAATTTACCAGACTTTGATTGTTTGTCTACTTTTGTGATTCTGACAGTGATTGTTACTTATTGTATTGCACAATGAGCCTTCCCATCATTTATAAGTCATAAGTCGCCCTCCTGGATACATAATGAGCAGCAATAAACTACATTTTAGCATTTTAGAATGCCTAGTCATACTTCTGGAGATATTTTGGTGAAAGTAACTCAAAGGTAACGCATAAATAGTGTAACACATTGCAATTCAGAGACAGTAATATTGTAATGCAACTAATTAATTTCAAATAATAATGAATTAATTTACAATGTATTACATTTTGGAATTAACTTGCCCAACTCTATCCATACGTGAGGAACATGGTTTTGAGTGTGTGCTACTGGCGACTAACAACAAACTCATGCTTGTACACTCTTGTGTTCTGTATGGTCATTTTTTCTGTATGTTTTTGTTCGTTCGTCATCTTCGCTTTATTTTTCGCAAAGCATTATTTTGCTTCGCTTCTGCTATGATAAAATATACACTCTTACAGTGCAATGAAGGGAGTGCTGTGTTTTTTTGGGGTGACTTCAAATAAAGTTGTCCGTTTTATTATTTTAATGTTATTTCAATTAGTTTTTAACCACTTTTGTTTACTCTGCATTGATTATTTTAGTTAATGAATTTTTTTTAAATCATTTTTTTTCTAGTTTTAGTTTACAACAACAGCAGTTTCATTAACACACTACCCCAAAGATGCAGTTTATTTTGGTAGTCTGAAATGTTACTTTCATACAAGAGTTGCTGATTGCTAGACTGACCCAGGAACAGAATGCAAGATCACTGAGTGCATAAACTCTATAACAATTGTGCATTTGCATTTAACCTCAAATTTCTCTCTGGGGACTGTCCCTGATGTTTACAGTAACTTGCTTTGTCATTTGTCCGTTGTGTGACTGCAAGTTTTCAAAATTGCTGTACTCGTTACTGCACCTTGTGTACACAGTACAAATATCAACATATTTTACAATAAAACAACATTTAAAACAGCACAAGTTAGCACTATTTCTTTTCCATTTCGGCTTTCTTTATCTCAAACAGGAATTGTGTCTCTGATGTCTCTATCTATACTGTCATACGAGCGTTATGCCGCCCTGCTGCGCCCCACCAAGGCAGACGTGTCTGACTTCCGCAGGGCCTGGCTTTGTGTGGCCGGATCCTGGCTCTATTCGCTGGTATGGACTCTCCCACCATTCCTGGGCTGGAGTAGCTATGGACCTGAAGGACCCGGGACTACATGCTCAGTGCAGTGGCACCTGCGCTCAACCAACAGCATGTCATACGTGATGTGCCTGTTCATCTTCTGTCTGCTTTTACCCCTGATGCTCATGATCTTCTGCTATGGCAAAATCCTGTTCATTATCAAAGGGGTGAGTGAGAGATGCTTTATGAGGAAACTCAATTTGATGCTTTCTCCTCTGAATAGGTGTTATGGTATTATACATATGTTATTATCTATTTAACCTACTGAGTACTGGAAAACAAACTGTGGCTTTCATTATAATAAAATAATAGTGATGATTGAGTTCATGATTTCTGGGATTTCAAGTGTATGTCGGTTGCAGACTTCAAAATCTTGCTGAAAGTAGTATAGGTCCTGTTATTCTGTTGTACAGCACAATATAAATAAGTTGATTGATTGAAGTATTAGGTCATCCGGGTACTTTTCACCAACTGTTTTAAGGTGAATGTGAATTTGAACATACTACTTTTGCCATGATTTTCACCTACTATGTAGCATATTCAGATGCTGCCAAAGAGTAGTATGCTAGTCTTGCTTTGTCTTGTTTCTTTTTCTTGAATAAATCAATGATTTGAGACGGATTGATTGAATGATTGATTGAATGGTTCGTCAATTGCCGCCACCTACTGGCGCATCGAAAGAGTCACTGTAAAATCCTCATCATCGTCTGCCTGAATGAGCGGAGTGATACAAACAATGAAAGGTCTCAGTGCTTTTGTATAACACCAGTTACTGACAATTAGCATGCATTACAATCTCCTCTCACCGTGTTAATTTACCTTCTGAGAAAAAAAGCAGTTGCACTCAGAAATCCGCAGTGATGTGTCATAGTCAGTGTCCAATTAACATTTCAAAACAGACAAGCAAAAGATGACGGATCCTGCTCTTGGATTGTTTATTTATCCATTTGATATTGCTTTGTCCAGCTAGAGAATAAGAACAAGCGCTTTGGGGCATCAGGTTAGACTGTGTTCAGGGAGAAGCAGTCTTTAGGGTTTTCTGAGTCATATGGCAGATTTCATAAACACATCACAGTGTGAAGGAATATGTAATGAGCGTTTCCAGCAGGTAGTAAGGAAGAGAGCCTCTAGACGCCGAGGCAATTCTATGAATCAATCACCATCGTAGGTATTTTTAGAACGCAGAGCCTGTTACTATTGGTGACGAGCTGTTATGTAACAAAAAATTATTTCCTCCAGGATTTGCTCTGTTCGGTAGCAGACACCACACTGTGTATCTAACAAATAGAGATCTTTATCCGTTGTACCTATGAGTGGGCCAGTCACTACAGCCCTCAGGCTTTTTATAGAAACACAAACATGGAATTCTGATGGGATTCAAAAGAGGAAATTACAAGAAGAGAGCACATTGAAAATCAGAGGACATGTCTGAGACAGTAATTGCATTCCTAAAATAGTCACTCCAGACACGCGGTATGAAATTGATTTTCTTACACTATTCAATGGAAAATCTAATGAAAATGCATTCAGATACAATTAAGATTTTTTGACTCTTGTATGTAATTGTTTGCAGAAACAAAGATGCCTAGACAGAAGAGTCATTAAATTATGGAAATGGAAAGAATTGTACTGCAGTGAAAAAGACGTTTTGTTTATGTTGCTTCAAATTAATATTTTTGTCACTGTCATATTGATCCTACAAAATTGCTGAAGGACACTTCCAAAAGCAATGGGATTACACAAGTGAGAAAAGCTCGAGCCAATTTAGCCAAGCTGGAGCTGTCAATACAATCACAATCATCTCGTTTAGGACAAACGGAGCATGTAAAAGGTGTGAATGACGACATGAGCCAGTGAAGGGAGCTCAGCTCCACTGATCAACTCTCATTTGCCGCCACTGCTGATTGGAAGTTCCTATTCTGTGCCCTGACCAGCAGGAGATCTTTATACGGAGAGATTACTTCATGATGGGAAAGGGATAGGGAAGGCTAACAGACCCCAGAGGACAGAAGTCACGACACTGACTTTACACATGAAGGAGCCATCTGCCAGTCTTCCTCTGATTTGTGAACACATTTGAACATATTCCTCATATATCTGTCACAGTAGGGAAGAAAAGAGTATTGCAACTTCTATAACTTTGTGTTTCTTTTTTTGGCTCAGGTAACTAAAATCAACCTGCTGACCGCACAGAGGAGAGAGAACCACATTCTTCTAATGGTTGTCACCATGGTATCCTGCTATCTGCTGTGCTGGATGCCTTATGGGGTGATAGCCCTGCTAGCTGCGTTTGGCAGGAGGGGACTGATCACTCCCGTAACCAGTGTGGTGCCCTCAGTCCTGGCCAAGAGCAGCACTGTGGTCAACCCGGTAATCTATGTGCTTTTCAACAACCAGGTGAGTCCACAGAGGGATTGCATCAAAGCCAATTGAAGGCAAGCCTGCAACCTTAGCCGAAAAAAGTGCAGGCCGACGCTGCGGTGTGCAGGGAAGGAGACAAGAGGCTGTTTTTTTTTAATGGATGTCAATGGAGGAGAGGCTTCACTTTGCTGAATAAACCACTTTTGTGAGGAAATAGCTTATAATTTAATGAATGAACAGCCCATTGGCTAATCTTCAACATGTTTGCTCTTAAACATTAGTTTTGGATTGATCTATTTTTAGAGTTTACACCGAAAAAATGTTTTATAAGAGAAGTCATGGACAATTGCATTACAGGTATGATTCAATTTACGGCACTTACGGATTTTTATGGTATATCCGCAAACAGTGGTCGACTGTCGCAGAACTCTGAACGAAATTCAATGACGTCAAGGCTGTAATGTGATTGGTTATCAAGGCACACATGATCCAAGTTAGCCGTTATGCTTTTTACAACGGTATAACCACGGACCCTCGTATCTCCCAATAATAATACCATCTCTGATTGCTTTCTGAATTTTTAGTAGGGTGTCAAAGAATATCAGTGGACACACTTATGCTTTTACGCCCCTTGATTTGATAAAGAAAAATGTAATGCATTGAGTATGGAATTTAATAATTGAATATAAAACTCAAATAACATACATGGATTCATTTCCCTAGTAAAAAAAACCTATTTAAAATACATGGATTTCATACTAAGTATTACAAATCCATTAACATATTTACTGACATATCACTTGTTGAGACTTACTGATATAAATATAATTAAACTATATTTGGAGTACATCTTTATTGCATAATGCACATTTCTTAATATTAAGCCTTAAAATGTGTTTTTAATATCACTATTAGTAAGGACAGTATGATCTTTGGGAAGAAGATGGAAAAGAAGATATTTAGAAGAATATGGGTAACTAAACAGTTGATGGGCGCCCTTGACTTCCAATCCATAGTATGGATAAAATAAATACCATGGAAGTCAATGGGGTCCATCAACTGTTTGGTTACTGACATTCTTCAAAATATCTTCCTTTGTGTTCAGCAGAAGAAAGAAATTCATACAGGTTTGGAACAACTTGAGCGTGAGTAAATTATGACAGAGTTTTCTTTTTTGGGTGAACTATCCCTTTAATAATGCATTACAATGCATCACATAATTAATCATCATAATCTAAGTGTCAGCATTAATATTTATTTAGGTATATAAAAATAGAATTCTAATTAAATTCTACCTTTAAGGCCTGTGTATATTTCATATTCTGTGCTCCACTCCATGCACTGCACAGTTGCGCACACTATCCGTGAGCCAGAACAAAACTTTACTTTCAGCTTTAGAGGTACAACAGCTTGTCATGGGGGGCAGTATACACTTAAAAGGACAACTTTGTACCTTATCTACCCCAAAAAGGTGCATATTAGTGAAATGAAAGGCATACTAATGACTCTGTCTCATTCATTTCCCTTTCAGTTCTACAGGTGTTTCTTAGCATTTCTGAAGTGTCAAGGAGAACCATCTATTCACGGTCAGAACCCTCAGCACAGCAGCAAAGAAGATCCTCATGCTCTCAGGCCCTGTGATGGGCCCTCATTGCATGGCAACATCAAGGGCCTCCAGAATAAAGAGCAGCACACTCTGTCCTTAGTGGTTCACTACACACCCTGACACTCTCAAAGACTTCTCATGCTCTGAACAGCTCAGCGTTTATAGTGTGCCGGGATGAAAAACTGATAGTGTGATGATTGTGATTTTATTTCATAGGACCAGTATCAGAATCCCTGAGTAGGACCAAACCAGAATCACATTTATTTCAAGTGCTTGTTTTTTTTAATGAGCTCCATGCATTGAAATACGCTGATTGTACACAAATGCTGATTACATAAGGAACTTTTGAATGAAGACAATACATTGCTAACGGTGCAGTGCAACAGCAGCTTGTGTAAGTGTCAGTGCAGTATGTAGTGTAGTGACACATGTTACCAACAGTAGGAGCCACTGCCCATGTCATACCAAAGTCTGTTCCCATGAACACTCTCATGCTTATGCACATAGAACTGTGGAAAGTTCATTCGATATCCATGTGCTGCTTTTTCCTTTAATACAGAAATTATTGGTCTTTGTTTGTGGCATGTTATTTAATCTCTTGATAGTTCCTGTGTATGTAGCACAATATCTCAATTATCATATCAAGTAATCTACTTTCATTACGTTTCATAAAACTGTATAAAATGTATATAATTGTGAGTCAAGTCATGTTAAAACGCAGTTGTAACGAACGTTGCGGTATTTTGAGACTTCGGTCCTGCATCTTATATGCACATTTTTTAGAAAGTGTGACAATTTGAATATGTCCCATTTGCATAGTAAGTTCCATAAGCCCACAGTCTCTCTCCTTTTCATCAAGACACACAGAACATCCACTGAGTCATATATGCGCATCACAAAGTCATTCTTCCTATCCCTGGAAAAAGATGAAGTGAATACACAGTCTGCAATATATGTGTTGAATTCTTTCTCCCTGGAATGATTTTTGAGCTTTTGATGTGTTTTTCCATATTACTGTACTGCCCTACAAAGCAAAAAGGCAGTAACTGCATTTTTGGTCAAAAATGAGTTATTATCATTTTCATGACATTCAAGGCATCCTTTGTTATGTGACAAAACATCTTATCTCAAATGTGTGTCGTTTTGGAGAAAAATGGTAATAGTTTTTGGAGAATCTGTAGTTACTGCCTTTTTCCTTGGTATTGTGCCACGTTTTTGGTAAGTAATACAAAGCAAATTTACAAAGCAAGAATACAGTAACTGCAAAATAGGGGTAAAATATCAAATTAAATATGAGGATTGATATATACAAAGAATAAGCTAATATAAAGTAACAAAACAGCCACATGTCCAATAATCTACCTACAACTACTTAGGATGGATGACAGAATAACTTTAAAGTCATTTTTCTCAGTTCTGCAGTCTGCGTAGTTACTGCCTTTTTGCTTTGTAGGGCAGTGTAGCTACACTAATGTTCACTGTATCATGAGCATCAATACCAATGCAACACTGTCCAAAATTGTTTTTGTTTATGCTGTTCACTTTATTCAAACAATTAATTTTGATTTAGCACCATTGTATCAGGTTTCTTGTTCGGACATGATTGGTTAATGTTAAATTGGTTCTCCTTGACTTAACTTAATGTTTTCATTTTGAAAGAACATGTTGCAATCAAGTAGCAATCAAATTAATTTAGTTAAGTTTACTTAAAGAAAACAAATTAATCTAACAAATTAATTGTTCATCCAGGTTACTTTATCCATTCGAGTTGAGATTACATGATTTTATTTGTGTTAAATTATTAGAAACAGCATTAGAAACTAGGGACAGGATTTCTACTTCCCATCATGCTTTACACAGGGCTGGATAGGGAGAGTTAATGTTGAAATAAAGTGTTGTTATTTTATGCATTTTTTTTAGCAAGATGAGCAAATGGAGGGACTTGTTAATATTTAATATTTTATTATGTTGGTATTTTTATAATAGCTCCCACCATTGGTTGAGGACCTGCTAACATGTATAGTTGCTTTAATAAAAAAGCAAGAATTGTGGGAATGTTATGGATGTAAACAGTATCATTGAGCTGTTAAAAAAAGTTATCTATATATATATATATAGAATAGTGTCTAAAGTTGATTCAATTAAGTTATTTTTTCAATTAAGTTATTTGGATATGTGTAAGTTTAGTTGAGTTTACTCAGTTCCCACATAAAGTATTTGAGTAGAGATAAACTTTCCACTTTCCATTCCACTTTTCCAACTTTAAACTTTCCAAGTTCAATGAAAAAGTTTAAATAGTAAATAGTTTCACAGTAATCAAATAGTAAATATATGCTCCTAAATTATAATTTTTTTCATTTTTTTTCATTTTTCAAGACCCATAAAGTGAAAAACACAACAGCATCATGATTATAGTTGCACTACTTGTAAATTCGACTCATTTCTCAGTGAGTTGAATTTACTGTATCATACAGCCTTGACTTTTAAGGGACATCTAAAAGTAGATCTAGCTTTTAAAGAAAAAAGCTTTATAATGCCTTGTGTGGCTTTTGTTTGTGATACGTAATTAGTGCCTATATCATTCATAGTATCTGACCTCACATTACTCATGAGAACTTAATATTCAAAGCACTGAAATGTGGAAAGGATGATATATGCACTTCCACCCACATCTATTCACACTATGCAGAAAACACATTGTATATATATCTGATAATAAAGGTCAAAGATCTGATTACTGGGCCCAAATGTATCCTTTCTTGTCTTTTGTGGGTGCAGATCATTTCCTAATTTATAACACACGTTTAAAATTATACTGATGACTTTGGAAAATGTGAGCCCTGGCAGAGGGACTGAAGAAAAGTCAGTGGGAGTGGAACTGAGGTTAGATGCTGCAGTTCATTTGAAACCTGTTTTGTTTTCTGCTTTGCAGTTAAGCAGTACTTAATAATCAGCACTTTCTGTTGTACACACACCACACCAATATTTAAATGATAAAAGCTGTTTTGTTTTGATGTAAAGGATGGCTTATGAGAAGCACGAAACATGGCGGCATTGAAGGTCCAACAATTAAAAAAGAAAATGCTTAACTGAAACTCTCACAGATACAGTATCTATAAATGCTCTCTCATTTACAGCCAATGCACTTTATTATTTAAACAGAAGTAAACAGAAACGAGAATATGCAGCAGAGACCACCACTTAGTGGTTAAAATTAGGTCAGAAGGTGGTCGCTTCTAAAGGCAAAAACAAAGAACATGTCTTTCATGTATTTTACTCACTTTTATAGATGTGGTAAACTAGAATTTTATTGACCTTGATCATCAATGAACGAAACGATGGCTCCCAAATAACAGGTTTCAGTATGTCTCTCCTGTGTTTGTATTCACAGCTTTGCAGACTCTGCATCTGTTCTTCACTGTGGTCAGATATTTTTTAAATAGGTGTTGTGTGAATATACACAACATGTGACTTTATTTCCTGTGGTTTGGACAAACAGAAAGGTTAGGTCCCCAAAATAACATTGCAGTTGACATTAAAGATGAGAAGTATTTGATACTTTCAAATGTTAGTGGCTTGTGTTCATAGTTAATGTGTTGCACTACACCTACACAAAAAGAGCAGAGCTTTTTTTTTTTTGCAGAGATGCCATAGAAAAAACATTTTTAGTTTCCCAAAGAACCTTTCAGTGAACGGTTCTTAAAAGAAAGATTTGTTAAATAATCTAAAAGGACCTTTCTCCAGTATAAATAACCCTTTTGTGCAAATGAAAAGATTCCATGGATTTTACAGGTTCTTCATGGAACCATCAATGCCAATCGATTAAAAACCTTTTTATGTAGATACTGTGATGCACTTAAGAAGAACTGGCTCCATACATGCACTAAAAATACCTCTGTTGTTTAAAATCAGTCAGTTAAAAGTAAATGCAAACTGGTTGGTGAAGCTTTATATTTGTATATAGTGCAATGGCATTCATACATTGTGTCATCCACAAGTTAATATACATTTCTTTAAAACCATTTCTTTAGAAATATTTAATGACAAAAATCTGTTAGGCCAAAGACAGAATGTTGAATCTGCAAAGAAAATCTGTGGCCTCATGGAATCCATGCCTTGCTTATTTACGCAAAATTGCGTATAGTCTCAGCCCATCAGAAAAGGTGACATCTATCAGGAAGTCGCATTCAAATGAGCTCAATTGCATTCAGAGCAGCTCTTCAGAACTGCATGGGTGCCACTGGAGTACACGTCTCTTCTCGTCAACTCGTCCTCTCTTCATCATGATAAACACCTTTCACAGTAGCTACAATCCCCCACCGGTGCCTCCACGGGCAAGGTACAGCAAACCCCAGCCAGTGGGAAATACACCTTTGGTCAAGATTTTGTCATTGATGCTACTGATGTTAATGATGCTGACCTTCGGAGGCTTCCTGTACCTGTTCACGAAACTCAACATGGTAAGAGGTGCCCTTCTTTCTGTGACTTGTATTTATTCCCAGGTAAAATGGTAGGGAGAAACTAATTAAATGTTGTGAAATGTAAGGGCATGTTCATGTGATATTATATATATCTATACATGGATTCCACGAGGCCACAGATTTTTTTTTTTTGCTCAAAGGTCATTGTCTTTGCAGATTCAACATTCTGTCTTTGGCCTAACAGATTTGTGTCAATAATTATTTCTAAAGAAATGGTTTTAAATAAATGTATATATATATATATATATATTTTTTTTTTTGTCAATAAATATATCTAAAGAAATGGTTTTATTTTATATATATATATATATATATATATATATATATATATACATATATATATATATATATATATATATATATATATTTTTTTTTTAAGCTAATTTATTTTAGAGACAGTTAACAATGTGTGCATTTTGAAATGTTAGCTCATTCAATCAAAAGACAAATGGATAAGAAAATTGTCAGAATGGTACTAAACAGATTTACAAAAATATATTATGAAGCCTGTAATGATGTGCTAATTATTTACGACCATGAGAGAAACACGGAGGTGAACTCTTGATTATTTTCTCTCAGAATAAACAGAAACAGACTGAAAAGACTAAAAGGCCTGTTCTCAATGGTCTATTTCCTGGGTTGTGTGGTTTGATGAGCAAGGCAGCATGCTGTGCATCAAAGAAACAAATGCAACAAAAACCAACATTTTGGTGTCGAGAGGAAGCTATTATGCAATCTCATTGTATGAGTTATATGCCAAAGGAGTGACTCAATAACAATTCACATGATTATAACCAAATATAAGCATTAGCAATTATCAAACAACAACAGAATTAAATTGATTAGAAACTCCAAGTAAAAAAGTAAAGATATATTGCTTTCAATCACCAATAATTGATGCATTTTTAACTGCTTGTGGCATAAATTATCATTTGTGCTGTGCAAAATTACATTTGATAATGATCCGGATGATAGCAGATAATTTAGACAATTTAACTATTTACCTGACATCTAATTCCTTTAAAAAAACATTCTCTCAACCCCCTGAAAATCATTGTCTTATTCACACAGTGGTTTTAATGTGCTTTAACACACTGTGATGTTTTTTTTTGGTAAAACTTCTTTAAGCATTAAGGGAAACAAATGGTTTGTCTTTTTCCTTCATCAGCTGCAGTCCAATGGGAGTAATCATGAATTCAATAATGAAGCCATGATGAACCAGCTGATAAATGACTGTGTGAAAGACAAATCGGGAGAAGACTCAGTGGAAGAATGTAGAAAACTGCTAGAAATGTATAAAGGGGTCATAGAAAAGGTATACATTTACGTCATATGTTTAAGTCATGCTTTCGATAATCCGAGATGTACATGTGAATCATTAAGCATAAAAGTAATAACACGAAAATATTAAGTGTCATTACTTTGTATGTATCAATAATATACTTTTTCTTCATCCCAAAGGTTTCACAAGGAAATAATAAAGGTAAGTAGCATTATAAACAGTATCTATAAAATACTGCACAATGGGTTTTTAAATACTGATTTTTTTTCTGTTGCCATTTGGGTTAGCATGGTTTTCTGTATGTTGGTGCCTGCACCAAAAAAAAAAAAAGAGAAAAAAATATTTTTCACTACATAAAAAGGTTTGCTTCTAATATTTAGCAAGCAATTTTGTGTCATTCTAATTTTGATATGCTATTTTTATGTAATTCTTGAGACCTTACTGTTGTTGTGTAATTATTCTGCAGTGTCTAGATTAACTGGAGGGCCGAATGGGTCGAATGGACCGGCTGCACACATGGTTCTTTTGACCGAACATAAAGGTGAATATAAGAACACACATTACCTTTTCAGTCTATTATACAATATGTTCAAGACTCATTTAGTTGCTATTAAACCAAAACATTAACTAAGGGTTTAAGACAAGCGAACGTGTGATGATAATGGAATTTTACTTCTTTTAACACCAACAGACAAGAGTTCAGAGTCCGTGAGGTCAAAAAACCTTCTTTGGGATCTAGAACATTCAATGTTACAGGAGGTACAGCTCAGCAGCAAAAGGGACAAGTTGATCATTCAAAAACCTGGAATCTATTTCATCTATTCCCAAGTCACCTTCTCCAAACAACCTAAAAGTGCATTAAAGCAAGCCATATGGATCACAGAACCCAATAAACAGGAAGACAAGGAGCTACTCAAGGCTTTTTGCAGCTTGACCGACAGCAGCACAGCAATGTGCACAGCCTCCCTGGGGGGGGTGTTCCAACTACAGAAAGACCAAAAGCTATATGTTACAGTAACAAACATATCCTTGGTGAACAGGGACTCCTGCAGCTTTGGATTATTCAAATTACGGTAAAGAACACTCTGGAACTGAACCGGTCAAGGGGAAGATGGATGATACGAGACAGTGAGGGAATTGACTGGATCAATGCTCTATATTTAAATGGATAATTATACAGTGATGCACAGAGATCACGGCAGGGTGCACCTCTTCTCATTGACGTCAAACCACAATCCAAGTTCAGGACACACATGGAAATCACATAAATTTTTCTGAATATGGGAAAATCCTGGAATTTCCTTACAGCTATATTGTTCATTGCAAATACAATTCGATAAGAATACCATGAATGTTTTCAAACCACTAGTGGCAGTGTTTGTATGAAATATTTATTGCTTATACAGTTTCACTTTTTACTATTTACTCCTCTTTATTTTTATAAACTATTGACTTATTAATAAAGATATTTATTTAGGTATACGTTTGACAAAATTATACTTGATGTTAAATTCTTACCTAAAGTATTCATTTTAAATTTAGGCAACAAACTTTTTTTTTTATTAATCTGTTCCTGCTGACACTACATATTCTAAAAAATATTTGTAGTGAACCATTTTAAACTAATTTTCTTGGGATTTGGAAAATAAATTATATATATGGGTTTCATTCAGTTTATATGTTGTAACTCTGAATAACAAGAAAGCCACAAAGTCCACTACCACACAATTCCCCCAGTAACCCCAGCTAAGATTTTGAATATTATCTTCAATGTTTCCAATAGATAATGAGCTGTGCGAGTGTTTCCTATAGCAGGCATCTATGTCTACAGGTTGAGAGAAGCTCTATTCTCAGATTTTGGAAACTGATGTGTAGGAAGAGGTTGAAGAGAAGGGAGTGCACTAAAGCCTACTAGTTCTGTTTTTACCTTCAATTTGATAACCATGAGCTGACTACTGCTGCGCCTATTTTACAGCATTCCACCCTCCTCCATGGAAACAGTGAGTTTTAGGTGACAAACGTGTGCTCATTTCAGAGCCACGCGGAAGCCTCTGCTAACAGGAAGTTGTCAGCCTACTTCACTCAATCCAGCTTGTACATTTACCGTCCCTATAGCAAAAAAGCCACTACATCACACATACGACACACATAGTCGTCCACATTTCACAAGGCAGAATTTCCTCATGTAAAAAAAAAAAATCAAATATATAGCTTATTAACATGATGTTATTTTTATTAAAACAATTCCTTATTGAAATGACGACAACATTAAAAACACAAGCACTAGAAAAAAAAAATTATATATATATAGATGTATAAGCACTTATATTGCATAGATCAGCTCCGCAAAAAATAAAACTTGTGTTCTGCAGACATGGGCACTTTTAATAGAGGAAACTGACACGGACAACATTCTTCAACCCTCATTTATGATCTCCTGAAAGTGCTATTCATTTTTTTTCCTGACACATTCATGACATTACGAGGACAAAGTGAAGTTCCTTTCATTGATATCAGTAGCCACCTCTAGCAAATAGCAAGTTTCCGCATGGTACTATGCATACTCACATAACCTACTGACCACTTCAATCTGTTCCACATAATACACACATGAATATCACATTTACCACTGCAGATGTCATAACTTTAGACACATTTTAAAACTTCAGGAGTTTCCATAACAACAACAACAATACAATCAGGGTTAACACTTTAAAATAATATTTAAGGCTATGTGTAACACATGGCATGCAAGGTTAATTGCTGGAAAACAAACACGCACACAAACATGAAACAGATTTACACAGTACCACAGTAACATAATTATATTTGTGCACCTTAGAGCACATCTTATTGCCTAATTGGAAGAATATATTATACAGAATACTTCTTCCAAGAGAAAAACTGGCTCTTGAATGAATGCACAGCAATTGTAACCAGTCGCATATTGCATTGAACTGCCACAGCAAAGTTCCGGAGGTGACCGCTAGTGGGTTTAAAAAGAAAAAGAAAAAACTCCCCACCCAAGTTTTGCTCATCTTTACAGCATTTTGTGTGCACTTCTCCACTGCTTAAGACGGAGATCGTCCCTCCAATCCAAAGCGATAGAAATCATTAGTCACGGTTATGATCGGCAATGATTCATTGAAAGGTTTAGCACTCCAAACAGGGTCATTTGTGTAAGTGGCCATGTAACTCATTCATTCGATGTTCAACTTGTTACAGTCAATCTGGCAAAAGTTCAGGAAAAAAAAAAGCTGTACCATGAATGCCACACATGAGGGAGTAGGAATGAGTAACAAATGTATTGCACTGTACCTCCAGTGCACTTGCTGACAGGGAGAGGTTTGCTAGGGGGGAAAATCCATTAAAACTGGGTTCCAACCACATTGGTTTCTCATTCAAATATGAGCCTCCAAGATATGATAAGCGAGGAACAAATATCAGTGCCTAAAGTACCATATGTTTCTAAGTACACTCGGTTTTCGAGTCCTAAAAGGGCCCATAGTATCAAATCCACAAAAATACTTTTTTTTTTTTTGGTTTAAGATATATTATGAAATAGTTTTAAGCCTCTGAAAAAGGAGGTTGAAAATTCTAGTAACACTTTACAATAAGGTCTCATTAGTTGTATTCACTGACATTAAATGACAATACGCAATACATTTGTTACAGTATTTGTCAATCTTTTTTTAACCTTAATAAAAATACAACCGTTTATTGTTTGTTCATAGTGCATTAACTAATGATAACAGATTCAACTTTTGATTTTATGAATGTATTAGTAAATATAAATTAACATTAACTAAGATTACTAAATGCTGTAGAAATATTATTCATTCTTAGTCCATGTCAACAAATGAAACCTTATTGTAAAGTGTAACCAAATTTCCTACTGTATTTTCATCATTAAAAAAGTTGATATGGTTCTTTTTGCCATAGTATCTATATTATATACATATTTATACTGTATGCAAGTATATATGATATACATACATTATATGATGTATTGTAATAGTATAGTATTATAAACTTGACTATTTCTGACAACTATATCCCTGATAGCTTTACACTAGTGATGATTATCAGAAGCACTGTGCACCCATGCTGATGTGAGTGACTGTCTGGGGAACACGTTTGAATGGGAATACACTGAATCTAAACCTACAGTTCAATGACATATTACAGGAATTTAGTTCAAAACCATCAAACTAAAAGGAAAAACCAAACTCATTTCAAGATGGCAAGTAGGGCATCTCATGTCAATCAGGTGAAACCACAAATTTCAATCTAGTTCATAGAAGAACTACTTCAAGCAACCTAGAAGCTACCTCAAGCAACAACCATTTTCACATTATAAAAGCAGAAATAGGACTGAAAAGAGCAATACTTGTGGATACGATGGAGTACTATAATGTTCAACCACAAATATCTTCTCCAGCACCATTAACAGAATATATTCACTTGTGCAATAGCGGCTTGAGTTGGAATGCTGTTTAATGGGCTGAATGTCATTGGATTTCTCTTGTCCATGACCAGTAACAGTCAAAGTGAGGCAGATATTTGTTCAGTTCAAAAACAAGAGATTCCATCATCTTTTCTGTGATGTTTCTTTTTGGAGTGCTTGAATGAACCGGAAGGGCAAAAAAAAAATGGAACAGTTGAGGATTGGAATCCGACAGTTATCTGAAGTTTAACAATCACCTAATACTTCCTAAATAAGCAGTCCACTTGGTTTTCTAGAACAGTTGCAGTTTTGTTCTCAGAAGTCACTTCACAGGAGCGTGAAGCAAACCACCCAGTGATATTCTTCCATATGGCGACAAAAACAGAGTCGATATTCTCATCGGATCTTGTCCTTTTGATGAAAAATGGCTAAAAATCCCCAACATGTTGACTTTCCAAAAGCAATGTTCAGTGTGTAACGTGATGGAAAAACACATAAAAACACAATTGTGAGGACAAACACAGACACAGAAACACATACATGCGCATGGCAAGGGGAAACAGGCGAGCGTCCAGAGTGTTCTTTAGTGACCTCCTTCCTCCCAGGAACAGTCATTCTTTTGCTTGGCCAACTTCTTGACTACACGCTCCAGCTCCTTACGGGACTTCTGTTCCTCTTCCAGACACTGCTTCATCCATTTATTCTCCTACATTTACAAACACACAGCATCAGAATATTACGGCATAACAACAGTTATAGTTCAGGTCAAAATAAGATTACAATAACCGCAAATCTTACCTTTTTTAATTCATGGACTTCATCTTTCAAAGCATAAACCGCATCAACAAGACTTCTGCAAAACAATACGTTAAAAAATATTCTTTGAAATATTTAAAGGAAATCAAAACATTTCAAAGTGGAAATAAAGCACATATATAGTAAGAATCAAAAGTCAAGACCTGAGTAAAGATTGAAAAAATTTGGGTTAAAAGTTTATTCTTTTAAGGCAAGGTATGTGATTTGTTCCAGAATTTGTTTTTGTTATTCTGGTTGAAATTCTCTTCACATTCTGATAGTAATCTCTAAGTTAAGTGGTCTAAATGTATATATATATATATATATATATATATATATATGTATATATATCATCTATGGAAGGCACAGGACTATAAAATGTTCGTCCAATCATTGCATTCGGTCCTAATGCAATGATAAGCTGTCCTACCTGCCTCTCAATGTATGTATTTTCAAACTGTGTAAATTGAACTGACATCACACATCATCCGTGTGTTTCATGCTATACAGAGTTAGGTAGATGTAAGCCACCGAAACAGCAGCCACCTTTTACAGTTCCTCCTGATCTTAAACAATGAGCTTATGCTGTGTTCACACCATAACTATCGTAATTTGGATGGAAGAGAAGGAACCCCGACTGATGTTCATGTGTTTTTGAGGAGGTGTGGCTTTAGAGACGCTCTGAAGGGAGGGTGGGATCTTATGCTTTCAAAGCTAGCTTGCTATTACTAGCCTCTTCAAAAATTGCCAACCCTACCTTTAACCCTCAATTCTGCACTATTTCTAGGTCACTACAAAAATAACAAACAAAATCTAAGTATTTTCTTAAATGGACTTAATACTAATTAGAGAACAAGATCACCTTTGAGTAATTCTGTTATCAGACAACTGAACATACTTCTCCTCTATGATCGTCTGGCCATTGCTTTTGATCTCCTCAATAATGATCTTCTCTTCTTCTGGAAGCAGGACCTGGGGGATGCACTCCTTACGCACAGCTGTGTGAATAAATCAAAGCTTTTAATTAAACTATTAAACTATATTAGCATTATTAAAACATCAGTAGCTTAATTATACAGTACATATGACAGGCAGGTCTAACCTGTGGTGGATTGGTGGAGACTGGCTCCGGTGCAATAGGCCTCAATCACTTTAAGGATCTGGGCATCCTCCTCTAGAGCTACTGTGCCTGTCAGTCACGGAAACAACAATTTCAGAGGGACAAACCACCAATACATTATGTATTTCTATTTGTTTGTACATGCTAAAAGATAAGTTGGCAAAGCTGCTTGTGAGATTTCAAAACCTTTAATTCTACCACTACGGGGACCATTTTTGTGACATTAGATAGGGAACTAAATGATTTTTACTTATCATTTTAATATACCTACTTTTTCTAATCAGCAACTCATCATCTGATTGTTTTCTCTCCGTTTTTCTCTTTGGGAGGAACTTCTTGATTGGTCTGGGGCTTTTACTAGAGTCCTGAGGAAACAGTCTGGTGTTAATGAAGTAACAGCATCTGCTGAGCTCTGAATAAAACCACTAAAACTGCAGCTAGCAGAGCTTAATTTGTTTTCAAATCCAGAGCGAGGATGCTAAGAAATTAGACCAATAAATGGTAGCTTACATAAGTTATGACGTCATTCAGAATAATTTAAGAGCAAATTATCAGGGACTCATGAATAAAAATAATTTGCAGTAGAACGACCCTTGTCTGTTTGTGATCTAATTATTTTAGTCTGTCATTTGATGACTTTGTTACAGCAGTGTCACTGGGCTGCCGCCACCTATTTCTCAAATGCTAACACCTCGGAGTGAGTCATCTAAATGAAGTTATTTTAACCAACTTCATTAAATTGTCTGAAGGACAATTCATTTAAAGACTAAGCTTTTTTGTCTGCCAATGTTATGATGACAGCTTCATCAACACGTTCCTAAAATCAATATTTTTCTGAGGGTTTAACTTTAAAACTTTGTCACTGACAACCATTCAGTTTAGTCAGAGCTTTAGCAAGAAGCCGTCAAACAGCAGAAGTGTAAAAGTTAGATTGAAAGTTGATTGACTCAAAGACTTTTCTATTAAGAAATATGCACATACAGTATACGCTTGGCATGCTTCACGCTGAATGGCGTTTTCAGTTTGTATGCTTTACTCATACATCAAAGTGAAAGTAAATGGTGGAAATAACTGAAGAGATGCATGCACATGTTCACAGTTTACAGTAATGTTCATTACTGATGAATCAATACCAACAGAAGTGAAAGTGGAAAATATTAGCAAACTGGTATACAATGCATAAACAATGCATTACGGCCCTGAGATATAGAAAAAGGTGACTGAAGTGCTCGGTCTCTCGAATGATTTTCGAAGGATGCTAACCCTAACCTACATAAAATATTAAGAAAAATATTTAGTTTGTAACTAAATGACAACTAGCAGCAAGGCCCGGTTTAGGAAAAGTCATCTACACCCAACAAATTGCCATTATGCAATGCGGTACTTGTTGCTCAGAATACCGGGACATAAAACCAAATCATGCAGCATGATTGGAAAATAATATTCCTTCTTATGTTGACAAGAACAGTGCCCTTAAACCTCACCGTAACTAGGAATTATGAGTCATTTTGCCATTTCTATGAACAACAAAATGGCAGATCCCGTTTCTTTTGAAAATCTAAATTAAGCTTACCATCAACATAAATTCTCTAGGGGTTTCGATCACTCAAGAAATTGCACCAGTCCCTTATTAAGCTGCACTTCACAGGTTTATTGCACAGGTATACAGGTTAATTTCTAAATTCTGCCAATACACTACTGGTTCTTCAGATGTATTATCATCTGTCACTGAGAAAGCTTTACATTGACTTGAATTCTCATATTTGTGGGAAGCAATATGATGTATGAGCTTAGGTCCATATTTTATTACATGTTAAAGTGATGTTTTCTAACCCTTCTGTAACCGTGGCAACAGATAATGTATGCCTAAATCCCCTCGAAATCACTCGAGATAGTCTGCAAGACAATTCACTATCCCGATTGTTTATTTTTTTTCCCTGGAACACTGCTGCAGGTTATTAGACTAGTATCACCAAATATGGAACCAATTTAAATGTGCTGTTATGTTTTTCCAATATGAATCTCTACGCTTTTCTATAAATCTTCAATTAATTAATTTAACAATAAATCTAGTTAGAATCTAAAATGGGAAGATCTTCACATTATACCATAATGTATGTATATATATATATATATATTATATATATATATATATATGGCGCATCTTGCATGTACATTGCATGACGAGGACTCTGACTCAACTGAAGCGTCAAGTACCACCAAAAAGAAAGCATGTTTTTGCAAGTCTGCTACCACACTTGTCGAGAGCAAGAAGTTTGAAATGAGTAAAGTGTTTTTTGCTGAAGAACCAATCTTGCTTTTTGAAACAACTCGACCAGTGTAGGACTGTACCAATGCAGTGGTCTTGAGATGCACATTTTCCAGTTTTTAAATTGACATGGAAACTTAAAAATGTGGCTTTAAAGGCAAGGAAGCAGAAGGAGCAATGGCCAAAGACATATATATATCTAGTGAATGTTTACATAGACCAACAATTAAAAAAGAATAGCATGGAATGGAAATAAAACAAGCAATATATTGACTTCTAAAGGCATTTCAGTATTTTACTTGTCTGCAATAATAATGTAATCTCTGCGAGTGTCTTTTCATTAATTTGATTATTGCATTAAATTAATGCATTTAAATGTGATTTTAAAAATTGACAGCCCTACTTTCCTATATACCGTATGAAACACCTCAACATAAGCCATTTATTCATGCAGGAAAAGGTTTGTTTGAGGTTGTGGGTATATTGATTAAACAAGATGAGCTTTGAAGGTTGAAAGGCAGGATATGTTTCAGTACACATTGTTTTCTGCCTGCCAACATTTTGCCGTTGTATCTGAACTTCCTTCCAACTAATAATTAAATACAACATAGCAAAGATCATAAATGATAAATAAATGCAACTTGAGCAAAGATCATTGCATAGGGAGGAGAAGATACAAGGCAAGCAAAAAGACACCGGAAATGAGTGGCTTGCCACAGAACGAAAGAGAAAAAAAAACAGAAAAGCATGGATACAGCGTGCAACACCAGTGCTAGGCAAGCACACAGACACGACCACACACATGTACACACACAAAAAACACACAGATTCACATCTACTCTTACCTTCAGGATATAAGACATCCTCTAAAGAAGCAGAAAATGGAGAGAGAGAATGAAGATGTGTATGAGAATAAAAGAACAGCCTGATAGGAATATGATGGAAAGATCAGTGAGAGGTGAACATTAATTGTTGCAAAGAAACAGAAGATTTCACATGCATTCATCAGTCGCTAACACCCATTGCACAATCTTGTAGAGATGCAGTGCACATTAGAGAGAAGTTCGAGTGGGCTTTGGGTAGTGTTAGCTAATATCCAGCTCAAAGACCGCTAAACATTCCACTTAAAATCTGAGATAACACCTCCACCGCAACTTGAGGTAAAGAGAATAACGGTGGCTTGCAAACTTACAGTCAGAGTAGTTTTGAATGCATCGGTTTCCTGTTAGGACCACCAAGAATGCACAGAGGTAAATTACGCTCCCACTCAAGATCTCTTATGACTATTTTCCAGACAGCGTACCTCTTTATAGCCTAGCGCAGCGGAGGGCTTGAGGGGTGGCGCTGGTCTCAGGCAGCTTAAGGACCAGGGCTTGGTGACTTTGGGGGGTTCGAGAGGGCCTCGGTTAGCCACAGGGGTACCGAAACCGTGCAAGTGGTGGGAAGAAGTACCAGACATGGTTGGAGGCTTACCATCAACACTCTGTAAAACACAAGAAAATAACGATTCACCTGTAGGAACGCATCATTGGGAATGCGAGAAAACAAAGAGAAAACATTGACAATGGGTTCTTATTACCTTCAACATCGTTCCAACTGGACTTCCTTCCTTGGTGTAAGCATGAAGATGTTCTAACCACTCCAGCTGCTCCTGTGAACTACTACAAAACACCATGGTGCGATCTATTGTCCCCCCTAAAAAACACAACCAAAAAAATCATCAGCCAAAGGGAAGATACAATGAGAACAAGATAAACTGTTTAAACGCGTGCTTCTTTGCATTACATAAGTTTTGTTTGGAAAGTTCCAATTAAAAAATACAAATATACACTACTGTTCAAAAGTCTGGGCTCTGTAAAATGTAATTTTTTTTTTAGTGAAGTCTCTTACGCTGGCTAAATTACAGTAAAACATTAGCATACTATCTTAAAATATTTTAAAATGTAATTTATTTCTGTAAAGCAAAGCTAAATATTCAGCTTCATTATTCCAGTCTTCAGTGTCACATGATCCTTCAGAAATCATTCTAATATACTGATTTGCTGATTTGAAATTTTTCAGGATTCTTTTATGAACAAAGTTAAAAAGAACATTACTTATTTTAAATATAAATCATTTGTAACATTATATGGCTACGCTCACACTGTCAGGCTTTGGGATTAGCATTTACGTACAGAAGTGAGTTTCGACATGTCTATCTGTATAAACATGCATTGGGAGTCTTATCACTTTTGACACGACAAGTGTCCAATAGAGCCGCAAAAACAGACTGGATCTAAAACCTTCAGATGACACTCAGTCCTTATCTCCATCGCTGGAAGTTACCAAAACCATACATGAAATCCCGCAACACACGGTCGACGCACGTTTGTGTAGCACAGAGTGGCTCTCTCGCACTGTATGACTGACATTACAACAAGTTGTCCAGTCCAGTTCACACAGCGCAAGTTTTCCGAGAATGTGGTTGTGAGTCCTGAAAATGTACCGGTGCAAGCTTGGTTATAGAAAGCAGTTGTCACTACCGTAAATAACCGTACTGTGTCAGAACATAACCGTATTAAGGACTCAAATAAATGACTGACAACTTGTGGCTCATTTGCATTTACTTTTGATTAATTTAATGCATCATTTTTGTAATGTTTGGAAAGACATGAAGGTGAGCAAATGATGACACTATTTATTTTTGGGTGAACTATTCCTATAAGAAGTCACCTGCACATGCTCATTACTTGTTAGATTAAACTATATTGCTGCCTTGTTATAAAAACAGGTCAAGAGAGACAAGCGGCAATGAAAAAAGCAGCTATAATGACACAGCTGAGAGTATATTGCTCTGTGACCTCTAAAAAAAGGAGACCTCACTAAAACTGTTTACATGGACTGAAACAAACCTGTGATCTCAAAGGCATAATGGCCTGTGTCTGCATCTTCTATGTGTTTGGTTACAGTGGTTCCTGTCAGTGGCAGACGCCCCTATGAGACGAGAGTGAGACAAATGAGTGCACTGCGCTTGACTTTTTCATAAATAACAGATGCTGATTATGTACCTGGATGAACACAACAGAAAAAAAAACTCACCTGGTAAATGAAACCACTCATTCTTGGGCTGGCAGACAGCATGACTAACACATTAGGAAACAGCATGAAGTATTTTTCTTCTTTTTCCTAGAAAAAAACAAATGTACATTATATTACATTCAGAACTTCTGCACAAATTACACATTAATTATTACCACTACTTAAAACAATCACATTGTTCATGGCACAGATGCAGGTGTATGGCATTACGGCACCTTTACAGCAAACAAACACAAACATCAAATGTCTCTATGTTACACACACTTTTGGATTGGTGAACGGCTCTATTTTTTGCTACATTGATTACTCACGATCAACAAATATCGTACCTTATTTCTAGCAAACCAAGATAAATTTCAGCTAAGCAAAAGAGAGAAAGAGAAAGGGAAGACAATGAAAAGAATGGGAGGGAAATCATTTCTAATGACTTTAGTAAGTAAATTCTTTCAACATCCTACTATTTTTCCTTCAGCTTAGCCCTTCTATCAGGGGCCTCTATCAGACCCCTCAAACACCACTGTTTCCATTAACCAGAATCAGAGGGGGCTGAGGTTCAAGTTGACAATGCATGCAGATGACCACAGATGCAAAACTCTGCAGGAGGATTTAAGCTGTTGACACTGAAATATTTTCCATTCATTAGCTAAAACAAGTCACTTGAAGCAAAAAATGGGTGTGGCTCTGACCATTTTGTCTAAAAGGCCATGATGTTTAACCTTGTTTTACACAACACTTCATTTAATCTTGACAAAATAATCACTCCAGCCATTTCATAGTTTATTTTGAAATTGTGCAAACATGACCAAACCCAATAACATGCATTTTGCACAAAATAAACAGTGATATAACCACACTGCTGTGAAAGCAACAGGTCGGGTTTAGATACCCCACTGTTATTTCCTAGTTCTCACCCTCTTCCTCACCTCATTTGAACTGCTCTGCATGTGGACCTGTGACATGTAGACCACCTGACCCAGTGACTTCATGCTGTCCCCCTCCCAGCCCCGCACCGGCTCTGACAAGATCTGCAACTCTAGGTTCTTTCTTTTTCGCAGATCTTGACACTGAGTCTGAAAAACACAACCAGATCAATTCAGTGAAACAAGAATGAATGGGATACATTTCATATGTTGCATGTCAGGGAAAACACATACTGAAAATGTAACTGATTCAAAAAAGCATTGTGTAATAGTCAAACAGACCGATTCACACCCAGTCTAAAATGAGTTACCATCTGCGATTAAATAGCACTAAACTATAAAACATTTTGTTCATAACTCTCTGATAAATGTCTCAATAACGTAATGAATTGTTTGACATCCAGAATACACACACACAACCGTTCAAAAGTTTGGGATCAGTAAGATATTTTTGTTTGTTTTTGCATCTACGACATACAGTGATCCAGAAAAAGAGTAATATTGTGAAATTAAAATAACTGTTTTGTATTTTACTAAAGTCTTTAGAGTCACACAATCCTTCAGAAATCATTCTAATATACTGATTTGGTGCTCAAGAAACATTTGCTATTATCAATGTTGAAAACAGTTGTAACATTATAAATGTAATGTGTTTAATGCATTCTTGCTGAATACAAAGATTAATTGTTTTGAACGGTGGAGTATGCATAAAATATTGTGCATGTTTTTAGTGCTGACTTTTCAGACGTTTATAGTCTCTGATAAGCATCTAATAACTTAATAAACATTGATAAATAGTGGGTTACAATGTTTTTAAAGTAAGTTTAATGGCAAATTATTTTTAATGTCAAATGTATAGGTATATAAAAAACTGAACGTTTTATAACACAATAGGAAAATATATCACCTTAAATGGTCACTTCTATGTTACATTCCATTCCATTCCATTCCATTCATGTTCCTAACTGATGCTTAATCATCAAAGTGACTTACAATAATGTACGCAAATCTCATCAGCAATTACCAATATAGGTAACTGAGAAAACATAGGTAAATGGGGAAGACTAAATATACATGACACCTCCACAACTGAGACCTAAACTATGAACATGGGACTCTCCCTTACCTGTCAGAAAAAAACACAAAAAGAAACTGAAAAAAGACATGAAACCGTTCCATAGAACTCAACGAGTAAAGAAATCACCTACTACTATACTTTTCTATGCCGAGACGTCTGACATGAAATGCCATTATCTAAGTAATGACTCATCTTTCCTCAAGTCTTTTTTATCTTATAGAGACACTCTCGTAAACCTTAACCTTTACATTTCATGTAACAGCAACATCTCATTCAACCTGTAAAGTGCAGTGAACCTGCTGTGCGGTTTAGAGATGAGGGTAAGAGGGAATTGGAGAGAAAAACTCAAATGTTTTGCACCGTGACAGGAAACATCTCACATTGGTCAAAACCATGAGAAGTGAAGTGTCAAAATTGCTTTAGTTGCCACACAAGCACCAAAATGAAATGGCAAATATGACAGAGAACTGAGACATACCACAAGATTTTTAAAAGCAACAGTTGCTTTGAGAATGTCACTGTAATCTGGATGTGCTTCCTATAAGAAAAAAAGAGAGAATCTGTTATTATATTATACTATAACAAACATGAAAACACTATATCCATGACCTTAGCAGCTTGCTGTTACCTCCACATGTCGCTCAAGTTCCTGCAGGAGGGTGGGATACTTGTCGAGCCTCATGAAGGGTTTGCTCAGGCTGGTCGTCAGGGTCAGAATACCAGGAGCGCTGGCACCCTGACTCTCCATGAACTTGTCCAGCTCCTCACTGTTCATGGAAAAACAGTTTTTATTTGAAACTGATTTATTTGACTTGTCTAGACATGTCTTGACAAGTCGAAAACAGTCTACCCCTATATTTGAACAACTAACTTTTAAGAATTGCTAAAAACTCATCACAACTTATTACATATAAATATACACTACAGTTAAAACATTTAGGGTCAGTAAGATATTTTTTAAAAAGTAATTAATGCTTTTACTTAGCAATGATGCATCAAATTGTTAAAAAGTGACATTTATACAAGATATCTAATTTTTAAACTTCCAATTAAAAGAATCCTGAAAAGATATATCATAGTTTCTGCAAAAATACCCATAAAACATAAAAAAAAAAAAAAAAAAATACACAAAAAAACTCTTTTCAACATTGATAACAATAAAGCAGCAAATCAGCATATTAGAATGATTTCTAAAGGACCATGTGATCCTCAAGACTGGAGTAATGATGCTGAAAATTCTAAATCAAAATTCAATTTGAAAACTTAAAAAATGTATTGTTTTATAAAATAACACTTGTATAAATGAAAAAAAGAGTGAGATTAAATCAATTTGCAATCAGGTCAACAACGCATTGTCAACTGAACATAACAATAGCAAATGTTTTGGGGAAAGTGACAGAATGGGTGTGAAGAGAACTCATCACTAGATGCAGAATTGAGATAAAATAAATTTAGACTAAAGATGAATCATCTGAACGCATGCCTTGAGTACATGATCGAACAATGGAAAATGCTGCAACAATGCTGCAGAGTGATATGCGAGTGAGAGAACAATCAAAAGTCTGTCTTCTGCCACCATCAGCATAACCACAGCTATAGATATCCTGTTGGGTTAGTGCTGTTTCCTGTGTGTATGAGGCATGCCTTTTCACTCTCTCCTTCTGCCGTGGAGCATTCAGAGGTGGAAGGAGAAAACTGACAGAAACCTTATTGTAGTTCATCATACAGGAAGTGTGTAAAATGTGGCTCAGACATTTCTGAAAAGCTGTGAAGTTTACAAGTACAAACCAATAAAAAACACACACCTAGAAATGGAAATAGGGCAGCAGTGTTATAAGTAAAGGCAGAAGGGAGATTTGCTTGTTTAGTCACTCAGCTCAATAACATTAACATACAATGTGACAGGGAGAATCAAAGCCTTGTAGTGACACCTGCTGGTTCATCTTCATATTTCAGAAAACATTGTACTGTACATTAACACATAAAGGGCAAAGTGTAATTTCTGTGCCACTAGCCTCAAACAAAAATATCATAATCATAGTATTACAACTTTTGGGAAGTCAACCTATAAATGCCACAATAATCATGGAAATCCCCCAGAGGGCATTTCCTCTAATGAATAATGTGGAGATGTGCTCAGAATATAATGATGTATTGTTCTTTGCAGCTCTTTGTACTACAATTCAGACTTTACATTACTTCACATTTTGTGACATGCATTTTTAGAAATGAAATGACTCCATAGTTGATCAACGCATAAACATAAAGAACATAAAATATAACAAGAACAAACCACATTAGAACTTGTGTGTCAAACAAGCATGTTAAAGCATCCTTTTACCATACTTGATGTGCTCTGCATGTGCGTTTATCAATGTTTATATGTGAATAAAAAGCCTAATTAAAGGGGTCATGACAAATCAAATTCCGTATCATTAAAACATCCTGCAAACGTCATATTTAAAATATTCTCCTCCTCCTAAAAAAAAAAGCATTATGTAATCCAGCTCCGAAAACCCATTTGGATATTGTGGGATTTGTGACGTCACATGGGCAAATATATTTGAATAAGAGATATTAGGCCCCATAGGCCCCGCCCCCTGGTGTTCAGTCACTTAACGTCTGACACCTGTCTTCACCAGAAGCAAATAGAACCCATTATAATGACTGACACGTCTACACTGGATACAGTACTCAGATGCCTGTTCAATTTCTGACACTCCACGCACTTGAGTCAACAGGACAAATGCAAGAGCAAAGGAACGTTTGCTTTGACGCATCCAATTGAAACAGCATGTTTCCTTCAGAAGGATCCCAGTATCAGGAACAAGTGCATGGTTTTTGTTTAATGGCTTCAGTTTTGTAAACAAGGCACAGTGTAATGGAAAGTTTGAAAATAAACTTTTATTAAATAAATTTATTAAATTTATTAATATTGGATCTGATGCAGCAACATCGCGAAGCGCAAGTAAACAATTTAAAAATGTTTGACTGTAAATAGCTGTATTAAATGGACAATAGGAATGTGCACGAGTACCCGAGTACTCGGACTTGACAGCGACTATCGATCAAGAAAACGATGATCGCCGTAACTTATAAAAATATATTTCTGATTGGTTATTGTGGCATTTAGTGCGGTACTTGAGGTCTAATTGGTTAGTGTTAGGACAGCATGTAGTCCAGACCGGCGAAATACAGCATCCACAACGGGAGTTACACATTCAGACAAGAACGGTCAAGTTCACGTGCGCGTTTGCGTCATTTTGTGCAGATGTAAGTTGTAATATGACTTTTATGTTGAATGTATTTGATTAATCGGACATATTTTAATATTTTGGATTGTAATATTTTTAGTAAAAGCATGTAATATTTTTATTTGTTAATATTAACATTTAGTGTTTTCATTAAAATATTTTCATTATCAGCATGACGGACATAACCCGCCCCAGAGTACACGTTTTTATATCTATCAGTACTTGAAATGAAAAATTAACAAAAATACCCATCCCCAATACATAATGTTTTCAAAACACAATGCAAGAGAGAGAGAGTGATACTTTTTTCAATGCAATGACATTAGCCGATCATAACAATGGCCGTTTACTGACAAGTCTTAAAGGAGCCGCACCTTAAAAATGGTTTACGGGTCAGAATGAGGGTTATATAAATATAAATAATAATTGTTGCAAATATATAATACTTTATTAACATTATAAGTGAACCTCAAGGATAATAATAAATCCTTGTCACGACCCCTTAAATCTGTCTTTCTTCATAAGACTTCATTTGAAATAATTTTACAATGTTATGCACTTTTTGAAGCTTTAAAGTTTTGGTGTAATGGACTTTCAAGGAAGTAACTTAACAAAATTCTTATGGGGTTTGGAACGACATGAGGGCGAGTAAATGCCGACAGAATTTTCATTGGGTAAACGTCCCCTTTAACATCTGATGTTTTGACACACAAAAACTGATGACAATTATGAGACACTGACCTGTGATCAGTCAGCACACACACTGCAGAGGGATGGCTGGAGCAGTAGGACAAGTACAGTGTTCTGATCTGACACATCAGGTTCAGGTAACAGCCACCAATCCGCTGCTGGCCCTCTGGCATCCTACAAAGCAAAAATACATAGATCAGCCCGGATAATTACTTTCTTACATGCGTTATACATTAACTTTTATTTAATGTCAAATACCCTAGGATATTGACACATTACAAATACAACACACAAAGCCACCACGAGATGGCGCTGTATCATCCAAGAGTATGACTTCTATAGAAAGCAGAGAATCATTTGAGTCATCAATATGCTCTATAAACACAGAAAAACGGCTCTTACTTGGAGCACTCCTCTAAGGCAAGACACAGTCCCAGTTGGAAAGAGAGGACGTCCTCTAAATTCCCATTCAGACTGGAGCAGTCCGCACTAGAGAGCCTGCAGAGAGCAGACAGAAGCGTCATTGTGCACATGGGTTTTCATTGACTGACCCAGCTCCCCGAAATGTCAATCGGCTTTGATATCAAAGGGTCCCTGATGCCATGGTGACGTCTGTGTTTTGCTCTTACTTGTCGCTGGCCTGTAGAGGCCGCAGGTAGCAGCCAAGTACCGTCTGCAGTTCTTTGACAAACTCTCTCTCATGCTCCAAGATGTCTTGCACCACCTAAGAAACAAACAAAACGTTCAAATAAGAACTTACAATTCATTTACTACATGTACATTTGGCATTTGTTCATGCGTTTAAAAGAACTCACCACATTGTAATAATTTTTTGTCAGCTGAGGAACGTCAAATCCTTTTATTGATTTCGGAGATATTGGTTTCTCTGGGGAAAAATAGAGGGAAAACTTAATAAGAATGTCACTGTTTTATTCAATTATGTTTGCTAGGACAAATTGTTTCTAACAATGCTAAGATGTAAGACAGGGTTCACCAATCTCGGTCCTGCAGAGTTTAGCTCCAACCCCAATTAAACACACCTGAACCAGCTAATCAAGGTCTCACTAGGCATACTAGAAACTTTCAAACAGGTGTGTTGGAGCTGGTTGGAGCTAAACTCTGCAGGGACAGCGGCCCTCCAGGACCGAGATTGGTGAACCCTGATGTAAGAGAATATCTTGGATTGCCCACTCACCACATGGCTTGACCTCTCGGACATAGTTGCTAGGGAACCAGCCGGTTTTGCCATTAAGGTTTCCCTCCCACCATCCACCTTCCTCCTGCCGTGTGACATGGATCAGCTCGCCCTTGCTGAAGGACAGCTCGTCCTCATTATTCTGCTTGAAATTGAAGCGGGCCTTTACCATCACCTGCCCACCGCCTCCATTCTCCGACATATCCTGGACAGAAACAGTTGAAAAATTTCAGTACGCAGTCAACTGGGGCACCAAGTATTCATTAATAACTGATTTTTTATTGATGGTTTACAAATTATGTATATACTCATATGTATAGGGGTGTAACAGTATATCGTTATATTGATATATCGAATGTATAAAAATGCAACGATATGCATCAGTGACGTGAAGGATATGTAGTGGAACAGTTCGTCACCGATCGTCGATCACAGGAAGCAGTAACCGCTGATATGATCACAGATACCGGTCTTTTTGAAGCCTTTTTATCATGTAGAATAATTTGTAAGATGCTCCAATCAGGATTTTTACAGAAATTAATTTAGGGCCTTAATTTTTGAAAATGGTGGGAATATGACTCTTGTGGGGGCATTTTCTTATTTGAGGGAGGGGGGGGGGGGGGGCTTTTTTGTTGACATTTTTCAAAAAATATATAATTATCTAACCTGAATGTATGATCATGCAGTGCATTTTTGTTTTTGCAATGGGGCAATTGTTGCACAATAGCTTGCACAATAGCTTACACAAAGCACAAGCCTGATTTCAAACTCTGAATTGAATTCACAAAAAACACAAGTAAACAGTCAGTAATAAAATAAGAACATATAAACAATTTAAAAGAAGTAGCACAAATAAATAAAATAGAATTAAGATACAAAACAAAACAGACTGTGCTTTAAGTTTTTTTTCAGGTAGGTCTAACAGTAGAGTGGAGGTAAGAAATTATAACAAGGAATCAAAACTGCACATCATATTCTGGCTACACAGATAAAACAACCTAAGAACCATTTATGCATTATATTAATGCTTTTTACGCATTCGAAAATTAAGCAGAGAATGTGACCGATCGAGCTTTGCGTGTTGTTTATACACATAAATGACATTTTACATGCATCCAATAGGCAATTTTTAGCGTAAATATGATACGCACTTTTTGCGTGCATATATTACAAAATATACATATACCAGATGCACATATTACATTTGCGTATAAAGAGCATGGCAAATAAAAGCATGAACTCGTGCTATAGATATGCAGTGTCAGGAGTTATCGTGAGGCTGTCCATATAGGGTCTAGCGCGAGTTTAAGCACTCACAAACTAAAATCACGTAAACGGACTAGACTGTCTGCAACATGAATCTCTTACATCGAATCTGCACTTTGTTGTTTATGATGGAAGAATTCATGAGTTTCAAGTCAGAATTCAGTCAGAGAGAGCGCGCACTGGAACAAAACTCTTCATTTCAGCGATGTCTAATCTGAACGCCTCTGATTGGCCATCACACTCATAAACTCAACGGAAACGTGTGCGATTGGTGATAATGCTCAACGCTGCAAAACGAAATCTGGTGGAAATGCCGCAGTCGGATGGATCGAATGAACGTTAAGTCGGTACTAATATTATCACTTAAACATTCTATTATATACATACTTTGAAACAAATTACCATGACTTTCCCAAAACTTCCAAACTTCTTTTTTGAGTCTTTTGTTGTTTGATTAACATAATAGACAACAGCAGGATTATTAGGCTGCTGTCACTTTAAGAGCTGCACTGATCCAATATACTGTTTAACAATTTTCTCAACTGTTCACTTAAGACAAAATCCACTGGGAATTGTGCATACTTGTCATGGCGTAATTCTGTACATACATTTGTGTGTTTGACCATTAATGCGCAATGTGGTACTTGCGAGTTGTTTGTGAGGCAGCCTTATATTGTTTGTCAGGCAGCCTAAGAGAGAGTGCAAGTGCTGAGTGGTTTAAACACTGGCAAGACTTAAAATGTAAATATAATGTAAATTATAGAACTCTAGTGATGATACGACACTGCCTCGATTGTCAAAGTGGTATTTCCTGTGTCAACTGTGCAGCTCGCTTATAGTGCAGACGACGCCATATGCTGATGTGACAGATTAAGACGGTGCCGCGGCATGTCATGCCATATCTCTTTATGCGTCATCAGCATGAGATCGGTTTATGAGATCTCTAAAACTTAAAAGTTCCCAAAAAAGGTCACAGGGGCACATTAAAAAGAATCAATTGAGCGGTTCAATCCAATTCATCTGAAGAAACACAGCCATTCATACTTTTGGGACTGACAACTACTGTCACAGGTGTGAGTCTCGAAATGTCCCGTTCACAAAGCAACTTACAGTAGCGTCTTGAAAATTGTCTGTATGAATGTTCTCTTTCAGCCGCAGAAATTTCAGTGCACCCCTAGTTTTCCGAGAATGCGGTTGAGTCCTGAACATTTACAGGTGTGAGTTTGGTTATAGAATGCGATTGTCACTCCCGGTAATAACTGAACTGTGTGTGAACATAACCGTATTAAGGACTCAAATACAGGACGGGCAACCGCATTCTGCTGCTCTATGAACTTGGTTTAAGAGGCACAGCTAAATGTCACATTTATTATAATGGAATTATGTGAATATTGTTTTACGCTCACATAAATAAAAAGTTATTAATATTTTGAATGTTCTGTAATTGTTAATAAATGATAAATAAAAAAATAAAGAATTATTTACAGTTCAGGCTTGGCTTTCAATTATACTGTATTGTTGAATGGATATAATTGCTATTAAACAATTATTTATAATATAAAATAATCTTTAGATTGTTTTCACAATAATTAAGATACTCACTGTGAAAATAAGTTTGACTACAAATTTCAATGTTGGGTGTGATTATTTTTAATTACAGAAACTTGTGCAATCAGTTATTTTTTTTAAAGCAATTGACAGCTCTAAATAAAACTTTTAAAATATTGGGTGGCAATTTTTTTATTATTCACAATTATTATTTTACATGTTATAAGGTTAGAACAATACTCTTATAATATAGCAGTGAATCTGAACTAATTAAAATGATTGCCTAAATATAATGCAGAGTGTGCTGTAATTGGTCATCTTATTGGAGTTATTTGCATAATGCTCCTTAATAATTTGATGTGTTTCTTTGCAATATAGTAGAAGTGACCCTAATAAGCTCACCCAAATCTAGATTTTTTTAGTTTCTCTACAGATATCTGAAAAGCCTTCTAAAAAACTAGGTATGAATTTGAAGATTAATCTGTCATCTATGTTATGTTCCTGTCATTAACTGATTTTTTTAAATTACTTTTTAAAATTCCAAACAAAAGATCTTTTAGTTGTTATAAAAGACCAACTGTAATCAGCATTTACGGCACTGTTCAGATACTTGCCAATGCTTTTGACTGCCTCCGTAAGGACCTGCTGGACTTCAAGGCGGGAACAGCTTGAGAAGGGGCTGACAGGCTAGTAGGAGAGACACTGGACTGTGGACATGATCTATTAGGGGTACAATCTGGATACATGGAGAGAAAAAAGAAGAAAAAAATATTTTTTTTTTTTTAAAATACAGGGAATAAGGGTTAGAACAACACCAGTCTGTGTCTGATAGCATTTCTCACTTGAAGAAAAGAGAGCAGTACATCTGTGGGTGGTCACTGGATTATAGGTCTACTGATATGGATATACAGAAAGTCCTGAACAAGGATGAGACATGCTTACAGTCTACAGTTCAATGATTCTGTCCCTGTGTACTCTACATTTCAGATCAGCATGGCATGTTACACTTATAACACTTACGACATGAGTGAATGACATGCATAAAATATGAAGTAGCTTTGGCAAATGTCACTGTCTTTCATTTTTCATGAAGTGACATTCAAACTACTTGAAGCCATGCATATGATTTAATGTCACCCCAAATTATGGTGTATGATAAACATACACTGATGTTTAAAAGTTTGGGGTCATTAAGGTTTTTATTTAAGAAATAAAAAATTTCCCCAGCAAGGATGCATTAAACTAAACAAAAATGTCAGTAAAGACATTTATAATGTTACAACAGACTTTTTCAAATAAATGCTTTTCTTTTGAACTTTTTATTCATCAAATAATCCTGAACAAAAATGTTTCAGTTTCCACAAAAATATTAAGCAGCACAACTGATTTCAACAGTGATAATGATGATAAATGTTTATTTTATTTTATTATTATTATTTATGAAGGATAGTGTGGCATTGAAGACTAGAGTAATGGAGAGTTATTTTAAATTGTAATAATATTTTTTAAAATAGTACTGTTTGTCCTGTATTTTTGGTCAAATAAATGCAGCGTAACTTTTGACAACTAGAGTATGTTTGTATGTTTAAACTGACAACAATATGGTCAGCCCAAAATTACATTAGCCAAAATTTGTGCAAAATTCAGTGCAACTAACTAATCCAGCTCGGATAATTTGACAAAAATATAAAAGAAAATGTATTCATGTTTTTTTTGTTTTTTTAAACCATTCCCCCCCCCCCCCCCCCCCATTACATCCAGGACATGTCAAAAGGCCCATCAGACCCTCTAAATGTAGAACAAAGACCAGGTCACTCTGTCATCGTTAAACATCCCAATCAGAGCACTCGCTCATCCATTCATAATTCTCTCATCTCTGTGAAGTTAAACCACCAATAATCCACAGCTCAATGCACTAGCATATGGGTCACAACAAACAACTACTGTAAGCAGCCAGACACATATGTGTATGATGACAAGTATCAAAACCGACAGACATAATGTGTGTTCCAGTATACCCAAAGCAAGGCCTGAAACATGGTATACTATTTAGTCATAAAAAAACATTGCATATTTACGCCAAATTTGCATGACTGGCATGTATTCATTTGCTATGAGCAATATGTTGTTCATAAATAGAGGAAGATTAGGGATGAGGAGGCATGCAGTATGCAGTGACAGAAGCAAACAGTCAGGTGCCCTGTTTGCTGCACTTTGGGTCCTGACAGATTTCCAGCGCTGCAGGGGCCTCTGGGGCTCTTCACTGACTCACACGTCGCTGTTCTCACCCGCTCCATCTACACAATAAAAGCTCAGCATGTCTGCTGGATTTCACGGCAGGCTCTTTCCGAACACCCTCGGCGCACAAACAGTGTGTGTGAACCTGCTCCAAGCTTTCCACAGCAAACACAACAGAGAATTCAGATAAAGCCAGGCCAGGGAACGTCTTCTCTATGCCTTGAGCACACTTCAGAGTGAAACCCTCGCTGTTTCATCATAGAGATCTTTAACACAAATCGATCTGCCCCCATTAGTGTGTCATTCTTAAGCCTAGATTTTGCAAAGCTATTCGCAAGCATTTAAAGTTGGGTCATGTGTAAACAGGATTACATTTTAATATTCTATTAATAAATACGAGTTTTTTTATGAATAATAAACAAGCCGTTGACTCAGGCATAATAAAGGGATTTTTGCTCAAATTCTTACATTTATTTGAGCCAAACATGAATGACTTTTCGTGTAATAGAAAAAGTTAATTTTGGAAGAATATCCTGATTTTTTCCCCCTCCATAAAATAAAAATGAATGTGCACTGGGTAGATCATGTCACAAACCCAATAACTAATGGCATTTGACATGGATGGAGCATTTAAAGGAATAGTTCACTTTAAAATGAAAATTCTGTCATCATATACTCAGCCTCATGTTGTTTCAAACCTGTATGAATTTCTTTCTTCTGCTGAACACAAAGGAAGATATTTAGAAGAATGTCAGTAACCAGGCAGTTTCTGGGTCCCATTGACTTCCATAGTAGGAAAAAAATATACTATGGAAGTCAATGGGACCCAGAAAATGTCTGGTTAGTTACTGACAGTCTTCTAAATATCTTCCTTTGTGTTCAGCAGAAGAAAGAAATTCATACAGGTTTGAAACAACATGAGGGTGAGTATACGATGACAGAATTTTCATTTTAAAGTGAACTATTCCTTTAAGTAGTCTGTAGATTTTTCTAGACTAAAGGCATGGCTGTTGAAAATTCAGCTTTGCCATTACAGAAATAAATTACATAAAAAAAAAATTCAACTGTATTTTGATCAAATAAATGCAGCTTTAGTGCGCAAAAAATCTTACAGGGCACACCCACAAAATCAATCAATCAATCAATCAATCAATCAATCAATCAATCAATCAATCAATCAATCAATCAATCTCTATATATCTCTCTCTCTCTGTCTCTCAATATATATACATATATATTATATATAAGGAGGACACACTCTCCTATAAAGGCAACAACCACAGGGAACAGTGGGAAACATGACAAGGAAGCAAAAACTGAGAATAACTACATGTCTCATGAATTCCGCATGCTTATGCAGATACTGTCAGCCGCCCGGACAAGCCCCACAAAAAGCAACTGTCTGTTGCCTCCAGTAGTTGAGAGCAGCTGCAGCTGAAAGACACAAATGCGGGCACGACCCCAGACAAATCACGACTTGACGTTCACAGAGAAAATACAAGAGGTCAGTCATCCTCATCCTGAGAAAAATTTGATTTGTATCTCATGTTTACTGCACTCTTCAACTGAATTAAATGGCCTACTGTGCATTTCCCCAAGAAAAACTTGCATGGACATGCGATGGGATATCTATCACATTCGCAGGCTTCTAAAAATGAACTTGAACTGAAAATGGAATTAAAATGTTTACTGAACCACTTTAGAATCAAAGCATTATATCTACTTTAAGTGGGATGAAGGAAGACAGTTGTTGTAACAGGTCCTATGGGAACATGCAACAGGAAAGATGTGGCTCATTTCCACCAGAAACATAACACTGAGTGATTATGGAGTGCCTGCGATCCCGCTTTTAAACAGAGACATTCTTCGTAGATTATAAGTGACCAGCAGGAGCTAATTTTCTAAAAATGTCTTTAACACATGGCTTGCACACAATGTCGTCTTTTAGTCTGTCTGCTCGGCCTAGCAAAACCCTCAGAAGTGTTCAAACGACTATCACTTGGGGTGGAAGAAGAAACTCACCAATGAGAAGACAAAGCTGATGCCGACAGTACTCAAAAAGAGACACCAAATATTAATGAAGAACGCATGTCCATAACATTATGAATTACCTTGAGTGGCGATGTTTATTGCTGAGAGTGTTGAAAGAACCTTGTTGAAGTTTTCCCCAGTATATAAGCTCTCTGGATCAAAGCCCTAAGGGAAAGAAACATGTCAAAGACAGGAAAAACTGTCCAATGAGCCAGAAGTAGAAGCAGCAGAAGTAGGTCAGATACCTCAAGATATAGTATATGCCAGTTACATTTTTTCTAAACTAACAAACACAATTGAAATATAACAACATGAACATTTAGTTGAACTCTCAGAAAATTGTAAATCCTGTATACCATTGGGGACATTCACAATTTAAAATACGTTTGATTTAAAAAATAAATAATGAAAGAAAATATTAAAAATAAATCTTAAATATATATGGAATTTTTTACACATTGCATCATATCATTAGTCATTTGATCGATGCATCAAACTATATCCATGTATCACTACACCAATCTCAATGGTTGGTGTAGTGACCCACATTTTTAGATGTTTGGTCTACAGGCCCTGTCGGTCGCTGGGTACAGACAGCTATCCCCTTTCTTGTTAAGGGTACGGTTTCACATGTTAAATAAAACATAATAGCATTTACACAGCAATGCAAGAAGTGCGTGTCCTTGTATTTGCCGAGCGATGTTTCGATATGGAGGCTGCAACAAGATGAATAGTTAAGCAACTTCAGCAGTCAGTTCAGTTTATAGATTGCACTTTACAGTACCTTTTGCTTTAGAACATTTGTTAATTGTAGTTTGCATTTCTCGCTCATCAGTAGTTTAAAATGGCTCATATCAAGCTTAATCTTGTGCTACGATACTTCTCGTTTTCAGCTCCTTTAGAAACAGAAGTGAAAGTTATGCGCCTGGCTTGTTTGTCCAGTCACATGACTTGCATCAACTATCTGCACATTGGGCCTTTAAAAGAGCATGAAACTGGAGCTTTCTTCAAAACAGATATGACGATATAAGCAAAATTTTTATATCACAATATTCTTCACATTTTCACCAATAACGATATATATCACATGATCAAAATATAATTTTTTTTAGTGCTGTCAAATCAATTCTAAAATAAAAGTTTGTTGATTTAATATATATTTTTATATTGTGTGTGTGTGTGTGTGTGTGTGTATATATATATATATATATATATATATATATATATATATATATATATATATATAAATATACACACATACATTGAACAAACTTTTATTTTTAGAATTTGGCAGCATTCATTCTTATGAAAACGTGATTAATAAGTAACGAAAAATAAATGGTCCGTGTGATCATTAATTTCCAGAGTAGGTCAGATACCTCAAGATATAGTATATGCCAGTTACATTTTTTATAAACTAACAAACGCAATCGAAATATAACAACATGAACATTTAGTTGAACTCTCAGAAAATTGTAAATCCTGTATACCATTGGGGACATTCACAAATTAAATATATGTTTGATTTTTAATTGTAGACCTGTGAAAAATCTGAGAAATCAGACCACATGTAAAAGTGACATCAGGACTTAAAAGAGGGTTAGTTCCTGAGTGAAAATTTAAATGAATCATTAAAAGTTGTTCAAATGATTCATCATCTGATAATGAATCGGACTACACCGGCATTGAGTTTTTGTTTTTGTTTTTGTATGCAGTTCTCGAGGAAAGGACAAGTCAGTATAACAAAAACATGCGCATTCTTTTTATCTCATCAAATTCAGACTGCAAAATTACAACACTAGCATAACTGACAGAAAGTACTCACATTAAATCAGATTAAAATATTTCTACCATTCTTTTCTTTTGTTGCATTTTAACCAGTATAAACGCCCCGTTCCCAGCTACTCTCACCCTGCCTCCTTGTCCAACTTCACATCACCACAAATTATCAAAGGGAGAAGCAATCATTTGTGCTGCTGAGAGAGACTTAGTTTAGCCAAAGATCACAGCATCATTACAGCATTATAGTATAGTAGAATTTGATAGATATTGGGTCTCATTCATGAAACATTCGTAAATATACGAGTAAATATGTGAGTGATTTGCGCGTAAAGAGACCTTCCCGAAAACTCTTCTCCTGATTCACAAATACTTCGTAAACGTCAGATGTGATAGTGAAATGTGTGTGTGTGTTAATGAATTCCAATCAGTCGTAAATGGGACGCGCGTGCACGCTCATTCTCAATTACCATAAATCCCGCCCATTAAATCCGACTGACAACTATATATGGGCATCATATTATGACACCAAACGAAGGATTTCAACATGTCTTCTCAAAAGCAAATGAAAAAGAGAAGAGTTTTATTATCAGAAGTTCGTTCAAAACGCCACATTTTTATTTTCAAGCGTATCAGGGCCTAAAAAAAAGGAAGCTTGGCAGCATATTACAGATGCAGTTAATGGAGTTTCATCTGGAGTTTCATCTGTTAATTGAACAGTCCCAGAAGTGAAAAGAAAATGGTTCGACATGTAACCCCGTCAAATAAACCCATTAACAAATTAAAAATGCAGCCTTATTAATGAGCAAAACGTTCGGATGTTAAACGCACTATTTACGCGTGGCTGGGAGCAGGTGTAGATTTCTTTCGTACCAACTAACATTTGGAAAATACGAACATTTTAATGAATCCGAAAATTTACGCCAGAAGCACTTTACACACGATTTATACAAAAATTCATTCTGCTCCTGTTTCATGAATGAGACCCATTGTTCATTCATCGGTTAATAGTGTTCAGTCCCAAAATTTGCAGAGAGCACTGTCCGTGCATAGCCCACATTTTCTGTATGTAAATTTCGTGCAAAAAAGTGTTTGTTTACATTTAAATATGTGTATCTTATTTGCTCGCACTAAACTGTAATAGGGCAAATCACACATCTGTATCGACTACTGAAAAAAAAAAAAATCAGTCTATCACTAATCTTTGGATAGTTCAGAGACATTACATAAAACGTTACAAAATGCGATATATAAACCACATTACTGATACATCAACTTGTAGACAACCCTGTATAATTCGTTCTTCCTCTTCTTCTGAATCGGTTTCTGGTTATAGGCCTATTTGGTCATATATGGCTGAAAACAAATATTTCCACTTGCCATTGTGTAGCATTTACTACATTTGACCGAGTGGATCAGGTAGTCTGAGCTGATTTGATAGAGTGAAGGCGGAGACTAATTTGCATATTCATGAAGAAAAGGGGTTTCCTTTCAATCACCCCTGGTGGCTGGCTGCAGTATAGGTCAAAAACCTCACCCTCTCATGTAATCGAATGGGACGTGAGCCAAACTAAAAAATCCAATTACACCTCAAATTATTTTTTTCCAAAGATAATTTCTGTCATTTTAGGTAGGCTACTTCTTATCACATAGACGTATGTTCGAGTGTTTGTTTTCCCAATAAGTATTTGGTTTTAGTTAGTTATTTGATGCTATGAAAAAACAGGGTGTAACATCATGATTGACAGCTGTGCTTGCGAGTGTGGGCGGGACCTGGATTCCGTGGCTCTACCACAGGATCACTACTGCACAGACTCGGGCTCCGAACGAAGTAATCGGCAATGACTGTTACTGGGATATTTTCCTACAGTTAAATGAAGAGGAGATGCGCTATCAATCTTTTTACAGTCTAAAGTAGAGGTACATTCAAGCTATTTTAAGGCATGAAGAAATTATTTTCACAGGGAAAAAAGTGTTTACATAGCCTATGCCATTTTGATTATCAAAGATTATTAAGGGATAAAATTATTGACTGCAGGGGTACTTTAACAAAGTCATAACTAAACATTGCACATGTGGTGAACATGACTCATTTGTGCCAAGTTACTTGTTATATGTAAAGTTTATCAGTCCATAACCCCATTATGGTCACAGTTTTAGTACAGGAACACTATCACTGCAGAGGGTGTGGCATCAAAGTCTGGCTATGTGTTTGTGTCAATAATAGACATTGCAGATTGACAATGTTTACTGTGATGGGTATAATTCCTGACCATCTTCCTGAGACGCCTGTAATGTTGCTGCGGCTCAAGACCATAACAACCATAATAAATTAAATGCACATGCAAAAGAGCTAGTATCATGAGCAATCTTGTTTACTGGCATATTTTATGATCACATGTGCAAAACCAAAACAAAACCCTGCTATTTATTTGTCTGTCCTCAGGGAGAGCTAAACTTAATTAGATGGGCAGAAGAGAGAAGTAGGCTACTCTAGATACTAATAATAAATTATTAAATATTATTTAATATAAACTATTAAGACTCTGTTAAGTAAATCATTCCTTCATAAAATGCTTATAGGCAAAGCTTTAAGCTGAAATCTATTTTCATGCACATACACTCCAGAACTGATTTAGTTTATTTGTGATCTAAAAGAGTAGATCCTCAGCCTAGGGGTCGCATATTTTATAAACACTCAGCTGTGTTTCTCAAAGGCATTCGGGTGATACAAAACACAATAAAGTAGAGAAAAATTATCCTACCTCAACCTTTAGAGACTGGCATCCTTTTAGAAACTCCCGAATGTTTGCAATGCAGGCCGCTTCGCATCTGGGTTCAGTTGAATACTGTAACCAATGAAAGAATGAGGATGTAAATAATCTCAACTTTGCTTCGACCACACTGCAAAGCAAAGAGAGAACAAGAAGATTTCGTTTTGGAAGTGAATGTCAGCCTAACCTATGAGCCACATTGTACCCAGCTACTACTGCCATGTATCGCATGCTAAATTTATTTGGCGTTCAGTATACTGTTACTATTTCTTTGCGTGAGCTTCGCCATAGTACACACACACACACATCTGCTAGATCTCATTGGGCCCTGTCGCACCAGGAAAATATATTTTGGAGGAAGTGACGATGTTTGCTCAGCAAGATTCTACTTGGACCGTTTACTAGTGATGGTAAATCCGACTCATTTCATCGAATCGATTCTTTCAAACAGTTCGTTTCAAAGAACCGGCTCCAAATCCAATTCTTTTGCGCATTGACCATCATGGGCTACACGAAATTAACAAATAAGGCCATCACATTTTGTATTGCAGTTTCATGTGGTGGCAGCTCAAATAATTTGGATGAACACTACACTAATTAATTTACGTGAAAGCTTAGCTGAAAAGTTTTTTTAACGAATCGTTCAGTCACGTTTCGCGAACAGGCTAAACCAAATCATTAAAAAGATCCGACTCCAAAGAACAATTCGTTTACGAATATTTGGGAAATTCAAACTGAAAATATTTTTTTTGACAGCGTCGTGTAAAATCAGTAAAGCGGTATGGCACATAGATATGCTAAAAAGAAAAGAAGGGATGAAGACACGAACCAACAAAACCTATAATGGGCCCTTTATTAAAAAAAGAGAAACTTTTATCTGTCAAGTTGTATTGATCAGCACATTCGTTATAATGTCCCTGTATCGAAACACGAATTCATAGTTTAAACCAAAACGATTTTTAACGAACTTTATTCAGCAGAAATCAAAATATATACCGTAGGCTATTTAATTAATAACGATCCTGTGTGTAATGAGTAAAAAGGGTCATTACACACAGGAGAGTTGAATTTGGTAACGTTACTAGTTAGCAGCAGAGGAATACAGAAAGACATTCAATAATCTGAGATCTCACTGACACAGTTAAACGGCTTTTACAAAGAAGAAAATTGCTTTACAAATGTCCTTGGCATTTTATACAAAAGTGAAGATTGACAAGGACTTCGTTTTTGAGAATGCGATAATGCGGAACAATTTCTCATGTAACAGGAAGTCGGATTGTATCTCGCTTAAATTGTGCGCCCTGAATAAACCTACAGTTAAATACACATTCATCGCGTACTTTTTTTATTTACAAAAACGTATTGTATCTTTGCAAAATATAGTGCATCTCAAAGTGTCACTTGTAACAGTAAGCGTCTCGGCATTAGGCATCGTGCACCGACAGTTCCGCATGGCTGTATTTGCTGCGGTTGCATTAAATTATATACAATTAACTAATTTTTACGACTGTTTGACCAAAGAAACATACATGTGCATATTGTAAATTACCTTTAAGATGGCTCCAGGCAGCAGTCGCTCCATAAGCTTACACAAGACGACCCCATCTCTGAGAGATGTTTTCAGAAATTCCTCAGGATCAGCGATATTCTTTTTGGGTGAATTAAGCACGCCTAATGTTATTAGCCACGTAACAGTCTGCTCCTCGGGGTTCATAGTTTAGGCTCAATGGGCCTTTCAGATTTTGCTGCACCCTTGGTGCGCCGGCTCTCACTATTTGTGTTGAGATGCTACCCACATCCGTCGCGCTTCTGCTTTTTCTGTATGTTACAACGACCATTCAGCCTCGCCACTTAGTTCTCCAGTGGACGTCTGCTATATAACTAACATAAAGGCTCTTTGACATTTCAGTGACACAAAGGGAACTGTTATTGATTTAAAATGCCGCAAGAATTTTCCATTTGGCTCAACTTTTGTGTTTTCTTGATTAAATTGGCTTGTATATGTAGTATAGGTGAACGCTGACAGTATACCAATACACCACTATTATAGTCGGAATTTATTAAGAAACAGACAAGTGATATTCATTTCAACTCAAAGATTGTTTATTGGGAAAATCAACTCAAATGATTGTTTATTGGGGGTTAATGTAATTCATCTGTAGTAACTCCACGACTCATCTAAACGTCAGTCTCAACGATCAGCAGCCTCCAAAGAACACTTCTGGATAGATTCTGGATCTAGGTGGAGAAAAAAAATAAATAATAATAATTCAATTGTACAAAGATGCAAAATATCAATTTGTAGGGTTTAAGGTCTTTAACATACCTGCATCTTCAGAAAGGCTTATGGATCATCCACAATGACAACAGGTCCTGATCAGCAATGATGTATTCATCATGTATGCATTACCATCAAACTCCCTTTCCTCCATTCACCCTGCAACAAGAGAGTTACCATCAGCAAACTGTTGTAGCTCAGCATAAGGGACAAATATTCTTAAAAATAATGACCCAATCTGAAAGGTTTTCCAGGCTTGTTGATAGGGTGCTGTCTTTCTCCACGTGGTTTCCTTTGTTAGAATCTGCATGCTTGCAAGCGGTTCTGGCTTTTTGTTAACACTAAGTGAATTTACAATTTCAAAAGCGTTCCACTGGGAAGTTTCAAGAGGTTTTGCAGCTATGTGGTTTATATTTGACTGTAGGGATAGATCCATTGAGAAGATTCATCTTAATATCCTTAAAAAAAAAAAAGAAAAAAGGCCATTTCTCATTTGAAAGGGGCAAAAAAAAAAAAAATCCAGACATTCTCCTTTAGTGCAACAGAATTGACTGATTTTTCTGAGACTAAGACCTCCTAAACTCAGCGATCCAGTGGTTGGGGGAGGGATCAGACTCCTTTGAAGGCAGAGACGAGGTTTTGTTAATGTTGGAAACAGCGTTTCAGATTGCATTTGAAAAAGCCAGGGCAATCAAGACGATGTTTGACTAAAATTACACTAACCTTCAGGCTGCAAAATAACACCAGAGACTTGACTTATACCAGAACAAAAGGGTTTGCTTTGCTTACCAGCTGTTGACAGGTTTTATCTGTGGTGTTGAATTGTTTCTTGCATTTTGGTTGTCTTTGGATTGGTCGATGCAAGACGTCAATGTTTAGGCTTTGTGATGAAGGATCCATTTGCACTGAGGAAAACTACACCCATAGAGTTTGGAAAAAGGTGACATTTGTCCATTCCTCAACAATGTGAACAATCATGCCTACATGAATATTCTGCATTGCATCTATATTAAGTGGCATTTGGGGGTGCTCACCATGGAAAACTGAAGAGGTGAATAGATATTTACACTTCATAGTTTCTCATTCTCTTGAATAGTGTTGCTCAAGATCTTTGATTAAAAACACTTTATTGGTAAATGAAAGCCATATGCTAGGGCATTGCAGGTTTAACAAATCACTAGTATACAAAAAGAACACACTTAGATTTGCAACGGTACCATTAAATGGGATGTGGGCAAGGGAAAATAAACTTTGCATTTAAAAAGGACAAAAAAAAACCTCCACAAGTTTGTGTACAGCTTTAAACTGAAGCTTGAAGTCCAGAGTTTAAAAGGGCGCTCCTTTGAATCTTAAAGTCTTTTGAAAGTCTCAACGAGAAACCATTTCTCCATTTCCCCCCCTTTTCTCAGTATCGGCTCCGGGCCATTCCTCTATCTGCCCGACCGCCGCCGCGGCCACCACCCCGAGGTGCCCCACGGCTCGAGCTGCTGTATTCACGAGGATAGCCTCTTTCAAGAGGGGGCGGTCCCCGCTCCTGCCTACCCGGTCGGTCACCACGATTAGTGGAGTACGGGTCACTCCGACTGCTGGGATAACTGTCACGACTGCCATATCCATCCCGGGAACTGCTGCCATAGTCGTCGTAACGACTGCTTCCGCCACTCCCACTGTAGGATGGAGGGGGACCCCTTGAGGGTGGGGCGCTGCGTGAGTTACCTGCAGGGTCAATGGGTCATGTAATTGGCAAAATTTTACTTAAACATTTTTTGCATGATACTGCGTTGTCAAGTGCCCATTTCCCTAAATCTGCATCATGTCTAGCTCAAATGTTAGAAACTTTCCAAATGGGGCTAGAACAAATTTGGATCTCAGATTCTGGGAGGGACTACTTAAGCCTAGATAACTGAACTACCCAACTGAAGTGTAGACAATTGACCACTCAGAGGCCTTTGACACGTCATTGTTGAGTAAATGCACTTTCCTTGGTTTGGATTGAATTCCAGATAGATTGTAGTTTGAGTACTGCATCTCTCTTGGTTGTTCGGACAGAGCTACTGGAACGACTCAAACTTTTGGGGGGCAAAAAAACAGCTTGCAAGAGAATCCTTGTTGGTGCGATTTTGGTTGGAACTCTCACGATGAAAAGATGCCGCGTTTGATGTTTCCACTTTTTGGCAATCACACGAGGCAGCCCTTTCCAGGCCCAAAACAGGCGGTTTGAGTGGAGCCCCTTAACCCTTTTCACCACACTAAAGGTTTAATCTTACCGTAACCGTCGTAAGGGTCTCTATAGGAGCCTGTACTGGGCCGTTCCATGTAACCCCGGGGCTCTCGTCCTCCACCATAGCCATCGCGATCACTAAGAAACAATAAAACATTAGGCTGGATTCTCAAACTGCCATCAGATACATCTGACAATAGATGTTAACACACCTGTACCCTCTGGATCCTGAGCCATAGTCATCTCTAGAACTGGAATGGCTTGAATACTCCCGGTATGGGTAATCACGTGGTGCTGGAGCGTAGTCTCGACTGTCCCTTGAACTCATGTAGTCACGGCTGGAATAACTGCAAAATATGAACAGCTTGAAAGTCACTGTATATGGCAACACAGACCATCACAAATGTTATTTTAGTATTAGTTAATATTTTGAATTAGATTTTATTTTTATGTACTTTACTCTGTTTCTCCTAGTCAAATTTAATTGTATAAATATTTTAATTTAGTGGCCAATTTTCTTCATAAAGTTTCCTCAAATAATCCTTTTAAATAATGAAAATTATTTTTAATAGTGTCACTTAACACAGACCAGCCCCTCACACTCAGCTACATAAGGAAAGCTGCGAGAGTTGAGTGCACAAAGTGTCCACACTTTGATCTTTTTTGGTTAAGAGTATTATCCAGCTATTTGAAGTGCACTTTTTCATTTTAGAATTTTTACAGTGAACACTACTTGCACTATTTATACTACAATGAAAGTACATAATAGTGCACAAATCCACATATTGGGATGCACATCTAGTCTGACTTAACAGTTTTCCAAGGGGCAATCAGTTTTATTTTTCAGATCCAAATTAGACCAATATACTTTGTAACTGACTTGATAAATTGCCAGTCCCAAAAAAAAAAAGGGAGTCTCTAACTTGTAGCAGCCCTGAATTATTAATGCTTTTACATCTCTCACCTGTCTTTACTACTGTAGTGGTCATCACGAGGTGGAGGACCATCATCCCGCCGTGACATTAGAGAATCTCTGCGAGGAGGGGGGCCATATGGGTCCCTGTCTCTGGACACTGGCGCTGTTAAATACATTGAGAAATAAATGACTGTATGGTTCAAAAGATAAAAGGAGCACAAAACTGTTCGGCAAACTCACGTCTGCCCATTGGCCCAGAGAGTGCAGATCTCTTGGGTGGGGGTCCTCCGTTTCGCACTGGGGGGCCTCTCTTCAGTGGTGGTGGCCCTCTTGAAGACATGCCTTTAAAAAAGGGTTCTACAATCCCTACGTTATCATGGTAATATTTTTGGCAGCAAGTATGTTTTAAGTGTAGGCTCAGAACTTCTTAGAAGACAATCAGTTCAAATAGATCATCAAAAGAGTGTCATCACTGTGAAAAAAAAGAAAAAAAAGGTAATGTTCTGAATGGTACCTCTGCTTGGTGGTCCCCGCATTCCACTTGGTGCTCCTCTGGACCCTCGCGGACCTCTGGCAGGGCCACGACTCCGTGGATGAACTGGTGGTGGACCACGGCGTCCTGAAGACTCAAACTGAGGTTTTGTGGCCTGTTCCACTTTAATAGGTTTTCCGTCAAGGGGCTAGGAAACAAGTAACAGAAGTTTAGGAAACTATTGCTTTTAAATATACAAGCTTCCTGAAAAGCAAATGTGCACATCTATTATGTAAGCTCAGAACTTCTTAGAGGACAATTGTGGACTACATCAGTTCAAGATGATCACTACCACAAACCATCATCACAGCTTACAAATGTGAAGTTCACACCATTACTCACCTTTCCATTCATTTCCCTTGCAGCATCTTTAGCGTCACCAGGATTTTCAAAAGTTACAAACGCGAAACCTCTAGATTTGTTTGTTTCGCGATCCTTCATCAACAGAACTACAAAGGACAAGGGGTAGGAAAAATATGGTCATACTTCCCACTAAATGCTTAATTGAAGGCATAGTTAAAGCAAAAATGAAAATTGACATCAATTGCACACTCATGTCATTCCAAACCCATGAAAATCCCATTCTCCCAAAACTAACAGTTCAAAGTGTTCATTAAGAGATTGTAAGCAGCTCATATGAATCCAGTGGTTTAATCCACAGATCGTGTCAGAAAGTTATGGCTTTGGAATGACATGAGAATGAGTATATGACAACTTTCATTTTTGTGTGAACTAGCCCTTTAACATTTTTATCTCATGGCTGCAACCCAAATTACTACAAACGTTTCTATTTAGTAAGTTAGATCATACAAAACTACTATTACCTTCATCTATTCGGCCAAATTTGCTGAAATATGCTTCAAGGACCTTCTCACTAGTTTCTGTGTTCAGGCCACCAATGAACAGCTTTCCCGGTCGGTCTGCCTCTGCCATATTTCCCACTGTTGCCACTAAAAAGGAGAGACATTTCTGCATTACAAGAGAACAGTTCAGTACATCTCGTCTGAAAAATATATAACGTTATACAAAAAAAAGCTTAAAACCGGCATAAGCTGGTCTCCCAGGCTAACTAATAAGTGCCTTATTAGTTAGTAACTAATCAGTTCACTAATCAGTAACTAATAAAACCAGCAAACAGACCAACCTCACCAAGTGGGAGAGCAATTTTTTTTTTTTAAACGGCTTATCAACAATAATACATGCATAGTAGCAGTAAACAACGGGAAAAAAGTCAGTAACCTACGTGTTGCTGTAACGTTACCGGTTAATGGATTTGGAACAGCTATTTGACGATAAAATAGCGTTTTATTTAATCATTCTCTGGCGTAACAGTTAGATGGTTAACTCAGCAACCATTAGCTGATAGGCCCTGCCTTGCTAACAGTAGTTGCTTTGGATCACGTGCAAAACACTACGAACCGTTATTATAAAGTTTTAGAAGATACTAAACGTTTCGGTCGAACATTTTGCATGGCATTTACATACACATTTTTAAAGCATGCTTCACAAAATGGCGGACGCTAAAAATTACAAGGCTACTAACAGCTCCAGCAGGCTGAGACCTCTTCAGGCCATATGGCTAACTTACAACACATGTTTGATGAAGAATATCATATAGTCACGATAAACACTCACTAATAATCTAATAATAGATTAAAATGTATGAGAGAATAACGCTACTTTTTCCAAGTTCAAAATGGCGATTCAAAATGTGCGCTTAAAAAACATCTTGCCGTCAGCCATCTACATGAGGCCATTTTCAGTTACCATCACATCTACTAAATATATACCTATCAGGCTAAGCGCATGACCGTGCACGATAAAAATACCATCTATCAATAAACCATAAATCTAAGCATGACGACTATATTTGAACGATTCATTTACTCACCTCAGGATCAATAGGCAGAAACAAAAGCGTCTACTGGTTTATATGTGTCTAATGTGTGGTTTCGACCCGCCCACAGTGCAGCCACTTACTCTACGGTAAGAGGGAGGAACTTAACGGGTTAAAAGTCTCTCGCGCCCTCTATTGTCATGTTTGCAAACTGTTCTTATTTTAGTCAGCGAAACCATAGAGCGAAAGCCAGTCGTAAATATTAAAGTTGCTCTCACTGATGAATTTTACACAAAGAAATAAATAGCGTTTTAAATTTAAAATGGCGTGAGAGTAATATCTGAAGCTAAACAAAAACTGTTGTGTACATGAAGCGGGTCGCCTCACGGGGCAGACACGACATCATATGACCAGCCGAACACTAAAAGCAAAATGAATAAATTCATGAATAAATGAATAAAGTAGATAAATATATTATAACATATTTATAATTTAATAAAATTACAATTAAAAACTATTTAATTAATTAAAAAATATTGATTGTATAAATATATTAATTAAAAAACAGCTGTCATTAATCCAGATGTTTTATGGATCATTGGTGTACTGAGGGATTGGAGGAGGAGTCATGAGGGGGCGGAGTTATGTTCACAGTAAGGAAGTGACACTAATACAAATCTTTCTTGAGTCAGTAGCAGTAGTAGCTGCGAGCTCGTTGTCTTGGTGATTTTCTGTGTGAATTATCGCCGGTTAGTTATATGGTTTGCTCCAGCAGAGTAAACCGGAAACCTCGCAGGACGCTGGTTTGAAAAATGAAGTCTTTAAATCCGAGTTGTGTTTTTTTGCTGAGTTTAACTCTAGTCAGCTCAAGCGTTGGATTCTACCTTCCGGGTTTAGCGCCAGTCAGTTTTTGCGAGAAAAACTCGAATGGAGAAATGGGGGAATGTCAGGTGAGCTTTTACTGTCCTATATTTGTTAGCGTATGATTATGTACAGACAGTTGGCAAATAACAAATGTTTAGACAGCATAGTCAGCTGTCTCCTTGATCCCTCTCCCCTGCTGTCATTCCCGCAGACTGAGATACAGCTCTTTGTGAATAGACTGGACTCTGTGGAATCAGTCCTGCCTTACGAATATGATGCGTAAGTATGCTTGACCTTTACAATATAAGCTTCATTATATATACATGCATTTCGTTACAAGCACTGATCAGTGAGGGCATACTTTTTGCTTTAGGTTTAACTTTTGCAAAGACAAGGATGAAAGAAGGCCCTCAGAGAACCTTGGGCAGGTGTTGTTTGGAGAAAGAATAGAGACATCACCTTACAAGGTATAGTATAGACATCACCTTACAAGATATTGTTTTTTATTTTAGATTTTTAAAATATTATTTACCTTATTCGTTGTAGCCTATTTTATCTTTAATATCACCATGAAATCAAAATGGACACTTTTATGGAATATTGCAGTTTTTATTTTAAATGATTTGTCCCACACATTTTTTAATAATTAATTTGCCTTTGTAATCTTTAATTCAAATCACTTCCCCTCCCACTTGCAATGGCATCTCTTCTCTTCTCTAAAGAAGTGTTTTTCGGACACTCACATGAGATTATAGCAATAGCAAACTAGAACAATTCAATCAATTGCCGATGGACAAAATTAAGTCCTGCCCTACTCTTTTTTTCTTGTTCAAGAAGCCGTTTCACGTTTTCACACAACAGGGAATAAAAGACTATCACAACTTCCATTTTATGCTGACTTCAGTGCAGTGACATTTGAAAGATTATACACCCTGCTTTTGGAAACCTGGCATCTTGTTTGTCAAGTTTTACTAGATGTAGCTGTAACTGACGCACACACACACACTTTTCTCCCTTTGTGTTTTGTTTGACTTTTTTTTGTATATTATCGTCATATAATTATGTTGTTGGTATTTAGACAGTGTATTCCTGTTTGATACTATTCTGCAGAATGTGAACTCCAGTACTGTATGCTTCTCTGGATGGATAATGGATGGATCCTTCAGATATTGATTTTAGAAATTTTTCTCTTAGTTTTCATTTAAGGCTGACAAGGCATGTGAGAAAGTCTGCACCATAACGTATGAAACTGCAGAAGAAGACAAGTTAAAGTTGGACTTTCTAAAGCGAGGAATGGAGTTGAATTACCAGCACCACTGGTAAGTCTACATGGATGCCTTGCCTACAGTAGGAGTGGTAGCATTGTGGAAGTTGTCATCTTGCTTTATCAGTTACTAGCATAAGCAAGTTACTAGCATAAGCAAGATGCAATGCTCAACTTTTTAGAAAAGACACAATACCTATCTGTCATCGTAGGGTTTGGCATATTATCCTTTACTGAGTATATAGGCCTAATTGGTTGCACATGACATAACAGATTAGTGGTTTGGTTTATTCTTACACTTTTTTTTGTTTGTTTTACAGGATTGTTGACAACATGCCTGTAACATGGTGTTATTTGGTGGAAGACAATCAGAAAGTCTGCAACCCAGGATTTCCCATTGGATGTCTAGTAACCAAAGAAGGAAACCCAAAGGATGCCTGTGTTATCAATGTGAGAGAGAGACTGTTTATCACCACTTGATTTGTGAGATCGCTTTTATTAAAAAACAAACAATCAAGGTCAGCCCACGCTAAAAAATTAAAGCAAAAGTAACGTAATGCATTACTTTCCATAAAAAGTAACTAAGTAATGCAATTAGTTACTCTTTTAAGGGAGTAACGCAATATTGTAATGCATTAATTCCCCAACACTGAATTTAATTAAAACTATATATGTATATTTTTAAGTTTAAACGTTAAATAAGTTAAATCTTTATATATCATTAGAATACATTACCAGAAATAGAACACTGACACAGAGGAAATATTAAGCATATCAACAATTTCAAAATAACATTATAAGTCACTAAAAGATTTAGCAAGAGAAGTACAGAGATGCCATTTTGATGCTTTGTGATTTTGATCCACTCCTTTAGGCTGATTTCAACAGGAAGAACACTTATTATGTTTTCAACCATGTGGACATCACCATATATTACCACAGTGAAGATGAAACGACTGGGATGGGTGCTCGACTTGTGGCGGCTACGCTGGAACCTAGGAGGTCTGATTTAGCAACTAACTTTCTGTAACTAACTTCACTTTAGGTAGCGTCCTTAACCTAATGTAAGGTCTTTCTCTACTTTCTGTGGGCCCATGTGACCAGTTTCAGCAAAAAATGCTTTGAAGTTAGGCATAGCAACATCTGTGACATCAATGAGAAAACCAAGTAAAAATTTCTGTAATGCACATGGATTAGAACATTACATATATATTTGTCTGTTGAACAGCATCAAGCATGGTGATGATGAGAAACCAACATGTGAAGGCGCTCCCATGGACATTCCAGTAGATTCCAGCAGTAGTACCAAAGTGACCTACACCTATTCAGTTAAATTTAAGGTAAGCTTGTTTATGGAGACAGTATATGGAGATGGTTGGAAAGAACTCTGTGTGATAGAGCTTATTTCTTCTTTTTTAGCAAAATAATGAAATTAAGTGGGCTTCTCGATGGGATTACATTTTGGTTTCCATGCCTCACAGCAACATCCAGTGGTTCAGGTGAGCACAGAAAGCCAAGCTGGTTGAAAATACATAATATCAAGAATAAGCTCTTATATCTATATTTCCATACATACTAATGGCTTTCATGTTAATTTTTTTCAGCATCATGAACTCTTTGGTTATTGTGCTCTTCCTGTCTGGTATGGTGGCCATGATCATGCTTAGAACATTGCACAAGGATATTGCCCGGTACAACCAGATGGACCAGGTAGCTTGAATTTACTTTGTTCTCCTTCCAACTGTTTTCTAGATAACAGAAGAAATGAATGACTCCGTTACGTCACTACAGTCTCTTGTGTCAACAGAGCTGACACTCCCGCATCAAACTTCCTGCTATATATTGTATTTTATTTGAGTTATAATTGTCACATTTTCATGGGTCATAGATCCTAATCTTCAAGCATATATTGACTGACAATTTTCCTCCTAGTTTTAGTGTTTTATTATTTTTCTCATGTTAATAACCAAAAGAATACATCCAGTCAATGAATCCTCTGTTGTGACATTCACAGGCAGACTGGGTTAAGATCCCTCCAGCTGCAAACATTACCTATGTAAGCGTATTAGCTTATGTTTGCTTATGTCACTGGTGATTATGATTGGGTAATTGTTTGGCTTCGGGGAACTTCCTTTGTATGGTAAAACAGTGTAATTGTACATTACCATACTCACCAATCAAGGTAAAAAAAAAAAAAATGAAGGAAGCTGTTTTGCAGTGAATAGATAATGACACTGATAAAACATATGTCACATATACCATCTGCTGTGTTGAGAATTTAAATGAGTGTGTTCTGGCCATAATGGTTTATCTGATGATAGTCATGTGAGATCATATTGAGGTATGTCATATCTCCTGCAGGAGGAGGCCCAGGAGGAGTCTGGCTGGAAGCAGGTTCATGGTGATGTGTTTAGGCCACCCAAGATGGGCATGCTTCTGTCTGTCTTCCTCGGACAGGGCACTCAGATCTTCATCATGACCTTCATCACCCTTTGTAAGTGCATCTGGAACAGAAATGAATTAAAAGTACTGCAGATTTTTGTATTGTACAAGTTAACTTTAAGGGTTGCTTCTCTAGATCCGTGAGAACAGTTGAATATTTGAGTGCATCATGAAAATACCAACAATGTGAACTTTCCTTAATTTTCTCACATTTTTAATTAGATTATTTACGTTCAATTAGACATTGTTGAACAATTGGTTTTACACATTTTGGGAGCATGTTATTTCACATTAGTTATAATAGCATTAAATGAAAAAAAGTGACAATTCTGTTTTTCCCTTTAGTCTTGGCCTGTCTGGGCTTCCTGTCTCCAGCCAACAGAGGGGCTCTCATGACCTGTTCGGTGGTGTTGTGGGTTTTGCTTGGCACACCTGCTGGATATGTGTCTGCCAGACTCTATAAGAGTAAGGAAATATTGCAGTGGAAAATCTTGTTTTATCTTATTTTCTTCTGGAAGTCATTATGAAGATCTAAAGAGGTGATATTTGACATTTGTTTGGCTTTCCAGTTTGCTGTTGCCATTGATAATAGGAGTGAGCAAGTTTTAGAAAGCGTATAAACACTTGTAGACACGGCATGGTCAAAAACTGTGTTCTTCTCAATAACCAATGCTCACACTTCTTCCTGTTACACCTGTGCTACAATTATACTGTGTCACAGTGCCACTCAGTGGCCAAGAAAAACTTTACAACAAATGGCTCCAACACATACTATTGTTTTATGGTTCTATTCATTTCTGCATTTTTAGTGAGGGGAAAGAAATGTACATTAAAAATGCCAAATATTCATCTTGATTGCTTACTTTTCCAATCAATTCCCTCTGTATCATCAGCTTTCGGTGGTGAAAAATGGAAAACCAATGTCCTTCTCACAGCCCTTTTGTGTCCTGGGTATGAATAATTTTTTCATCTTCATTTCCCGAGAACAGAAATAATATGATTTATGTCAGTATACAGTTTTAAAGACGTGGCTTGTGTTTTTGCAGGATTGTGTTTGTGGACTTTTTCCTGATGAATCTGATCCTGTGGGTAGAGGGCTCCTCTGCTGCTATTCCCTTTGGTACACTCGTGGCAATCCTGGCGCTGTGGTTTGGCATCTCTGTTCCTCTCACTTTTGTGGGTGCATACTTCGGCTTCAAAAAACCAGTGAGTATGCCTTCTTGAACAGACCAATTGTTCTTGACGCCTGTTTCACACATGACCCGCTTGCAGTGCGTATGCGATATGTTTTTTTTTTTTTTCAGTGCCCATGTTAAGAGGTTAGAGCATTCACACTTCAAGTCTGGCACGGCAACAATGCGTTGCAGGAACAGTGCGGTAGAGCAGTACAACAAGCGTTTCTGCACGAGTCAATTTTTGCTGAATTAAAGTGCATAATAGAGCATTATGGACTCATGGTCAAAATGTAATTTAAAAAAAGTAATTTTACCATATATGCATATAATTCCTTTAAGCTTGGGGTAAAGCATAGAAAAGCACTTACCAGGAGTTGCAAAAATAATTAATGCGGTCAAAATTATATCTAAAGTATTAGAATTATTGCTCCGAATATAAGACGACCCTAATTATAATATATTAAAATTATAATTGCATATTTTCCATATTTTAATGTTTAATTTTTATATTGAAAGTATGGTAAATACTGGTAAAATGTACCAACAATCACGTTTAAAAATAAACACTATAGCGTAGGCTGCCATAAAAATAGCCTGTAGTTCTCATTTCAGTAGATTTCACAATGACTGATATTTCACCTTTTTTATGTACAGTGACAGATGTTGGCATGTCAAAAAACACAAGTGTTTGATCTACATTTCCTATCTGAACCAAGGGATATGAATGTTTTTTTCTTTAGGCCGATCACATAGCGCTGAAAAGACAACAGTTTCTCCCTAAAGTCCGAGGCCAAGTGCTGGGCAATATTTGTTCTGTGGCGTAATGCTAACCCATTACGCCGCATCATTCTTATGCTGCATCAAAGCGGCCACTTCGTAGAAATTTCGGCTTCGTAGCCGAAACAAGAAATAAGGGGCCTCGCTGGTGTGTGTGTTCAGCTCTTTGGTGATATCCAGTGCCTTCAGCTAGATGACTGCTGTGGTTATGGGCAGCCCCTCATTTCTTCCCTCGGCTACGCACCAACACACCCCCCTGCCAACTTCCCCGAAATGGCCCCACTTTTTCAGATGTATTTTCAAGAAAAAAACCTTGTCTTATATTCGTAACAATACGGTACTTAAAGTATATCTGGTTGTCTGAGAACTACACTTGGAACAAGAAGGCTACAAAATGTATGACATCTAATCATTGAGATGGGAAAAACATACAGCATTTTATGACTCGTAAGACTTCTTAATATCTTTTTATATCTTAATATATAAATCTATATAGAAATAATGAATTAAATATTACGTTGTTTATATTTATTGTGTTTAAAGCCACGGCTCAGTAGTGCACTGCAAACACATCTTATGTGAAATACGTACTGCAAACTGATCAGGGCTTTTCAACAGAGAACAATTCTAATTCCTGGCATTCTGACAGGTGCTGATTCCACACTTGCGGATACAAAAAAAATTACATTTAATAATAGGCTCACAGGTTTTGATACTTATGCTTGCCTATTTATGTATTTCTAAACATTTGAATCAGCTGCTATTGCAGTTCCCATCTGTGTGAGCTTTTCTTCTGGCACACTGTCATGCACGATATCATGATTGTGGGTGTTTTTATTTTCCTGTTTTAACAGGGCATCGAGCCTCCTGTGAGAACAAACCAGATCCCACGCCAAATTCCTCAGCAATCATTCTTCACCAAACCTGTGCCAGGCATCATCATGGGTGGCATCCTGCCCTTCGGCTGCATCTTCATCCAGCTCTTCTTCATCCTCAATAGCATTTGGTATAGTTTGAAATCATATCATGCTGAAATGACTTGATGCCAGAACTGATGTTTTGGCCCTAACATTAACTAATTGAAATGTTTCTTTGCAGGTCTCATCAGATGTATTACATGTTTGGCTTCCTCTTCCTGGTCTTCATCATCCTGCTCATTACCTGCTCTGAGGCCACTGTTCTGCTCTGCTACTTCCATTTATGTGCAGAGGTGAGATTGAACACTGATCATGGCATCTTTTAAATGTTTTTTTGGTTCATGTTTGGCTGGTTCTTATTCATCACTGATATAAATCAGTCTCATAAGAGTCTACAACATTTTAAACGTTATGTCTGAAGTGCTATTTAAAAATAAATAAATGCTTGTATATTTTTACTTTTTTGTTTAAAGCCTATTTTTTTTTTTCATTTGACAGGATTATCATTGGTGGTGGCGATCATTCCTGACCAGCGGTTTCACGGCAGTGTATCTGTTTGTCTACGCAGTGCATTACTTCTACTCAAAACTTCAAATTATAGGGTTGGCAAGCACCATCCTCTACTTTGGCTACACCTCGATCATGGTGCTCATTTTCTTCATTTTCACAGGTATGTGAGAGATGGTCTGTTTCCCTTTAGCCTTGATAATCTAAGTTGATATACAATGGGTATAACAGTAACATATAACTTTTGCTAAAATATTTTGCATCAAAAAGTGAAAGCACTTCAAATCTCTGTCCCCCTTTACAGCATAAAATGAATTAGAAAGAGTGTGTTGCAGCAGTATTGACAGTTTAAAAGAATTTTTTTTAAAGACAGAGCCATAGTTTGTTCAGTAAGGGTTAGGGCTGCTTAATAAAGAAAAAGAAAGAAAAAGTTCTGTTTTCCCCTGCTTTACCGAAAACATATCGAAACATATGTTACTTCAAAACCTGTCACCTTTGCATACCGTTACACCCCAATATACATTCCCAAACTTTCTTGTAAGCCGAATTCTTTTGATATATAATATTTACTTGAAGTACCCCCTGAGATTTGAAAGTAATTATTAAATCATTTAGCAACACATGACATTTACTCACCCTCAAGCCATCCTTGGAGTATATGACTTTCTTCTTTCAGCCAAACACAGAGTTATATGAAAAAATATCCTGGCACATCTATCCATCATAAAAGTAAGCCATATGGCTCCAGGGGATTAATAAAGGCCTACTAAATTGAAGAGATAAAAATATTGATTTTTATTTTATATTTTTATGATTTAATTAATCAATTTACGAACACCAGTTTGGGAATCCCTTGGTTAGAGCATTGATTTGTGTCATAACTTTTTTATTTAGGTTAAAGTTATATTTTATCACTGGTGTTTCTGATTTTCAGTGAATCTACAGCAAATGGCAAAAGAAATTATATTTTTTCTGACTTTTAGCTTACAGCCTTTCTGTTGTCCTCACCGGCTATAATCAAAAACGAGCATACTGCACATGTATTTTGACTCACAAGCTAATGACCCACAACCAAATGTGCTGCACGCGTCCTGAAAAGTGAAGACAAAACCTTTCGATGCAGTATAGGTCATAAACCTCGTCCCTCTTCATGGAATCGAAAAAGGATGTGAGCCAAACTAAAAAATCCAATTACACTTCAAATAATTTTTTTCCAAAGATGGTTTCTGTCATTTAGGTAGTTCTTATCGCGCTGATGTATGTTCAAGTGTTCGTCTTTCCAATAAGTTTGGTTTTAGTTAGTTATTTAGTGCTATAAAAACAGTGTAAAGTCATGATTGACAGCTGTGCATGTGGTGTGCGGCTCCACCTCAGTATTACTACTGACTTGGGCTCCAAATTATGTGATCAGCGGGATTCAGCGCAAGATGTTAACATTATTTTTTTATATATTTTAGTTTGATTTTCCTATAGTGCAAGGAGGATGCGTCATCCATCTTTTTTTACAGTCTATGCTAACTTAATAGTGTGAATCAGTCTTACCAATCCTACACTGAATAAGCTTTCACTGAATTCTCCTCCTCCATCAAATAACTAGTTTGACAGGTTAATCAGTTTAACAGGTTAACCCAGTTTAGAGTAAATTGCTATAGCTATATTTACTCTACAGTGTAGGGTTGCACCAGCTTTTCGTAAGTTCTTATTCAAATTGGAACACAAAGTCCATACTGTATTAGAGGCTTAGTAACTACTAGCTAGTTTGTAACTAACTAGCACCATTTGGTCTTAAGGTAGAACATAGCTAGTAGGTCATAAGCTCTCCGTATAATAATGTGTATTCGCATAAAATGACGTCTATCCCCAATGATCCAACAGCAGCCTTCAAATATATGAGCAGAAGAAGTTTTAAATGCTGTGAATTTCAGTTTATCCTTGATTCTTAACTTTTGCTTCACGTAAATAACTAAAAAAATAATTCCATTGAAATACGTAACTGCTTAATCTTCAATAACATAATAGGTGTTTTTTATATGAAAATAACATTCAGAAACAATATTTGAAATTAATTAGGATCAATAAATTATACTGATTCAAAAAAGCACAAGAAATGACATTTGTTATGATTGATTTTATTTGACATGCACAACATGGAACAATGCACACAGAGGTGCGCTATTTAGTCAAGTTATCTTAATTTATATAGCGCTTTTTACAATATGAATTGTTTCAAAGCAGCTTTACAGTGATAATAGGAAATTACAGTAACAGAGATTGTTTTGGCTTTACAACAGCTCTAGGATAAACTTATTGTCCAGCTAAAGTTAGTTTTGATTGATTGATTTACTTCCGTTGCGAAGATCATTAGTTATTAACTTAGGGGCCTCTAACACGACACCGTTCTAACAGAAAACCCTCAACGCGCTCTGGCCAACCATCCGCACAAAACAGTGTTGAACAGGTTCCAAGGTGCAAACGATTATCAGTTATCTCTGCGCAAACACCGATGTCGTGCATCACGTGTTCAGTCCATAGGTATGCACGTTTTAATATATATATGTGCGCAAGTGTGTAGTCCTTTTTTACAAATCAACCCTTAACAAACTACTTGTCTGGTAGTTTAGTAAATTAGTAAAAAAAACTAATTTATAAAATAGCGTAAAATGGCGTTTATCGCGTCCGTGTAGCCACATTTAGGTTGGTGTTGAAGAGCTAAGATGGGAACTGAGTAAATTTATTCACATGATGTTCTCTCTCTTAATATGCAAATGCCATTGCCAACATTATCATAAAAGGTTTTAGTCTGTCAGCCAAAACAAGAGCTTATTGATGCAATTCAGTCAGTCTGTCATTTTATTCCACCTGTTACTCCAGGTTGGATGCTTCTGTAAATATAGTTTATACATAGTTATGAGTCAACTATTTATTGGTGCAATGCAAACATTTTTAGTAGCTTGTAAGATACTACATCAAAACTAAGCACACAGCTGGTGAATTGGGGAAAGTACCATTCATCCGCTTCAGGATTTCTATTCTGTTCCTGAAATTCAATACTTTTTGTGCTCAGTGTGACATTACATTTTTTTTTTTTGTGATCATTTTTACTTTACCTACAATCTTAAATGTTCAGAGATTGTCATGATGTTGGTGGTTTTGATGCTGCAGTATGTCTCCCTGCTGGTCCTTTTGTTTAGCAGGTGACCAGTGCTAGTTGTTTTGTTCCTGCCCGATGGGTCATACTGTGTTCAGGCAGAGGGTAATTGGGACACGTATAAATATTCCTCATCTTTCATTGTTGTTGAAAGGTAGCGCCGCTCCCTCCGGCCTTAATCAAATCTCTGTCGCTTCCCCTCATTGATATGCTGAGGCGGAGGTGGCGAGCGATGGCCAGCTGTCTGCAATCCATAAACACCTGTGGGTTGATAGCATCTACATATGCTTACTTATGTCCACTCAGTCTCTCCAAACGGCAGGTTCTAGCTTTGTAGCATGTGTTTTCCTCACCCAGCGTGAAGAAAAGTGATTTACAACTGTTTAGGTCAAATGATCGACTCTGTAAAGTACCCCAAGCTTCTCTGCGACAGTACTTTGACATTTCACATAGGTCATTTGTTGTAAGAGTATTCAAGACACTGAACCTTTACAAAACACTCCAGATTATCCAGTGTAATTGCAGCAATTCTCACAGCTTTTCTTTGAGTGATGGGAAACCACCGCCATTGGTTTTCTGAGTGGATATGCCACAATCTATTTGTTGCCATGGATTCTTCTAGATGCTTTAGGATCCCTGGCTATGGCTGTTATGGCAACTTCTACGCGCACTTGAGGGGTGAAAATGTAAGACACGAGTAAAACGATTCTTACTGAGTCGCTATTACGTTCTCAGTCCCACATCTTAAAATAACGCTTCCCCGAAATGGTTTGTTTCTAGCAGGACTTTTTAGATCCCAAAAGCAAACTGAAGATAGAGTGAGAGCGTGTGTGGAGGATGAGGAGGAGGACTGAGAATCGTGTGTTTATAAATGCATCTAAATATAGATTCCGAGCTAAATATTTCAATCATTGGCTGTCACTGCCGCCCCAGCGATGATTAGATTTAATCCTGTGCTTTATCACACTCCGCTCAGTTTGACTGTCAGATAATTTGCTGGATTGAAACCCAACTATTAATAGATGGTTTTCTTGTAAAATGACTCCAATTGTGGTTTTAATAGAAGTGCTGTTTCATAATGTGTACACTATCAATTAGTCTGGGACATTTTATGACGTACATGTGCTGAAAAGCTCTTTTTGTTGTCCTGTTCTCTATTTCTTTTGTTAATTCTCACACATTTCTTCTTCCATCCAGGTACTATAGGCTTCTTCGCCTGCTACTTGTTTGTAAATAAAATCTACAGTGTGCTGAAAGTGGACTAAGGGAAGGACCTTTTGGAGAACACATCAACTTTTTACAGATCAGCTTTCATGTGAAAGTTTGAAGAGACATTTAAATGAAGGGAGGAATCAGACGATACTCTTCTTTCCTGAACCGCTGGTGTGTGGCTCAATTTGTAATTCAATGACCTGCAGTAGGTGTGCATGTGAACTCCAAAGACCCCTTTTCAGTGCTTTATTTATCTCGAGTTGCCTATGACTTTATTCCAGCTAAACCCACTGTGCTGAGAGCAGAAGCCCATATCTTTAAGCGTTAAGTTCTTTTTATGCTTTTATTTTGAATGTTTTACTTGCTTTGATTTATTTCATCATCATTTTTTTTGTGTATAGAATTTGTTTTGAAAGACCAGATGGGACACAGATTAGGGTGCGGTCACATTTACCTTTGTATGGTCAAATTCTGTGGGCTTAATGCGGTCATGTTAATAGAAAACCAGGCAATATTGAATTCCACATCAGATTCAAGTTTCTTCATTTTGAACACTCAAATTCACTGCTTAGTTTGAACCTACGAGTAAGCAGTGCTTCATGTATCGCTACACTGATGATAATGTATAATGGACCTTGTTTTCCCCCAAAAATGACTATTTTACTGTTGCTCACTGAAATTTCGCAGGCAAAACCCAGTCATTCCAATAGGAATCTGTGCGATTGGGAGTTTTGCGTAAAGGCAAAAAAGTTTCTCACCCAGATTTCGCTCATGTTCAAGTTTGTCACAGGAATTTGCCATGTTCACAACAGAAAGATGCTTGATTTGAAAGTGACTTCTGTATGAGCAGTGCTTCATATGTACACTGTTTTCAATGGACATGTTTATGCTAATGTGACTGCACTAGTTTGACATTAACCTCTGCTCAGCAAAATTTCTCTGGCGATATCCAGTAATTTCAAATAGAATCCATGCAATCAGGAGTTTCATGTGTGGGCGAAAAAATGCAGATTTTGCTTGTTGAAGTTGACCATACAAATTCGCTGTGTTGACAAAAAAGAAGCAGCTTGGTTTGAAAGTGAATTCTATGTGAGCAATGCTTCGCTACGTTACTGACAATGATTCTCCACAGCCGCAAATTTCGCTAATGTGACCGCACCACAGTAACCAGACCACAGTAACCTCTCTAATGTCACCTATTGGTGGATATCAGTAATAATTGTTACTATGTTGTTAATAGAATACAACTACTTTGTTCCATGTGTTTTTATAGTTTTATCTTGCTGACAAATAGTTTTTTATGGAGTGAAGGAAATGGGATGGTTAAGAAGCATATTTTTTGCTTGATGACATTTTTATACAAGTAATAATATCTAAATAATGGGAGCTATTTAGTGATTTTGTACTTTGTAAATTATTTAAATGTCATTACTTAAAAAAACTACAGGCGTACACATCTTTTTTCAATAACTTTAATTTAAAACCCACAGAATGTACTGATCAAGTCTTATGAGGTATACATAAACATTCTTAACCATGTTGTAACAAAAGAAAAATAAAGCACAAAGTACATTACAAAAATGTCTACTAAACTTTTTTTTTAATATAAAACAGTCTGTTGTTACAGTTGGAATACATTAATGATGACTTGCTTCAGCTGACTCTGTGGTTACATTTGTTGAAAGTGATTGTCTACTATTTTGTAAGTGCTGCAGACATCAGTGGAAACTGACATATGGTGGATATTGTCTGTGATATGTATTTTTGCACTCACTGGTTTCAAAATAATACTTGATGTAGCAGAAGAAACTGCAGGTTTGATTTATGGTAAATTGAGCTGACTTCCAAACACAGCAGCCAGAAATGAAGCACTAGCTATTCTATTTTCGTACAGGGTCACGCTAAGTGTTCAATAATGGTTAATGTCCATGCCTTCCTGCAGTGGACAATAACATAAAGTGCTTTATCAGTTCCAAAGCCGTCTTATTTAATCCCACATAATGTCAGTGGTTAAATGATATAATTGGCAGTGTCGGGGGATAAAAACATCTTATACTGCACAGAGACAATGTACAATTTTTCTAGGGAGGCACTCTTTAAGAGCGCTTACTCTACACACTGGTCAAGAGGTACACCATAAATACCCTGAGATCCTTAGCTCATTAGCTGCTCTTCAGGTCACATTTCACCCAAAAATCACAAGGAAATAAAAAATAAAGTACATTTCATAAATTGAAGGCAGTTCAACAAATACTACCATGATGTATAAATATTTTAATTTAAACTGAATTAAATTAACATTTTTATTCTACATTACGGTAATGAGAAATGGTTGGATGGTGGGAACAATGTAATGGCCTAAAAATATGCATATATATCTATATATATATATCTATATCTATCTATCTATCTATCTATCTATCTATCTATATATATATATATATATATATACAGTATATATGCTCTTCAAAATACTGATACTGAAACCCTACACATCTTTTAAATACCAACAGAAATAAAGTGAATAACTGACCCATACCCTAATGTTGATGAGATTAATCGCTTATTGATGCATGGACAATAAATAAATAAGAGTTTCTTCAATTTCATAATATAGTTTGCTTGTAATTACTCTCACATTTATGAGAACTTTTCTCCATTGACAATGATTTAGTTGATATCATTGTATGTATGCTTATAAAAATAGACAAAAATCTCTCTACATATGTATTCTAAATTCATTTCAAAACAACATATAGAATACTTTTTCTTTAAATTGTAAAGTAGCAATACATTTGACATCTATGTATACAAAGAACATTCATTTTGTTGGACATTATACACTACTCTATACTGTCTCAAAAAGTATTTTTCCAACATTTTACTCCCTAATATTACAGTAATATTTTAAACCACTATAAAAGAATCAATATTCTGTATTTTATGGAACACTTTATACCATGTCTCCAAAAATTTATATTTACAAACAAAGGTGTTGAAATTTCAAAACTTTCATATTTAATGATTTTTCTGAACAAATAACCATGACATTGTGTACTGTAACTGTGATTTACTCCTGTGATGTTAAATCTGAATTTTCAGCACCATTATTCCTGTCTTCAGTGTCACATGACCTTTCAGAAATCATTCTAATTTGCTGATTTGCTTCTCAAGAAACATTTCTTAGTATTATCAATGTTTAAAACAGTTGTGCTGCTTAATATTTTTGTGTAAACCCTTATTTTAAAGCAATTTAATGCATCCACTGCTGAATATACTATTTTTTTTTTTTTTAAAGAACAGTGGGTCAGCGCCAATAGCCTCGTGGGCAGCGCCGACATATATCGCAGTTGCGCTTCGGGCGTCCCGAGTTCCCGATCCTGCCCCCTCTCTCTCTCTCTCTCTCTCTCTCTCCAACTTCGCTTCCTGTCAACTAAGTGTCCTATCATAATAAAAGGCAAAAACGCCAGAAAATAAATCTTAATAAAAAAAAGAACAGTAGTGTAACTACTAACTAAACGTTTTAAACAGTCTATCATCATTGACATGCATCTCCATAGTTCCTGCCAAGAAACTATGTTAGCTAGGCTTTTCTGTTGCCTATAATATTGTTTTTGTATATATTAACCGTAACCGCAAAGTAGGTCCATAGCGTAGCTAACACATGTTTACAATGTATTCAGTGAGCTTGTGTTTAAAGGCACAGTATTTGATTTGACCAAAACCAAAAGCTGTATATACCTCAACACTGATAGAAATATGTTGAGAATTTGCCTTAAGGTGTTTCCTCAGGTTGCTTGTTAGTGTTACTGTGCACAGTGAGCTCCTTCTCTGAGCTCAGACTGATAGAGGTGGTCTCCTTTCGGCTGTCTTTAGACCTCCTCTCTGTCGGGGAAGAAGACGTTGTGCCTTCCTCCCAGGTGCGGAGAGGGTACACACGGGCAGTCTGGCTTGATAGGTGGGTGTGCGCCAGACGCCCGTCCGTCACTGTGAAGCAGCTGTCAACGGCGGAGCCCTGACTGACTCGGCCCTGTCCACACAGCGGCCCACAGAGCAGCGCCAGGAACTCCTTGCGTACGCTGCGGTGCATGTAGCCGTAGATGTAGGGGTGTAAGCAGCACTGCAGGAAGAAGAGAATGAGCGCCATCGAGGCCAACCAGGGTGGCACCGCTGCACTGGAGTAAATGGATATAGTGCTCAGGACGCTGTATGGGCCCATGCTGAGCACGTAAGATGCCATGATGACAAACACCACTCGCGCCGCCTTACAGTGATAGTGGAAGCGTCTGTGGCGGGTTCTGATGGGATAAGTGGCCGAAAAAGGTCCTTCCGATTGAGTCTGCTGCCTTTGGGGGCTGGAACAGGACGCTTGGGAATCCGGAGGGGGGTTGGATTGGATGGGGTGAACGAGAGCATTCTGCCGCCTTGCCGCCCTGAACACCATCCAGTAGCAGCAAAGCATGATGATCACTGGCAGCCAGAACGAAAGTGCGGACACCAGGGCTGAATACGAGTAGCTAGAGGACCACACAACAGTGCAGGCATTATGTCGGCGGTCGAATTCGATGATTCCCCATCCATACAGCGGCGGAGTGCTCTGAAGCACGCTGAGAAGCCAGGTGAGAGCGATCAGGTTGGTACCCAGGTGAGGAGTCATTCGGGTCGGGTAGGACAGCGGGTGGATGATGGCCAGGTAGCGATCTACGGACACCACAATGATGGTGTTGACGCCAGCGAATGCGAACAGGTGCATGAGCACAACAAGGGCCAGGCACAGGCGGGCGTCCAGTGGCCAGACCTCGGGCACGGTGGCGGCGATGGCGAAGGGCATGACCAGCACTGTCTGCAGAAGGTCGGCCAGGAGCAGGTTAAGCACGAAGCGGTTGGCGACGTGGAGCAGCTGTGGCTTGCGCTGGAATACCAGCAGCACCACAACATTTCCAAAAAGCGATGTGCACACGATCGCCGATATGAGCACCATCTTTACTGTGCTGTTCACCAGAGACGGCGACAGGGGCGAGCCAGGGTCCCAGGGCACTGTGCTGGAGTTACTGCCCAGAGGTGGAAAGGTGGACATGTTGACAGAGACAATATGGGAGATGACGCATTAGTAGTCTTTCAGATATCCCCAACACCAGCCTGAAGGTCTGATGACTGTTTAATCGATGTTCACGCCTTGAGAGAGGATGTAACAGAAGGAAAAATGTTCAGCACATCCTAATCCTTGTTAGATGAATGTTCACACTTCTGTCATGATATTTGAGTCACAATAAGAACAGACATCTGGATGAACTATTGTGTCCTGCATACACATAAAGCAGGTGCTTTTTGGGGATGCATGCTACAAATATCCTGATATATTAACTACCATATCGGTAATCAAACAATAACGTAAAAATTTAAATAATTTACTAGTAGGCTATCGGGTGATAATGGATAATTAATTGTGCATGCTTGTTTCCTCTATTTTTTTCTACGATTACCTTTTTTGTCATCTACACGTCGTTGACTGAAAGTTGAACTGATTTTTAATTTTCGTGTTATTTTTTATTTAAAATATAGTCTTAATAATATGGGTACTATTAAATATTACATACATTTATAATATTAATATATGTAATATTTATGTAAAATAATTATAATGCAAACAAATCAACTTTGGCTTACTGTATTGCCCAGAATTACTGTATTAATATCGGTGCATCCCTAACGCTCTTATACAACTTTATTAAACAAGACCCAATAATAATCTCAGTACACGGTTCCAAAATGTATACTGTACTGTACATATACTTGTATAAATATTGTAGTTTAAAGAGCATATAGTCCTACTATAATGACCCTCTTGGATATCCTATCTACATAGCAGTGCTCACTACAGGCTATAATGTATACTATGCATGCATTTTTATATACCTATACACAAAGATACATCCTTCTGTCTATATCACAATGCATACTACACAGTACAGTTGCATGTATGTACAAAACAGTACGCACATTATTCTAAGCAGTGTATAATGAAATACTTCAAGAGAAAACTGTGTACAGAGACAACATATTTTTAATCCATTTTCATGGCTTAAAGGCTGTGTGCATCGTATCTTACCTTGTCTTGAGTCACTGTTGGTAAGCACGGGCCAAATTATTTGCATCTACTTTTCCATGCGAACAATGAGAAACAGCTGGAATTCACCGCTGTCATAATTCCATTGTGAACCGCGGGCTAAAAGTGGCGCTGGTTTCTCTACGGTGCAAATCTTATGCAAATATAATCAATGAATAGAAGACATTTGCCGTAAAACGAGCACTGAAAAACATTTCGAATGGCTGTTGGTTGTCAGTCGCCTTTGTGTCTCTCTCTTCAATGACAGGGCTCCAGTGATGCTCTCCCATTTTAGTCTTCTCAGTGTCATCAATGGCAGTCCTCTCGCCTCGCCTCGGCTCTGTGTGAGCAGGACTTCATTCAGAGATGGAGAATAATCAATCAACCGCTCGCTTGTCGTGTCAGAGCAGATATCGTTTTAATAAACCGCCGTGGGTTTCTGTAGGATTTGCTAGTGAACATGCGGTGGCGCATACAGCAGTGTCACAGCGGTTACATGTCATTATCACATAAGGGTTCTGCTCATTAGGACTGTAACACTGGCTGTTGTGCTCTTGGGTGCACAAACCTTCCACATTAAATAACCGTGCTTATCACATCCAGTGGGTAGGCTATAAAAATAAAGTACGCAACATAGTGCACACTATATAACTTAACACACGTAAATATGCAACACAGTCTGTGTATAGTACATGTGTGTGTGTGTGTGTGTGTGTGTGTGTGTTGTAGGCTACTACAATCAACCTGCTAGCTACATAGCAGTGTTCACTATGGTAGTATTATCTATAAAGTATAGTAGGTTACACTCTTAAAAATGCTGGGTTGTTTCAATCCATAGCCTATGTTAGGGTCAGATATGGACAAACCCAACCGTTGGTTTACATTTTAAATTTGAAACCCAACGGTTGTGTCCGTATGCTTCATGTTCACACAGCAATATTAAAAGAACACAATAAAGGAAGATATATTTGAAGACATTTTTGGGTAAACTAATCCCTTTAAAGGGGTGGTATAATGCCCTTTTCACAAGATGTAAAATAAGTCTTTGATGTCAGCAGAGTGTGTATGTGAAGTTTTAGCTCAAAATACCCCACAGATATTTTTATATAGCATGTTAAAGTTGTCACTTTTTGAGGGTGAGCAAAAACGTACTCGGTTACCTAATGTAACCTCGGTTCTCTTTAGAAGAGGGAACGAGTATTGCGGAAGTTGCTTACGCTATGGGTAAAGTAATCTTTTCTCGAGATATTTTAAAAAATTATCCTTAATTTTTTTATTGATTGTCAACGCAGTGCAGCAGCAAGCAGACCTAGAGCAGGCTATCTAGCGCGCTCATTGGCTACTCTGCAACTGCAGCAGCCTACCACTGAGCCTGGCGTGACGTCATGGCCCGCCAGAATGGGAGTGGCTTTGCGTATAAAAGGAAGGGATCGGAGGCTGCTAACCTGGTTTTCGTCGACTGAAGCGAAATGAGCTTGTGGCGCGAGCATGGCGGGTTACGCAATACTCGTTCCCTCTTCTAGAGAGAACCGAGGTTACATTAGGTAACCGAGTACGTTCTCTTACGAGAGGTTCTCTCGTATTGCATAAGTTGCTTACGCTACGGGAACCCCTTGTCAACGCCGTGCACGCCTAGCATCCACTACATGAGTCCCAGGGGAAACCCGGGGAACACAGATAAGTGGGAATCAGGCGGCCAACAGAGTGGGCCAGCACATGTTCATAAGCACACAGTAGGGGGTGCAGAGCGGCGAGTACTGAACTTAAACGAACCCTGATAGTGCAGCTCAACCAGGGAGCTAAATCGGGTAAGAGTAGCCTGCGCACAATCAGTCTGGGCAGGGCATACACACGACTTAGACTGATAGAAGTTTAGCCTGCAAGGCGGGGACTTCCAGGTTGTAAAACCTAACAAATGTAGAGGGGGAGGCCCAGCCTGCCGCCGTACAAATGTCATGAATGGAAATCCCGCTGGACCAAGCCCATGACGAGGCCATGCCTCTGGTGGAATGAGCCCTGATGCCCAAAGGGCACTGCAGGTCCTTAGACGCATAAGCTGCCGCAATAGCGTCCACTATCCATCTGGACAGACTGTGTTTCGAGGCGGCGAGACACTTGGTGCGCCCACCAAACTAAACGAAGAGCTGCTCCGAGCGCCTGACAGCGGCGGAGCGCGTGAAGTAGACAGTGCTCTGACAGGGCAGAGGAGGTTACTGTCGACCTCGCTGCCGGATGCTGGCAAGGCTGAGAGAGAAATGACCTGCGCTCTGAAAGGAGTGGCAATCACTTTGGGGACATAACCATGCCTCGGTTTGAGAATGACTTTAGAGTCATTAGGTCCGAACTCGAGACACGCGGCGTTAACTGATAACGCGTGACTGATGACAGGGCTATCAGAAAAACGGTTTTGAGCGTGAGGTATTTCAGATCCACAGTCTGTAGAGGTTCGAAGGGATGAGCTTTCAGAGCCTCCAGGACCAGAGAAAGATCCCAAATAGGAACCGATGGGGGCCACGGGGGATTCATCCTCCTGGCTCCTCTGAGGAAGCAGATGATGAACTCGTTCCTTCCTATTGCACGGTCGTGCGTCGATTCAGCGAACACTGCAATGGCCGCAACATACACTTTGAGCGTGGAGGGGGACCTACCCATGTCCAGCAGCTCCTGAAGGAAGCAAAGCACCCACGAAACCCCACAAGTTTGTGGGTCTAAGTTTTTGACGGTGCACCATTTATTAAACACAGACCATTTAGACGCATAGAGCCGTCTCGTAGAGGGAGCTCTAGACTGCGTGATCATGTTCACGACCCCTTTTGGCAATACAACGGGTATCCGTTGATTATCCATGCATGCAGAGACCAGCGCTCTGGATGAGGATGCCAGATCGAACCGCAGGCTTGAGAGAGGAGGTCTCTTCTCACCGGGATTGGCCATGGGGCTGAGTCTGCCAGCCGCATTATCTCCGGGAACCATGTTTGGTTCTCCCAGCGCGGGGCTATAAGGAGCACCGAGTGGCGCGTCTCCCTGATTCTCCCGATGACCTGTGGCAACAGTGAGATCGGGGGGAAAGCGTACAGCAGGCCGCTGGGCCAGGCTTGGGCCAGCGCATCCTCGCTCTTTGAAAAGAACCTTGGGCAATGAGCATTGTCTTTTGACGCAAAGAGGTCGACTTTCGCTTTGCCGAAAAGGCGCCACAGTAACTGGACTGTCTGGGGATGCAAAGACCATTCCCCCGGGGGAACGTTGTCTCTGGACAGCCTGTCTGGACCATCGTTCAGGCGACCGGGCACATGCGCGGTTCTCAGCGAGCGCAGTGAGTGCTGAGCCCAAACGAGGAGGCGTCCCGCCAGGGCGCAGAGAATTTTGGATCTGACACCACCCTGACGGTTCACGTAGGACACCACTGACATATTGTCCGTGCGGACTAGTACATGGTGGCCCCGCAGGTATGGGAGGAAGTGCTTCAACGCATTCTCGACCGCCATCATCTCTAGACAGTTTATGTGAAGGCGCTTCTCCCGGTCTGACCAGAGGCCATAGACCGGTCTTCCCTCGAAAAGAGCCCCCCAACCTTGGCATCTGTCGAGATCATTTTTCGGTGCGAGATGACTCCCATTGTCACTCCCAACTGGTACCATTCAGCCGCTAGCCAGGGCTGAAACGCCGCGAGCCGCCGGCAGTCCAGGCTCGGTGAGGCACTCGCGCTTTCAGCCAGCGTTGTAGCGGGCACATGTGCAGTAAGCCCAGCTGGAGCACTGCTGCAGCTGAGGCCATGTGGCCCAACTTTTCTGAAACATTTTCAGAGGAACCCGACTGCCCTTCTGGAAAGATGCGGCGAGATGTCGAATACGGCGCGCGCGCTGTCTCGACAATCTGGCCGTCATAGCCACCGAGTCCAGCTCTATTCCCAGAAAAGAGATTGACTGACGGGGCAGTAATGAGCTCTTGGTCCAGTTGACCGAGAGACCCAGGCTTTCCAGATGGCTGAGAAGCGCTGTTCTGTGAGATATGAGCTCTATCTCTGACTGCGCCAGTATCAGCCAGTCGTCCAAATAGTTCAAAATTCGCATACCCTGTCTTCTCAGGGGAGCGAGGGCCGCGTCCATGCACTTCGTGAATGTACAGGGTGCTAACGACAGGCCGAATGGAAGGACGGTGTATTGATATACCCGACCGTCGAAGGCAAATCTCAAGAATGGCCTGTGACGGGGTATAATCTGAATCTGAAAGTATGCGTCTTTCAGATCGAGAGAAATAAACCAGTCCCTCGGGCGAATTTGCGCGAGGATTTGTCTGGTTGTGAGCATTTTGAACGGTCGCCTCATGAGAGCTTTGTTCAAATATCTCAGATCTAAGATTGGTCTGAGAGCTCCGTCCTTCTTGGGCACGAGAAAATAACGGCTGTAAAAGCCTGACTCGCTCAGAGAAGGATGCACCGGTTCTATCGCCCCATTGCACAGCAGCTTTGCTATTTCTGCACGAAGTAGGTGAGCTACTTCCATATTCACTCTCGTCTCGGTCCGTGCTCGAAAGTGTGGGGGACGGCGAGCGAACTGTAGCGAATAGCCCTGCTTTATAGTATTCAGCACCCATTCTGACACGCCCGGGATCGCTTCCCATGCTTTCGCATGCATAGTTAGGGGTAGAATGGCCTCTGGGTTCCGGTCGCCGCACTGCACGGGATCGGGAACCTGTATCAGAGGTATTGGCCGTGAAAACGGCGTTTGTGTGCAGGCGAGCGAGTTGTGTAACTGACTCGTTGGCTGCGGTGTACGCTACTGCAGTGACCTTTTCTAAGGGGACTGACAGTGCTGGGCGTTTTGATGGCGGTCCGGCCACGGCGGGACTCGACCATCTTCTCCTCCTCGCGGCTGCTAGGAGGACTTCGCGGGCTCAGGCTTCAGCGCTATCTTAGGCCGAGGTCCCTGGGAGGGAGGCGGTCTGTGACGGCTGGATGAGCGCGACCTAGGGCGGCTGCCCTGTCGTCGCTGCAAAGACGGAGGCTGAGACGAGCGCTGTGTAGAGCTACGTGCAGGAGGCTGGGCTTGAGAGCGGCCTGCAGCTGAGCTCGAGCGGCGGGGCAGGAAGAGATTCATGGCCTGCGATGCCTTCTGTACCTCCGAAAAGCGATCCACAATCCCGCTTACTGCTGGGCCGAAGAGGCCGGTGGGGGAGAAGTGGCGTTGAGGAACACGGATCGCTCAGCTTCACCCATGTCGGCGAGCGTCAACCAAAGATGTCTCTCGGTGACGGTGAGCGAGGCCATGCATCTCCCAATGGCCTGGGCCGCGGACTTAGTAGCGCGAAGGGAGAGGTCCGTCGCGCTGCGTAAATCCGTTAAGACAGTCTGGTCCGGGCCTTTCTCGTCCATTTCGCGGAGAGATCGGCCTGGAGGATCTGAAGAACTGCCATTGAATGCAGGGCGGAAGCAGCCTGTCCGGCGGCGGCGAAGGCGCGGCCGACGAGAGCTGATATGGTCCTTTAGGCCTTGGACAGGAGGGCAGACTTTGAGCGCCATCTAGCGGATGGCAGGCAAAGGTGCGCTGCGACCGCCTCTTCCACTGGGGGGATCTGATTGTATCCCTTCTCGGCGGCTCCGTCTACCTGAGAGTCGAGGAGAGTCGAGGAGACTGGAGAGCGGAGTCTCGCGGAGAAAGGAGCGTTCCAAGACTTTGAGAGCTCGGCGTAGAGCTCCGGCAAGAAGGGTGCTGACCTAGAGGCAGGCGCTTGGCGGCTAGGTAGGAAGCACCCGTCGAGCCTGTTAGGCGCGGGCGCCTTCGGTGGGGACCACTCGAGGCCTAGTTGATCGACAGCCTTGGTGAGGAGGCGGAGAAGTTCCGCGTCCACGCTGGCGCGGGCCCGGCCAGACTCCTGGGTCGAAGAGGAGGCGAAGCGGTGTGATCCGGACCACTCTTCACTGTCTGAGGCCAGGAGGGAACAGCTGTCACCGATGGCATCTTTGTTCGCTTCATCCCCTGAGGCGACGGCAGTGAGGGCGGGAACCGGCAGCTGCGCGTCGGGAAAGGGGGGCGGAGAAGGAGAAAGCGAGGCTCGCGGGAGGGGTTCCGGCGAGCACTTGGCTGGCACATCGGGCTCCGGTGGCCTTTCCTCGGCTTGCTTGATCGCTTGCTTCGACGGCGGCTTCTCTCGGAGTCCAACGATGCGAAGAGCTTCGCTGAAGAGACGAGAATCAGGTTAGCAGCCTCCGAGCCCTTTCTTTTATACGCTAAGCCACTCCCATTCTGGCGGGCTATGACGCGTGAGGGCGCGCGCGCCCTCATTGGGCGTGACGTCACGCCAGGCTCAGTGGTAGGCTGCTGCACTTTCAGCAGAGCAGCCAATGAGCGCGCTAGATAGCCTGCTCTAGGTCTGCTTGGTGCTGCACTGCTTTGACAATCAATAAAAAAATTAAGGATAATTTTTTGGCTTCATATCTCGAGAAAAGATGACTTTACCCGTAGAGTAAGCAACTTGCGCAATACGAGAGAACCTATCGTAAGAGAACACTCTGTTTTTGTGTGTGTCCCTTTAAATGCAAATGAGCTGCTGCTCCCCGCAGAGAGGGCGGAGCTACAACAGCTTGTGTCCTTTTACCTCACACAGACATGCACTGAAAATGTCAATGTTTATGTTCAAACCGGAGTCAGACAATAATGGAGAGACTCAAGAAGTGGCAACATGTAGAATGCAACAGGACGTTCCTGAATGGGTTAGTTGATGAATTTATGTAGCTTATGTGTAGTTATCTTCTAGTCATTGATTAGCATATTCTATCTGGTAATCTATAAATCGTGTCCGGGGTTTATATAAATTTGGTGATGTCACTAAACCGGAAGGAATGTTGTGTAGTCCCTACCAGCCGTTTGTTGTAGTCCTTAAAAAACGATTTCTTTAAAAGCAAATATCTTCTGTTTCGTTTGAACTTTGAGCTTCGCAACTTTGCAGATATAGTTTATACTCAAACAGCAACATTACATACCAACTAAAGTTAAAAAAAGTGAAATCATAATCAACCACCCCTTTAACTTATTTATGTAGATTTTCAGAAGGTATTGTACCAGGCAGTACCAATATCCAGCCACATGCTTTTAAGAGGAATAACTCCAATAAATCAGAAAGTGCCTCCATAGGCACAGCTCAAAATCAGAACAGGACTTCTTGCTGAGTCTGCTGAAACCAAAGGTGCTTCATGTCACTGCTACACTACAAAATAATTATTTTCATCTACAAGATCAACTCCCATCCTCTGAGTATTTTTTTTTTACATGCTGTCGGGCATGTGTTGGGGTGTCAACGTTTTAAACTTTGGGGACATGCAGCACAACGAATACTTGCAAATTGCAAGGCTGAGAAGAGAGCTTTAGACCTTCTACCAATTCAGAGTAACATTTTTTTCCCCACTGAGAAAACCTGATTAAAAAACTGTTTTCATGGTAAGTTGTAAAATTTTACATATAATGTACTGACAAGCACACAGACAGAAACACACATTTTTAGCAATATCATACAAGTCAAGTCAAGTCAAGTCACCTTCATTTATATAGCGCTTTTAACAATATGGATTGTTTCAAAGCAGCTTTACAGAGATAATAGGAAATTACCGTAACAGATTGTTTAGGCTTTACAACAGCTCTAGGATAAAGTTATTGTCCAGCTAAAGTTAGTTTTGACTGATTGATTCACTTCCGTTGCGAAGATCATTAGTTATTATAGGATTTTGTTTATTTTCTTCTAATAGGGTTGAAAAATAAGCAGATCTAGCAGCTTTTAAGGCCTCTCTGTATGCAATCGTGCTCTCTTTCCATGAAATGCACATCCATACTCGACAATCGACTACTGTGGACTTCAACCGAAAACAGGATGTAAATACAGGTATGTGTGCTGGCTGAAATAACATCATTTTTTCAGTCAGATTCACCGCGTGTTGACTCTGAAGGAATCACTCACATGGCTGGGCACTTGTAATGACACATCAAGGGTGTTAAGAGGCTAAAAGCAGGTTTAAAACTTGCCCCATTTAAGTCAACAGGGTGCAAATTTTAAAAAGAGGATAACACGGTGTAGGCAACACCGATTTTTGTCGTTGTTCTCTGTACTGACAGCACTCCAAATTTACAAAAAAATGAGCTCAATGTTAAAATTGACCGGAGTTCTCCTTTAAGGGCCTGAGTGTGCTCGTTGTACCACGGCGTTGGACTATTTTCTTTAATCTTCTTTAAACGCAACGGAACAACTGTGTCTAAAGTGCTGGAAAAGAGAGAGTTAAAAGTTTCTGTCGCAATATCAAGTTCTTCTAAGCTATCTGGGATGCTGAATACTGTAAAGACCCACCTCAGCCCCTAGTATCAATGTAGTTTTGCATTTACACACATCTGAGCATATGAGGTAAAGACACCTACAATAAATGCCTTTTCAGAAGTGCTTCTGTGTCACCTCTGCAGTGTAAATTTGACATTAGACTCATAGAGTGTGATATAATCAGATACAAGGCCACACCAATCACAGCCTGCTGATATAGAGTCTAATGGTTCAATTACGAATGTGATATTGCTTTTATACAGTTAACAACTTACACTTCATTCAATAAATCATTGATTCACACTACTCCGATTACCCAACTAATTTTTCACCAACTACTAGCATAACAAAAAGAGTTAAAAATCCCCATGCTTAATTCATAGACTCACAGCCTGTCTGTAATGATGCAAACACCACTCTTGTAACACAGAAATCAATCAAATTGTTATAAATATCAATCCATTGTTACAACACTAAGAAGCCAAATGAAAGACTGCTACCTGCTTTTTTCCCTTCTTGTTTGGAGATTAATCTATTGTTCATTATGTTTAATGTAAAGACACTCTTGGAGACTCTTGGAGCATTAAAAACCTGCCAGATATCCTTCCTCCATTGCCATACAAAATGGGTAGCAAGATGGTTCAGCCTTCTTACCAGGCAAAACAAGCATTTGTGGATTTGCAGCCTGTAAGTACAGTACATCTTTTAACTTTTTTTAAGTGAATACAATCCTTAAATTATACATAGGTAAAAATAACTAATTATAGGTGGGTGTACCCAGATATCACAAATAATTCTCTTAAGATGTATGGTAGATTATGCTCTACATATTAGGTAAATATACTATATTTTGTCAGGGAAAAAAAGTCATTGAAATGCTATGGTTTTATTTGTCAAGAGAATTTATTTTATATGACTAAAAATATCATGTGCATGATCATTTTGTCCAGCCAGCTTCGAAATTATAATTTGATGTTTTAGATAAAGCAGATACGTCTGTCACAATCACATTAGTTTGGACTTGTTATATTTTGTCACTCATTTGTTGTCACGGACACTAATTATGTTCAGCTGTGCACTCATCAATCACCATCTTTATCACCTGTATATATGTTCAGTTCTGTTTCAGTTCAGTGTCCGCCTCCAGTTCATTCATGCCACACTCTACATGAAGATGAAACATGACGTGGAGCGCGTTGAGTTGTGTTTTTAGTGTTCTTGAGTTGTATTTAGCAGATGCTGGTATAATAGGTCATCCGGGCATTCCATGCATATGGAAATTTGCATACACAGTATACATACTGGATACTGCAAAAATAGTAAGAGTAGTGTGATAGTAGGGATATGCCATTTTCGAACACAGCCATGCAAAATATGCAGTGCTGGGTGTAATCCAGGACAGGTTTGAAAACCCCTGTACTAGTATACAGTATATAGTATGTAGGATACAGTACAGAATATAATATGCATTGATATAGGATACTTCTTAATTTATGGATAAATTTGGACTTTCATGGTCTTAAACGTTATAGTGTATACCAGTGCATTCTAGATTTATACTGTTCTAAAGATGGATGAATACTACATACTAGGCCTAGATGTGCAATCTAAATGGCAAAATTAATGACTGTTTTCAGTGATCAAACATATCAAGTATCAAACATGTGTTCATCTTCTATTTCATTCAAACTCGCACCATTTATTGAGCCAATGTTATGTCGCACTTAGTCAGGCAGCCCAAACAAACAGACAGATTGCAAATATCACAGATAGATAGATAGATAATGTGTTTTACACATTGTTTTAAAGGGCCACACGTATAATTCTTTTACATTTACTGTCCACGATGATACATACAACTTATTAATCTTTATTAGCTAGTGTTTTCCGATGCCAGAGGTAGGCTACTGACCGGGAAGGGCATACTGCTCTGGTAATGTTTTCATCAAGACAGCTATTAATGTTTTCATCAAGACGACAAGACAGCTATTAATGTGCTGATGGTGTTTACTACCATCTAGGGTATGACGAGTGGAATTGCAACTGAAGTTAACGTCAGTAGATGGTCTGTTATGACATCATCATTATACTAGCCTGATCCTTCTTATTTAGCCAATTCATGTTAAAATATAAACTGTTATTTACATCGTCTGGATTGGATCATTGGTATTTCTATGATTCCACATCTTTGAGTTACAATTGACCTTTTCATAAGTCCTTATATGTGAAATTGAATATGCTAATAAAATAAATTTAAATCCCATCTCTCATTTTCTCTAAATTCCTCTCCTTGCTATTCTCAGAGAGATTTATTTTCTGAATAAGGCAAAGAGGATTTTATTACACTGAATGCTTGTGTAGGAATCCACATTGTGAACAATAATAGATTACTTTTTATTATACTACATTGTAGGCCTACCAGATAAGGCCACCTAGTGTCTCTGGTGATCAGAAACATCCTAACTTGGAATCCTATCTGTTTAGTAACTATGGTAATTTCACTAAGGATGCAGAACTTTGTCAAATCTTAAGTCAAGAATTAAGAAGCTCTTGCCTTTATCACAGAGATTAATATCCAGAGTGATCATAAATACTGATTAAGTTCAAGTTGTGTGATGCTATAATACAACTCTGCATTTACCACCTTCTTAAACTAAATGTGATGGCCACTTTCTGACCACTTCTCCAGCACAGAGAGAGCAGTGACAGAAAGATTCTGGTGCTCAGGTCTAAACAAACAGAAGCCCTACAAGCACTAGCACTTTATAAAAGCTCCCATTGACATTCCCAGATCACAAAATGCTGTTTGTATGGATGCTCAAACAGTTTAGACGTGATTACTTATGTTTTCCCTGGAAGGTGATTACTTTGCCACTCTTGGCAGCCATTGTCACAGTCTGGTGCTTCCCATTCATGCAACTGGACCACTGGCACAAAGGAACGAAGTGCTCGATTGATGACAGTCCTCAGTGGGCCAAAGGAAGACATTAAAACTACTTGTATGGGGCTCTTTCAGGAGATTAACTTACTATGAGGGCTACCTGCCATGGACCCATTGCTTGTATTCACAAAGCCAGTACAAAGGCCTTTATTTTTTAGCCAAGGCCACAGCTGCATGAAAGCCAAGAATGAATAGGGTAATGACCACAAAAAACAACAAACCTCAAGTGTGTAAAAATAAAGTGTCTTCTTAGATGTAAGCCTCCTTTCAGAGGAAGGTGATTCCGCCATTGAGGATAGCAAATACCACCGGTCTAATTAATTTCAGAGGAGTGGTGTTGTAAGGAAAGACGGCATAAAGGAACAAAGTAGACTTTAATTAAATCTCTCTATCTGACAGGCAGCCCTGAAACATACACATCACATGGCCGATCTAGCAGGAGGTGTCTGACCTGCTGTCTGTCTGGGCCCCAAACATACGACAGATCAAGCACAAAGACTGCAGACGGAGACCGAGCGGCATTACAGAAGATTTACACTGACTCGGCAGTTATAAAACATGAAAAAGAAGAACAAATTTAAAGGAATAATGACATCTCTGGCTACATAACATCAAAACCAATCAATCCACCACATATTTATTTAGCTATTTACATAATACACTTTTAAAAAAAAGACCGGTGATAATGATGTTGTAGTTGAGAGCACCAGAAGAAGAGCACCAAAGGGTTGATCAGCAGGATTAGTGCAGGTCACCCTTCACCCACGTTACACATAAAGACTATATGGAGAGCTTTGTGCCAGCACTCAGAAGTCCATCAAAGCCCCATTCGCTGTGTGCATCTCTACCTCCTGGAGGGTGTGCGCGACCACCCTGGCCTCAAAGAAAACACTGCACACTATTTTGGACAATAGTGATAGTGTCTGTTTGAGAGTGAGAGAAAGGAGGGACCGCCTCAGAGGCCAGTAAGAACGCATGTGTGTGCACATTGAGGTGAAATTACGCCATTATCTCACGGTTGTAGCCGAGAAAGCAAGGCGACTGAATAGAGTCTTCTTGAAGACACGCAGCACCACGTAGAGCGCACCAGAGGGAGGGCCCGGGTGCTTTGCTCGTGCTTACTGAGTGGAAATGCTCTGACAGGTGTGCCATTGTACGAGTAAGGGTGTGTGAGCGTTAAGAACGTTCCAGGGGAGTCTCGTGTCTGCTGGTAATGTGTTTATCGCCAGTGTTTTTTTCTGTTGCCTCTCCTCCTCCTGTCTACTTCCGCCATCCCCTCAGGAACTGATTGAAAAGAGAAAGCCTCTCTTGCACAGTTGGCTGGACCTCTTCTAATGAGTCAGACAGGCAGTGCTAGTCACCATTCAGATCCACAGACAGGTCAGAGAATGAGCAGAGAAGGAGGAAAAAATGGTGTGAGAGCAAGAACGAGAGCCCTACGTGACAGAAAGCAGGAAGCGGTGAATAGTGACCATTCTACAGGAAGCACTAAAGGAGTTTGGATCCGTTTAGGCCCTAGGCCTCGATCGGCCTGATTGGATGTATGCTGGATGAACCTGTGGGTAAGAGCGGATAACTATCTGTTTGCTTCACTGTTGATATATGTAGCTTCCTAACTGGTACCTAAGCTCCTCGTGTAGTTTTCAGACATTGATCCAATGATACTCTACAATTAGGCCTAAAAGCAATACTTAATGCATTGACTGACAAAATTCAAAACTTTAGCAGAATACGAAGATAGAATTAAAACAAATCTTTTGGTGACCTCCTAAACGTCATATTAATTAAACATCAAGGTATTTGATCGACAACGATTCAAGTTATTTACGCTGCAGTTCTACATGTGGCCACTGGATGTCAGGGTTCGCTCACTGCAGAGGCGCGTCTGCTCGCAGCCCCTTGGGGAGTTTTAGCGAGCGCACGTGGTGTGACAGCTTCCCTAGGAAGTTTGGGTGACATTTGCTTCACTTAATGACACAAGCTAATTAATCATTAGCGATCCCAGAGGTATTCCTTTTAGAGAGGCTTTGTCGTGCCTGCTCCCAGCAGGAGGCCGCAGCCCCAACATGTTATGTATGCATATGTTTAATTGCCGTGTTCCACATTGAAGACATTTTAATTTTCTACTGTTTATATGTTCGGATTGGACTCGAGTTGTTGTCCTCGATTGCCAGCCTAAATAAGCCATATAATATTAAGTGTCTTTTATGTCATACATTTGTGAGAGTGCCATTTAAGCAACTGAAGCTCAACATACACTCTTAAAAATAAACGTTCTTTATTTGCATGATGGTTCCGTGAAGAACCTTTAACATCGATGGAACCTTTCCGTTGCACAAAAGGTTCTTTATAAAAATACGATATAAAAATGTTCTTTTGATTATTAAAATGTTCTTCACGCTAAGAAAAAAAAATGGTTCTTTCAAGAACTGATTGCTGAAAGGTTCTTTGGAGAACCCAAAGAACCTTGGCAATGCTGTGATAAAACCCTTTTAGAACCTTTATATGTGTATCACTAATATGCAGGGAAGAACTGACAGAAGATGGTTTAGATTAAACTTTGTTGTCATATCTCGGCCTAAAACATGAGTGTTTTGCTCTCTGAGATTGTGTTTTCAGATTTTAACTGTGATTGGCAGAGTTGAACTGTGATTCAGAGTTGAGGCAGACATCATTACCCATTAAAAGTTCATTTTAATCTTGAAAGAGGGTGCCAGAGACTCCAATCTGTCTGAAACTAGCAATGTGTAGAAAAGTAGTTCAAAATAGTTTGAAAGTTCTTGGAGCTTCTCTCTTTATGAGTTCTGGTGGAGGACTCTGCTCATTTGTGTATCTATGAAGATAGGCAGCTGGGTCTTATTATTTTCAATATGTTTCTATTATTTATCTCATAAGCAGGCTGTTTGTTATGGGTTGTCTTGGAGAGACCTGACCTTCTGGGGTAACGTAGCTTTAAAGCATCATCCTTGACCTAGAATATATATATAGGCGCCTATCCCCGATAGCCGAGCACCCATGGAAAAAAAAGGGGGTTTTCTCCTTTAATTTTAACCATAAAAATGAGATTCGGGAACCTCTCTGATTTGTGAATCTCACATCGGGTCCCGGCGGACTTTTAAAAAAATATTTTTAATAAAGCTTGTGTTTCTGTAAAGCTTTCTGTTTTTCGCACAATGAATTTCATTTTAAGTAATTAACTCCAAAATTAAGTGTGGGCACCCACTGGCAGAAACATAAATTGGTGCCTAGAATGACCCCTATCTTGGTTGTGTGTTATTCAGAACTGAATTGAGAATAAATTCCTGACTTTCAATTGAGGAATTGAGCAAATATAATGCAGAATTGCAATTATTCATTCTCCTCTATGTCTCTATGAATTGGAATGTATGAAAATAGAATTAAATGAATTGAACTGTAATTTTGATTTGACAAATAAGTTTAAATCCTTAAAGATTTATAGCCATAAAGACTGGATGGATGGATGGATGGACAGAAAGATAGATAATAGATTGGTAGATTGATTTCTCTGGTAAAATGCTGTTCAAACCTTCCTGGTCATCATACCTTTCTGTCTGCCCCCAAAAGAAGAAAAAATGTGTTTTCAATACGCTCACTCTGCAAAACTGGTAGAGGGGCTCATCAATAAATAATTTTTTTTAGCTTTGTAAGCAAACCCCCCTACTGATCATGGCACACTATGTCCAGCTGCTACTAGCAGCAGAAGAATGCCAACAAAATAATTAATCAGTCATGTACTCTTTGTCTACTCTACACTTTTTGTGAACGAATTGCACATTTTGACTTTAATGTCAAGATTTTTCACAACTCCAAAAAGTTTTTTCTGTACTCTCCATACAATGTCACCTTTTGGTGTGTCTGCCATTTTGTGAGTGTAGGGCCGAGATGCAGCGGTATTGTGCTCTAGCTCTATTACGTGTGTGCTGCCATAGAGGAGAATGAATTATTCTCTTTCATAGCCATCTCATCATTAATATGCAAAGGAGAGCTAGGCCTCTCCCACTCTGCCAGGTGCCATTTAACATCACTTGGATGTACAAGGACTTCTTCATATCCACTTAAATCAGGGGAAGAGTTAATTCCAGCACAGACAAAAAGTAATTAAGCCGTTAACTAGCAACACTTTTAGGCCACGTTTCACCAAATAGCTTCAGTGAGTGGGGGAATTGCATTGTACATTAACAAATCTAATGAAGCACTTTTAAAAACAACAAGACTTACTCAATTTATTAGAAATAGGCTACACAGAGAAGTTGATGTCCCAAAGGACTACTAATAAGATGCATGATGCAATCCCAAAGTAAAATGGCATTTGATTTTTCAATTCACAATTCACTTGGCAAAGTCAAAAAGTCAGCACTTCAAAAGTTCTTCATTTTACCTTTCTTCACTCCTCATTCATATCCATTCTTTTGGCATAATGGAGTCAAACCACACCTGGTGCCAACAACCTGACATGCCCTAAGTGTCTTTGAGGCCACCCGTGGCGAGCCGGATGGAGGCATTCAAACAAATCACCATATTCGAGGACCTGGAAGTTCTGCCGCCACAAGCACAGGAACACCTCATTCCCTGGAGAGTTTCATCTGGAAGCTTTCAGACCCTCCCCGTCTCCTCAGCCAATCATTGGGTCATCTCCAATTACGCGACATTTGGGCACAACAAGGTGCGGTTCCTCAGAGTTACCTGCCCCCTCTCGGCTGTTTGTGCCCAGAAACATATTTAGATGCACGCTACATGCCTGTCTCAGCGGGAGGCCACCGTGAGACACATCAAGACGAGTAAGGCTTATCTCGAACAGTGGAGCCTACATGTCCCCGCATGACACACACAGACTGCGAGCAAAGAGTCTGCTTATCAACGATGAATCAACATCATTGCCTGTCAAAAGTTCAATTTAAACTTGAAAGAGGCTGCCAGAGACTCCGATCCTGCTGATACTAGAAACGTGTGAAGCAGTTATGAAATAGTTTGACACTTTGCAGAGCCCTTTCCGGCTGAGGCCTCCATTCACTCGGCATCTATCAAGCTTGATGCGTGAAATCACCTTTTGGAGTCAGCAAGTGGGGAAATTTGTAACGGAGCCCTGAAGGATAGCTTATTTACACAGTTGTTTATGGTTAATCAAAGTGCAGCAAACTTTCACTCTCTATGGCACTGCCGCCTTTTAGCAGTGGCTCTTTCAAGATATTGTGGGGTGGGGCATGGTGTTGGGTGTGATTCTCTATCTTTGGGAACCCCGCAATTACATCTGGCACAACTCTGCATGAAGTAACGCTTCATAAGCCTTTGTGAGACCGTGCTTTGAAGCGCCCGGGCCCTCTGTAAGTTGGCTTTTTGTCTCCCTCGTATCCCCCTTTCAACCCCCCTTCCCACCCATTGGAGACAGAAGACAGAATGCGATGTGTCGTCTTTGCTTGCCGCACAAAAGCTCAGTGCATTTGACACACCTTGGCTAGCACAAAGGATAAAAAGCGAGGCAAGGCTTGGACACGCAGGACGCCGCTGCTAGGCCCGATAAAGACGCTTCAAAAAGTCGAGCCTTGAGGAGCCAGGGCCCTCTTCTTCTCCCTCTCTTTCTTTTTTCCCAAGACCCTGCAGTGCCAGAGAAAGAAAGAAAGAAAGATTCAAATTTCAGCCTTCATATATTGCTAGGCACATATCTGAATGCAAATAGAGTTGAATAATGGTAAAATGGGATAACATGGGAATTCTGAAACACATGTGTGTATTCATGAGTGTAGATGTGTGTGTACAGAGATCAAAATTCCATTCAAGTTCAGTAAAAACTGAAATCAACCTATATTAGTCAGTCAGTGTTCATGAGGAAAACCAGGAATATTTTACTTTTTACTTTAAAGTCAGCATGAAATGAAACTTCATCCTATCTTTTTTCTAAATGCATCTTATTGATTTTATTGTGAACAATTCATCCCTGATGTTTTATATTTGAACTTTTTTGACCTTGTAATTTTTAGCCAAAATGTCAAAACTCGATCTTCCGGTGAAACGTCAGACTTCTCTGATGTATGCCAGACTTCTCCAATAATTTAGTCAGCTTAAACCACAACCCTCCACAATTGTCTGTAAGCTCACATTCATTTTTGAGTGCAACATCCTCATGTCAAAATCCATTTAACAGACAGAAAATGCCAGCGCTAAATTTTTCTTTTACACATGGATGTACATCAAAATACTGAAAAAAAAAAAAGATGTCACTACTTCCATTATATCACAACTTAAAATTTGTTGTGCATGACATGACAACATACTGTAGCACCCTGAATTCTAAAACGACTGTAAAAGTGATTTTTTTTAACAGCTCTATACAGCTCAAATTATACACGTTTTTAAATAAAGAATTAATGCAAGGGCTGTTAACAAAAATGCTGGGAATTGATCTTAACTTGTGTTGAACCTTGAATATTCCATTAATAAACATACTAAATGTTTTGAAATTAAAAAATATAAGGATCAGGTTTAGGGTACAGGATTAAAAATAAGTCAATGGAAAGTCACCACCATGATAAAAAGTGTGTTTTTTTATTGAAAGAAGGGAATTGGGAAAACATGACTGCCTCTAAAGGATGGTTAATGGGCTGCCCTTTGACTAACCTGTATTATGGACTCATAGAGCCAGTGAACCTTACACTACACTACATTGCTGGCATCGATTAGTGGGACAGAGAGAAAAACTCTATTTTACAGTAACGTTCTACCCGATCAATCTGCCTGGCCTGTCAAACTCTCTCTAAGGGGGTCCCATCCAAAGACAGAGTGACATTGCGTGCTATCACAGGCATCATGTGATTCATTATAGTCTACAATGGAAAGCTCAGTTTATCTTTGTGAATGTGTTTGTGTATATATCGATACATGCGTAGGGGAGGCCGGGGACTGCTTTTGTTAGAAATACAGGCATACTTATTGTATTATATTCTTATCAGTATTTTGTAAGTATATGTTTAAACAGTAAATGAGTATCAGGACTATGAGTATTTAGACTATCAGGAAAGAAGAAGAAAAATTAGATGAACAATCTCAAGATTTACATATTAAATGTAAGAGTTTCCTCAAAAAATAGCATTGTGTGAAGAACATACTGAAATTTAAGCTAATTTCTTAATTACAATTTCTTAAATTTCTCTTCTAAATTCAGAATTTTGGGTTCTGTCCATTGAACCATTTTGAATCCCACTGCAGATACAAAATAAATTGCAGATCTTTGGTGGAGAGAAAGATCAACAGTGAATAAATGTTGGACTGTTCCAAAACTATTGTATGACTGGTCCTACTTTATAGTAGGTGTCTTTAACTACTATGTACTAACATTTAAATTAATCATTTGATACTATGCACTTATTATTTACATGTTTTTACATTGTCCTTTTATTATTATAATTATCTGCATGTGATTTCATCAGTAATTAATTTTCTGTAATTACAGCAATAATTACACTGTTGACCTGTCCCTAACTTTACCCATATCCCACCTCAGTAGCAGCACAAATGTTTTGCAATACAACATCAACACAATAAAATACATTGTACTTTTTATTTTTTAATTTTTATTTTTTATTTTTTTAATGTAAGTACATATTAAAGTACGTTTTTGACAATTCTTTGTCTTGAAAGCTATCATCACTATGAACTGCCGTTCTATTTTTCAAAGACTCTTCTTTTGTGTTGCATGGAAAAATAGCATACAGGTTTAAAACAACAGGGTGATTTACAGAATGAGTGACATAATGAATTATAGTTTTTTATTCCTTTTAATTTAGAAACATGTTATTTCATAAGTTGATCTAACTGCTAAAAATTCAGTCAGATAAGATTACCACTTTTTTCTACTTCTAATTCCCCTCTCCCTCTTTTTCCCTGTCTTTCTCTCTGTCTGCTTCTTCTCAACTGAAACAGATGGCAATTTATGCTGAGCACAATCAGGACTATTCAGCGTTGGGTAGGCTGGTCCTCCCCACAGGAGTGAGGCCCAATCACAGTCCTAATGAACACATTGAGAGCTGTCTGCTCCAAATGAGTCCCAGTAGGAGCCGGCCCACAGGTACCCCCTGCCCGCTGGCATCACCACACACACACACACACACACGCGTACTGGCACAACACAGCACAGAGCTTCTCTAGCAGCACTTTATTCAATCAAGATTCTTATCTCCAGCTGCCAGCATTCCAAAAGTGGAAAAAACAACAATAGGGATATAAGTTACATGCATTAAGTTGTGGATTGACAGATCATATTTGTACATGGGAACACGAATTAACAAATGTGCAAACAAAAATTTCATGGGACTCATGAGTGGAACTATCACATTTTCACATGTTTTTGAGTCTCAAAGCTGCAGCTGCAGTAAAATTTTTTCCCCCCATCTTATTTATTCATTAAAATGCAGTTCACAAATAATGACTATAATGCATATCTTCTAAGCATGTTTTTAATTTCAAATTCATTAAAAATGTGTGAGTTTGGTATAATATTGTATTATTATTTCTTTGAAAGAAAATTAGAGAGGACCCCTGTAGGCCCTTGTGACTTTGTGACGAGGACAATAAGTCGCTTAAATATCAGTTAATGTGACCTTTTTATGTAAAAAAAAACCCCAAAAATGTAAAAACCTGTTAATTGGATAATGTAAATTTCCTAAATATTTAAGGGTGAATATAGTAATAGATCTAGCCTTAAATTGACACAAAACTGCTCCGAGACACATCAGGGTTGAGGATCCAAACTGAGATATTAAAGAGAAATCCATAGACGTAATCCAGTGTAGGTCCATGTAGTGGAGGCCTGGCCAGGTCCATGTATTGGAGGCAGTACTGGGGAGTGAGGCAGAACAGGGAGCCAGGGAGGAGTGGGCAGAGTAGGTGGCCAGGGCAGAGCAGAGCAGACTGGGTTGGTGGCCAGGGTGGAGCTGGTACTGATGATCCCCACTGCGGTCTGGGCAGGCAGAGGGTTTATTAACAACCTCAGTGGTTGCATCAGGAGAGACAGAAAACTCAGGGAAGACCTCCGTGTTTGGATCAGGGCAGACAGGAAACTCAGGGGCGACCTCCATGGTCGCATCAGGACAGAAAGGAAACCTGGGAACGATCTCCGTGGTTGTGTCAGGACTGGCAGAGTTCATTGACGACCTCTGTGGTCATGATAGGACAGACAGGGAACTCAAGGGCAACCTCCGAGGTTGAGACAGGAAAGGCAGGGAGCTCACGGGGCTGGAGCCAACACAGGACTGAACACTGGGGCTTGAGCATGTTCTGGAGCAGACTCATGGGCTGGAGCTGGCTCAGGAGCGGGCTCATGGGCTGGAGCGGGCTCAGGAGCGGGCTCATGGGCTGGAGCGGGCTCATGGGCTGGAGCAGGCTCAAGAGGGGACTCATGGGCTGGAGCGAGCTCAGGAGTGAACTCATAGTCTGCAGCGAGCTCAGGAGCCTCTGTAAGAGCTGAGACCGTGTGTGCAGCCCAAACACACAGAATGGCCACTGCCATTACAGGAAGTGCAGCCGCAGCCTCTAGGGTGACCAGACTTAGGACAACTGGGCTCTGAAGTGTTGAGACTACCGGGAAGCCAGCCGCTCTCACCGACATCAGCAGTGGGACTGCCAAGCTAGATGCCAGACTCACTCATATAGGGACCATCTTAATGACTTCATGAGCAACGTTCATAACGACCGGAAACTCTGGCATGGCACCCATGATGGCTGGAGACTCTGGCGTGGCGTCCACGACGACTGGAGACCCTGGCGTGATGTACATGACGGCTGGAAACTCAGGCATACCGTCCATGACAGCTGGAAACTCTGGCCTGGTATCCATGATGGCTGGAGACTCAAGTGTGGCATCCTTGATGGCTGGAGACTCTGGCGTGGTGTCCATGATGTGAAGAGGCTCTGGCATGGCAGCAATGTTGTGAAGAGGCTCAGGTCTTGGGAACACCGGACTGGAAAGCGCTGAGTGCACAGGACTTGCCACCATCAAAGCTGGAAGTGCTGGAGATTGTGATGGGCCAAGCTCTGTGGCCACCGGAGCTTGATGCATACCCCCACCCCCCAAAAAAACAAAAACATTTTTAGGGGAAGCATCCTCCTCGACCTCCCCGACAGTGAAGGAGGACCTATTCAACAGCAGGGCATAGTCCATAACTTGTGCTAAGGTCAGGTCATTTTTCCCTCTTGGCATGAGTGATCTTATAGGTTTGTTTAACCCATGACAATAAAAGACCTTCAAAACTGCATCACTCCAATTTACACTGTTAGCATAAGCACAGACCTGGGCAGTGTAACCCTCAATGGTACAGGTACCTTGACGAAGGAATAGAATTTCTTCTGCTGGATCTATGTTTGGTGAAGTCTTCTGTCACAAAACTGCTCCGAGAAACAAGGTTAAGGATCCAAACACTGATATTTATTAAAGGGTAATCCAAAAACGTAATCCAAACAGGCAAAAGGTCAAAAGGACAGGGTAAACAGTCCAAACAATAAGAGTTGGGGGCTAAGGGGCTGTTTACACGACTTTTTATGCATTTTGGCTATTAGTTTACATGACAACAACGTTTTGGGTGCCTGAAAATGGGAAAAACTACGGGTTTCAAAGTGCACGTTTTTGAAAACGGTCTGCGTGTAAACAACAAAAACACGATCTCTGAAGACGATGCCGTCATGCACATGCGTATTACGTGTTTAATCTATAGTGTTTCATCGCCATTTAATGGCCTGGCAGCAGAATACAGGGTTTTTAGTCGTTTTCGCAGATCTGTGTTAATGGGTATTTTTTTGACAATGGTGTCGTCTGTACATGTAAAACTCACCCCGGATTTCCACCAACTGCGGAATGGCTGCGGATTGGCTCCGCTGCGTGTCGGATCCGTGCTCTGCTGTCCTTCAATACCCACCAGGTCCGGATTTGTTGCGGAACGGCTGAGGCCAGGACTAACAGCTGAAGTCACGAGGACCCACGAGATCTCGCGAATTCACGTATGATCGCGCGATATAAGTGCTGAATTGCTGCGGAGCTCTCCGGCATCCGGCAAAAATAGAAGCTCTGCGTATCTGCTCCGGAGGGCTGCGGATCGTCGGAGTCAGAACACAGCCGTTCCGCAGTCAGTGAAAATACACACATTGACTTTAATGGAAACCTATTGACTCTGCCACCGTTCCGGAGCGGATCCGCAGCCGTTCCGCAGTTGGTGGAAATTAGGGGTAAAAGGAAAAACTTCTCCGTTTTAAGCATATCGTTGTTGTGTAAACGTGCCCTAAGGCACAGGCAAACAGAAATCTGGGACAACAGACCGAAGATCAAAACCAAGACACGGGAAACCATAATACAAGGGCTCAGAAATGCAGTAGCCTACAGACACATAAAAGACTTTGCAAAGAATGACTGAGTTAACTAGGTTTATATAGGCTGGGCTTAACAAGATAAATTAGACACGACTGTAAGCAATCAGGCATGAATAGTCCAGGCAAAGGGTTCTTGGAAATGTAGTCCATGTAGGAAGTTACAATGGTCTGGGGAGGAGTACCCTCTGGTGGATATGCAGGGCACTCTAACTGGTGATCGTGACAAATTTCAAATACTGTTAAACGGTTTTAAAGTGAAAACCCATAAACTGTCAAATTAAAAATTATTCTGGCTCTATTCTTTTTTCTGGAAAATTTCTAAATCATATGAAACCAACATGAATACAAAGAACTTGATAAATGTTGTAAAGTAGATTTTCCAATTTTTTTATTACATTCTTGTTCATCATTGACCCATTTACAGTTACTCTGTTACTCTAGGTTTTACTCAATCTTAGCATGTTGACTTGCTCTCTACCTGTGTTCCATATGCATAGGGTGGTGGGTGGGCAAAATGGCAAAAATATCAAATCACTATTTTTTTCAGAAAAATCACGATTCATGATTTTATCACAATTCTTTTTCATGTTGGTTTTAACATGAAAAAGAATTCATAGCCCCCCCCCCCCCCCCAAAAAAAACATCTTTTTTTTTTTTCAAGTTGTTTTAAACCTGAATGAGTTTCTTTCTTCTTTTGAACATACAAGTTATTTTGAAGAATGTGGGTAACCAATCAGTTGTTGGTCCCCAGTGACTTCTAGTAGCCTATTTTTTTTTCCTACTATAGAAGTCAATTGGGACCAGCAACTGTTTTGTATCCCACATTCTTCAAAATATATGTTTTTGTGTTCAGCACAAGAAAGAAATGAATACAGGTTCGGAACAACATTAGAGTGAGTAAATAATGACAGAATATTTGGGTGAACTATCCCTTTATGATCATGTTTACTATTAGGCTGCTGTCACTTTAAGACCTACTGGCATCTAATATACAGACACTCATCCGATTTTCTCCAAACTGTTTAATTTCACTTTAGACATAACCAAGTGTTTTTATGTAAACATTGTGTGTATTTCACAGTATTCGGGCAATCAGATGTGAAAGATAACAGTCCAGTCATCAGGCGCAGTTTGACAGGCTATTAGTGTACGCGCGCTTCAGGTGTATGCACTCAGAAAAAGCGCATGTTTATGTTTATGAAATGTTTAACCAAGAAGGCTTTAAAGCACATGCAAATAATGAACAAATAACTGCAGTGTCCCGTGAGTGTAGCTCTAATGCTGTGTTAACATGTGATGTGAATGTACGTCGAGTTGTATAGTACAGGCGCCAGAACTACAACTGATAGAATGCACTTTAGCACGATACTACGATATTTCTTCAAAAGCAGATCGTGGAGACATTTTAATCATTAACAATCAAAAATTGCTGATATCACACACCCCTATATGCTAGTACTGTATGAATTGGAAATTCATGTGGTCGGTCTCTGGTGCAGACACACTTTTTCCATCTGTCAGTCTGGCTCCATGTATGTCTGTGTGTGTGGGATGCTTTGCCTTTCTTGTGCTCTTTTGACTCGCCAATTTATTTCACCGCATACACGGACTTCAACAAGAAGAAACTCCCTCCAACATGCAGAAACACAAAGACAGGAGAGCAGATCCCACACAGAGTGGTCGAGATCCCTCACACATCAATCACTCCTACACATTTGCCTCTTCTTGTGCGTCCATCACAGAGGTTGACGGGAGTACTGCCCCTCGCTCTACCCCAATCTGCACCTGAAGAGCTTGTGGGTAAAGCCTGGTGCCTTCTGTCGCATGTCAAAACCCCACTGGGCCTGCAGGACTGAGGAAGTGCAAATATCCTCTAATGGCCTTGATGCAGATGGATGCGTCCATGACAATAGCCCCCGTGCTGGCACTTTTTGTCAGCAGTCAGTAGAAAGTCCATCACAATGACTCAGCATAATTATGCATGCAGGGAGGTGTCTTTCTCATGCTAAAGGCCGCCGAGAATGGACGTCTCATTTCGGCAGGCCTTTTTCTCTTAACATGTCTTAGAAGTCTTAAAGGGACTTCTGTTGGGACAATGAGTGTATAATTGGATAGAGGGGTCATTTTTGGGCTTACCCATCGACTAACATCTTGGTTGATGAATGGTGCTTTGCATTTTTTTTCAAAGATTGACAAGGTGCCACTGTAAAGGTGGATGAGTCGGGCAAGTTGGCGACTGACGTTGTGCGGCACTGTACCATTTAATAGCTTCCCCTTTGGTCCCCTGAACATAAAGGTTTCGCTCCAACCAGAGGTTACGTAATGAAAATCACACCTGTCTTTGTGTGGCATTTCTGTTCAAATAGCGGCGTAAATGGGATCCTCCTGACTCACAGCAGGGTTGTGCGCTTGTGTCTTCAGCCGGCCAGGCTTCATGGTGCCCTGTAGAGTGTGGTCAGTGCAGTCGCGTGTTTTCGCAGTAATATAAAACCAGGAAGCCTTTGAAACCTAATGAAAGCCTCTAGAGAAGGAGGTTGGCGGTCCTGCGTCACTAGGACACTCGGAGTGTTTTGTTCAGACTCCCCGTGGTAGGTCAAAGACTTGGACACTTGGACCTTCTGCAGCTGCGGGGTCCGTACTGGTCTTCTTGTGAGCAGCCCACGGGACCAGTGCTTAACGCTGATCCTAACCAAAGCTGCAGGACTGATTGATTTGTAATTTATTACAACAGATGAATGCATGTCTGTACACTTCATTAATGATCTCTGATTTTTATTATGAAAGCCTGTGACTTAATATCCTGCAAATGTGACTTAGTTTCTCCTAAATGAGACTTTATAGCTTACAATTATGATTTTTATATCTCATAGTATGACTTTATATAATGTGACTTTGTCTTTAATGACTTTATTTCCCACAATGTTACTTTATATCTCAAAATGTCACTTAATCTTTATTCATTTTTATTTATTTATGCTAAGGTGGAAAATGGCTTCCACAGTTTATTAATCCATTGAAAAATAAAGAAGTAAGAGAGTATCATTTTTCACAGAGTTTCTGGCAATTTTGTAAACACTGTTGCTACATGTGTGAAAGAGGAGCAGCGTGTTCTGGTCTTGATTAGAGGTCCAGCAGTCGAAGCAGAAAGGGAAGATTACAAAACACCTCTCTTGCACTTTCAGATAGGCTTAGCATTTACAAGCTAACAAGATGGCACACACTGTGGTATTCACACACATAATAAGGATGCTGTTGTATTTGTTATAAAAAAAAAAAAAAAAGGAGGACCAGGGACGATGCTGGGCCAATTTTGTCTTTGAACAGTGGAAAATCCAATCTCGTGTTATTTTGACACACTTCCAAAGTTTATGGATTTTCCTGTGTGGTAAAATTGGGTATAAAAGATTTTAGTGGCACACCTTGTGTGAAACAAATGTTGCAATGTTTGCACAATGCCGGTGTCCTCATGTGAGGTCTGGCCTCAGGTGGTAACTTCTGAGAACTGCATCATTAAGCTACTGTAAATTAAAAGCTGACTGTGTTTTTTCCTGTACTTGTCGTGAAATTTTTCTTTCACTGTCATTTTGCTGTTTAATCATAGTGAAATAAGATGATGGTTCAGTTAACGACAAACACAATTGAATTAGTTAATTTATAACATTAACAGATGCATATGTTTCATGCAACAATATTATGTGCATTAAAAGTTAAAATATTAAAAATATGAATGAGAATTGTAATTAGAAGGTGTCAAATTTATGTATTCGACTGGAAGACCAGCCACCAGTCATTATTTTTCCAAGCACCCATTGATCTTTTCATGCTTATCTTTTGCGAAATTCTCCTGATTTTTCCAAGACATTCTGTCAGATTAAAACCGGCTGCCTCCGGTTATTTGGAGACCCACAGGTATCCATGTTGATGATGGAGGCCTGCAGGCCTGATCTCTCCATATCTATGCGAATATTGATGGGAAAAGGCTCTGGTGAAGTCTAGGCACTGACTTTATCTTATCACTTTATCATACTCTGCATGGGAGCTGCATGCTGCTATAAGTGCTGCCAGTCTCCTTTAGTTTCATCAAGAAACATTATGCATTGCCCTTATGGGTTTTTAAATGTACACATGAATAAAATGTAACACTTATCAAGGTTTTCTTCGACTATATTTAAAAACACACACACACACACACACACATGCCATAACCTGGTCTGTAGTCCAGACAGTAAATCTGGGTCAGTCTAACCCCATCTAACCCCCTGCTTCTTCCTTTAGCCTCTTTGTCTCCCTTTAACCCTTCTACCCCAGCATGATCATTTCTTATCATGTATTTATTTGTTTAATCCACCCCTCCCCCCGACAACTCGGCCGCCCACTCCATCCCCGCCCCCCAAACCCAACCCAGGAAAGCCCAGAGATGCTGCACAATTGGCGGATGTCTCCTCGCCAGCCTCGGAATTCCATCCGGACGTGATCATGCTCCCTTCATCTCTCTCTGTCCCTCACAGGCTCAGATGTGGCCATCCTGCCCCAGTCGTGCACACACATTATAAATAATGAATGCATTAGCATGCGTGTCTTTTTAGGGATGTGTATGCTGGGGTGGGGGGAGGGTTTATTCCTTAATTCATTATTAATCTACTTCGTGAGCTAAAAGGAGTCTGCCTGCTGCCTGTGCCTGTAGGCCTCGGCTAAACCCCACTTTAGGGGGTCTGGCTTGCTGCAGCCTAAACATCCCCCCCTTCTTTTCACTATCCTCATCGTCCAGCTAAAACCAATCCTTACCCCCTGTCCCATCCCACTCATTCCACCCGGTTTCCTCTTATTCTTCAATCTGGTGCTCATCTAGTTGTATTTAAGTAGCTTTTGATAGGAACAGGTACTGATTGTTTGGGAGACAGCAGGCTGATTTGGCAGAGGAGGGGCTACCTAGATACAGCGTCTGCGTTTCAGCTTTCTATCCTACAGTCTAGAGTTGTTTTTTTTTGGTTGTTGTTGTTGTTAAAGCTGAACTGATAGCCGGAAGCCTATTGACTTTGAAGTCGCTGTTAGTGCCATTTGGTTTGAATGAGGGGATGGGGGCGGGGTTATCTGATGGTTAGAGGGCTCACAAACCCTCTGTTTTGATCACAGAGGTATGATGTCCCATATATGGGGGGTGCATGAGGATACATGCTATTTTTAGGCTTGATTACAGCACAATTATACAGCATATCTTGGTGTTGTGATGCTGGAATAATGAAATGAATGAGCACTTGCCTGAAGCAAGTCAGTGTGTGAATGTGTCGGCATGATTGTAATCATAGATTGGATTAAGACAGTGTATCTCAATTGTACAAAATGGTATTCTACAAATTGTATTGATGTTTTACACTGATAATGCATTCAGGATATGCTTTCTGACTGTGTGTGTGTATGTGTGTGTGTTTGTGTGTGTGTCCTCCTCTCATGCCACTAGGGTGCACTGCTTGCTATGAGCCATGTCCAATCATAGCGCCCCATCACATATCTATAGTTAGAGGGATAGAAAATGTGCAGTCACACACATCCAGTCACTTTGTAGCATGTACATAATTTCTGTTCATGCAAACATGCATACTCCTCCTCCTTGCGCCCAGAAACCAGATATCAGCTTCCCTTTGTCACCTAAAATGTACATACATAATCACGTTTCCTTGAAACACCATGATACTCAATATAAATGACCCAGATAACAAAAATGTCAAAATGAGACAAATATCACAGTGTGAGCTATACTTTCATTCTTGCATGTATTTTTGTCTTTCTCTTTGCTTTTTCTGTCTCTTTCTCTTCTCTCTTGCCATGTGTGCTTTGGGAGAGAGCGCCATACTGAAGGGAAAATATTCCAAAGTGAAGCATTGCTTCCTTGAAAAGCAACAGTGCATATCTTTCTTTTGTGCAGGGGATTCTCTTTCAACTTTGCCTAATGTGTCACTCTCTCACTCACAAGTAAGAGCGTCCTTTGATCTTTAGCAGTTTTCGTTGCGTTATAGCATGGTTGTGCTGCTGCCAGACTGCTTGCTGCATTATCACTTAAATTGTCTTGTCTGATCAAATACTCTGCTACCTTAATCCTATAGATTATTGACAAAATAGAAAGGCGCATCATCATAAACAGTAACTTACAATATCAAATATAGATGTTGTGCTAAATACGCAAAATATGCTTTAAGCGTTAAATTATTTTACAAGCATAAAATGTCATATATGAAAATTGGATTCGGGTGTATTATCAAATATCCTGAGTGACTGACTTTAAATTAAAAAAAATCCCAAACCATCTTTATATAGATGAGTGAATGCAGCTAAAAGAAAATAAACTGATTAAGATAATATTAGCTGGCATATTCTGAGGCAAAATCTTTCATGGAAAATAATAACATCCCAAATAGGAAAAAATGGCATGTGTGTGTGTCTGTGCTTTCTTTATTTGATGAACATACATATGACAGATTTCCCCCCTCATGATCTTAAAAACTTAAAAACCTTTTGATCTAAAGGCTTAAGCTTAAATGTTTAAATGTCTAATATTGGTTTGGTAGGCAAATATAAATTATGCTTATTAAAAAAAACAAAAAAAAAAAAACGAATTTGTTTATTTAAAATCTAGTTTTAACTAAAAAACACGTGAACCACATCAATAATGTTGAAAAATATACCACACCTCATTAAACTGATTGAGAAAATGTTGAGACAACCTAAAGTAGACAAAGGTGACTTTTAAGAATCTAAAATAAAAAATAAAGTTTTGATGACTTTACTACTAATCAGATTTGTGGAAAATAGTAATTAATATACGTAGGCAAGTGTCCAACATTTTTGTCTGGTAGTGTAGTTTTTGTTTAACAGTATTAGGTGTAGCCTAGCAGTAGCTCGCTCCTTTCCCATTGAGAGCCAGGTTGCTTTTGCTGAGCCTTTGGAATGTGCTCAGTACTATGTTTGGGTCTGGTGATCTTCACTGCGGGTGTCGAGGGCAGCGGCAGGAACCACACTGTGCCTATGAACTCTATTCAACTCTGAAATGCCTATGCCTAGGCAGGAAATTGAAATATTGGGTTGTATGTTCAGGCCAATGGCCATCTATCATGACATGTTGGCTCAAGGAGAGCAGCTCCATAGATCAGCGATAGGCTGCGAAGTCTACAGGTTAAGAGGTAAAAAGACGAGAAGAGGGTGCCTTGCGGGGGTCCAGTTCTAAACTCCTACAATCCTTTCACCTCAAAGAAAGAAAAAAGAAAAAGAAAAAAGGGCCCCTCTTTCACTGATCCAGCAGTGGAGGGGGCATGAGTCATGGATAGCAAATCTGTAGTATTTCTTTTTGTAACTCAGAAGAGCCATTGGCAAGAAGTTAGGCAAGGCCAATGTCAACTCTCTCTCTCAATAACCAACTCTTGGTGATTCTATAGCCATCTCTTGCCTTACGTGAGAGACTGACCATTCATTTTCTCAGCTTTGATTTTTCCAGGGATTTTTCCCCAACTCTCCCCATGGCTTGGTTCTCACACTTGCATTCACATCTACGGACAATTTAGCATCTCCAGTTCACAGATACAGCATGTTTTTGGATTGTGGGGGAAACCGGAGCACCCAGAGGAAATCCACACAGACACAAGGAGAACATGCGCACTCCACAAAGAAAGGACTCCTGGCACAAACCGGGGACCTTCTTGCTGTGAGGCGACACTACTACCCACTGCCGCCTCAATGTCAACTACAAACACTCAAAATGAAACACCAGGGGCCGGTTGCATAAACTGCTAAGACAAGTTAGGCATCAATATTTTTCTTTAAGACTGTTCATAACATTTTTAAGTCAATTACATAAAAACATATAGATTTGTCTAATTTGAATACGAAAAGTAAGACTGATTACCCCCAAACGAACTGCTTAGTGCATAGTTCTAAAGACACAGTCTTAACATAATGGCTATGTTTCTGCTATACTGGCCCCTGGATTAACACTTGACACTAGTGATTTCAAAAATCCACACTGCCCGTTCAAATACCATGGCTAAAACGACATGGATCAACACAAAATGTATGTAGGGGAGACCAAGGAGTTGACATTAAAGGTACATTGATCGTGTTAGTGACCAGTCATTTACCGAGCTTGATGAATGATGATCCGAAAATAAGTTATCTGAATAGCTGAACATCAGTTTATAAATAAAATGTACGATTTAAATTGTTACTACTTTTAGTTATTGTTTTGGAATCAATGTAAAAATGCTTAAAAACACTAACTTGAGATTTATACTTAGTGATAATAAATAGAAAATTATTTACATATGTAAAAATACAAAATATAATCTTTTTCTTCCTTTTTTGTTGTAAAGTAATGTTTATTTAACCAGAAAAATGTGACAACCTTTAGTGTATTTACAATTGATTTGAACACATAAAAAAAAAAAAAAACTAAGAGGACTTTGCCTCCTCATTTATATATACCATTTTAAATTAAATGTTTGAAATGAAATAGGGGATGACAATAATAATTTAGAACATACATACGTTTTCATCAGGTTAACAATTGACATTAATTTACACTACTTTTAATTTGTAGCAGACAAAGATGGTAATAAAATATAAAAACGTGAAAGCACTAGCTAAATAAATAATGTAATGAATTAATTAGTTACTTAATTAATTACAAACAAACCAAAAACAACAACAACAACAACAACAACCTCACTTACTAGAAACTTACAACAAAATCTGTAATACTCCTCTGTCTCTCTGTAGTCTTAGATTTTTGTAGGCTAGCCTACAGATTAATAATCCACTGTAGTCAGCAAACTTTCTACAGGATGAATGGGGAACATTTAAGAAAGGCCGTTTGATAAAGATTACTTGCATTAAAGATTTCCTGTAGGATAAATGCATGTGACTCCATTAAGATGTGCGATTGGATCATTCTGTGATTATATAAAAGTAAATGGCCGACGAACGGCGAAGCAGGATGTTGAATATCACTTTAAATTTTTCAAAACATTAAACCCGACAGATTTGTTTACGAATTTCTCAGTAATGACCGCTCGCGTGACCTTATAGAGCAGTGCTTGTCAAGCGAGCTGAACAAAATGACTCCCAATTAGTGATCTTGAAACGACTTAAGGTATACTCACACAGGAAATGACATCAACGGGTCAAAACTAAAAATATGTCGTGGGGCGGACGGTGTGGGACGCCCTGAATCTGTTCTGTACTGGATGCTTCGAGGCAGGTTTCTATAGTTTTGGGAGGTGGATGTTAAGGACCAGAGCTGAGTGAGCGCTTCTCAACCATCACTTTCATCCTCTGCAAGTTCAGCGCAGACGACACACTTTCTCTGTGACGCCGGTACGCACCAATGTCAGTTTGCACGCGGGGCACAAATAAACTGTCGCACTCTTTACTCTGGGCATAGATATTCTGTAACATTGTCTTCAACAAAATATATGCGTTCCTGTTGGGGAATTGTGTTAGAGGGGTTAAAAGAGCCGGTAGGCTGTCGCAGGTTCAGCTGTCTGGGAGAGAGAGAGAGAGAGAGAGAGAGAGAGAGAGAAGACAAACACCACAGACAGTGGATGCTGGAGTGTTGAACTTGACAGTTGGTGGAAACGTCGTTATATGTGGGTATGATTGTGTACAGCACATTTTATTGTGAACGCACTTTATGTAGCGAGATGATCCGAAGAAGATGCACCTGCAGCGATTCGCGCTATTAAGTGTTAATAAGGCGCATCCATGTTTGAGCTTATGCATCACTGTGACGAGAGCGAATTAGGAGCCAAAGCGTATATGGTCATGTGTTTTTGTTGTTGTTGGGATTACACGTAGATCTGTGACGTGCCTTCGAAATGTTTGTCCCGCTGGGGTACATGTGATGTTATTACAATATGTTGCATGATTATATATTATATGCAGTAGGCTATTATATGCGTGTGCCACATATTATATGCTTTGTGCCATTAGATATGAAACACTGAGTTAATTTTACATATTAGAATCCATTTAGAGGATGCTAGGGATAGTTTGTTTATTTATTTGTTTATTTTAACTACAGTAAGCATTGTCCAGGTTTTTTTTTTTTTTTTTTGTATAAGCACATAGCCTACCTTATAGTCTTATATATATGTATATATATGTGTGTGTGTGTGTGTGTGTATATGTATGTATGTGTGTTTCCATAATTACCAACCAACAAAAAAGGGTTTTCACACATTTGTCCCTAGCAGGGCATGTTGTCACTTTATGGGGTAAGTTTCATAATGTGAACTATAGTGTTTTTCAAAAAATGTAAACAGTAAAACAGTTATGAAACATAAAAGTGTTTATGAAATGACAAAATTATAACCAAACCATTGTTTTTGACCAACATACGTTGTAATTTATTAATATTTATACAAAACACAACTTGCCCCAGTTCTTTTTTAAATGTTTAACAACACTTTAAAGTTATGTAATGAAAATTCACCATATCTGTTTTCCAAATGCACCTTATATATCTTAGATAGATAGATAGATGAATCCATGCGTGTTCATGTTAATTATTATTTTTTTCTCATAATTTTTTATTTAAAATGACACAACTTGATTTCTCTCTAGTGATGTATATTTTCTTTTCCCAGTAAGCCATTACAAGAAAAGATCTGTCGCTACTTTGGTTTATTTGTGACTTAAACCTTTTGGTTAAATTGAGCTTTTATTAATTTTTTCTTTTATTATTTTTTACATCTGCTCTATGAAGTATGCTCATCTTCTCTTGCAGAGAGTGTCTATTTCGAGGCAGTGTCCTGCCAGGTCTTCAGTGTTGAGCTGCAGTTTAAACCTGCCGTCTGTTGCCTGTCTGTCTGGAGTGATAACTGTATTATTCATGCTTGCGTGTAGACAGCTCTGTTAATCTCCTGCCACGCAATAGTGCTTCCATCAGCCACGTTCCTCCCGAGAGTGCGTTCGCGTGTGTGTGTATGAGGGTGTATGTAAGATTCAGAGGTCAGCGCAGGCTGGTGTGGTGTCTTAGTGGTGCGTGCAGCAGAGCCAGGCCTTTGAGGTCTCAGTAATTAGCTGGGTGGGGGCATTCAGCATGGCCATATATTCACCATGCTGAAAGGGTGCGGGCGGGGGGTCTATTGACGGCTGACAGGTGCAGCAGCGGAAGGCGTCAGGAGTTTGGGGAATCGAAACCAGAGCTGCAGTCTAGTAGAACCGTCTCCGGCCCCTAGGTTACCCCCCGCCCCCCTTCCTGGGGGTCAAAATTGAAAGCAAGTTCAAGACCCTTTTCCTGCCCCATTTTGCTGTGCACTAGGTCTGCTGTGTGTTTTTTGATTGAGTGTGGAGGGTTGACACAATGCAAGCATGATTGGTGCTGTTAGCTTATTGTTTGCTCTCATTTAGGTTCTGACAACATTTGTACTGTAGTACATGAAATTCTTAGTCAAAATGCCCATTCCTATTTCACAGTACATGAGACCAAAATTGGACTCTTGTTTTACATTTTTTGACAAAGTCTGTACTCTAGTCTAGACACTCATAAGTCTATAAAGGCTATCGCTTTTTTAGCATTTCACACGTTGTTTTTCACTCTGGTTTCTTGTAGTGCTATTTCGTTCCACCATAAAAATGATTCTCATTGCATTTTTAAAGGTTATATTTTTGTCCTTTTGCTTTTCAAAGAGCAGTGTAGAGATGACAGAAGCCGGGACTTGAACCGGGTCGCCCGAACTGCTGCTTTATGTGTTCTATGGCTCTATATGGCTCTAACAGTTAGCTTTTTTCATGGGTGCTATAGGCAAATATACAAAGGAAAATACATTTATGTTAAAAAAATAAATAGCTTTTTGGTCTTGTTCCAAATTGTACACTTGATTTGTACTTGCATTGGCTGATGCATGTCATGACTCATAAGCACCTGCCTTTTTGTGTTTGCTATCCACCCTCAATGAGTCCTTTTGGTGTGTACTGTACACTGAGGAGAACTGCAGGTCATCATTTGGGACAGAGCCTTACTAGTTGATGCAGTGCAGAAAAGTGTTCAAGCAGTGCACATCCCTACTGTGAAGCATGTACCAGTCCAGTTATATATATTTTTTTACACAGCCGGTCCAGCCTGAACTGCTTAATCTTAGTTACAGCCATTACAAATCCTGCTGTCTTAGTGTGAGAGCCAGACAGAAGGCTTTCTCTGAAAGCTTTGGTTTTATTTAGCATTCCTCAGAGGTTTATGGGCAGGTGTTTAAAATTAAGAGCAGGATATTTATTGGAAACTTTCGGAAGGCACACAACTTTTTCTTTTGCTTACCTTCAATTAGACACATACTCAACAGACATATGAAGCGCAGGCCGTTGCACACATAGACTCCTCACCCTGCACATTGTAGAACAACTGAACAAACTGATAAAATGCTAACTCCTGTCATTTTCCCCACACTCTAACCATTAGCTCAGGCCAGTGTGTTCTGTAGGGAGAGGTTAGGAGTGTATTTTTGACCTGTAATTATCAGGGCTTAGCTGCACCGTTGATACTTTGCACAAATCAAGGTGCAGCGCTGCAGCTCTAGAGCCCTGCGCCAGGTCCTGATTGCAAGTTACTGGGCTTGGAATATCAAATGCTAGAGGAGAAATGTAAAATCCCAGTTAAAACCTGGAGCCTTAAAGAGCCATGAAGTGCTTGTAATGAGGAAAGTGATGGGGTTTGGGTGTGCTGAGCACACAGTCACATGGAGGATGTCTTTGAGTGAGAGCCTCTGTGACATTTGTCCTCCCTAATCCAGGATTTATAGAGGACTCAGAAAATTTAACAAGGTTAAACCAGTAGGCAGGTTAGCAAAGCATAACGGAAGCATTGACAAAAACTAGTAGGCACTAGACAACCTGTGACTTCAAGTGAATTTCAAGTGAAACTAATGTGCTCTTATGGCAATTTGTAATTTTTTTACGTTTTGGTGAATTGGTGGCAACAATTTATATGAAATTGTACAATCTCATTTGTTCATTTATGTATGATCTGCTTACAGCCCATTGGCGATTAGGTTTAGGGGTGGGATTTGGAGTATACCTTCATGCTTTAAAATAAACAAAAAAACAAAGCTGACAAAAAAACTAAATTTTCATACCAATCAAATCAAACAAATTCGCATTTCGCACCCAATTCACCAAAATATAGAATAGTTAAGTTTTCCTCATGAGTTTTCCTTGTGTTAAGTGAAACAGTAGCCTACATTGATACTGTCCTATACGCTTCCTGAAATTATGAACTTATCTTTGTTTTTATGCCCTGTTAGTGATTTGTACGACCGCTACACTAATGGCTGTATTTTGCAGAGCCTAATAAGTCAAAAATGCATCTGCCCTGGAAAAGCTGAATAATGCCAGATATTAATGGAGCTGGGCCCTGAATGATTCCCGGGTTGGCGTGGCAGTTAAACGCATTCCAGGTTTTGTGGAGGCCATTATTCCTGCTCCTTAATCACCACCTCTGCTTTTATTACCCCCAAAGCCTTACTGTGTGGCTCGGGGAAACCACATGTGGGCACAGGCCAGGAAATGTCGAGCAGACAAGAAAATGTCTTCCTTTCCCCTTAAAAGTAATAGCCTTAACCAAACACCAAAGGCAGTCTGTTCTTAACCAGATTTTGTTGTCTATAACCGTTTATGAGATTTTGGATGCAGTACTGGATGGATGGTTGAATATTGTTTTTCAGAATGATTTTGTTGGACATTTAGAAGTACAAATGATTCTTGGAAGTTTTGTTTAGACGACTTAGTTTTCCTGTCACTTATGGTTGTGTTGGGAGAGCTGAAAACCTTTCATAAGTCTGTAAATTGCTTTTTTAAATAGTATTTTAACTTGTTACTCACCATGAAAATAGCCTGAGGAAAGAAGCTGACATGGCATTAAAACATAAGTCAGTATCATACAAGTCAGTGCTTCTCAACTCACCTCCTGAACGTTTTAGATGTCTCTCTATTTAACAAGCTGATTAGTTGAAATAGGCTACGTGTTTTAAATAGCGGGACTTTCTGGAAGGTGGGTCCCTAGGATTGGAGTTGAGAAACGCTGATATGTATTCACTTATTAGCAATTTTGTTTGAGTAATAGACTTTTAAGGAAGGTTGTTTGACTATGGCTCTTCATCATTATAATCATTTAAATCACTGCAGAAGAGAAGTTACAGCAGGTATCTACAATTATGCATTCTGAATGGGGAATCATGTTGAAATATGATGATACTTGCAGGTTAGGATTCACTCATTTGGACGTCAGTATTGATTCAATTGTTTATGTAGAGTTTTTACATTTAGATTACCTTTGCTGTCCTTTGCTAAAGTTTGAAAACAGAAATAATTTTTTGTTCATTTAAATATCAATGTTATGAACATCCATTTTTTTATACCGTACTTCATCATAATAATTTCGTACACTATCTCGTTGTGATGCCCAAATTCATTTGTAGCATTTAAAACAATATTTTATGTACACAAACTAATCATTTTAATAACAGGAATTTATCAGCAATATCATGAACACAATTCTCTGCTTATTGGTCAGCCAGAATTTTAATAACAGTGCATCCCTACTCGCAGTTTTTTTTATTGGCGCTCAGAGTAATGTGAAGCTGAAGTTTATGTAAGTGACGTAAACTATTCAAATTACACTAACTAAACAAAACATGAACATTTACTCAGACTATTATCATGATTTTTTTCTGCAGAGCTCCATGTGGTGAAACATATTTGGAATATTCCTTGCATATGGAATGTTCCCCAGAGACAGCTTTATTTAACCCCATTTTTATAGGGATGACAATGTATTTTAGAATAACAATAATGCGTACTTCCTCTGCCGCTCAGAAATATCTTCAGTCGATAAAGTTTCTTAATTCACCTACCAGTGGCAGGTGTGGCAAAAAGTTAATTTTGGACCTTAGCTGCATGTTATCACAGCTCACATCCTTAGGAGAGGAGCAGTGCTTCAGTCTTGGATTAATGAGGGAGGTCTCATCCCTGACACGGTCCATCCATCAGTTCCCTCCAAAGCCTTCTCCTTTAGGGACAGCAGAGTGGGGGGTATAGATGATGAAGAGGACTAATTAAGCCGCCATGATGCTTTGTTTTATTATGGGCTCAGTTTGAAATTTTCAATAAATCTTATTAGCATAGGAGGTGCTCGGAGACGTCTGACTGAAGGTGTGAAGTGGGTCTGCTGTTTACACTGAGGCTAACAGCTGCACACTTGCGAGGGCTGTAAAAAGCATACGCTGCGCTGGTGTCGCTGTCGACACACTGTTGGTTGATGCCATAATTCATGTGTGTCGTCCATGAGATGCTGTGTGAGAGGGAGGGGAGTAGGTGAGTTTTTTAAGCTCCTCCTGTTTACTCACTGCCTGATGGCCCCCTGTAGAGAGCAACAGCAATTATCACCTTGGAGGAATGTGGGAGCCTTGTGTTAAATTCCCTTTGACCCTTAAGTAGAGGAGGTCAGGAGGTGGTGATCCCCCCAGGGAACAGCAGGCACTGAGGGGTGGGGGGACGCCATGGATGGGTGCATTTGGGGCTTTTTCTCATGGTCAGGGAAACTTGAGTCTGACATTGCTTTACAGCTGCAGATCAACAAAGTGGGTTGGCTCTTGTTCCCCAATCCTCAAATAGGATTTTAATGGTGCATTTGCCATGCAATGGCTTAGTTTGATTGCATCAGGACTAGCTTCATACTTCGAGGACAGGCAGTCAGGTTAGTGTATCCATCGGGATGAACTTGGAGACTTGCATCCTTCATAGACTCAAAACACCTGAAGTCAAAGCTTATACATAAAACAGAAGCCAAAGTCAATCTTTTCACTTTCTTTAGACTCCTCATTCCTAAAATGAACCCTTATTCCCTGTTTACACCTGGTATTAAGATGAGTTTTGGTCAATCCGATCACAAGTGAACGATGCAAAATACGGGTGTAAAAGGGGTCTAAAACTTTTAAGCTTGTCCACTTTCGACCACTTCCAGAGGTAGTCGAAAACGCATTCGAACAACCACATAAGACTGCCTACTGATTTGCGTAAATATTATGGAAAGCGTGCTAGCCGGACGGGATTTAAACTTTGTCGGCTGAAGACCCAAGTTTGGTTTGAAGACAAAAACGCACCGAGCACAACGTTCCCTCACCATTCCTGATTTGTAATAAGCACTCACAACGTTCGGCGTCATCTTGTGGCTAAAAGGCAGATAGGTACCAGGCATCTTGATGCATCTTGTAAACATGGCCTTAGTTAAAGGGTTAAAGGAATAATTCACCCAAAAATGAACATTCTGTAATCATGTAATCATTCTGTATCATATTCATGTCATTCCAAACCAAAGATATTTTAAAGAGTGTGTTTTTATCCATATAATGAAAGTCAAGGACATACAAATAAACTTTAATTGAATGAACAAAAAAAAGAGACATTTTTCAAAATATCTTCCTTTGTGTTCCACAGAATAGAGAGAGTCTTACAGGTTTGGAGCAACAATGAGGGTTTCATTTTTGAGTGAACTATTCCCTTTTAAACAGTTCAACATGTGGCGATAAACTGCAAGTCATTATTTTAGTTTTAAATTTAGAGACCCTCCCCTTGAAATCTGATCCAACATGTGGTCACATTTGAGATGCATCATGCATGTAAATACCTAGTATAAACTGTAATATGTCTTGGTTGACCACTGTGACCAGATCACCCGAGACAGATTGTTAATGCCAAGCGTAAACGGGGCCTATGATGTTTGTTTGTGTCAAGCTGTGTTGTGATTGCTTTTATAAATCACAGCTTAACAAGTAAGGCACACCACATCATGAAGACTAACAGTATTGGATGCTGACTCTGACCGTATGGACTCTTGAGTGTTATTTGTGTGTGCTTCTAGTCATGTGACCCAAAACTGATTATGTATGGTCCTTTAAAACCATATTGACAAGGCCAGCTGCAGACCTTTGACAGCTGCAATACAGTCTTCATTTTCAATCTGTCCTTTTAGCCTCTCATAATTCACACCTGATATCCCCTGACCTGTGTTCATGTCGAAACAAACAATAGAGTGGTAGTTTAATAGTGATGAGAGCTCCTAATAAGACATCTCTCAGTGATGATTGCCTAATTGGCCCCCAGAGACAAGACAAGGGCAAAGACAGGGCCTCTAACCATTTTAGACAGGGGCCAAGTCATTTACAAGAGCTTTCTCTTCCCAGAGTTTCTAATAAGTCCTTTCTTACATGAATGGTAATGCAGTGATAATTGCTGTTGTAACAACACGTGTTAATATATTTTTTTTGTCTTCACACTATACGGTTGTTTTGGCAAGCGAATTGGGCCAAAACATAAAGAAAAACAAAACAACATCAAGTATTTTTTTTAAAATATTCTATAATTTTTTTTATTTTGTTAATTTATTTCTTTTGTTTATTTAAAAAAAATCAAATGCAAATTATTAAAATTGTAATTGCAATTTTTTTTATTAAGTTTAGAATATCTAAGCCCACCCAATATTTCTTGGTGTATATTATCAAATGTAAATGATTGATCAAAAATAAAATAAATGTATTAGTAAAAACTGTATAATTAATTAAATAAATATATAAATGAAATTATTGCCTAATATTAAGTCAACTTTGATGCCACAAGGATGTTGCGCAAAGCCAAAGTTCCTAAGTGGCCATTCACACAGAATGCATTTTTTCTTTAAAAAACGCAGGCAGTGAGATTTGGAAAATAACGCAAGGTCTCGAGAAGCATTTTTTTAAAAGTTGAGCTTTTTTTTACTTGAGTGCAGACCCCATTGACTTCCATAGTAGGAAAAAAAATTATTATGGAAGTCAATGAGGTCCATCAACTCTTTGGTTACCGACATTCTTCAAAATACCATACTGGTTTAAAACAACTTGAGGGTGAGTAAATGATGACAGAATTTTAATTTTAAGTGAACTATTCCTTATATAACTATTATAATAAGGAAAGAGATACAAGGCAAGATAAGGAGACTGTGAGAAAGAGAAAGAGAGAAGGTGATTGAGATGAGAGAGGAAGAGCAGGTATTGCCCATTAAACCCAGGATGGGATTAGCATTATTACAAGGTAGCCTATTCACCACAGAGATAGATGTTCTTTGCTAATTACAGTGGAAACTAGGCTTAATTTCACAACACAAACACCTAGCATAAATATATTGCCATAATAGTATTACTGTATAAATATATATATATATATATATATATATATATATATATATATACATATATATATATATATATATATATATATATATATAATATTTGTATACAACTGTTAGTTATGTTCCTTGAATTTGAACTCTTTTTTTTTTTTTTTACAGTTTGTATCCCTCCGCTTGTCCGTGTTTGCGTTTTCATGCAGGCGGTGACTTCAGTGCAACTTGCATTGTTAAGCCTGTAGGTGGCAACAAGCGACTCATTATAAGTGAGCAATTGAACCATTCATTGAAGCGATTAGTTTAAAAACATTAGCTATGTGTTGGTGCCAATAGCCTCGTGGGCAGCGCGCCGACATATAGCACAGTTGCTCGTGGACTTTTCCTGATCCCGCCCCCCCCCCCCCCCCCTCTCTCTCTCTCTCTCTCTCTCTCTCTTCTTCTCTTTCTTTCTTTCTTCTCTCTCTCTCTCTCTCTCTCTCTCTCTCTCTCTCTCTCTCTCTCTCTCTCTCTCTCTCTCTCTCTCTCTCTCTCTCTCTCTCTCTCTCTCTCTCCAACTTCGCTTCCTGTCCACTAACTGTCCTATCATAATAAAAGGCAAAAACGCTAAAAATAAATCTTAAAAAAAATAAAACATTAGCTATGTTTCCATCCACCTATTTTCATATCACATAGATGGAACCGCCAAAATCCACATAAATTCTAAAAATGTTCATAAAAACATTATGCACTCAATTGAGTAGGATAAACTTTTTATCCGATTAAAAAATATGCGCATAAACTACGTTGGAAACACATTTACCGAATAAATTGCTAAATGCGGGTTTCTCTATAGAGCTCCCCCTACAGCTTCGGAATAGATATTTGACAACACTGTCGTCAAAACTCGTTGGCGACTCTCCCCCCTCCCATCTTCTCCCTCTGGTCATGTGCATTTGTTTTCAAAGAAGCCGGCGAACGCACAGAGCCATGTCCACTGAGGTATGTATGATACACAGAAGGCTAGCATATAAATGTTTAGCTAGTGTATGTGTGCAGTGCCGTAAAGCAATTCGTTACGGCAGCCCGCCAGCCCAAAGTTGCAAGGGTGGTTTTTCCGCTCACAGGCGCTAGGGGGGTGCAAGATGACCACCATTCAACCCGAAAAAAGTCATATAACCGTTCCAATGACTCCGAAGCTGTTCAGTTAAGGTAAATTAAGCTAAAAAAAAAATTTAGCGCCATTTTATCAGGAAGTAATGATTTTGGTGTTTCTCTTTGGCTCACTAGATGGAAACAGTGCTTTATTTGCAAATGTTTTGCGCACAAGTCAAATTCGCAACTTTGGATGGAAGTATAGCTAGTGATTAATTTAAGAAAGGAACATGTTTCTGAAACTATTTGATCTTTGATACTCATACAAATTGCTCATATCTGGGAGGCCTCTGGACACAGAAGGATTGCATTGGTGTTTGATTGAAATATCACATCTATGCAAAATATTTCTTGAAACATTTCTTATTTAAGGCAAATCCTGTTTGCAATATGTGATTGTATGTTGTCAATAATAAACAAGCCTCTTCTGCAATTCCATTTTGTAGTGTGGATCATTCATTGCAACATTTAACCTGATTCTCATGTTTAAGAATCCGTTATCTGCTTGACAAATAATTTATAAGCTACAAGCTACCAAGATCAGTTTTGGGACCTTGGAATTTATAAAACCCTGTGTCCGGCCCTTATATATCTTAATTTAACCCCTGCACACATTGCTTATGTATTCTTTGCATAGGCAAGAAGTCATTGATGCAGGAAGCAGTCTGATGCCTGCCTTAAGAATATTTGCCTTAGGAAGGATAAACAGAATTAAAAAAAATTTTTTTTTTAATATTGACCTTGTTATATTCTTTGTCACAGGTGGCATAGAGGTGTTTGCCTTTGATGGAATTTAGATTCTGTACTACTCATGAGTGGTATTCTAAAGGGAGTAGCCTTTTTCTATTGTTGAAGAGGCACATCATTTGCAATAATTGTCAGATGTTGAAAGCTGACTTTCTTTTTATGTTATCTTTTGAGCGTGACTCGCTGCACTTGCCCGCACAAGACATATCAAGTGTGTCAGAGTTGTGAGAGAGGTAAGAGACTGTATCGATCTGCTGTATTGATGGAATCTATTCTCGAGTCTCTTTAGTCATAACAGATAGGTCTTTAATATGAGCTTTCTGGGATTTGTATTGGTCCATAACACAGGATGGTTCACCATAGTTTTCCCATGTCACCCCAGCTTATATACTCAGTTCGGACTGCTAAACTTGGTCAAACCCTAATGACCCTCAATGCCATCAATTAGGTTCTGTCCTCATCAATTTGTGCTAAACTGCACCTTAATTAACTCCACTGTGCAGCCATCCTTAAATGCAAGGGCCCTTACACATTGTGACAAAGCAGAGAAGCCCCACAGTTTTGTCAGATTACCTCGCTGTGTCAAATTAGTGCCATTCCAAGACCAACCCCTTCTAGACATTAGGGGGCCACAGTCTGTCCTGACCACTCCACAGCCCTGTCCTTCAGGAGCCTGTGTCTATGATTTATTTAATATTTCGGGGCCAGTCCTGAGCCAGCAAAACATGTCTGTACATTCTACCCCATCCAGCCCCCCCCCCAAAAAAGGGCCTAGCCGTGCTGTGTGGATGGAATCCTCTAGAGCTCTGCTACTTTCTCCACTACACAGTGGGACTTGAACTAGGTTGCCATAGAAACCTAATCCTCCTCTCGAATCCCCGCCCACCACCTTTCCTCTCTTATTCACAGCCTTTAGTCTAGTTGCAGTTTTTAATGCTTTGAGATTAAAGTTAGAGACAAAAATTAAAGTTTCATTTAGCAGTGTAAAAAATTGGATGGAATTTATTCATTCATTCATTTTGTCAGTGAGTCAGGACATTTGGTAGACCCATTTCTTAATGAAATGTCTAATTTCTTGACAAACTAAGTCTTTCAAACTGCTATAAATTTGTTTGTTTTATTTGTTTATTTTAGCTTATAATGTTTAGAATTATTCTAGTTTATAAAAAAATGAGATGGACAGTTTTTATTTCATTTATTTTTATTGCAGTTTGTCAAGATATTTGGTAGACTTTTTTAAATATATATATATATATATATATATATATATATATATATATATATATATATATATATATATATATTCTTGACAAACTGATAAGTAAAACAAATGTATGTCAAACTGCTAAAAATAAATTACTTGAAATGATTTGATATAAAATGATTTAAATTGTTTTAGCAGTTTATTCAAATGAGATGGATGTATTTTAACAATTTGTCAAGACATTTGATAGACTTATTTATTTTGTATCTTATTGATTGACAAACTGCTTAATAAATGTATAAAACTGCTAAAATAGATGACTATTTGATTTGTTTTAGCAGGTTATTACAAATTAGATGGACTGTTTTATTTAATCTGTTTTATCATATTGCAAGATGATCACATCAACAGAGATGTAATAAGCTGACTGACAACATTTAATAAAATAAACTAAATGCTTCATACTTTGAGACTAAGCAGTGTTATGAATAATTTTAGGGCACTAACAATGGTGTACAATGGTGTCACACTTTCATTTTATTTATTATTTATATACTCATGTGGAAAGTATTGTGTGGAGAAGGGATCTTATTGGTATAATCAGATTCAGAGACAGTCTTTTGACTCTCCACTGAGATTTGATCAAGCCACTGTCTGTCTGCTGCTGCTTTTCTTTTCATACACACATTTTCATGCATGAGCACTTACATGTGACACAACCTGGCACTCACTGTCTACACACACACACACACACACACACACACACACACACACACACACACACACACACACACACACACACACACACACACACACACACACACACACACACAGTCTACACACTCACTTACTCACACAAACACACATAATACAGACCTCTGGGAAAATGCAGTGTGTAAAGGAGGGCGAGTGAGCGTGATTTCTGAGTGAATGAATTTAGAGTACGGATGAATGTCACACACTCATGCCTGTCATTTTTCTCCTGCCCACGTTCAGTGTGTGAGGTAGACTCAGATGAGAGATTCCCCTCATCTATTATTAGCCCTATGGTCTGCTGCCTCAGCACAAAAAGTAGACCATACAGCCAATTCTTTGTATTTCTTTTAAAGGAAACTTCCAGCAAATTTGAACTCAATGGGACCCAATTTCTATTGTGTACACTTCAGAAAGTGCAGTGCAAACAGGGCTGTGTCCTCTTTCACTAGACACTATAATCAGTTTGAGGAGAGAATGAGACAAAGAAAGTGTGATCACTTGAGTGAAGTTTGAAAACTTGAGCCAGGTTGGGCTTTTACATTTCTCAAAATGCTGTATTATTAAAACAGTGTTTTGTTTTTTAGTTTGTGCAATTGATCAAGTATTTCTATGTTAAAGCTGCAGTTGAGAAGAGTTATTGTTTGTGAGCTACAGTAGTACATATGAAAAATAATGTCTGGTTGGATTCAACAAGAACATTTCAGGTTTACCTCATTTGTCCTTGTGTGTTTACACTATGTCCATACATAAATACTGCTGTGACATATATATGCTCAGATGACATAATTTTGAATTGCTAGTTTCAAACACAGATGGCAGTAGAGAGTTCGAAGTTCTGCAATGCAGTTTTAAAGTTGACATGAAATGGAAAATGTCCTTTTCTTCCCTATTGTGATGTATATCTAGCTGAAATGACTTTTAACAAGACATTTTAGCAAGAAATAAAATAAAACAGAATTTTGTCCATTTTGTAATCTCATGAGTGACTGGTTGCTGGAGGGGAGGGATTTTTGTCCATCCCTCATGCCTGTGCACATGTCATCAGAGAAGATGTTATGAGGGAAAGAGGAAGTTGATGTTTTTGAATAAAGATTATGAGGGACAAATGAATTTAAATTTATATATATATATATATATATATATATATATATATATATATATATAATGTGCACAGTATAGACCAATACTAAATTTCTCCGCCAAAACCGATATCTGATTATTCAGAATGACTTCTGCTGATGCCAATATGATAGTCTGGTGGTAATTTCTTGAGTTTTTGTGCGGTACAGTTTCAATTTTCTTTGTGGAATGCTTGAGCTACAGCACAGCCGGTAATATCATGAATTACAGTGAACGATTTAGTATTTGTTCATTTATAAATATTTCAGGTAGGCCTACATGTCAGTTTTTCTTAAAATATTAAGTGTAATTTTATCCCTTAAAACTCATCTTTGATAACCAAAATTACATATATATATATATATTTTTTTTTCCTGTGAGAGTAATTTATTCATGCCTTAAAATAGCCTTAATGTAACTTTACACTCTTGCTTCATTTAGTATATGCGTACTCATGAATATGCTAATTAGCCCCGCCTCCACTCACACACACAAGTTCAGAGATCCACTTGGTCAACTTACTGAGGTAAATGCAGCACAATGGTATTGCTCTTTACAATGTCGGGCACATAACGGTAATTAATATGAGTAGCCGTTGCTTGACTATGTTATCAAACAGCTAATAATGTGTTGCTAATGTTACACAAACCATGTTCACGTTCACCATCTCAGAGTCAGAGAGCTGCCTTCTAACAATCAGCATCCTTACAAACGCATTTATCAACTCAGAACGTTAGTGGAGAAAGGCATATAGTTCCTCATAACATCGTAATATACATCATACATCCGCTATATTGCTAAATCTACCTGATTTTTCATATCAACAGAAAAATATACCAGGAGAACCTGGCTTCTCTTGAGACTCCCCTGCTTCACGGCAGTTAATGGTATGTTAAAGCCTGCCGGCACGTTGATGGGATTGGTTACAAGGTAGTTTGTGACGTCAGAAACACCATTGATTTCAAACCGCGTTTTTGAAACTGTCTTTAGATCACTGCAATTTTAAAGAGAAAATACTCAGCAGTGGTGTGGACTTACAAATTTGCACATGGTTTGTCTTAAAGCATATTAAAAACACCACATAGATATATAAACAACACCATTAAAAACTTGATTTTCATCACAGGGGGACTTTAAGGAATGTTTCCCAACTCTCCCAAGTAAAACTGTAAACTACAGGGAACCCTCTCATTTGGTACATTACTGTACTGTATTAACAATAAAGTTCAACTGCTATTTATTTTCAGAAATAATAATCACATTTAAATAAAAATTGAGCTGTATACAAACATTCCAGTTGCACATAAGGTTGTTTAAAGTTTTATTAAACGCATACATAATTAACAAAAATACGATCCTCTATTTTTCATAGCTAACTAACGAACTGTGAACATTGGATAACTTTCATGAGGTAAATGCAACATTAAGTGATGTTCAAAAGCTGTTTTATTGACGTCTTTCTGTGGTTAATATTGATTTGAGTGATTACATGAGAGAAGTTTTACTAAAAGTTCATTAATGTTTATTTCATGCTATAACTTGAAGTAAAGTGGAAGAGTGCGCTCCACGCTGCCACTTGAAATTAGTCGGATAAAGTGATCTGTCATGCCATATTTAAAGGAATAGTTCACCCAAAAATGAAAATTCTGTCATCATTTACCTCAAGTTGTTCTAAACCTGTATGAGCTTCTTTCTTTGGTTGGACTTAAAAGAAGATATTTTGAAGAATGTTGTTAACCAGACGGTAGCAATTGACTTCCATAGTAGGAAAAAAATACTATGGAAGTCAACATTCTTCAAAATATCTTCTTTTGTGTTCAACTGAAGAAAGAAACTCATACAAGTTTGGAACAACTTGAGGGTGAATAAATGATGACAGAATTTTCATTTTTAGGTGAACGATCCATTTAAGATAATCAAAACAGCATTTATTTTTGTATTTCTGTGATAAAATGGACAGAATTTGTAAGCTGAGACTTTGTTTATTATCAGAAGCACAAAGCGCTTTGCTTTTTTGGATGGGAGGAGCACTAGAAATAATATTTGGTAAAGGTTTGAACTACGGGTAATTCATAGGGTCAAATAGAACCTCTCACTTTTTTTTAACTGCATTAAAGTGAGATTGTGTTAATGCGTTATCACATTAACTTTGACAGCCCTAAATTCTACACAAGAGATATCACACTGGCCGATGCATATGGCAAGCCGTTTTGACTTTTATTCATTCCAAGGATATGAAGTCTTGATATCAACAATTCAGTTTTCACTAGTTAAAATGCTAATTCTTAATATCAATCAGAAATTCTACTAGTAACAATGGCTATTTTTGATAGCAGGAATTACATTTCCACTACTAAAAATGTTAATTCTTGATATCAACAATGATGTCATCACTCGCAGATATACAAATTCTTGATATCAAGAATTAAATTTCAACTAGTAAAAACTGTAATTGGTTACACTTTATTTTAATGTGTCATTGTTACAGTGTAATTATATATTTAAGTACTGTGTAACTACACTAGTTACTTATAGGGTTAGGGTAGAATTAGGATTTGGTTGAGGGTTAATTGCATGCAATTATGCATAATGTACTGTTATTACTATGGTAAGTACATGTAACATTATGTAACAAAGACACTAAAATAAAGTGTTACCCTATAATTCTATTAAAACTATAAATGTCACCATCGGCTGCCGTTCAAATTCAACTGTTGATAACAAGAATGGGATAGCAGAAAGAACATTAATTAAAAAAAATGAGGACATTTGCCATTAAAATTACAGCCAGCACCCTTAAAGTTGTTTGTGATTAAAAACCTTATGCTGGAGTGAAATTGGGCAGCAGAAGTGCATATTTAGGCCTATACTTTTGCTAATATCGACTATTTTAAAGCAAGAACAAATTGTCTTTTGTCATTTTCATCATCTCAGATCCACCAAATCCAATCAGACTTCACCTCTTTGATGGGATGGACCAAAGGTAGATCCAGAGAACGTGTTCATTAGGGAAAAGGAAAACAAACATATGTCAAGGAAGAAAGAATTTAGAATATGTGGAAGAGGAAGACCTTGGCCCCTGTCTAAAACTGTTAGTGGCCCAGCCTTTGTGGGCGTCTTGTCTCCAGGGGCCGGTTGGGTAATTATCAGTGAGGGTGCACGTGTGGGAGTGTGTGAATGGGGCTGTGCGCCGGGCGTCTTGGACCTACTGTTTGCGTTCTCACTGCACCCCATCAGCGGGATGCACCAAACTGAGCGGGGCGCCCTGAAAAGTGAATCCCCCCTCCAATCTCATCTCCTCTCCTCCCCACCTCATCCCTCTCTTCCCCGGCTTTTCCCCCAGGAGAATGGAAAGAAGTGGAGGAGGACGTAAAGACCCATCTTAGACCTGTTTGATGGGGGCCCTGTTGGACAAGGCCCTTTTTCCTGTTCGTTCATGTGGAAAATTATGGCAGAGGAGGAGGGAGACAATTAGTGGGATCTGCTAATCACCCGGGCAACACTCATTTAATTGACATGTGAAATTTTGTTTAATCTAACATGTCGATAGGCAATATGACAAAGGCCTGGAAGCCAAGGACTAGACAGCTTATTATTGGAGGACGGTCTTTGCAAGGCCAGGATGTGTGGAGTGAGTCTGGGTGGGGGTTGATGTGAGGATTAAATGCCATTATCCTCACACTGCATTCGGACAAATAGCTATGCACACTCTCCCTTAGGTGTTTTTATGTTTGTTGTTTGTTGGTACAAAACAGTGTGCTTTTTTATTACTTTCGTGAATACAGCTTTGGAGGTTTTACAGGAGAAACTGCTGCACACAGTTCAATGAATATGTTTGTATTTGCAAAAATCAATAAGCTATTGAAGGTCACTGAAAAGGGAGCACTCACACCTCACACTGTTGAATGGTAGAGTGAGAGCTATATAAGCGTACGCTTTAGTTTATTTTGTTTTGCAAATTCAGCGATGGCATAATACAGTATATTGAAAACTTTCTTAAATTATTCAGTATAAATTTTTGGATATGGCAAACTTGAGCAGTTGGCTTTGGCTTCACTGTTCTAACGTGTTTTATTCCTGTTTGTCTTTCAGTGGGCTAATTGTCTCTTTGAACTCATGTAACCAGGGCTTTAACAAGTTAATATCGGAGGACAGGTAGGCCTAACCAGTTTGCTTTACCAAGATACGTTTTTTTTTCCAGTTTTGATGTTTAAACGCAGATTAGGTTTTGCTCAAAACGTTTATGACTATTACCCCATAAATGAGTGCCGTTTAAGACATTTACATGAGATTACACGTAAACATAATGGGTGTGAGATGACAATTTTCTCAATGATAGCTTTGTAAATAATGTCAATATTCAAAACTGAGTCACACATCACAGCTGTAGATGGAACCATTTCCAGATGCTTGGTGAAATCATTGCTACTGTATTTGTATTTGCCAGACAATTTGGCAGTTTGCCCGAACTCACAGCTGGATTGACTAGGCTTTTAATGCGAGCATTGGGGGTTGGGGGTTGGAGTATGGATGTCTCGGATGGGGGGGATGGGGGGGATGGCGGGGGGGTTTGGAAAGGGCGAGGGTGGCATGGCTAGGGCACAGGGAGAATTTTTATAAGACACTGGTGCTCGAGAGTGAGTGAATTGCATCTAATATTTGACAGTACTTAAAAAAAATAAAAAAATGTATATTCATTTTTGCCATTTTCCTTTTATGCAGGACTGTACAGAAGGCAGCTAGGAAGCAAGTTAGGGGAGAGGTGGGGGGGACAGGATCAGAAAAGACCACGAGCCAGGACTCGAACTCTGTTGCCCGAAGCGCAGCCTTGCAATATGTTGGAGCTGCTGCTTTGATTTTTAAAGTCTTAATTTTACATTGAGCTAGTGAAAAAAGTCACTATTTTGTCATGTGAGTGCCAAATGCATTTACCTTGCTTAGTGTATTAAATATTAATGGCATATTTGATTTTTCTTGGAATCGATTCAGTCAGCTCAATGCATCAGCTGTGCACTTGACCCCAACATTTTTTTTCTCCTACTGCCAGGTTTACTTTCCTTCATTTCCTCCTCTAACGTAGTCATATCGGTATCACTGTGCCACTTAACACTCGATATTGTCTAAAATACTAGGTTGAGTCCTATTGACAACTTCTTGTTAAATTGGTTGTGCACGGGTCTTTGCTTTGATGCTGTTGTCTTCTCTTGCAGCACAATGAGCAGGTCTATTCCAATTTCCTATGAGTCCTTCACTATTGTGACAATAATAACATGGGCTCTTTATGCAGTAGCTATTACTGCCCTGAGCAGCAGGAGATCTTGCCAAGACCGAGGCGGCAGGGATGAGAGTATGCGGAGGGGGTTTACTTGACTCCATGCAAGCTACATCCCCGCCACTTTCCCTCCCTTCCTCCTACTTGAAGAGGGCCGTTCTTGCTTTGCCACTTTGCCCTGACAACTGACTGCTTAAACGAGTGCATGAAAATAGGTGCCTTGCTGGTCTCCATGACAGACCGCACATAATCAGTGTTGAGGTATGTAATTACAGCTGTCAGGCCCATCCGCTGTAATTGATGCAAGTGCAAGCAGCGCTTGCTGCCAGGGCAGCTTCTAACTGCACACATGGCAGCAACACTGGCCTCTCCTCATGAGAGAAAAGGAGAAAAACATTACCTGCGAGATGGATGGCGTGCGTTAACCACCGCCAAGTGACTCTTTTTCTGCCACGAGTGACAGTCGGTTTTTGTCATCAGAGGATAGTAGTACCCCTGAACGTGTTTGTCTCCTGGCTTTCGATTCTCAGACTCGGTTTGATGTTGCCGGGCACATTCACAGATGGTGAAGGGGGGTAGGGGGTGTGATGAAAATGCTGTCAAAGCCACAGACGCTTAAGTGTCTCCAAAGCGAGGTGGTCTGTCTGCGGGGTGTCTGTGCTTGGCTTATCGCTGTTGGCTTTTTAAATGTTTCAATTCCTGCCATCCAGTAGAAAACACGGTGCACCATTTAACTTCACTGAAAAAAAAGAGAAATCACTTGAATCAGACTTCTTATGCTGCTTCACGCGCGAAGAGGGGGGTTTCAAGGTTGATAGGCCAGAAATGTAGTGACTTGAGCATCTAGGCTGAAGGCTGGAGTAAATAAGTCCTCTAGAGAACATATAAAGACCTTTCTGGCTACAAAGCAGGAGTCTCAGATGCTTGTCCTGTGCCTAGCTGTTGTAATATTGATCAGAGGAAGGTGTGCTTCCCTCTTTTATTTCTGCTGAGGATTGATGTTAGAAACTGACACAAGAGTTTATTTATTGATTTAGCTTGGGATGTTATGGGCAAATAACTTGACCACTGCACCCAAATGCAGTCGTAGAGGAGCCTCATTTTTTGTGTTTGTTTTGTCATGATTGATTTTTTTTTTCTTTTCTTTTCAGCTGTTACTAAAACTGTTCATTTGCTATGACATCAGGGTTCCCATTTGTTAACATGTTTCACATTTACATTTTTGTCTCTGCACCAGGAACAAAAGCGTTGCTCACTATGCCTCAGTTGTTCAAAATATGGTGCTAGAATTGTTGCATTATTCCAAATAAATAGATTGAGTTTCACAAATAAATGTGAAGAGATTAACAAAAATTACTAAAATTTGCAAATAAATAAAATGAGATTTGCATTTTTTGCAAATAAAACAAAACTCTTCCTTGCATTCATTTTAATGAATGAATACACTTCCTCTGCATTTGTGAATCGCTTTCTGTGCATTATTGGATCTGTTCTTGTGCATTTGTAGATCACAGCACGCATTTGTGGATTTTGAAAGACTTTTAGCGTCAAATCCACTATAAGTGGACTCCATCCACCATCTACTTAAGCCAATCAGATAACAGCCATTTTGCACTGACCAGTCATTGCACGCTCTCACTCCAACCAATCACGATTTGCTTTACAATGAGGGTGGTCTTGCCCTGAAATAACTTTGCTTATTCATCTGTATTGGCTCAATAGGCTCAATTCTACAGAAGAAGATGTTTAAAATTTGGATTTCGTTAAACCATTAGACTGTATCAAGGCAAGCCACGGTATTATATTTTATGAGCCTTTGAAAATGCCAGAGAAGCAGCGCACATCTCTTTCATGGGAACAACATACTATGGAAGCATCACATTGTCAGAATCAGAAAGAGCTTTATTGCCAAGTGTACTTGCACACACACACAATGAATTTACAGTTATATAACCAGACAGTTATAGATGAACACGGGACAGACATATTCAAGATAGAACAGACATAGAACTGCCTGCATTAAAGATTTTTTAATTATTTAATCAATTAAATAAAAAAATGTATCATGTGGTTTGACTCAGAGTACACATTACATTTACATTTTTATTCATTTAGCAGATGCTTTTATCCAGAGCGACTTGCAAATGAGAACAATAGAAGCAGTTTAACTGGAGTATGAATTCTTAACTGGAAGGATGCATTACAGCCTGTTCCCTGTGGTTATTGACAACATATGCATGACTATCTGTAGAGCAGTAAGATGACTGAGCCTCTTCATCCCGTTAGCACTCCCCTCTCATATGTTCAACATCCAGAGGCTGACCACCATCTCATCAGACATTCAATTCTACAATGATTTCTCGCCATTGACATGGCAGAAAAAGAGAGATTATGTTGAAATGATCTGAAATGGGAAGTCCACACACACACACACACACGCACACAATTCTTCAATTTCATTGGCAATAAATAAATAAACATTAATATTTAATAAAGTAAATGAAGGTAAACTAATTAAATAAGTGCATGTGTGTGTATTTAAGTAATTATTATTGTTTTTATTTGATGTTTTTGCTGATTAACTTCTTTCAAGCCTTCAATGTTTTATCATTTAAGCTTTTTTTTCTAATAATGTTTCAGATACTTGTTTTGACAATATTTTACATTTTTATATTTTACTATTCACCAATATATTTTTCAGTTCTTAAATACTGCTTACCGCAGGCATTTGGATGTAGGACAAACCATGATATCAATAAAAACGTACTTGGTGTTTTTGCGTGTTGACAAAGTATTGTTCACTTGACAGAAGCATGCTAACCTTTCACACTGTCTGGACCTCATTAAACTTTAGATTACAGTTTAGTGGAGGTTTCATTGTCCGCTAATATGTCTATGTAGTCTGCCAGCACCTTGCCTGACAGGAAGTATTGGTTTCAATTGGATTAGCACTAACTAAATCTCTAACTACCTCCACACGTAGAATCCACAATGTGAAGGCGCCATTTCGAACAAGTCTGGCTTAGGACGGTCTGCATAGCTGTTCCCAGACCTGCTCACTGCAGACTGTAGGAACACAAGGTGAAGTGTGAATTGGGTAAAGCTAATCATTGTGTAATTACGGCTGCCAAAAGGGAGCCATTAGCTAAGTGCTATCCAGTAACAGTGGTCTCTATCGCTTTGCGCGAGGACTGAGAGTGAAATTGTTGACAATGGTTGAATAGTCCTCCAAGGCCCCGTGATTTGGCCAGGCAGCCTCGGAGTTCCATTGCTACTCATTAGCGGCTGTGTTTGGTGCACTGCCTTGACAAATCATACCCCAATGTTATTAAACATGTCGAAACATTGTTTGACAATTTCCCTGCTCGCCTTGTAATTGGTACGATCTGTGAATAGAGTACATAAATATATTTATGAGCCGAGAAATTTAGTGCTATCAAATCAGGGCCGAGCCTAATGCATTTTTCAGTGCTGTAAATTTGGAGATAGTTGATGACTTTATGAGGACGTTTATGAGGATGCGCACTGTTTATTTTCATAAACAGCTCAGCAGATGCTGGCGAGAGCAGCTGTTGTGGTTTGTATTCTTATGGAAATGACAGGGCCAGCTGTTGTTACTGTAGTTTAGCACTTGAAAGCTCACTAGTACAATTAATCTTTCAATAGTGGGGCTTGAGAGGCAAAAGACCGATGGACAAGTATTACAGCAGTGTAGTTGTGGATCTTTTTCCTTTATTTTTGGCTGCTCAACTTTTCAAAGCATATTCTAGATTTAGGAGAGCTATAGATGAAGCACAGGGAACAATTCCTTCTGACACCAGGTTATATTCGTCATCAAAGTACGCAGGCAATATGTGGTTGTTGTATGCGGGATGAAAACGTTACTTGTGTGTGTGCGTGCTTATCTGCGCATAAGTCCATACCCGATTGCATCGCAGCAAAAAGAGGATGGTTTAAACTCTGTTTGAGCCCTCTAGACACTGCTATCAAGATGAGGTTCACCTAAAATACCTCTGACTACAATCATGCTCTCAGCTGAAATCTTCCTCTTTTTCATTCCCTCTGGATGAGTGTCTATAATAGGGATGGCAAGATGGAAAAAAGGCTGTATATAAGTGGGTGTCTAGTGTCAGGGGGTGTGCACAGGTTGCTGAAGACATATGAATAAATGCCTTGATGTTCGTGTAACAGTGTAAGCTATACTGCATAAACACATGTGCTTGCATACATTTCCCTGCATGATCTGTTACTACACCAAAGAGCAGCTTTATTTCCCCTCCCAGCATGTGCGCCCGCTGATGCCAGTCTGTCTGACATCAAACTCTTTCTGACACTAATGTGCGTGCCAGTCAATTCAAGACCAGAATCTTGACTCGTGGATGTAAGATCATAATCTCGCCGACGGTCCCGCCATGTGGCACAGGAGTGACTCTTCAGCTCTTTAGTGACTCTTGGCTGTCACCGCACACTCTGTGAAGAGCAGCGGGCACGTATCCAGTCAGTGAACTGCTAAATGAGGGCTTGGCCAGGCGAACAGAAGCAGACGTGCGGCGGAGAGCTCCGTAGTTGAATTTTTTTTGGATGGGACGGCTGATCTCTCGCCTCCTCTACGCCCAGGTCTTTGTCTCCTTTGCTAATTGAGCAACTCGACTGACCCTAGAGTAACATGTCACCACAGAGGGGTCAAGGCCCTGGTGTCATGTGACATGGAGCCTGTGACCTGATGTGAAGGGAAGGGCTAATGTCACAGATCTAATCCAGTGACAGGATTCAGCTCTGATCGTTCTGCCTTTGTCATTTCCAAACCAAACAAATCACCTTGATATGATTGGAAATGCACCTAGACACATTATAAAATTGGCCTGTGTGCCTGTTTAAACCTTTGTAAAATATTTATTCATTTTGGCTGTTAAAATAGCTACCTGATACATTGCCAAAATGGCTTTTGAAAAGACAAAACGCAAACAGTCAGCTTAAAAGGGATTTTTCCTGCTATTCCAAAACAAACAAAAAGACTGATTAGTATGTGCCATTTGATTTTCATGTGCATTATTTGCAAAAACAAAACAAAAAGAAAGCTCTTATTGATTGCAGTCGACAATAGCTCTTTTTATTCAGCCAGGATGTTCGTGCTATGTTGCCTAGTGACATAATGACATCCATCAGGAAGTCAAATGTCAGTCCTTTCTTGCTCTGACATTTAGTTTCGGGTACATATGGAGTCATTGTTTGCATTTGATTTGGCTAATGTTGGAACAGCATCAAATGGGTTATTTTGGGCTATTTTGAAATGACCATTTAAGTGCTTCGGCCACCATGAGAGACTGGAGACTACTCTAAAGTAGTTGCAAAGACAAAAGGCTCAGCCTTGAATCTTTAATCCCTGAAGTATTGTCAGATATTGCAAGAAGGTCTGCACCAAATATCTATGAGTTTGTATTGTATGAGATTGTGCAAGAGGGACATCTTCCATCACTCAAACCGCAGGCATTTCTGTCGGGACTGTGAGAAGACTGACAGATCTATTTACCGCTTCCCAGTCAATCAAGCAGCTTCCTTAATGTCTGTAGGCTTGTTGACTTCAGGTTTGGGTTGCAACAGAAATCTTTTGTGATGATGAAATCACAGAGTTTCCTGTCCATTTTCCACTTTGAAGGAACTGAGGGCCTTTGTGGTGTTGTAGAAAGAGACCTGCTGTGTGCGAATGGATTTGATATATATGTTTTGTTGCAGTGATAGTCTTCTGTAGGTGTCAAACCACCTCGTGTTCTGCTCCGATGATTGGAGGTGCTAGTCTATATGTTAAATGAACACCTATGAGATTCAGAAAATGCTGATGTTCTTATAATATACCCATCAAAATACATGCAATGTGGAACCTGAAACCCTATCTTTGAAGTATCAATTTTTTCAGGTTTGGTGGAAATGTTTCATTCTGTTAGTAGAAGGTTCTTTTTCTTATTTCTGTAACTGAAGTGGACCATCTCTGTGCTTATCAGGGCCTCGGCTAAGAAGTGCCATACTAGTTTGAGGGGTGTCTGTGAAAAGGTTCCCCTTAATCCATTTTATTTTCTCTGCTACCTCAAAACCATTTGTCCACACAGCCCAATGTCCCCCGCTGGCCCTTTCCTCCCGCTCCTTCCAAGGATTGAGAGTTGAGGTGCAAGACACAGACTGTTTAAAAAAAAGCCATCTGGCCAGAGGAAGAGGTGGGGTGCGGTTGGGGTTGGGTGGAGTCATGCTGGGCAATCAAAATGACAGGCAGCAGTGAAAAGTGTTTTGTGGGCTCCCACATATATGTGAAGTAGCCTGACTTGTGAGATTTCACAGCTCCCTTTGGTCTTCAGGTAAACACTGACTTAGCCACGGTGTATCTCTTTCTCTTGGGCTTTGTCGTACAGTAAGCTCTCTCTTACTGCCCCATCTCATAAATATCCCCTTTAGAGACTCATGCACGCCTTGGTTTCGAACAATTGCTCCAGCATTTTGCATAATCAGTAAAACTGAAACTAGGTGACATGATTGTTTCCTCCAGAAAAAAACGTGAATCAAGGATGCTAAAATTCGGCAACTGAGGCGAGAGTCGCACAATCAAAGCCTTCCTATTCTCCAAATATTATAATCTCTTGTTCTTATGCATTCATTTTCACCCTCCCTCCCCCCATTTTGGCCCCTTTTCCCCCTTCCAGAAAAAAACTCTAAATGTGTGGAGGCTTCATTTTTCACTCTCCCCAAGCGGCTCTGTTGTCAGAGGAACCCTTAGGAAGTCTTTATTTCTGCCAGGCAGGGCCTCTCGCGTTCCTCCAGCTTCTCCGGCCGTTCTCATGGCTGTCCCCCCACCTGCTGGGACCCTGATCCCAGGCCGAGCTGCGCTTCAGCAGGGGACAATTACTATCCCGCTCTGCCTTTGATCATCTGACCACATGGAAACACAACAGCTGACCACATGTTTCAACAGACAAGGAGGAGGAGAGGGGAGAAGAAAAGAGTTGAAGAAAGAGGAGAAGAGGGAAAAGCATTTGCCTTTCATTCTCCCTCACACACAGCACACTAGAAAAAGGCCCATTCCAGGAGCGGTTGTAGTGCTTGTATAATTCTCATGATCTTTGGTGTGCGGTTTACGCCTGGACTTTTATTGTCATGATTATGTCTTTGGATCAGAAAAAAGAGTGCTTATTACAGACATGGGGCGGCCGCATGTAAAGTTTCTTTTTGAATTTGCTTCGTCTCATTTACTAAAGCTAGCGCAGAGTGCTAGAGAAGTAATTTGAGGCTGAGCTTGTAAAAGTGAGTGCTAATTCTTCTGTCATTGTCAGCCAAATTGTCTTTGAGCCAGCTGGGCCTCCGCATAAATGCTCGCTGTGGTCAATATTGAAAGCGCTTCCACACAAAGTCAAAGCCACAGTCACAGCACTCTCGGTCTACTAAGATACATGCCTCTCCAATTGTAGTTCTTGAATGGCAGAAAGCCGTATTAATTAAATTGGCGTTTTAGATGCATGTAAAAATTTGGGTCTTTAACATAAGTGTACACGATAAAGAAAAAGAAAGATCTTTAAAAAAAAAGTTTAAAACACAAATGCCAAGCTTTGTTGAAATTAAATGTATTCATGTTTTTTTTAAATCATTTTCAAAAAAAGCTTCATTTTAATTACTCTATAAAAATGTAATGTAACCATCACGTAAAAAGTAACATTTTATAAAAAAAAAAAAAAAAAAAAAAAAAATATATATATATATATATATATACATACACAACATATACATATATGTATATGTATATGTATATGTATGTGTGTGTGTATGTATAATAAATTATACATTAATAACTATCATTGTTTTTGATGGAGTCACAACACAGGTTAACCTGAACTAACCATGTCATGTCATGAAAAGGTAAAAAAATTCAAAATTATAAGCATGTCATTGACCTTTAAACACAGACATAAGGGTCTACAGGGGTCCACTCTATGACATAATTTCCTGTTTTTTCTGAATGTTGCTTAAACCACATTATTTTGTTGGTCCCACACATGGCTTTGATTTTGCAAGCAAAAATGTATTTTAAGAAAGCTTTATTCATTATGATTTCAGAACTGTTGCGCATTTTAAACACTAAATGAGGGTGTGAGCTCAGCATATTTTTTCAGCGTATGTGTGGTTACATGTGGTGTGTTATTTGTCACAGCATGTGTTCGTTCTTTATTTGTTTGTGGATGTTATTTGTGTTTGTGTACGAATTCATTAACTGTGTATTTGTGCATGGGAATGATTGTGTGCAGTATTTGTGAGTGTATTTCTGTTTGCATGCCCACTGAAGCAGACCTGAGAGGTGCTGGGATGTGTTCAGGGGGCCAGGGGTGAGGCAGCCAGGCCTATAGGGAGCTGTTTGTTTTGGCCTGTTTGCTGGGGATGGCCTCCTTGAGTGTCCCTATTGTGCAGCAGATCACTTTACCACATTAAGGGCGCATGAAAAGAAGCTCTTCACTGGCACTTGGGCCCTGGCTGGAATAACAGGCAGTGTTTTGACTGGCTGCCACCTTCTATTCTGACCACTCTGCCGCCCAGCAGACGGCTCCTGTCTCAAAGAAGCCTGGGAGGAGAAATACACAGATAGTCAGTCACAAGACTCTTACTCTGCAAACAAACAGTTTTGTTAGGTTATGCCACAGTGTCAAAGTCTTGCTAATTTTTCTCTTAATAATGATTTTTTTTTTCTATTTACATTTTAAGTTTATAAAAGATTTTTAAATAATTTTTGCTTTTATTTTTAAAATTATGAAAAAGCCTAGCTTCCTCGACCATCATGTTTTTGACACAACATCATTACATGTCTCACCCGCTTACATGCCCTTTGTGCATTTTTACCTAGTTCATAATCATTTTATCCGGCAGTTAAAAATAATTAACAAGTCATGCTCTTTTGTCGTCCGCCATTATGAGTCCTCCGTCTAGCAATGAAAGGCTTCACCATAAGCACGGTCACATTATAGTGTCAAAATCTATTTTAAAGTGCAGTAATTCAAGGGTTTACAAGGCTCCATAAAACCTCAACATGCCCCAGTAATGAGAAGCATGAATGGAAACTTGGATAGTGCTTCGTGGCCCCAGCAAAGGCAGGGGACCAAATGCAGGACACACGGCACAAAGCATGGGGGCTGTAACAAAGAAAGGCAGGATAGACAGAGCTCTCGCTGAGTGAAGACAGGCCCACATGTTGCAAATATTGGACAGACCTTGTTGCTTGGAAGTGATGCAAGCCCTAAAGTATCTTGGTGTACAGTCTACAATTTGAGCTTTACAGTACATTTTCACATTAAAATAATGTAATTATTAATTATAACTATGTTCAAGGCTCAGGGAAGAAGGAGGCGGTAACCGGCGAACGATCAACGTAAAGTTTAATCATAAAACAAACATAACAAAATGAAAGTAAAGCGGCAGCCTCAGCTGTTTCTCAATCGCTCCAGCACCACTGGCGGTCACCGCTCCTTCGTGCTGTCAGACCGCAATCCCCCTCAGCAGCGAGGGCTCTCAGACAGCGTGTCCCTCCTTCCTCCCGGGTTTTCGGCACCAATGTTGCTAAGTTAAAGACTCAGGGAAGAAGGAGGCGGGATCCGGCGAACATTTAATAAACTTTAATCACTTTAATCAACTCCATGAGACTCGAGACCGGTGTGGCGCTCATTAGCCCTCATGCCACCGGCCTTGCTCCATTCCCATGGCTCTCGGCCCCGCCCTGCTTGCCACATTATTGTTCAAAAGTTTAGATTAGTAAACCTATATATATATATATATATATTAGAGCTGCACGGTTAATCGTTAAAAGAGCACTATCTCGATTCAAACACCCACTCGATCTTATTCCTTAATGACAATGATTCTGCTATGTCTATTACATTTTTAAAAGTATTATCACATTAAAACAGTATTTTCAACCAACCACACAGTATAATTTCTGTGTTACAATAATTCAAATTATCACAGAAGTACTAGGATAAGTGTTCATAGTTCAGATATAAACACTGATGTCCACGATAGCGATCAAAATAAACTAATCACCTTTTGAAAGTAACTTGAAGCTTAAAGTAAAGATTGTACCAATTACATCATTACACCAGTAGGTGGCGACAAGGGACTGTTAAAATGTATCTGTCATTGAATATTTCATTCAAGAGGTTTGTTCAAAAATGCTGATTCATCAGTTAATTCTTGAATCATTCATTCAAACCAACTTTAAAAAAATAATTGAAATTAATAAAATATTTCATAGACTGCAGCAATTAACATTTTGTCCGAACCTCTAGTAAATTACATATTACTTTAAGTTGTCTATTCTGAATTGTGGGAGAATCTATTTTGAACAAACAACAAAGATGAATTGTGCAGCTCTAATATATATATATATTTATCTAGTAAGATATTTTATATTTACACTTTTCCACATCCTTTAAGCTTTAGTTTCAGGATTTAGCACATCACTTTCAGAGGCATTAAGAAATGAGGGAATGTAACCGCACAGAACCTCTCTGTGCGCATACAGTCGTATTTCAGACTCCTTGCTGAGTTTACACTTGCTAGAGATCTCATAACTCCACATGTGGTCGGGGCAAGGTTAAAAAAAACTGTGATATCTTGTAAACTTCAGATTGTACACACCTCTCTACTGTTCCCAGGACCCGTACAAGAGCAGGTCAAATGCAAATGTGTGAACAGTTACGCTCTGCATGCTCTTATGAAACAGCCTTCTCCTGTGTTTAAAACTCGAACAAATCTATCAGGGCGCTTTCTAAATTTACACGCACACACAGTGCACTCTTTTTAAAAATAAATGGTGTCATGATCTATGCACTCTTGAGTGTTGAGATGAGTTAGGCCTGCACTTTAGCTCCTGTCTCCAGGATTTCCCCATAATGTCTCCAGAGACAGATGCTATGAGGCAAAATTGTGTGTGGGATGTCTGCATGCTGTGCTTGTGCAGTTACAGCAACTTATCAGTGTTAAGTTGTTGTTTAGTTGCTGTGTTCTGCAGATGTAAGGATTTCGAAATTCAGCCAGTACAGATTATAATTTACATTAAAGGGATAGCTCACCCAAAAATGAAAATTCTTCCATTAATTACTCACCCTCATGTTGTTCCAAACCCATAATGCTTTCGTTCATCTTCGGAACACTAATGAAGATCTTTTTGATGAAATCTGAGACCCCTCCATTGGCAGCTACGCAACTACCAATTTGACGCTTCAAAAAGTTCCTAAAGAGATCGTAAAGTGGTTTAGTCCCAATTTTCTGAAGAGACACAATCGATTTATATGATGAACAGATTGAATTTAGGCTTTTATTCACATAAAAATATTCATCAACTCACACCAGTTGTGGTAAACAGAAGCTCAAGCATGTTCGCTTGACGTGTGAGAACCAGTGAGGTTCATTCTCGTGTAACACAGCACGTTTGAGCTTCCAGGAGAACCAATGAGGTTCACTCTCGTGTTATGCAGCACGTTTGAGCTTCTGCGAGAACCAAAGAGGTTTGTTCTCGCGCGTCAAGCCGGTTTGGTTGAGCTTCTGTTTATGTTCGCTGATCAATGTTTATATGTGAATAAAAGCCTAAATTAAATCTGTTCATCATATAAAGCGATCAAGTCTCTTTAGAAAATTTGGACTAAACCACTCATATGGATTAGTTTTATGATCTCTTTATGAACTTTTTGAAGCGTAAAAGTTAGTTGCATAGCTGCCAATGGAGGGACAGAAAGCTCTCAGATTTCATCAAAAAGATCTTCATTTGTGTTCCGAAGATGAATGAAAGTCTTACCGGTTTGGAACGACATGAGGGCGAGTAATTCATTTTTGGGTGAACTAACCCTTTAAGCCGTTTATGCTGCTGAAAACAGTCTTTGACTACAAGCTAATAAGTGTGTGGGTATGGGCAGTCTTTGATTTACAGGCTGAAGGCTGAAATCCATTGTAAATCACTAGAAAGAAATCGCTGTTATTACAGGAACATTTAATGTTATTATTGGAGGTCATAAATGTTTCACTTTTAGAGCATCTTGGCAGCTATTAGTGCATTTTTGGCTGTTTGCCTCCAACCGCCATGTTTTTGATGGCTATATTCAATGAAACAGATCCAGAATATATTGTACAATGTGAATTTGAAATGTTTGTTGTATGTACATACTTTTTTGAGAGTAACTCATTTTAAGCTTGTATTTAACATGTAAAAGTAGTTACCTCAACCAGTTATTGTTTCTGACTCAGCAGAATGTAAAATGCTCCGTCTTTAACAGACTTACGGTATTGCTGGGTAGTTATGGAGCTTATTGTGTTTGTTCAGTTAATGGCTACTATAGGCAATAAATTATTTACTTTCTGTACATGTGAGAGTTGTAATTACGCAGCTGTCCCTGCCTCTTATCCAGGTCCCAAAGTGGTCTCGATGGAGAGCATGTCATTCCATATTAATTCAAAGCATATCATTTTGTGGTCTGCTGTCAAACTTTTCAAATTGAGAGGATGTTGTGCAGGATGCGGTTTTAATATATGTGGCAATAAATTCTGTAGTTTGTGTGGATAGCTCTAATTTACGACCTACCCGTCCATTCATCATGCAACTTGCCAATGACTTGACATTAAAATAAAGATATATTTTTAAATAATTTAAATAATTTGTGACTTCACACAATAATTTCTTTGTTCTGCCAATCCACTGGCCATCAAAAACCATTCAGTATAGAAGAAATCGCTTGAAATATATATAAATAAATAAAAAGCATGAGAATAGCCAGGCTTTTTACTCATCAGCCTTTGATTACTTTTAATTGGACTGCAATTTTCTGTCCAAAAAGAACGAGTATGTGTGTGCAGTAAAGAAGATGACAGGTCTAATGGTTAATTGAAAAAAAGAAATGTGTCAGGCTGGAATAGAAAGATATGAATGCACGTCAGAATGACTGAAAAGTGCACAATAAGAGGCAACCATGTCAGAGTAGAGGCTCCTCAATCTTGTCTGTCCGGCTTGTAACATCTTTAACCTAATGCTCGTTTCCATCACAATTAAAGCACTAAACATTTTTACCTCTGAACCTTTTACGTGCCTTATCTGCTTACTCCCAACACCCCAAGCAACATTAAAATAACTCAATGATGAATATAGAAGTATTACTTCTATATTCTAGACGAATATATAATCAGTCTGATTTGGGTGAGATGATATTTGGAGCCCCTGTAGGAGTCTGGCTGTTGCCTAGTGCATGTGACATGCAGACCAGTAAGAACTGAAGCTACTCAGACTGCAGCTGCTGTTAATGTATGTTATTAAACAGTATAGAATTTTTTCCTGTAGTCTTGCTGCTGTGCGTGTTTCTGCACAGCCAAATGCAGAATTGTAAAGTGAATCAGTCAGAAATTAGGCTTTATCAAACAAGTGCATCTTTCTGTTTTTGAACAGAGGGATTTTAAGAAGTGAAATATTCGAATTTTTATATTTATTATTGTGCTATTGGTGTGAGCATGTGAGGTAATTTATAAAGACTATTTTTGACACGGTTCTGGTAAACGGTGTGTTCAACCACATTTCTTTTTGTTTTTTGCTGCATGCTTAACTAAATGTAGGCTACCTAGCAAAAAGGTTATTTTGGCCCCTGGAAGTTTAATTGGTTGAAGTTTTATTTATTTATTTATTTAGTGGTCTGGTGGATGCAGTGGACAAGATGTAGTAGTACATCCACTTTCCTTCAAGTCTGACTGTGAGACTGACTTTTTTTAATAGGGTCCCACTCTCAGGGGGAAGCTGGAATTAAACATGGATTAATCCTTAATCTACATGTTCTGTCTGTCTGTCTACATGCCCTATGTTCAGACAGTAGTCTGTCTGCTGAACTGTCCATGACACGTATTAAAAATCCACCAGTGTAGATGATGTTTTGGAAGCTTTTAGGCGAGTTCATAATTTTAGAGATAAGGCATGTTTTGGTTCCATTATCTCTTTCTGATTATGCCTTTTAGTAGTCAAATTATCATTTTAGATGTGATTTTATTAAATTGTGAGTATTTAAACAATGTAATGTTTTAAAGCCTGTTTGCTTTTAATGTTGTGTTAAGCTTATCTTCTCAACAAAATGTTTGCAGGGTTTGAGGATGGAGAAGAAACCCTGAAGTTTCTAGCAAAGGGCAGTGTTGTCACTTCAAAAGGCCTAGAGATTGTATCACATCTTCAAAAATGAAATAGCCTACTTGTCTGAGAGGTTGCAAAAGTATACATGCATTGTTTGCTTATTGATAGGAGTAACACATATTATTAGGTATTTCAATTAACAGTAAAACGTTGGGTTATTTTCCAAAAATATTGAGTCATTTTTAAAATCTTTGGGTAATTTCTAAAAATAACCCGACTGTTGGGTTAAATAGCCTACGGTTTCCGCAGCGACGGTTCAAATTTTAACGGTCCAGTGACAGACAGTCAACATCTGCTGCATCCTGATTATGAAAGGTAAGTCATATCGTTTTTATGTATTGTGTACTGAGACGTTGAATATAATTATTCTTAAACTGAATTTTATATATATAAAAAAAAAAAACGAAGTTCCCGTTAGTCCGTTTTAATGATCTCCGGGAAGTGAGATCGATTGGAAATTAATCCTAGCTATCGTTATCCCCGTTAGCTCGGTAGCAGTAATAAAGTTATTCATTAAAACATTATACTAGCGAATCCGTTTAGAGATGTAATACCAGCAATTACACTACAATAAACTAAGTAACGTTAGGCCTAACGTTAGTCTGAAATCACTATCTAGCATTACGCCTGTTTTACGGTATTCGTCATAGCAAAGGTCTTAAAGGGACCTTACTGATGGTCTGTCACAGCTAAGCATTGCTCCAGACTGGTAATTTATTTGTTCGTACAGGCGCGACTACAAATGTCACTACATGCAGAACGAAAGAGTTCTCGTTTGAACCGTAGAGCACGGACCATTTATCAGCTCGGCCCAGCGGCGCGAGCTCAGACATCGGTCACACGACACCACAACAGCGCTGTGAGGTGCAGTGAGAAGCGTTTGAATTCGCTGAAATCTCCGAGATGAAAGAAAGATGAAAAAGTGCAGATATTCCCAACAACATTGAAGCGGAAAACATGAGAAACATTGTGCAACAAATAAACGATTAGTTCATGATTAGTTAAAGAAAGTTTATGTTTTCCAATACACAGATTACATTGATTTACTGTAGTAACAAGTTTTTACGGACTAGATTACTTTTCTGAAAATATTTATTTTTTTTCTGCTTCATTCTAACACAGGAAGGAGTAAATGAAAGTTTTACCCTGCTGGATGATAATAGTTCTCAACTCTGGTCCTGGACAGTAATAGTACACATTTTAGATGTTTAGCCTTGCTAATTGTCTTCCTTATCTGGCACCGGTCTTGGAGTCCTTCTAATAACAAGCTGGTAAGTTGAATAATGATTAGAGAGACCAAATGTGCAGTGCTGGGGCTACTAGAGATCCAGGTACAGTTAATTACTTATGTTTGTTTGTTTGTTTGTTTTTTTCAGCTGTCTTCCCTCATTTTAATACAGTATGTTTTAATTTCAATAGAGTCTGAGCTGTCTGATGACTGACAATGATTGAGTGGCAAAAGAAAGCAAGAAGTCCTCACACACTCAAAAAAATAATCTGTTGAATGAACTTAATTAAATTAAGGAAAGGTTTTCCACGAAATTGAATTACATTTTTCCAACAAAATCGAATTAGTTTGAAATAATTTGTTGTAATCTTGTTGTATGAATTTAAATTAATTTAGTCATTCCTGCTAGATAAAGTTTTGTCAGGTTAACTACATTCAGTTTTTGTCCTGCCTTAAATAACCAACATTATAATTTTAGTTAATTTGACTCTACGGTCACTTCTAATGATATACACTACTAGTGTTTAATTGATTTATTACTTGTGCAGGTCTGCGAGCGATGTTTACACAGTGTATACTGAGTGCCCACAGTCTGAACATGAGATTTAATGCACATATAGCTTAATACTGAGCCCACAGCCTAAACACAGTCGCCACTCTTCTGCATAATGGTAACCACAAAATTCAAAAACATTACAGAAAGTCCTCTAAGTTTCTAACATAACTGAACATTAAACACTAACATTAACTAACAACATCTTTCCATTTACTGAAAAACACATAAAATAACACTTTTTCCCTAAATTGACCCTCTTAATGCAGTCCCTTGCAAAGCATGCTGGGAACTACAGATCCACTGCCCAGTTAGATGTCAACAACAATGATTCATGTAGTTTTCACACAAATGAATTAGGTTGATTGAACACAATTAAATTAAGTTGTGACAATATTAAACAATCATGTTACTTTTGCTTATTGTAATTAATTATTTTAACAAGAGGACAAAATTATTTTTTTGAGTGACATCCGGTTAAGACGAACGAAAAATATTCATGTTGACTCAATTAAAAAAAAATTGGTAAACCAAATTTTTTAAAAATTACATTGATTACATTTAATGAAATTAAGCTGGAATCATTTCTGTGAAGGGTTGTGTTGTATATGCTCATTTTAATTAATGAAATTGAACAAAGAGCTAAAATCATTTTTTTGAGTGCAGCCAAGTCGAGGAGTTCATGAGACACACCTCAACAAACTGCAGTGCATGGAATTGATCCTCTGGAACAAAAACTATCAAAGAAATCATTAGAGAACATCCCAGACTTCACAGTTTTCTTGGAATGGTGATGTTCAGTATAGAAGGTATGCGCGTGACGTCACCGTCGAGTGACTGCAGTTACGCCCACTGAGTGGCAGAATGACTGCCGAGAAAAACACACAAAACGCATCAGAAATGGGAAAGAGCTTTTCGATTGACTGTACAACTAGATTTGACAAGAAATCTGAGGTATATTTTTACAGACTGCCAAAAGCTACTGTACAGTAGTAGTAGTGGGAAGTTCAGATCATTTTACTGACTCGGATCTTTGAATCTCAAACAAATCTTTTTTCAAGTCATTTCTTTCATTTCAGCAGAATGTATTTAAAATGTTACATGTCAATAGCCAAATTCACCAAACACATCAAATGTTGATCACATTTAGAATAAGAAAAAAATTGCAATGCAAGGAAGAGGCCAAATTATGAGAAACAGAACGATTAATTCATTTATCTGGGTCTTCAGGCTTTGCAGTAGTTTACCTCACCTCCCGATCTAAGTCGTTCGTTCATCCCGAGACATCCTCATAAACTGAGCTATGCAGTCTGTACTGGATACAGAATTGATTAGTTCACGTTTCGAGTCTATCGACTTCGGGTTCGAGTCATTTCTTTCAACACGTGACCGCCACATAAGTTGAGCTATGCAATCAGTACCGGATACAGAATTGATTAGTTTATCTCTCGAGTTCGAGTCGTTCAGTTTTATGTCACGTAACTGTGTGTTGTTATTAGACTATTTATAATATATATCTTTATCAAAGTGATTTCCCCCATCATATAAAGTAAAAGCATTACCAACACTTAAGTACCACATTCATATGGAGAAGAACCATCATAACAGAAATTCGTATAAAATTATAAATTGAAAGAAATTAAAAAGCTATCATTTGAGACCAAAAACGCAGCATGTAACACTGTTAAAAAACGATTAACTCATTTATGTGTCCAGCGCTGTCACATCACGTCACGTGACAAAAGAACGAAAGACTCAGAAGTATCAGACCCAAAGACTCGAGAGGTGAACTAATCATTTCTCTTTCCGGTACCGACAGCATAGCCTTTATGGGACTGACAGGAAGAACGTAAGACTCGGACCCGAACCCGAAGACTCAAGAGATGAACTAATCATTTCTGTTTCCAGTACAGAACCCATAGGATGTCATTGATAGAAGTGACTTTATTGTATTTATATAAAGCATTCACAGGCAAATTAGCTTTTTTTATTTCCCCGGTGTTGAAATCAGGCTCATATAAATGTTAGGAAACATGATTCCTGGCTGCATGTCAATATCCATGGATCACTGGATCTTTGGTAAGTTGTAAGGAACACTATATCGAGTACAACCTTTAGTTTAAACTGATAATCGTTTGTTTTGTTTTCGCACTTCCCCTATTAAATCTAGTCACTCAGCAGCTCTTAGACGGGAAAGTGACGTCAATGCATACCCTCTATAGGGAAGGGGTGTCTTTTTTTGGAAAAAATATTTTGGCTGTGTCTAAGTGCGTATAAAAAAAAAAAGAGGTTCACACACATGTGGTATAGATGAAAACTTTTTTTTTTTTTTTTTCCTTCTGTAAACTTGTCTTTCAAAGATGATCATGGAGAAATGGCCTCTAAAACCCTTTCTGACATCCTGCCATCATCACCATACCTCACAAATGGAAAAATGGTGTGTCCAACATATGCTGAAATGAAGCAGCTTAAATGACATTTAGCCTGTAAGTAAAAGCAATACTATCAAATTAACTGATAAATTACACTGCTCTGCGGCTCATGTTCATGATCCACTTCTTCTTTTCTTCAATGATTCCACTTGTTAATGGGATTGTTCATCCAAAAAAACAAAATTCTGTCATGATTACTCACCCTCATGTCGGTCCAAACCTGTAAGATTTTCGCTCATCTTCGGAACACATAGAAGATCTTTTAGATGAAATCTGAGAGCTCTCTGTCCCTCTATTGACAGTCTACACAACTACCACTTTCAAGCTCCAGAAAGGTAGTAAAGACATCATTAAAGTAATCCATGTGACTCCAGTGGTTTAACCTCAATTTTATGAACCGACACGTTCACACTCTTGTCGTCTGCTCTTGCGTTAACACAACACGCATGCGTCGAGTTGCTCTCGAGTTTAATATTTTGTAAATAAAGTGATAAATTATGGTTAAGGGTTAGAATATACTCATGTCTCTTCAAAAAATTAAGGTTGAACCACTGGAGTAACATGTATTACCTTAATGATGTCTTTGCTACCTTTCTGGGACTTAAAAGTGATAGTTGCATAGCTGTCGACGGAGGGACAGAAATCTCTCAGACTCATCAAAAAGATCTTTATTTGTGTTCCGAAGATAAACAAAAGTCTTACAGGTTTGGAATGACATGAGGACGAGTAATTAATGACAGAATTTACATTTTTGGATGAACGAACCCTTTAACAGCAGATGTAATGACTAATTAGAGTGACCATAATTTAATTCAGTACAGCACTGCTTGTATGTAACTTTTTCATAATTTAACACTGTTGATTTTGTCACAGTGCATGCCCAACTGAACTTTATTTATTCTTTTAAGGTTGGAACTAACATGGTGCATTACCTGAACAGTGAGACAAGCCTGGATCCACATGACTTGATGCTTGGGGACAAAGAGAACTCGCAAGTTTTTTATCATATTCAGTGTGGAAGCAGTTGAACAGAAGACTTTATTTCAAGCAATGGATGTGTTTCAAAAATGTTTTACAGACATGTATTTCAAGACCTCTGCACCCATTTTGGGAATTTTTGTAGCATGCAAACTTTAATGTATCCAAAGGAGTTCCTGCCTCATAAATTTACTCATTAAACTAAATTGTGTTCATTTTGAATTTTTGTGTGCTGTATGTATATATTTTATGTATTTGTACTCTATGTACATAGGTTTTGAATATGTACTGTTTGTATATATTTGCATAGGTTTTGAATTTATTATGTTGTATGTACACTTGTGTATTTTGAATTTATGCACACAATTATGTATATTTACATTAAATGCTGGACTCCCCAATATATAGTTTAAAAATATATTTGTTGAAACGTATGTATTGTTTTATACAAATAAACAATCTGTATTTGAAAACAATGTGTATTTTATTTATTAAAATAAGGTCATAAATAAAAATAAATATTTAACTCAACTGTTGGGTTATTTTAACCCAATGCATTGGGTTAAAATAACCCACAGTTGGGAAGGTGCTATACCACCCCGTAGTTGGGTTATTCGTTAGGTTATTTTTAACCCAACATTTTTAAGTGAGTACTTTTACAAAAGTAAAAAAAGTGAGTACAATTTTTAGTGTAAAAGGTAAATGAATTTAAAAAGAGCACCAAGCACAAAAATCTTTGTATAAACATAGTTTTTTTTTTATTTAGCAATTATAAAAATGTTCTGTGAATGCAGCATGAACATTAGCCCCCTTCTGAGCTATTATGCTGCCTGTCTGGTGTTGCAATTTTACACTTCACTGACTCTGATAACCAGTCTACTTGAGTCCGAATGCCCCAGATTTCACCTTATTTAGGTGATGTACCAAAATCATTCAGCACATTTGGCAAAAGCAAACGCAGAATAGTTACTGAGATTATGACGGAATAACGCGTTTTATTGCACTATATATATATATACATATATATATATATATATATATATATATATATATATATATATATATATATATATAATAAAATAATCACATCTGTAAGCAAATTTTAGGCCTACACTACGAATTTCGTTGCATATTTTATTTAAATGGCTATGTTTTGGTTATTTTCTCCTTGAACTTATAGCTGACTTTGTGTGTAATATGTAGCTATTATATGATGAGGAAAAACGGTTCTGGTTATAAGTGGTTAAATATCATGCTGCAGAATTAACTTTTTTAAGACTTGAATTATGTCCGTTTTGAGTGATTTAATAGGAAATATCACATTACAATATATCAACTAATGTAAGAAAGACAAATATTGAAACGCCTGCTGGTGAATGAACGTTTGGCCATTTTTAAACTCCATGACGACTATTCCATCCTCACGTTTTCACTCACCAAAACAAGCACACGAGTTTTCTGAGACAGGGAAATTGCAGTAATCTGAGCTATAGTGCATGATTGAAGTTTCTTTGACATTCATTTAGAACGAGTTTGTCAAGGACTTGCCAAGTGAATTGTTAATAACTCTGTGCTCTGAATTTTCTTTTCGCGCGAATTACGGAGTTACGGACTGCCTGTGACATTTATGACAAACATTGACAAAGTAGTCTATGGCTTGACTTAAGAACTATTTAATTATACACAAAACATTGAATCTAATACATGCTCCTATACATAAAAATTACATTTAGCCTATGAAAATGTGTATAGCGTTCACTTTGCATGACTGTTTAATTATTTGTTTTGTTAAACGCTTAAAATCGCATTATCTCTGAATTCAACTGGCATATTTTTAGGTGCAGGCAATAGGGTTGATATTTCAGTCTTTCAGTAATAATAACGGTGGCATGCAGCCTATTTAGAATTGCAATAACGATTATGTTGTTTTGCGCATTTATATCACATTAAAATATATTAGAATGCCTTTTTTTAAGTATTGTGTTGAAAAAGCCATTCGTGTCTTCATCAGCCTCTAATATAAGGGTAGATAATGTTTAGATAAAATTAACTGATATTGAATTATACATTATTTGTCTTTCATACTCTTGATTTTATTGCAGTGTCATGCAATAATTTACCCTTAAGAAAATTAGTGATGGTGAACTTGGATATTGTGATTGCAATTGTGGCACAACAGCAGCAAGGTTGTAAACATATTCACATGAACTTGTGCTCTCTTCTTTTGCTGTCTTTTTTTTTTTTTTTTTTTTTTTAAGTGAGCAAAGACAAAGTATGTGATCCGTTTTCTGTAATGTCCCTCAAAATGGAAAGATGAAACCGGGAAAACAATTACACAGGAGACTGGCCCTGGGGTATTGAGAGGGGTTGGATTGACTCTAGTCTGGTGCACCTTTGGACCTTGCATTATCCTGGCATGATGTCTCTTTGGCAATAGCCAAGCAATTTCCAACAGCACCTGGCCACCCACCCCCTGATAGCCTCTATACCCACACGCACACACACACACACACACACACACACACACACACACACACACACACACACACACAGTAAAGTGTGCATAATTACTTTTTGTCGGACAAAGAAAAAATATGTGAATACACTATTTTAAAATAACCTTAGGCAATAAATCATTACCTTAATGAGCTACAGTGTGAAATGATCAATAAATTACTGCTTGTACCTTATATGTCATGCAGGTTACTATTATATCGACAGAGAGTAAAATATGAAGGAAAAAAAAGTTATGTGACTTGATCAGTCAATTGGCATTTTCAGTCCATGTTTTGATTTAATGACTTTTAGAGTGAAGGATAGTCATATTATGTCAGCTGGAGCAGAACTGATACTTTCTGACCCAATGATTTTGCCTTTTGTATTTTGTTTCTTTAGTCTTATTAATTTGGGCCTCCAAACTACCAACCACCTGCTCTCTCGCCCCCTGCAGTCCCTGACGCTTGTTTGCAGGTGTTAACTGATGATGATGGCACAGCTCAGGCCACCTTACTCCCTTAGTCGTCCATTAATTTGATAAATGAGTCAGCATGATGACAAACCAGTGGACATAAACTTCTAATGATTATTATTAATATTATTGGAAATATCTAATTTTATTAATATGGCCATTGGTGATGTGAAATTCATTAATATACAAATTTCTAATGGTCCAGCTGAACTGAACAATTTAGTTGTCGGATAGATTGACGTGATTTCATGATTTTTCTCTCTAAAACAAATTGAAGATCATTCCCTTGCATTTTATGTAAAACAGGCTTCTCTATTATTATATGATGATATTGGTCAATTCCGAGCTTATTGTTTAGGCTAATTTGGTTCCATGTGCCTTCACCATCTTTTTTTTATGATGAACATGCACGATAAGATAAATGGTATCAAACTGAAAGTATATTGTAACAAGGGATCGGGATACTTTCTCCAAACCCGGACAGTAGGCTAATGCACCACCTTGGATTGCTTAATCCAAAAAAAGAAAAGAAAAAAAAAGGCGTATGATAATTATCAAAGAATTGCGCTGAAACAATCTCCCTGGTCTCCTTCATAATTTAATTTCATTTATTTTTATTTAAATATTTATTGTCTTATTGACAAACTTTGAAAGGAGGGGTTCCTTCAGTCAAAGACAGTGTGTGATGTTGCAAAGAACTATTGGAGACTTGCTCTTTTTAAGGTACAAATGGATTCGCACCGTTCTTAAACATCTACGTAAATTTTCAAATTTGCGAATAGTAGGCCAGGATATAGCCTACTTGGCTCTGGGAATCATCCTCACTTCTCTTTTATTTCGCACGTGCTTAGAATTACGTCTCAGTATAATAACTTCTCATCTCTGTGTGCTAACAATCCAACACGAAGCGATAAAGGCCATAAGTTAAAATGTCCACTAACACAACAAAACAACAAAGAAATAGGCTACCATGTTACAGGCTTGCTTCTAAAAAAAAAAAAAACCGCAGCTGACACTTGTTGTATTTTTAAAGTAACATAAAAATCCACCCCCTTTCCATTCCAGCAGGGATGTGAAGGGTAAATCAATTTAAACGCAAACTTTACGAAACATGAAGATAAATTATGACTCCAGTTACCTTTCTTTAACATTACAATGGACTTGCAGCACATCCAAAGTAGATTTTGAAAGGGCACATCCTGGATTAACCAATTAACAGTCATATTGAGCACCTTTGCATATTCATCGCTTTTCCTGCAGGTGAATACGCATCGGTGGAACTCACTGAAAAGGATTAATTGACGTGCAAATTGTCTCTACCTTCCACAAAACCGTTGTATTGTTTGGTAAATATAGCGAATTAAAGACAAACACAGCCCAATTCACTTATTTTAAAGCGTATTTTACATAAGCTTTAGAGTTCGAGATTTTCACATCTACCATTTTTTTCCTACAAATTAAAGTAGCCTATACAGTAAAAAATAATTTATCACGATGTAAAAGTCTGTACTTTTTTTTTAATCTTACTCTATAGCATATTGTTACACACACACACACACACACACACACACACACACACACACACACACACACACATATATATATATATAACACTTTTTATTTTATTTTATCGGTTTGATCCTGAATTAATTTAATAAGCGCCCATACCCTTGTGAGCCACACCACCCTCGCCCCAGCTGTACCTTCTTTAGTTTGAATACCTTATATCAAATGCTTTTGCTGTTGTATTTTGGATATGGTCTTGTAAGTTTGTGTTCTAAGTTATGTGTGTGTGTGTGTGTGTGTGTGTGTGTGTGTGTGTGTGTGTGTGTATAGTCTATATATATATATATATATATTTTTTTTTTTTTTAAGTACCTTGACTAAAAGCATCCCTTATGGAATACAGTTGTTTGATCGCAGTGAATTCAAGTCTGCATAAGAGGGCTGGTAGTGTGTGAGGCAATGACTTATTTTATGTGTTCCTTTACATTTAAAATGAAAGTTATGCGTGAGAAAACTAATAGGCTAGCACACGCAAACGTGCAGACTGCACGCCATGTTCAAGGTAATTCATCTCATGAGTTTATTATGACCGCGCACTCAGTTGCGTGACAAAAAGCGTTTGGAACCGGCTCGTGTCGGTTTATCCTCTTAGACAGTGCCACCCGCTTAGCCAGCAAAGCTATGAGATTGAGTGTGGCTTCAGGGAGGACTAGGAAAGGACCTTAAATTAGTAGGCTACTATTAGCCGGAATGCGCTTGCAAATAAACACCTGAATACTTACTAAATTCGTATATCAATGTGTTTAAAGTGATAAAACAAGTGGTAGCCTATTTTAGAACATTTTCTCTTAGATTACTTAAACCTAATTGATTTAACCAAAACCCTGCATTACATTTCTTATATCTGCTTGTGTAAAGCCAGCGTTTTATTTACAACAGATTCAGTGTTTTACTCCGCTACTCTTCAAACTCATGCCACGTGACTACAGTGCCGACGTGTTTTCTAATCGTTTTCATACTTAATTAGAAAAAAAGCCATGCCATTCTTTAGACTGTTATTTTCCAAAGACCAAACATTCACTTATATTTTACTTACATTCACATTATACTTTTAGTTGTTCGCAAAGGTTTTAAAATGAGACCGAACGAGTGCTTTCATTTAGTCAAGCTCTGATAGTGTGTCGGTGTGCCTCAGCAAAATAGCCGGCGCCATGTTGTTACGTCACCACATATGTCAGATAGGCTCAAGCCGATGGCATGAGGAGAAGAATGTTGTCTGAAATAGAAGAATGTGCGCTTGCGCAGAAAATAGAAACGATTCAGTTTAAATGAATTTGGGAAAACTGTTTATGAAGATGGGGGTGGGTTTGAAATGAAGGTGGAGTCTATGGGGGTTGGGCTAAAATACTGCATACCAAGCCAGGAAGAAAAAAAGAGCCCGGCAGGTTCTACAAAAAATAATGGTTGCCTTTGTAGGCTTTAAAGCGTAAACTTGTGTCAGTTTAAAAATATATTGCGTTCACTCCATATCCTTTAATTGTTGCAGGTTTTTAAATACCAGGCTATGTAGGCTATATTTTTGTAAAACATAAATATATATATATACATACACACACACACACACACACACACATACATATGGGTATATGTAGGCTATATGTGTGTGGGTGTATACATTGCATATATAATTTGAAAAATACTTAATTAAAACTTATAAAGTCCTATAGCCTACACTTTAAATTATGCAACAATATCCGAGTTGATGCTATACTGTTTGGCTATATATTTAATAATTTTACTGAGATAATCATTAGGAGATAATCTGGATAATGCAGTGGAATAATAAAATGTACAATCTGCCACTGGTGCAATATTGTTTTTACCACAGCATTGTTTTGAATGAATATCTTCCAAGCCCAGCCTACATAATTGACAACGAGAGAATGGCTTAGCGTATCTCGGCAGAAAGTTTTGAAACAAACTTAGCAGCTTTCTTGCATGTTTACTATCCAAGGTCCTAACATAGGTCCTAAGATAACCATGTGCTTAAAACTGTTGTTAGCTGCGTTAACGCTTTACAATTCTAAACTGTTTCGTCCCTCAAAGAAACAAGATGCTAAAATGGCGGCATGTTACTGTCAAGTTCAAGTGGGTTGCTGCTTCGTACATTTTGGAGTAAGGCGTAGGCTATGCTTTAAGTTCAAGGTTAGAATTAGAACAAGAGGAAAAATAGCAAAGAAATGAATGAAAAGGAAAAACTGACGTCCTCATTTGTGACATTTCAGGATTTGTTTTAATTCCAGTCAAAAACTTGTTCACATTTTGTCAAATAGTTTGTTAAACAAACCAACAAACAATAACGCTACTTCGAAAGAAAGTACAAGATTTTGCTGAATTCTTAATAAGTATGTTGAAGTAACATCGTTTGCCTCGAAAATGGCACAGTGACACAGTTCATCAGTTAAACATGTGCTTTTCAGGAATAACTTGATGCGTGACCCATTTCCACGAGAAAATGTCACAGAATCACATTCAAGCTTCATTTGTACATTAGATCTGTCTAAGATCAGGGCTGAATATACATCGAAGGTGGCTGAAATAAATCTTTATTTATTTTAACTTAACGTATAGAAAATAGTATATAAAACATATATTCATTAAATTATTTAAATAAACGTATTCATATATCACCGTTACTTACGAGGTACTGATTTTTTTTAACGTTTGTTTACAAAAAGTAGTGCTGGTGGTTTGAAATCATGTTCATAAGCACAATATATGTATATGCATAATTTTAGTCTCTTAGAAATATGTAACAATGCAATGCTGTAACTCTTGGTGTCACTGAACAACATATTTCCCTTACTTTTCCACCTTAAAAAGTTCTAGTAATCTTAATACTAAATTTCATTCACACATACAGTTCCACATCTGGAAAAGTTATTCACATAAAACAAGTAAATGTGTAATCAAAGTTTTCTATATGTTATACCACAGTACTCATAACAAACAACACGCTATATTCACAGAAGAACTACATTTAAAACAATGCAAACTGACAGACAGAAAGTTTTATTTTGAGAATGTTGTGACAGATCATTGCTCCTCTTTGACACATTAAACACAGACTTGCATCCACAAAGACAGTTCTTGAACCATCGAAAATGGAATACTATACTGATTCAAATGGCTGTACCTTAAACCCAAGAATATAGGCTAATGTCTTTAACACTGTCACACGAGTTCAAAGTTGATGCATGAATGATAGCTATACTATTGCATTGTGTATCTGGTCATAAAGTGTCGTGTCGATGAAAACACTAGTCAGTGGCCTCTCGAATTTGTAAGTGTTCCTTACAGAGATATAGTCTATACTCTGATGCTAAGAGTAAAGGGGAGGGGGGAGGGGGGAGGGGGGAGGGGGGGGGGGGGATCAATAAGAACCAGAAAGTCTACTACCTCATATGGCTGATTCATCAGTGATTTAAAATAATAATAATAATAATAATAATAATAATCCCAATGTTTTTTTTTCTCTCTCTTTCTTTTTATACCGGTCCTCACGTGAACTTAACGTTGGAAAATGCGTATTTGAAACGATAGATCATGTCATGTTATAATATTAATATAATTAATACTTTACGACCCAGATAAGACACATTTATTGGTTAAAAAAAGATACAATCGTATCGTGGGAACTTTAGAACTGACTCCCTTTTTCATCGTTAAAACTGGTTATTGACTCAAAACTGTACAGTCTTGTTAGAAAACATTTCCATAAATATCATTTAAGATTCGGCTATTTCGCCGATAATTAAATTACAAATTGATAAATATGGCATCATGGATATGTATTTACATCATTATTAACAAAGGCAACGTTATATTCAAAGGTAACAATCGTAAGCTAATACCACATTCTCCACCTGAAAACTGACTTGGACAACAGATTTGACTCCATCAAACAAGGAAATACATTCACGAGTAGGCTATATACTTATTTATGATTTATTTTTTTGTTCAAGTTCAAGACAAAGACTTTGGCACGTTTCTTAAGACTGTCTGAAGTTTTAACAATCAATCAAAGGTGATATGAGTGTCACCTTAATATAAAACACCGTGAAATATTCTTTCTTTGCCATTATTTTTTAAATATTTTTTTTTTCAGAAAATACATAAAATGAAAAATAAAATAATCATCTGAAATCTGAAAACTAAAGGAAAACCATTTATTCTTAGAAAGTGTTATTTTGTTATTTAATGCCTTGCTAGTTTTCTTCGAACTCGGAATAAAGTCAAATTTCGAATCCTGAGAATAGACGAGGCCTGTTGGCGAACTCTCATCTTTTCCTGTTGTTTCAATGCCATTTTGTACGCCATAGCGTAAATAGTTTTTTAAAAGGTTGCTTCAACCTTTTGGTCCACCTTTTGAGAGTCTGCTTGGAGCTTCAAACGTACCATTCGTTAAAATTAGGCGGTAGTCCATCGCTGTGTGCAGATGTATTTTGCACTGCAGACGTGGGTGTTTTTGTCGGGTCTTCAGTGTTCGCAGAAACCAGCACTGGCGGCGTGGACGACTCGTATCCAGAACTAGCAGCTGGAGACGACTCTGAGCCTTGTGATTCGTGTACCTTAAATTATAACGTCCATAGATGTATGACATACAGGCAATAACACACTTGTTTACATGGTACGGTTAAACATTATGATTTAAATGATTTCTGATCTCTGTTAGGGGTTCCTAAGGGGTTTTTATTCTTCACAGTAATAATAATAATAATAATAATAATAAACTATTTATTTGTATGATTTCTTTTTGGCTGCAAAATCAGAAAATTTCCCCTTACCTTCATATGTTTCCTGAGAGAGCTGGGATGTGTATAGGACTTGTCACACACTTTGCAGATATATGGCTTGTCAGATGTGTGCACGTGCATGTGCTTTTTCCTGTCGCTGCTGTTCGCAAAGCGCCTGTCGCAGCCGTCGAACTCGCATTTAAATGGCTTCTCACCTGCAAGTGAGAGCAAACACTGGGGTTTTAGGAATATAACTTTTTTTTCACAGAGCGGATGAGCACAACTTTCAGTTATGTAATATGCCTTTCGAAATAACAGGCCATGGTGCGCTCACACCAGATGGTTTAGTTACCCACATATCACGCTTTTTGAGAGTCCGTGCTGTTATCCTTTATTTTACTTTCCAAGCATCTTTAATCAACACGCAATGCATCGTTGTGTAAATTGCATAGCAATTGCTTAATTTGAGCACACTTTTCGTATCTGGCTAGTTTAATAGGCTATAGCCTACTAGACTGTTCAACAGCTTGCTTTACATTTCGAAAGAGGTCATTTTCTAGGCACAAATCCAGCTAATCAGACTAAATTCACTTCTACCATTTCATACTTTCCCAGACCTCAAGTTCCCAGTAGCATTTTATTCATGCACCCACAATACACACATCCCCACAATTACTAGCTTTACAGCCACAAGCATCAGGACAAATGAAAAGAGGACAGTCCATTCACAATTTCGCTCCACAACCACGCATGCAGCTTTACATCCTCAAAGAGTTGCAATGCATATACATTTGAACAAAAACATATTTTCCTCAATCGAAAAGATAACAGAAAATGAACATTTCATAGTATATAGGGGTTATATGAGATCAAAATGAGTTTTTCTCCCCAAACATTTTACCATTGTATTTAATTCTAAAGTGTAGTTAAAGTAGCTACTAGTGGGAGTTTTTCTCCATGTTAAACTTTATATTTAGTTTAAAATTAATGTAAAATAAAATGTACAATTGTATTGCCTAAATGTATGAAAGAACTGCAATTTATGTATAGCCTACATCATTTACATAATTATAGATAAACATTTCTTTTTCCAAAAAACAATAGGTAATCAAAAAAGGGGGGAAATATGAATGCCTTACCTGTGTGAGTTCTTTTATGAATTTTAAGATTTTCTGATCTTGCAAAGATTTTCCCACAACCGGGGAACGGACAAGGGAACGGTTTCTCTCCAGTGTGCACTCGGATGTGGTTCACGAGTTTGTATTTGGCCTTAAATGATTTTCCCTCTCTCGGGCAGTCCTCCCAGAAGCAAATATGATTACTCTGTTCTGGGCCACCAACGTGTTCCATCGAAACATGTGTCACCATTTCATGCATTGTGCTGAAAGTTCTGTCACAAGTCTTTTTAGGTCTATTCATTTGATTCTCGTCTATCCACTTACAAGACATTTCCTGCTTAATAGGCTGCCGCATGTATCTAAAGAAGGCCCCCGGACCGTGGTGTGTGGGTACGTTCATCCCCATGTTCATGTTGATGGGATGGTTGTAGTTATGGAGCTGAGCGGTGCCGTAAGGGTCCGTACGAGGGCTCGCCACAGGTCGGTACGGATCTGGACGGCCAAAAATGTCCCCGCGTAAACCCAGGTGCATTTGGCTGTTTACAACATGTCCTCCTGGTGAAGTATGGCTCACGCTCTGGTCGTGAAGTCCAGGAAACAACAGATGTCCCGGGTTGTCCGAAATTCCGGGGGGGCCGTGTAGGCTCCCAGAAGCGGCAAAGATTCCATGCTGGGCACTCGGTGGTGCGGTTTCTCCGATGCCTGCGCCCCGGTTTCTGAACAGAAAGTCCCTGGTCGAATTGAATGCTCCGCCGGCATAAGAAGCAACTTGTCCTCCATGGTGGTGTCCGAGCGCGGCTGCGTATCCAGTAGCTTGTGGGGTGAACGCTGATGTCTGGCTTGAGGCGATATCGTGAGTAACGGGACTTATCTTGAAGGCAGCCGAGTGAGATGAATCTGCGAAGGGACTAAGCCCCAGCCCGGGGTCTCGGTTTCCCAACTCATGGTGTCTAGGCGTTCCGAACCCCCCTACTCCTAGTGACGGGAACTGAGGAGCGCTATCAAGGAGCATAGTCATTGGGCTCAATCGAGAAAAAGCAAGCGAAAAAGAAAAAAAAAAAAAAGTGAAAAACCCCAGGTTGGTGGAGTGAAGTACGTAACGGTAAACTGAGCACAATTTCACGTAAGCTTGAATAAAGAAATCTTGAATTGAAAAACGAAATGATAATCCCGGGTCTCGGTAAACGGGAGGACAAACTCCCGTAACTGGGATCCGTGAGAAAGAGGATCAAACTTCCCCCCCTTTCCAGACGAATGATGTCCTTGGACTGATAAAGTCAATCACTCACTCCTTGCACATAAATGAGCTCGGGAGGCAGCTCTACGCTGTCCAATGAAAGGACAGCGCTTTCTTAGTCACGTGACGGATATGAAGGGCGATAATTGGCTGCCTGTTCGTTGATTGGCAAGGTTTAGAATTGAAAATGGCAGTTCGTTTCAGTGAGTAGATTTGATTGGTTGCTGTTGGCATTATTTGCAGGTAAAGGAACGGGACTTTATTTTGAATTAGGCAAAAAGGCTTGTTTATTTCCCGAGCTTGCATGTCAGCGGTTCCCAAAGTTAGGCTACATAAACTTTCAGGATTTGCTTGACCATTTTTCTCAAAATAAACTATCTATCTATCTATCTATCTATCTATCTATCTATCTATCTATCTATCTATCTATCTATCTATCTATCTATCTATCTATCTATCTATCTATCATTTTGTATCGATTTTTTAATCTATCTGTCTATCTATCTATCTATCTATCTATCTATCTATCTATCTATCTATCTATCTATCTATCTATCTATCTATCTATCTATCTATCTATCTATCTACCTATCTATCTTTCAGGATTTGCTTGACCATTTTTCTCAAAATAAACTATCTATCTATCTATCTATCTATCTATCTATCTATCTATCTATCTATCTATCTATCTATCTATCTATCTATCTATCTATCTATCTATCTATCTATCTATCTATCTATCTATTCACATAGGCTATGTAGGCTACATTTATGCATGCATAGAGTTTTGAATTTTTTGAAGCCGTAAGAGGTGAAAGCGTACCTACTACGAGAATAAGAGCCCAAGAATAAGAGAGAATGAAATATGGTGGAAAGTATATTATCCCGAGGATTTTTTTTTTTTTTTCACGGCGCCAAAAATTCTTGCTATTGAGGAAGTTTCACAGGGTTGCTGGTGACTCGCTGCAGGACACATAAAATCTGATCAAGTTCAGAGACGCGTTGAGTGTTTCAAGCAGCGCTTTTTATACCTCCAAGCCATTTCACGTTCCCTCTCCCCTTCAATCTCTCCTCGGAAGGAGTTCCCTTTTATATTTTAGAGATTAAAAACAAAAATCTCTAAATCAGACCCACATTCTGGTCTAGTCCTCAGCTATCACGCTTTCACTTTCTGCACATTTTCTACGATGGAAAAACGCGTATAGGCCTTGTCTAAAAAAGTCTAAGTTTTAAGGTGAGTAATTTATTTTTCAGTAGATGCATTATAAAAGTTTTGATCAGATCAGTTTCATGTTTTATTCAGGTAACATAAATCGTGTAACATAAGACCTTACGTGTTTTAGAAAGAAAAAAACATTACAATAAACTATTATTTTTCTAATAAATAGCCTACAAACTATTTAGTCTAGTAAATGTTTAATGGTTCATTGACTTAATAGAATAGCATATGCATTTCACTTTTGTCTCGCCAAAGAACTTAACTATGCTTAAAAACACAAGTTTAAAGCAGATTGCTAGCAAAATAGATATCCAGCAAGCTCTATCCCCCCCTCCTTTCTGCGATGTCTTGTTCTTTCCTCCTCTCTCTCTTACTCTCCATTTCGTACACGAGCACACATGTGAGTATTCTGCAGCGTCGGACAGATTTACGGCGATTTCTTTTAAAGGTTTCATTGTCTGCAGTCAGATAGGCTACAGATTCTTTACTTTCCACTCTAGATGCAGGCCTATCTGTTTAAACGTGGACGCACTTAATATATTATGTGACATATTCATTTCCGGGCGGGGCTAGGATATAGCTAAGTTCTTAAGGACGTTCTTTGCTTTCTCTATGCACGGAATTGTTCAGTTACTTCACTTAACTTCTTTACGGCACTACAACTCTGATGCCAACCAAAAGGCAAATGAGGGCAAGATTCGCTATTAACTCAAGGGGGCCTCGTGCGTTATTTTACTTTACACCACAGAAAATTAAAAGGACTTATAGGCCTATAATTGCATGGAACAGAGCTATATTGCGACCGATTAGCCTTTGAGTTAGTTAAATAATGTTTTGTCAAAATAATACCATAATTCTATATCCCCCGCCCCCTTGAGTAGGCATTCGTATATATTTTTTTATTTATTTTTTTTAAGTTAGAGCAGAATTACCTGGAAACAACTTCACACTGAATTCTAATAGGTGGTTTTTCGGGCTAAACAATTATCAATCGTTGATAATTATTGATGTACTGCTATAGTTCATGTCCTGTTGATTAATGTTCCAGTTATCAATCTCACATTAGCCTACATTTATTAAATGTAGCCTAATCAAATACACAAAATTAAACTATTGCAATAAAAATAAAAACGCAGACATTAGGCTACTTACCTACCAATTCGTCATCCTTTATTTTAGGGATATTTTTTATTATTTTTGTGGTTTAAATTATTATTTTTCCCTTGAGACATTAGCTGTGTTTTCTCTTGCTGTGTGTTTTTGCGGACATGTTGCTTTATCTTTTTCCGTATCTGTTAAACATTCAAAAGTCTTTAGCCTGTTTTCTATCAGCTTTTTGGAGGAGTGGTTCTATTTATCTCAAACACTTAATCAGTACTGAGTAATGAGATAACCGTGGCACCTTCAATTAACATGTGTCTATATAAAATGTGCTAACTTTGTTTAGCATAAATGACAAGAAATTAAATTTGTCGAGGCGTTATGCATCTGCTTATTAGTAAATGCAAACTACCGTTACCAGGATAGACTATTGTGCTATATGCCGAACCCCAAAACTAAGAAAAAAAACCCAAAGTAATTTAGAGTCCTTGTGTGTGGTGCTTTTCTGCTTATATCTCACTCAGTTTGTCTATTCTCCACTTAATTTGCCCATCTAAATTTACCGACATTTGACCCTGAACTTGTTAAGCTAAACACCTGCTATAAGTTCACTGCAATGAGGAATACTTTTTCTGTATTTCAAACCTATATATATATATATATATATATATATATATATATATATATATATATATATATCAGGGGCAATGTATGGCTTTATTGTTGTCTGGATATGGAAATGTTGGATGGAAATTAAAATAAGGCAACACTGTATTTATAATAACAATGTAGACATAATGGCCTAATACAGGTATGCAAGGAAGATAAGTGGTTTACATTTTTGCAAATGTACTTAAGGTATATTTAGATGTGTAGAGCATATACAATTTTGTTTCAGTAATAAGCTCACCTCTCAATTGAGTTATCTTAAGATATCTGTAAGCCACAATACTACCAACTATGGATGCATTGGACTGATATTAGACTATTGACTATGTAGTGTGTGCACTGTGGGTATAGCAAAGACCAGTCTGTGACCTTTGTGAACTATAGATGTGTGTCATTTAGTGACCATTAGCCTACTTGAATTGATAGTGCACAAAAAAGCTATTTTAGTGTCCAACTATCACCTTTCTCATCATTGATTTCTTCATTTATGCACCTCTCTCTCTCTCTTCTCTCTCTCATTTAAGTATTCTTGCACTGACTCTTTTATTGGCAATCTTTAATTCTGAAAGTTCTATATGTAAGGAATATCTGTAAAAATGCCTTTTGTCTTTTAGTAATGAAGAAGAAAGAAGAAAGATTTATGAATCAGGATACTAATCAGGAAGAGTTGCTGTGTGATATAATATCTGTCACTGTTATGGTGGTGGATATCATGGTCATGGTCATTTATCTGAAAACTGCATTAGGACTCATTACAAAAGTAACAATTCTTGTCCTTTTTTGGTTTCATTTTATTATGTTTGAATTGACTCTGTAAATGTAGTGACAACGATGCTTTTTTGACTGTTAATAATGCCTTAATTTTGACTGTTGTGAATACAGTGACTGTAACCTCAGTAAATATTGTTGTCTTGTAATGTTTACTCTATCCAAGAACTTCATGTGTGGGAAGAATTATATCAGTAAATAACCCAAGCTTGTGCCCACTCAAAGGGAAGAGACAGTCTTCAGAAGAAGTATATTAATTTCTTTTTTTTATTTAAAAAAAAATGTTGTGATGTGAGCGATTATATCTCATTTGATATAATCAAAGATTTTTATTTTTGAGATTCTAAAACTTAATTCACATAATTAAATTCTATACCTACATGTCAACATTTTGGGTTGTTATTTAAACATGTTTGAATTGGCTCTTCTACCAGGTATTCAGTTTGATGTCCACACACTGATGCTGTGTCATTCTTTTTACAAAAGCAGTTTAGTTAATTATTTGTGGTGAGAATATACACCACAAACCTGTTTTCATTTTTGTCATTTTATATTGATAGGTGCAAAATAATTCAAAACAAGTGAATACATTTCCTCCTAAATTGACACCAGATCATCTGGGGTTTGTAAATGTTGAATGTGTGAAACTTTTTTATTTATTTATCATTTTTGTAACCTAAAATGTCAGAAGTCTATTAACTCTTTCATATTCCATGGCCAAAAAACGTTATATTTAGTTATTATGCGATATTTAGGTATTATTTGACCCAGTATTTTTTATTGTGGCCTAAAGCTTGTATTTTTTAAATCATATTCGCTTGCGTATTTAATATTTTATTAATAGCCTATCAATTGATTTAACTATTAATTAATTTAATGTATCCATTCATTAAAAAAAATATATAAAATGATTCTGTTCATTTTATCACAGATTTGCAACTCCAGAAAAATATCCGATAAAAATGCACGCCTAAGTAAATCCATAAAATGCATCTCTTCTTCACTAAAAAAACCTAAATAAATGAAACTAACCACTTACACATAGGGAAGGACACTTTACAATATGGGGTATTTTAAAATAAATTGTAATTTAATGTTTACATCTTTGCATGAAAAATGTCAAACAGAGTGAAAAATTTTTAGATTCTGTCGCATTTAACTTAACCAAAGTAAGTGTAATATTTACCTGCAAGTAGAATTATAGACGCTCAACTACAATATGCTGTATAGTATATTTTTGGTCGTAAAAAAATAAATTGTGTCCACCAACAACACCAGTAGGCTACTATGGACCGATATCACCAACGTATATTCTACTTAATTAATGTTAAACCATAATATTGAACAGTAAATCAGACATTCACAGTTGAATGAGAGAGACATGTGGTTTGAAAGAGAATTTTGATTTGATTTCTTAACTCCTGTATTTCAATTCGATGTTGAAATCACACAGTTGCATAGCATTCGTAGTTCAGACGTTGTAATAATTCATACATACGTAATTTAAACATTTCGATATTTTAGCCAACAATAATCATTCGGAACTCTGGTGCATTTAAGTCACATATGAGCCAATATCTGGCAGTGCGCGAGCGGCACATATCAAAGCATTTTCACTGAGATATTTGAAAACGGAGTCGTGTGGTGAACGCCTGCGTGTCCCTTTTAAAACAAATCCAGGGACTGTCAATCATCGCGCATTCCGACCAATCCCAAAGCACCGTTTTTTAAAAGCTGGTTTGCCTGCTGTGCTTTTATATTGCAGTATGGCCTGGTTCGGAGCATTTTACTACCACGGTTATTGCCACAAATCAAGAGGGCAAAGTGAACGGCATGGGACTCACACCAATCTTAACGAACCTGGGTCCGATTCCTGCGTCTGAGAGGTTTACGGGCAATAACTGCACATGCAGATGATACAGCGGGGGAAATGGGGAAGAGTTTTGTTGGTAAATCGTAAACGTTAAAGGTTGGTTGATTTGCCAAACCCTCAGTCAAGCTTGCAACAAAACATGACAAGCCTGTCGCGGTTTAGTGGCTGCCCTCTTTCTTGCGTCAACCCTGGGGAGAGCAATACTGAACCCAGCATGGTGCTGCCACCTTTGGCAGAGGAGCACATGGGGCACCCCACTGGCAGTTCCTTAAAACTCTGCCCCTCGCAAAATTTGCGAGACTACCACGAGACGAGGGCCAGTGCATATGTTGACCACTCGGTTACCCATTTTCCAGACACTGGATACACCAGTCATCGCTTAGAACCCAGTCCTAGGGGCATTATCATTGGGACAAATCTGTCAGCAGCAGGCATGCCACCAGTAACTGATCAGCTGGCTCCGAGACCTAACCAACATGGCAATATTGGAAGGTACCGTGACCTCCACAGCTATAGGGATGGCAGGAGCCACGCGTTCTTCACCACGTATCAAGAGCAGGCCCATGGCTCGTCAGACGGAACCCGAGATCTCAGCAGCCAAATGATGTTGGGTCTTCCCGGAGATCTTCTCTCACGGACGCACCCGTATGGGCAGTCGGTCAATTGCCCCAGGGCCAACAGCCAGCAGCTAGTCACCCAGTTCTTGGAGTTCTATAAGCCACTGAATATGGCCATGCAACGAGGAGGGGGTGACGCCTTCCTCAGGTGCTCCAGGCAGAACCCGAAGCACGAGCTCGTGTGTAAGTGGAGTGACGGCCAAGAAGGCACTGGCAAGCCGCCCTGCGCCAGGAGTTTTGGGACCATGTATGAACTCGTCACCCATGTGACGATTGAGCATGTCGGAGGACCGGAGCACTCTGACTACGTTTGTCACTGGGAGAACTGCCCAAGAGACAGAAAGCCCTTCAAAGCCAAATACAAGCTCGTCAACCACGTCAGAGTGCACACTGGAGAAAAGCCCTTTCCCTGCCCTTTTCATGGATGTGAAAAAGTTTTTGCCAGATCCGAAAACCTCAAGATACACAAGAGAACGCATACAGGTTAGTTAAATAATAATAATAATAATCATAATAATAATAATAATAATCATAATAATAATAAAAATAATAATAATGATAGTAATATAAAGATAGGCTTCAGACTTTTGGGATTGACTTTTGGGATTGTGTTTTACTTAACATTGTTACAACACAATTTTTTTTAATGAAGAATTGCCAGGACAGAATAAATAAATTGATTATTTGATCCCATAGTAACGTTATAAAATATTCAACGGTATAGTTTTAAAATTATGTTTTGCTGTACATAAACACGGATTTTGACACTGTGGTCCATCATGTTTAATTTATGTTCAAAATGTTTCGGCATAAAAGTGAATGTAGATTTTTTGTACACTTTAGAATTTCATTAATTTTCTGCAACACTTAAAATTGAGCGGCGATTAAAGCATTTATTCATATCATATGTAGCCCATTGTTTGTTCTAACATTTGCTGTTCGTGTTAGTGGAAACATTTTTGATTTCGTTTTTAGAAACCGTGCTGGTGAAAATCAATCCACAGGCCAGTTGTTTGGGTGCCTCTCATTCATGCAGTGAAAATAAAGAAATAAATTCCAGGGCACCGGAGAGCTGTGACGTAGCATTTACGCAAGGCGCAGCTGAATTCTCTGCTATGGTAGAGTGCACCCGCTCGTGCACTGCAAGCTTTGAGACCACTACACTTGAAACTGACGTCACAGTAATCCTTAGAATATTACGATCAATATAAATTTCCCCAATATTGTTTTTTTATATATATTATTATTTTTTATTTAACCATAAGGTATGATTTATGGAAATGATTTATCGATTAGTCTAATTAGGCTATTAAAGCCACAGTTAACTTTAGTTTTCTTTACTAGAAATCATTTAAAATAGGAATTAATCTTTGTCTCATAACGCATATAAAAATATGAATGAGGTCGACTACAGACCGATATTAAGAATTATTATTGTTCACTGAAAGCATTTAAGTAGAATTTGAAAATTAATCACTGACACAATTCCATAAATTACCTAGAAGCCAACTGTTGGTCATGGCATAATTCAACTTGTGATAATAGCCTAATCTGTTTGTTCTTAATTTTAATTTTCCTTATTTATAACTGAAATAAATTTGAGAGAGGCTGTAGCTATGCATGTGCGCTTCATTAATAATTTAAGCTAAGGCTAAGTCTGTTTTAGCTAGTGTGAATCATATTGAAAGTAGCACCAATAGCATGGAAACAACTGAATGGAAAATACCACTTTTAAGAATGATAGGGGGGAAATAGGGCTAAATGGATTTTTTCCCCCCGATTTATCACATTTTGCATGTACGAGAGTGTTGTCTAAAGTTCTCTCCTCGCCTGCTTTAGGCTACTGTTTAATGTGTGGAGCAGCAAACTTTTTTTGCTACAACATCCTGCATAACACATCTAATGACACCATGCACTCAGAACTGATGAGCCATGGTTGACTGTACATCCCACCCGTAACTCGCGTTTCCCCCTCCTCTGCCCGTTTAGGTGAGAAACCGTTTAAATGTGAGTTTGAGGGCTGCAATCGGAGATTCGCAAACAGCAGTGACCGGAAGAAGCATTCTCACGTTCACTCCAGCGATAAACCCTACACGTGCAAGGTCAGAGGCTGCGAAAAATGTTACACACACCCCAGCTCCTTGCGCAAACACATGAAACTCCATTGCAAGGCCTACATTGCCAAAATCGGTGAAGACAACGAGCACCTTGTAGAGGCCAGGTCTCCTGAGGTGGCAGAACAGCAAGACACACCCGCCTCTACTACCACAGTGACGCGAACGATGACGACTACCTCCCAAGAGACTCTGTCTCCTGAGACGCGAAATGAGTCGACTATGAGGTCACGTTTCCATCACACCTTTGAAAACAGTTTGGACTATACGGCGCACAGGCCACAGTCCCTTTTGGACCCTCTGTTGCTACAACGGGGCAATTACAGACCCGAGTCTGTACAATACTCATGCAACCAACCAAGCCATACTTTCCCACCTAGCCATAGAACTTTTTCGTCCAACTCACCTTTTCAAAAAAGTCTAGTAAATGGCTGGTACACATGTCATAGCGCCGTGGACACATTTTCACCCAAACACTGTAACAGTGATTTATAATGTCTGTGATTCGGGCTTGTACTCGGCGTGTTAAAGCATGACGGATGACAGCCGAAGTTTTCCTCCTCATGTAAAATTGTCCTACAGGCTTACAAAATAGGATAGTGCAATTTGTTACTGTACGTGAGCTTTATCTGTTGTAGCTATGTTCTTGTATTGGTGAAACGTCGGTGACGGTGAATATTCTTAAACTGTAAATAGCTTACTTAACCTTTACTAAATGTCTATAAAAGTATAGATAAGTTGCCAAAATATAATTCATATATCAAATATAAAATATCTGCAAACAAGATACCAACAGATGGAGTAGAATACAGTTCGAAATAATAAAAGTAAGTTATTTCTGCACAGAAAAAAAATGGCGTATTGTTGTTGTATAGTGGAAATTAGAGATTTCTATCTCTTGAAAAGTTATTCATCAAGTTGAATATTTTTTGTAAAGTAGGCTACAACATGGAATTTATATGTATTTTCTGTCACCGCTTAAATGTTGGTCGCAGGTTATTAGAATAAAAAATCGTTTGTATTGATGTGATGTGTGAAGGTGAACCTGGACGCGGCCTTTATATTATTTTAAGATTTTCTCACCACACATTGAGTGCATTTTATACCTCAGTAATTCTGTGGCGGTTATAACAGACATCAGTCCCCTTCATGATAATTGTTTAATTAAGATTCTACTGTATATACTGTGCAATGAATAATGCATTCAAAGTTTCATTAAAGTATCTCTATTCTCTTTGATCAGGCTTGTGATTTAAACTTTATGCTTCTCAAATGAAACGTACGTGCGTGAGTTCAGTATAGGCTTTTGGATTGTATCTGTGCTTGTTAATTTCACGGATAGCCTACCACATATGTGGTAGAAAAAAATAGCCTACTTGTGCGTATATAGGCTTTTTATATATGCCTACTTCTAGCGACTTTCAGACTTGTGCAATGTCCAAAATATTTATTTTGAGAAAGAAATTGTTTTCAGTGAAGGCGATTTAGCGGCCAACGTCACCTCAAATGAACTCGGTAGGTTCCAATTTTATCGCCATTTTCTTGTCAGTTTAACTCATCGTGTCTTAATTATTTTATGTGAATTGTTACGATAATTTCGTTTACTATTAACTTTATTGTTAAAACTGCAGTGCAATATGACAGGGCATGAATAAGGTGTGAGCGAGGATATAGGCCTTACTTACCTGCACGTACTTAAGTTGCTTATTGTACGAATGGCAGGTTTTCAATTGAATGAAAATGAGCGCAAATCCTGTTCCGTAAAATACAAATTGGCTGTAATCTCACCTCTGTTGTTAAGAACCAAATGGAAATTTTGGAAAAGGAGTAAGTTTGGTAGTGAGGATGAAATGTTAGGTTAATGCACATACTGAAACCCAAATTGTTAGCCTCCACAGCACTTTCAGTAAACCAGTTGGATGACTAAAGTGCTATTGCATATTTTCTGTTTTGTCCTCAAACTCAGTACTGTCCCCATTTTTTGAATTGATTCTGTATTTTGAGAAAAATCTGAACATGTACTGTAAGGCTGTAAAGGTTGCAAAGATTAAACTTGGGGCCTTCGGTATAGTGCTACTGTTGGAATTTTGAGATGCAACTGTTGTTATATACTTTGTTATATAACTATTGTTATATACTCAGATAGTTTGCACTTAGGTATTTTATGCTCCAATTTTGCCAGGATTGTTGTGCATGTGTGTATGAGGTGGTAGGATAGTGCAGTAGGGTGTGAAGCAGCTAAAATGACTAGGATGTATTGCATTGTAAAAGACTAATTTCTTTCCTGGTTGGTTATTACAATAATACATTTAATTCATAGTTTAAGAGCCCAGTTCCCACCGTCAAGGATGGTGCCTCAGGCACCAATCATTATAACCTACTTATAGCAAGAAACTGGTGAAAAATCGGGTGACCAAAGAATACAGTGAATGTGTTTTGGAGACTATTAAAGGCATAAGAAAAGGAGACCCTAGGTTTAACTGGGGGAAAAAAGGGGGCTACCAAGGCTTTTGACCCTGTGCGTCTTCTAACATCATTTTTCAGTTTATTCATTTAGCTATTGTGAATAACCTTAGAAAGGTCATAGGGCAAATGTATATCTGTCTCTCCACTGAAACCTCATACCATCAGTGCCGGACTGATGCGGTATGTTACAAGCAAGTTGTCGTGAATGTGGAGTTTGCAAGAAATTCTTCATTTTTATTATAAACTGCTGGATAATTGAGAGACAGGAAATTAAGAAGAGAGCACAGGAAGTTGTGGTATTTGTGACTGATGCTAGGAAAACATTTTCATATCTTGTTTTGATGAGATATTTCCAAATTTGCAATATAAAACTTGTGTTAATAATTGTGTTGTCATTAGAGAGGATGTTTAACATGTAGAGATACTTGCGTTCATTTGGTGTGTAACGCATGTATCCAAACTGATCTTGTCTTCTATAAAATTATGATACCTTTCAAAACGCTATTATGTGAAATCTTATGGTAAATTTGAGTAAATTGCAATCGTAAAAATCATTACCTTGATCGTCTTGTGTTTGGAATCTCACTTGTTTCCAGCACAAATAAAATGTGTTGTGTGTATGATTTTGAAATACACAAAAATATTGTCATCAACAAAACGGCTTCAAAATTAGCTGAGAAATGTAACTGAAATCACATTATTGATCACATGAAAAAAAAATTTGCATTTCTTTTAGAATTAATTTATTTTTGACTGGTGTTGCTGCTAAAAGATAATTGGAAAATTACATTACATACTCTGTAATTTGTCCGTTTTGACATCTTTCTTCCTCAAACTATCCTGCGATTGAAATCAAATGACAAAATTGTATGTGAAGACTGATTGGATACTATCGTACACTCCATTTATAACTTCACTGTATTAGCAGATGCTGACCTCCTCCTTAGCTTCATTTTTACATTCTTGCAATTCCGTAATAATACATGCAATCTATACAAGCACTTTTTTCAGTCCTGTAGTTATTGTAATTACTATAATAAGAGCTGACCCTAAACCTACTCCTAAACCTATAACTTAACCCATGTAGTCACCTTACTGGTCATTTCTTAAGTAAAAACCCAATCTACTTTCAAAATTTAAAGCATATTTAAAAAACAAATGAAATCCTTATTTAGTCTAACGCATTGAAAACAGCAAGTTTTCCCCTTTTTATATATATATATGTAAACAAAACAAACTGTTTTGTTTCATTTTCCTGTATCATAGATTCACTCTCTGAAAGCAACTTTCAGGAGGATTATTATATGAGAATATCCCAGAATAAGTGTCTCTGATTAGTCTGTTCTGTATTTACTTTGTCTAGCAAGTGCAGTGATGGTGTGCATTTTCATCAGTCCGAATTTAGATCTCTCTCTAAAACTCCTTTATGGCCGTTGTTCATCTTTGCATTTCCAAAAGTATCGTACAGAACAATGATATTTCTTCATGAATATCTAGATGACTACACCCTTTAGCTGATTTTTATTAAGGTTACTTCACTGTGAATGAGATGATTCCTGTCAGGAGTATGTCGCTGCTCTCTACCACTTTTCACAGAGTGCTTTCTGCCTAGCAACAAGGATGTATGGCGAAGGTTAGTTTGCATTTTTGTCTATAATTTGTGACAATTTACAGTATCTTCAACTTTTTTATGTGTCTACACACTCTTTAATGTTACAGATATTGTGTGTCGTAGATTATTTCACCATTGCATCCTCAAAGTGTGACCAGGACTATATGATCTCAATGTCTGTTGCGTTCCACCTGCTCAAAATGACACATCTAGCAGGATCAGTGTGAAGTTGCGTCAGCCTGGTGAGGGGGTGGTGGCTGTGCAGGCCGATGGGGTGTGATTTTAATTGGATTCCTGCCTTTTCCAGTCGTCCCCAGGTCAAGCCAGTGGTGTTGGTGTTCCCTGACTTGGGCTTCTTTTCATCCCAACCCCCTCCTGTACATAGCAGCCCACTTTTCCACTCTCACATCTACTGCGCTGCCTGTGCTCCTGGCTTCCCTCTTCTCCCATGACTCCCTTATACCGGCCCCTTAATCTGTGCAGTGGTGTGGTCCTGTGGCAGGTGGGTGCCATCAAATCACAAAATTCACCTCATTTGATCTTCCGTCCTTCAGATAGTTTACAGAGTCGCCATCGTCCACTCATACTCTCTAGCTCTCTGCCGCCTTTTTCGGCCATCCTATGTTCTCTTTGTAGTCATGCTTTCATTTATCTTTTTCCAAACAGGGTGTGTTAGGCTTTGAGGGGTTTGGCGCGCACGCGCTCTTCCTGCTTACCCAGTGTGTAATGAGAGTGATTCTACAGACACAGGCAAATTGATTTTAGAGGTGAGGCTGTAATGAGGCTATCAAAAACACGACGTGAGAGTCGTACAAGGCGCAGAACTCAGAGATAGTGTTGTCTTTTCAGTTGTCAAGTTTCCTGTGAATCTCTGTGAGATAATTTGTCTAATTTGTTTCCCCGGTTTCATTAAGGTATGCTTAAGCGCTAACTTGACAATTACCACGTGTAAAGAAAATACCTTAAAGGGTTAGTTCACCCAAAAATGAAAATTGTCATCATGACTTTTTTTCTTAGGTGGAAGACAAAAGAATATATTATATAATAATAGAATAATATAGAGTGTTTCAGCTTTTTTTGTTGTTATTCAATGAAAGTTAAAATGTTTCAAAACAACACTGGACCCCATTGAATGCAACACACACAAAAAAAGCATTTTCAATTTAAAAAAATTATTAATTTTCTTTTTTGGTGAACTATCCCTTTAATCGTAAGAGAATTGTTATGGAAAATATGGTTGGCTTTTGAACATTTTTGCATTTTAACAAAACACATTTGAGATTTGCACTGCTAATGGTGCAGTCAGTTGATAGGTTGGTTTTCTGTCCCATCTTGATCCGCTGTGCAGTGTTGTGGAGTCAGTGGTGGTGGTGCCAGCCCCCTGTGTAGCTCAGCTGGTACCACAGCTTATTAAATACCCAATCTATTCACTTGCCGGACATTCCGTTCTCTTGTCAAACCTCAGCAAGTCCAACCAAAATGAGGCTTGTGCAGTTTTGTGCGGGGCTTTTGCTATGGGGCTTTTCCATTCAGCACAGCTGCGGTTTGGGAGTGGAATCAAACTCCGCCCAGCCCAATATCTGATGCATTTCTGTCTTTTGATGCATTTTTAGGATTTCAATTCACCCCCATGGACATTTCTTTTAAAAGTTTTTTTTTTTTTTCTTTTCATTCATTATCCATGCCTTACATAAGACATTTCTCTGATGATGGCGTCTCAGGGCAGCAGGGAAGACAGTAAAGGGATCTGCTCAGCCAATCAGCTTGCAGGTGTGGCTTGCGCTGGGTTATCTCGTGGCAGTTTGCAATAATAGCTTGTCGGCCGACATGGTCATAGCGACCCGTGTTCCAGAGGGGGAAGAACAAAGAGAACAATTCTCTTACCATTAGTCGTTAAATCCACTTTAGCAAGTGTTGTGGATTTGCCCCTTTTGAAAGGGGGCGACTTTGAGGATGGCCCTGACTCTGAGCACCAGTACTATGCTTTCAGAAGGGTGACCATGGCCATCACCCAATTCCTCTGATCTCGCTTCCAGATCCTTTTTGGTAAAGATCAACTTGGAGAGTACTGTGCCCTCCACGTCTTGGCAAGGGCATTTTTGGCAGCCTTCATGAATGTGAGAGGCCAGCTGAACATGCTTAAAAAGACACACTGGAGCTTATTTATCCACTCTTACAGTGTCATAGCCTTAACAAAGAGATTTTTAATTTCTCATACATTTTTTAAAATCCAAATTAGTTTTTATTTTTTACTACTTCCACCCGCAGTACAGAATTCATCTTGAATGCTTGCAGAAAGTGGCTTTGATCTGAGCGGGCTGAGCAGCAGCATCCTTTGGATTTAAGAGAACCACAGACTTAAAGTGAACGTTGTCTTTTTGGTTCCCTCAGCACCATCACTTTTCATTAGTAGCAGCATTGGACTGTCGCAAAATATCACATTTGAATATTTAATGAAAGGCATTGTCTTTTATAGTGTGGTTTTGAATTTGGAATCACACTGATCGGGGTCCAGGGTGTTTCAAAGTGTGTAATAGTGGGTGTTTAATTTTATCTGTTGAAGGATGCATCACAAGAGGGCTGTGTAATCAATCCTGTGAACTCAACATCTAAAGGAGAGATGGGTCTTCTGATCACTTCCCCAAATGAAGTTCAGCCATCCTCTGAGCCTGCAACTCTCAACCCTTTCAAAATAGCATAAGAAATGAACTGAGGTATACCTCACACAGCTTCCGCTACTATACTTCTAGCTGATGTGTATGTCACATGTGCGCATTGCTTGGGCCTGTAGGCCAGGTAAAGGGAATAGAGTGTGTGCACGTCTTTAAGTTGATCTCACTGTTAACCTCACAGCATTACACCAGCACCTTGAGGCCATAGTGAACAGTGATGGATGGTGGAGTGGATAAAGCAGGCTCAGGGGGCCAACCGGGGCACAGCGTTTCTCCCCAAGCTATTTCAATTACAGATTGAGCAAGCGTACTCTCTGTGATGATATGTAGCTTAAAGGCCGTGACATTAATGGTTGGGACAAATCGGATTTGGTTTGGTGCTGACCCGCCACTCTAAGGCGCAGAACTAGATGGAAGAGTGAGGCAGTAAAAATAAATAAAAAGCTTTACTTCAACCTACCTCTGCTTCAAAATATACTCTCACTGTGTTTTACAATAGCACCAGTCAGGAAGCCATAGATATTGTAAACCAACTGGTCAGTCTGCAGTGGGTTTCAGACTGTGTAACATACATTTAGCTAACCAAAACACATAAATATGTATGTCATTTAATTTCTCATTAGCTGGGTTAGCATCAGTCTAGTGCCTGGATCAATTAGGCTTATCGTCTTGGCTTTGCAGGACTTGTGGCTTTGATTTTAGTATTGGTCAGATGATGTTTTTCCCTCTTCAACATGCACAAATTGCACTGACAGCTTTATGTATGAAGGTCATTTCGCAATGTCTTGAATCATGGACTATTTTAAAACAGACAGGAAAGATGTAGCTAAATCATTCACTGGATGAAGCTAAATAAATCCTGGTTTAGATGTATTGATTGGCTTGGGGAACAAAAAATCTGTGCACATGAAAGGATTGAATGTATTTCTTAGAATTCTTTAGCCCTACATTAGAGAGGGATAGAACCGAGGTAATTAACACATCCATCACTGGCTTACCCTCTATATCTCCTGCATTAGCATAAACGTGCGATGTAAATGTTGTAAACGTAAATGTAGCTGTTGTAAATGTAACAATTTCTTTCTCCAGTTACGTAAGGTATGTAATTTCATTTTATATCTAAAGGGGCTCAACACATGTTCTGTCTGCTAAAAGAATAAAAAGTCATGTCTCATAAAAATGTATGTCGTGATGTTGAAGGCAGCACAGATCGCCTTTGGCTTGAAAGATATCAGGTCACTGCTGTCTCGCATTGAAATTGGTGGAGCAGTTTCTGGAGGGAGGGGCCCAGAGTGAATAAAGGTGGGATTTGGTGAACCTTTACCCATGTGAGTATTTAAGTGCTGCATGATTTTGCTGCATGGCTTTTATCGCTACAATTACTGCTTGTTAGGGCTCAATACTTGGCACCTTAGCAACTCCAGTGAGTTAAAGATCAAGAGATATTTTAAGCCATTTTAGCTATTGTAGCCATTATGTAAAATCGAAATACATTTGATATATATCCATAAAATTTGCATATGCATGTTCCAACTGGACATATTTATGATGATGATGATCTTTCTGATTAAGATAACTAGTGATTTTGCTAACTAAGTATATTGATAAACTCTGTGATAGGTTTGTTTCTAACAATGCCTTCTGAACAAGACAGTAGCATTTTTGTTTTCAAAGCCTAGAAGACAAATAAGAGCTGGATTTAATTAGGTCTGCTTGTGAGGGGCCACATTTCCTTTCAATCAGTTGAAACTAACTCTGTTAATTAATCTTCAGAGCAGTTATTTTCCCCAAATAATTTTCTTAATAGCAACTGTGTTCCTTAGATCTTTACTCAGCACTGCATATTTTATCTTTATTTTTATTTCCAGTTTTTGTTGTTTGTTTTTTTCCTCTCTGAAATCCTAGTGACCCATATTTTAGATCTACGGTGTGAAATGCACATTTTTTAGTTAGTCTGCAACACTTAGAGTAGTAGACACTATTATTAGTGCTCTTATTTTTGACCTGCTAAAGTAGGCTGTATATTTCCCAATTGAAAACACTACCCTCTCATTTTGCTTATCTCATTTTATCACCTAGGCGTAGTTGCTCTCAGAGTGGTGATAACAAGAGAAGACAAGAGAAACAAGAGAAAGCAATGATCCATGTAAGCATGGAGATCACATTGTGAAATCATGCATTTACAAGTGACGTTTTAAGTTTTTTTTACACACATCAGAATTTGATTTATGCTAAATGCCATTTATCATTTTCCTAAAAACATCCTCTCTTAGTCTACCACCCGCTGGTAGGGAGGATCTGGTTGGGAGCTTTACGCCATCCTTCAGGTTTCTCATACATGTCATCTCCTCTAAGTCACACGAGGAACCCTATCCCAACCCATCCCATACGAGAAGCTGATTGGAATCAATAACCAAAATTTCAAGATGCTGATATTCAAACTGGAAATTAATGTGCAATGATCATATTATTCTGTGTTGATTAGAAGTCAAGAGCGTGTGATGAGATATCAAAACACGCAATACTATTTGGTTTAATTTCCAGCCTTTAATTGGATAGATGAAAGAAGCAATTAGTTGTATGCAAGTCAAGAATGTTTTCTTTCTTTCATATGTCAAACCTTCCTTCCATAATGGGTAAGGAAAAAATGTATGTCTCTTATATGCTTTGATTTTTTTTTTTTTTTTGCACTTGGGTGTAATGTAATTATATTTATTTATGTGCACTTCACTCTTTTTTGATCTTGGAATTCTTGTTGTGAGTAAATGTCAATTAAAATATGATGTTGTATACTTCATCTTATGATCGCATCTAATGATAAACAAGACTTCTTTCCCCAGATTTTGGATGTTTACTGCATGTAAGTTTCTGTATGCTCTTTAATAAAAGTGTATGTACAGACTGTATATAATGTATAGGTTAAAACTCGCTAAAATAAAAGTTAAAAAAATAAAAGTTAAAAAAAAAGTTGCTACCTTAAATTTTTAAGTACTCAACTTGAACGTTTAAATAATTTCAACTTTAATTACGTTAAACTGACTTAAAAAATGAGTTGAATCGTATATAACTTATAAAAAAAAGTTGAAAAATGCTTAACTTATTTTGATAAGTTAATTTAAAGCAATGTAAAAACATATGTTATCATAACTTATTGATTGTATAATGTTTTACAGTGTATGTGACCAAGATATTGTGTAAAAGTATTTGGATTACAGACTGGAAAATGTGATATGAAGTTATAAATCAAAGTGGAAATGTAATTCAACCCCCACCCCACACATGTTGAATGATAAGTTTAATGCAAACTTGAGATGTAGGCTCCCTGTTGGCACTCCACTCAAATGCCACCATATCCTCTCAACTTGCTGTAATCCAAGCAAAGAGAGACAGCTAAACTTATAGTTTAGTGGATATATTTCCTGAGGGAAGTGCATTTTGGTGTGGGTCACTGGGCAAATGAACAGTGTCAAATCCTATCATGACAGGGATGCAAGGTGTGATAGCTTTAAAGAGGATTCAGTGAGGACAGCAACCTGTAATTCTATCTTGATATCAACCTTTGCCTCACTCTGCGGTGTATTTCAAAGTCAAATAGCTTGTTTCTGTAGTTTGCACACAGAAACTTCAGTTGCTATTGATAGCTTTGAGAGATGAAAGCAACCCTGACTCAAACTCTATTGATTGTTTTGCTGTGTTTTATATCTTTCATGCATTTCCATATAGGCTAGTCCTCATCTTTTATGTGTATTGATTAAATATTGGATTGTCCTGCTTGCACAGACTTTATTTATTTTTTATTTCTTATATACATTCCTGAAAATCAAACTTTTGTACATGGAAAACTTGTTGCTCTAACTATTATTATTACCTCCCCATCCCTGAATGTGACCAGTGCTTTGTGCTTTGACTACAAAAGAATGCTAAATCTTGCATACATGTTTATGAACTTCTCGACCATTGTGGTCACCCCTCTATTTATTTAATACAATTGTACTATGAACAGAAGAAAAAATAAACAGACTGACTCAACATACTAGTCGTCGTCCTTTTGCGAGAGAAAACTCTGTGTACAGACACAAAAGGGGGACGTTTTCACCGCCGGAAAGTAAATTCTTTTGAAGTGGAACTAATCATCTGAGGGATGGTTCTCGTTGTCCTAACAACGCAGCTGAATTGGAATGAGCCTCCCTTTTTGTTGTATATATGTTTTCTTTCTTTCATTCAAAACTGATGATGATAGTAGTTTCACGCCCTGTCCACCCACATTGTCAGCCAGAACTTTTTGTAGATAAGTCCTTACTTAGAGACGCGTACACACGGCGGGTGACTCTCCGGCTGTGACGTCAGCTGCACTCGTATGTCTACAAAGCTTTACGCCTCTACCTTATATTGAGAAGAGAATCTCACACATCAGAACTGATTGGAACCGAAGACATTAGCCTACATACATTTAAAAAAATATATATAGTATAGATAGGCTATATTGCTACATAAAGTCCTAGCTGATTTTTTTTTTTACTATGCCATTGTTAGTTAACAAACTAGACCAGGTTATCGCCATCGCGACGTTGTTCAATAAAACACTCACGTAGACACGCAATGTTTATGTTTATGTGGTCGCACTACTATAGCCCACAGGTCACACAGGCTCCGATTATTGACCCACGACTGTGTTGCCCTACAGATGAAGAAACTCCGGGCCTCAGTGACCTTTCAGTCAAGAATCCCATCTCTTAATTACCATTACTAAATCTTTCTCTCTTCCACCACTTTTTGCTTCGCAACGTTATAAACGTTTGAGCTTTTATGGAATTCCGAAGAACCGAAACATTTTATTGTCACCACAGGGTTCAGGGTTCAGACAGCGGTCACATGCTGGAAAAAATAAACCAGTTGTTTTCTGTGCCCCTAAAAAAAAAAAAGGTTTCCCCCCTGTAGGCTAATTGTTGCTAATCAAACCGTAATTCCTCCTTCAGTTTGACACAAATGTGTGCTTTTAATTTATTCAGTTTAATATATGACCCGTTGCATAATCTGTAGCCTAATTAAAATTAAGGGTAGCCTAAAATTGACCTGTTGTAAATATTATTTACTGATTAAGAATAATACTTGTTTAATTGATAATTATCATGGGTAGTTTAACAAGTTTATAAAGTTTAATGTTTAGGCTATACGAGGAAACATGCAGAATTAGTTGTTTTCTCTAAAAAGGCGTTTTCTTTATGTTATAGCCTATAGTTTGAGCCTAACATTCAAATTAATTTTAAAATTCATATAAATTTACATTGGAAAGTGAATCATTTAGGTCCTTTAAAATGGTCAATATTTCTTAAGTTGTTCACTGTTTTGACCATCACGATAGTTTCCTTAGCCTACATATTTTCTGTTACAATACCATTCTTAAATATATCTAGCCTACCGATATTACTTGTAGTCTATCAATTAGGTAATTTCAGCCAAAATAATCTACATAATAATTACAAGATAGTATTTTTAAAATGGTTTTTAAGATGTGTAGCGTACCACGTTCTCATGCATGTAAACAATCCATCCATTAACGTTCAGAAATCCCCTATAAAGAACAATTCGATTTGCAAAACAAAAACATATTTTCTCTCTAAATTCCTTCTAAATGATTTATTATATTGTGAGTATCAGTACTCTCTAAACTTCTCTTGGCGTGTACTGCAGAGTGATGTTGCGGTGGCACTAGACACCTTTAAAGTAGCCTACATCAGATGATGTCACATGGGGAGGGATCCAAACTAAAGTGCGTGAAGCAGAGCAGACTCTATCCTATTGAGACTAAACGCTCTGTTAAAAGAGACAGCCATGAAATGATGCTGAGGAAAAAAAACTAGTAAACAAACGGAGCATAGCTTTTGCTTTTCAGTTAGATGTTCTCGGTTGAGACTCAAGCGCCGGTGGCAACACGTCGGACAACAGTTGCAGCATATTAAACAACTTTTACAGTTCACATACAAATGCTCTGGACTTTGAAAGCTTTACACACACATACTCACGCGCTCATTAAAATGGTTTACGTTGTAATATCAAAGATCAACCAAACCTCTCAGATCAAAACCTTAAACCGTTAGGCTACTAAACGTTATAAACAATTAGTCTATTTTAAACCAGAGTGGACAGTTCTCGGTAATCGCGTGATGTTTGCCTGGACAGAATAAAATCCCTTGGCGTGAAAGTATTTTTGTCATCTTTGCACGCCATGCGGTAACTGGTTGTCATTGTCGCCGCGGCAGACGGAGAGCTGGGAGAGAACACTCGGCCTGTGCCAATTGGCTCAAGCTCTTGAAAACAAGAGGCAGACGCTGCACGATTCTAATCTTAATCGTTCCAGACATGAAGGTCACTCTCGGCTGGACTTTCATGGCGCTCACACTGTTGTTTCTTCCATTAAGTAAAACGTCGATTCTACAACTGCGCTCATGTGAACAGTAACTGACAGAAATGCAAGCAGCAATTATCGGGGTCCTAGCACAATAATTCATTTAGCACTTTATCATTTATAATCTAAAACGATAAATAGGCTAAAGCCCTGTTTTATTTACATTTGAATTAACATGACAGTAAAATTTGATTTACTGCAGGTATTTCACTGTCATATCGCCACCTTCTGTCCAAGCGGGATGAAATCTTGCATTCCTCATTACGCTCTTTGTCGAGCTGCTAAAATCTGATTGGCTGATGGTGAACATAAAAAAAAATGCAGTTATCCACGCATAGTTAATGTTTTGAATCGATGAGTTTTGTGAAAAGCGCTATACAAAAAAAAAAAAAAAAAAAAAAAAAAAAGCTTGAATAATTTTAAGAGTTTTTATTTATTTATTATTTTTATTATTATAGCGCCACCAACTGGGCATGCCCTGCTAAATTTATTAAGTGTCCGCACGGTGACGCTCTGCATAGGCTATGTAGCAAATTTAATCAAAATATTGATCACACATGGATTATTACCTTTTTAAAATATCCCCAACATTTGCTGTTAATTGGTATAGCTTTGGTTACATTTTTAAAGGTGAAAATAAATGAGAGTATTAGGAATTTCTAGTGCATGAGTCAAGGAAACTATTATTATGATTATTAATAATCTATAGCCTAGTTATGAAAACCTTAATTATGGTTATTATGAAAACCTTGTTTCTATGACACATGAAACATAGCTAAACGTATTTCTCTAGCAGCTCTACATAATTATGGTCCAATCCAGCATGTAACATTTTGGAATTTTCGGTTCAAATTTCTACCATTTATGATTTTTTTCTGTACATTCCGCTTATAGCATCCCTGGCACATTGTATGTTACTTGGATCCCTAAATATCCTCTCAGTACCAGTTCGTTTTGTGGACTTCAGCCTCAGCTTGATCTATGGGAAATTGTTATTAATAAAATTCAAAGTTTGTGTGCGTTAAATGTGCGCAACCTGACAACATAAAGCAAGTCAGCAGTTCACAGACATTACTACTACGGGTGGTTTGGTGAGCAAAGCAAGTTCAAGTTAATTTGGGGTGGGGCATGATGTTGTGCAAGAGGATTGGCGAGCCATGTCCCAAGTACACTGCCTCACTCAAGGGCATGGATGCGGTCCAGTAACGGAATACAATTCCTTCCCGCGTGTGTGAGTCTGGGCTCAGATTTAGATGCATACGCTTACTTGGCTATTTATTCTTCATGAGCCAATCTAGTCATTTCAATGGGCCTTGAGCACTTAGCGTGCCACACTCAAGATGGCATCAGACTGAACCTGCACATCTTTGCTTTAATTACTCCACAGTACAGTAAATATAAAAGGGGCTCATGATCACCACACTGCAGTTCACATTTGTCTTTATCAGATATGACACACATTTCTAAATGAGCAGTCTTGATAATACCCAGGGCCTATTACCAGCAGCTCTTGCTCAGCACATTCTGACATTTATTTGAGTGTTAGACTAATAATGGCTAATGAGCTCCCAGTAACACGCACTCAAGACACCCATTAATGGAATTGTTGCTTAAGTGGAGGAAATATACATGCTCTGATGATTAATATCTCCCTCTTGCTCTCTCTCTTGCACACAAAGGCCCACATAAAACTAAGCATAGTGCAAGCTTTATAGGTATTACTGTACTATATTATAGTTCAAGACAGCTTACTCACACATGGACAGGAAGGAAAAACGGAACTTCTGCCTATTTTACCAGCTTTTTCTCTCACTAAAAGGGGTAAAAAAGAAAATGGCGTCCTCTATATGATCATACTTGTTATGTAGATAAATCTGTCTTTATTGTGCTTGTTGAATGGCCTAGTAAATCGCAATACCCAGTCTCAAACATGACAGTCTTCAAAATTTATATTTGAAATGTTTTTGATCCTGTAACTTTCTGAAAACATTTTTGGCTGTCTCAAAGTCTCCTAGCAACAGCAAACAAAGGCAGGGCACATTTCAAGTTTCCCGCGGTGCGGCCAGTCCAGCGCTGTCTTTGATCTTGACTGGGAAAATAGCTGAGTGGGCACTACTGGCATTTTCCTTTCATTTCCCCCTCCTTCTATCTCCCTCCCTGTTCCCAAAGCTCCTCAAAATACCCCAATTTTCATCTGCCCCAAAAAACTAGCACCTCTTTTAATCGCCCATGTCCAAGCTTTTCATTGAATCAGCACATTGTTTTGTTTTTCTGGTCAGGCTTGACAATATGGTTTAAAAAGTATTAGCTTGAGTGAAGTGCAAAAAGAAATGATTTTATTGCTTTGGATACACAGGATGGTATATTTTACCCTACAACTAAAAAGGGTGTTATTGGGGTTACCATCTTCTTTCATCCATTTTTTTTCTACTTCATTTCTCTGTCTTATTCATTTTGATTTGCACAAATCTCCTCATTTTGCTTTTTCCCTCATCCTTCTCTGACACATTAAGCTTTGTATTTTTTGATAGAGCCAGGACTGCTTATCTCCTAAGAAACTTGGGACGCCCGCAGCTTGCTAGACAAATAATGGAGCTGCAGTGGATTTTCAGGGTCATGGGGCACCCACAGAGCTGTCTTATTTAGAATTTTACATAAAGTGAAATGTGTATTGAAAACATTTTTGAAGTTAATGCTCACAGAGAAAAAATGCTTTGCTGGTATGTCCTGTGGTGTGAAAAAAAAATAGTGTCTTCCGACAACACAAGTAAACAAGAGCAGGGATATCAAGAACAGTATCTGTAGGCTATACGGTATTATAACTTCCCACAGAGCTGAGTTTACATGGAAAATGGGAACTCAATATATGGGACGAAGAAAAAATCTAAACAAACTCTTCATTTTTTTGCTGTAACTGATGTTTCTATTTATGACAGAGACATAGTCATTTAGGTTGCTTTAATGCTGCTCTTGTTGTTTTCTGGTTAGTGTGATGCCTGAATCTGTTACAATTTTTTTTGTCTTAAAAATTTAATAAGTCCCTTTAGGTCTTTGTTTTTGACAAAGGCATACGGACCCGATAAACCCCTTGCATTTGAGCGAGTCACATTTTTCATTCTGTCAGTGAATATTACTGTGTTTTGATTTCTTCTTGTTTTTTGAGGTGACGTTGTGCTTTGGGGTTGTGTGAGGCCATTCTGAGTCCTATCATTTTACATGAACAAATATGCGAAAGGTCATTTGCAGTGATTTATGTATACTTGACTAGTGTACATGATATTTTAGGAAAGAGAAAACAATTATGATACAGAAGGAAGGGGGGTGGGAAGGCTTTCATCAATTCTCTCATTGGGGATCAAAGTGGGATTAAATATGACCATTTTTGTCCCTATGCCACACATTTTATTTATATAACTGTGAAGTCTGTTCAGGGACCCAACATTTTTTAACCATGAAGTGTGTCATTTGCCAGGGGAAGCAAACGTGAGACAGAATTCCCACCCCCAATCCGTCTGTAAGCATCTTGTTTCCAAGAGGCAAGGTAAGGCAAGGCAAGGCAAGTTTCAAGGTAAGAACATTTAGTATTGTCAACCAGCAGTTGAGTCCTATTGGAAGAATGACCCTCTACTCTGGGGGTTGTCCATGCCGAAAAGCACTAGTGGTCTATGCCTCTTTGACATAGCTTGTCAATGGCCTCATTTGGTTATCATTTAAAATTTCTGCCCGTAAATCTCAGTAGCTAAATAAGCCTGATTATCCTCAGTGATTAAGACATCCTCTGTCAGAACAGCATGCGGTGCTGTAGCGTCCTGGAGCCTTTCTATTCTGCTAAAGCTAAGCTAAGGCAGAGGTTTGATTTTGGGTGGTTAATGATTTTGGCTGTGGATAAAAAAAAGCAATATATCTGCCTGTTAACTGCTAAAAATTCTTAATGTTCGTCTCGGGGTTACATTATCCTCGCAAACTACAATTCAGCTTCTCCTTGGTCCATACGTTTACTTCCTAAAGGAAAGTGAAGCATCCCAACAACAGCAAGCCCAAAAAATCCCAACAACAACAACAACAACAGCACTGGAACCTCCAAGTGTGGTCAGGTCTTGTTTGTGTAGTGAAACCCCATCATCGAGTTCCAAACATCCTTATTCACGAATGCTTTGAAGAGCTTGTGAGGTCAGGTTTTAAATTATGGCACGTTCGCACAGTGCTTCCCCACTCTCCACTAGTGCAAATCCATTTGCCACACAATGCATTTCAAATCAAAGCTGCATCACCATAAGACGCCTTAGGAGACATTAAGCCATACTATGTAACTTTCATGTACGATAGCATGGCTCCTGTATGCTTTGAAGTGCTCCCTTTTTTTAATGCCTTATTAATAATACCACACAGGCTACCGCTGACTCTTTGGATGCTGTTTTCCTCCACTCTTCTCTCAGTCTTTAATGCCGGTCTTCAGGGCTGTGTTTATGGACTGGTGATTACAGGGCATATAGATGAGGGGGCAAAAAGGTGCTGAAGCACACAGGTGACATGTCTCATGCTATCTCTTGTTTTGTTTTTTTAATCAGCTTTTTCTCAGTGTTGTGGATGTTGTTACCAAGGGGGATGGAAGGATTTTACACCCTGTTCAGAATATGTGCTTATGAACTGTGTGTGTGTGTGTGTGTGTGTGTGTGTGTGTGTGTGTGTGTGTGCGCGCGCGTGTGTGCGTGCGTGTATTTGTGTGTGTTTGTGTGTGTGTGTGTGTGTGTGAGTGTGTGTGTGTGTAAACATAGATGTAGCAAATACAGACTTGCATACAGTAGCCTGGGGTGAAACATTTTGCATGAATTTTTATTGTTTTTTCTACTGTTTGTTTTAGTTTAGATAAAAAATTAACTGTTTTGTCTCTGTATGTTTTCGCTTTTGTGTCTTAATGCAGATGTCAAAAGATAAATGTTTCTATTTAAACATTAAAAAATTCATTGGATTAAAGGCATAGTTCACCCAAAATTAAAATATTGTCACTATTTACTCACCCACATGTCGTTCCAAGACTTTCTTGCTTATGCGAGACACAAACAATGTTATTTTGAAGAATGTTTGGTAACACTTTATTTTACAGTGTATTTGTTACACGTTACATGTAGTTACTGTAGTAATAACTATAAATTATGCATAATTACATTCAAATAACCCTGAACCAATGCCTATTCCTAACCCCTAACCTTATAGTAAGTACACGGAGTTAATTATTATTACTCAAGTTCTTAAATGTATAATTACACTGCAACACGGACTCCTTAAAATAAAGTTTTTGTCTATACAATGAAAGTCAATGGGGTCCAAAACAACATTGGCTCACACTGGCTTTCATTGAATGGACAAAAAACAAAATAGTATGAATAATGTTCTTTTTTGATCTGCATATAAAAAAGTAATACAAGTTTTGAATGACATGAGGGTGAGTAAATGATTTCGTTTTAATTTTGGGGTGAATTACTCATTTACATTTCAATATTACGAGCATTATTATTTTTTTGCTTCAAAACTGAAGCTCGTATAGACATCTTTAGTACCTGTGTAAGATAAGTATCAAATAAAATTGCAGAGCAGCAGTAGAAGTTGCAGTAGAGATGAATCATTTTACCCCTCTTGATCCGCCAGCCCTCCCGTATCCGTCTGCCATGAGGCAGGCGTTCCAGTTTGGCTGCCGAACGCTGGCCTTGTTGAACCGCGGGGTCAGCGTACCTCCAGCACTGCTCCATCTTGCGCTTCATCCTCTACCGCACCGGGGGCACCTGGCACCCCTCCCTACCATGGCAGGCCAGATCAATGGTAAGATCCATTCGAGCAGAATGACCGGAGGTCAGCATCAAAGGCCCCCCCGCTTGTCTCGCTGCCACCTGGAGCTCAGTGAGGGTCATGGGCCGCCTGGGCCACCACTGCCTCCTCTCCTCTTCAGCTGGCTGGGTATGCTGACTGGGACCTGGGCAGGGTATGAGCTGGCTCTGGCCTGGCCCAGCAGCCCACATGGGGAGAGGGCCAGAGGTCAAGCCCATCAGAGCACTTTGCATCCACCGATGAGAGGATCTGGTATGGTTTTAATGAGGCAACACTGATTCCACATCTCGTTACGCATGCAAGACCTAATGTGTGGATTGTACTACTTGACATAATGCTGTGATTTTCTTTCCAATCACAGGATGCAGAGGGAGCATTTCAGCCATTTACAGTTATTAGTTACATTTACAGTTACAATATTTTAGTCCCGGAGTTAAAATCTCATGCTGCATATTCACATGGTTTTTGTTTTCACTTTAAAGAGGTATCTTAAGTGGTGTATAATGCAGTAATTCCTCATATAATGAGAATAACATTTGAAAAAGAAAATTCTGTAATCATCTTTTTTTTTAAATCAATGTAATGAAAGCCAATGGGGTCCAAAACAGTTGAAATATTCTTCTTTTTTTTTTTTTTTTGCTCTGTAGAAGAAATAATGTCATACAAGTTTGAAACAACATGAGGGTGAGTACATTTTTGGGTGAACTATCCCTTTATTTCAAATGACTATAATTCTGTGAAATTTTTTAATGTTTCAGTTCAGCAGAGAGTATATAGCCAATTATTGTGGAACATATATTTATTCATGCAACGTTTCCCATATGAACACTGTGGCTCCCTTCAGCAAAATATTGGTCATATGGTGAAAGAACAGGCAATTATTTTCATGCAGCTGTCAATACTCTGAACAGGCTAATACAGTCTAATTAAATGTCCTTTTTGGGCCACTAATAAAAATGAACAACTCAGAGGGTTTTTTAATATCGCTGTGAAGCGCTTCAACTGCCGGAGCCTTGCAGTCGATGACTTGATCCTTCTATGTCCCTTACTTGTGTGATGAGGGATGAAAGGGGACGCAATGAGAGACACAGAGAGAAAGAGAGAAAAAATGCAAGTTTGGCAAGTAGAGGAGTGAAGGGGGAGACAGATGGCGTGAAGTCTGCATCTCTTTGGCGTTGGGCTCATGGCGCTAAAATCCTCCCTCTCACACATTCCAACAAATCCAACCAGGAGGCTCAGGAGTATGTTCCACTGCTCTCGAAATGAAGCATCTGACCAGGATAGAGCCACGCATACACACACTTTCTCACTGTCTCTCTCCCTCTTTCACACACGCGCATACATACATTCACACACTGTCAGTCACCCGTAACCTATCCAGAAGTTTACATTTTTATTAGTATGTCACCCGTTCTGGAGTTTATTGGCTTGTTAAAATAGGATGCTTTGGGAGCTGGGGGAGAGAGAACATGGGGCCATGACTGGAAATATTGCAGTGGAGAAAAAGAGACCAAGTGCCATTCAAGTGTAAAATCTCATTGAGTAAACATGGGGCCAAGGCATGGAAACAAAATGTGTAGAATCCATTCGCGGCAGAAGAAATGAGCTCTGCAGTTAGTCACGCTTGCCATCACATTAGCCTGTGCTCCTGAGAAGTTTCCTGCCAGTTTGGACTGAAGTTTTACGTCTCTAATTTAATTGGCATATACAGTAAAAATCGATACGTCTCATATATATCTGTCTCCACCAGTCAACCAAGCTACTGTTCTGTGCCTCACTGTGGTTTCATAAAGTGGCGAAGCGTTATTTTAACCTATCGCTATATTTTAATTTGTCATTTAGCTGAAATGTACCGCTAATAGCTGTTGACATATAAAACGACCATGTGTTCCTCCTGTCAGCCAGATGCAAACGGCACAGATGGGCTTCTTTTTTTCCAAATGGAGCTCTTGATAGCAGACAATTAATGTGCCTTTGATTGCGCTCTACAGTACTCTCCCATTGATTCTAGAAAATGTATTCATTGAAGGCATATGATCAGCCACGGATGAATCTTGTCAGATGTGCCAAATCACAAATGAAACGCTTTAGTGCCTCTCCCTCCAACCTCCAGGGCTAAGAGCTCTTGCATGACACACGCGCGCACACCACTCTTTTCCTCTCTCGCTGTTTCTCTATCTCTCTCTCTCACTCTCTAGATGGATGGCTGAGTTCTGCCTTCTGTTTGCGCTGCCATACTAATGAATGAGTCAGCTGGGAATATGTAATACTGTGAAAAGGTCACCGGAGGCATGTGTATCACATTACTGTTAATGATAATAAAAAGAACAATCTGTGCAAATCCATCTTTGAAGTCATTTTTATTACTTCCTACTGTGAGTGATTTTATCTGTCATTACTCTTCTTCTCTCTGTTGTGGGCTGGATGATATGCAGGGAAAATGTACTGTAAAAATGATCACAGGATTTATCTCTCATTGCTCCCGTTCCGCTGATCCACAGTTATCGGCCGAGCGTCGTAATGAATACAAGGATCATCTCCTTCGAAGCAACATTCTGCAAAGCGAAGTTCACCCGAAAATGAAAATCATTTACTCACCCTCTTGTCGTTCCAAACTTGTATAACTTCTGCAGAACATCTCATTTCGTGTAACAGAAGAAAGAAAGTCATACAGGTTTGGGAATACATCTTGTTTGGAAAGTTTGGAATGACAAGAGGGTGAGTAAATGATTTTCATTTTCGGGTGAACTTCGCCTTGCAGAATGTTGCTTCGAAGGAGATGATCCTCGTATTCATTACGACGCTCGGCCGATAATTGTGGATCAGCGAAACGGAAGCAATGAGAGATAAATCCTGTGATCATTTTTACAGTACATTTTCCCTGCATATCATCATTCCATGAATTCATGAAAAAGATCTCCTGGTCTGTATCTTACAATAGCCGTAGGCCTACATCCTCTTTGAACCGGCTGTGATGTATAGACTTCATCCCACATGGAAAGTCTCACAGTCTGCTGGATGGATCCCAGATCCTGAAATAATAAAGCTTATTTCACTGTATTAACCTTGTTCCAGATTGAAATTCTGCTGCTAAAACCACACCGCACGTCCATCAATCATAGCTCACTTTCACAGACTACAGCACAAATCTCTTTAAAGCTCATTATTATTTCATCTGTCGTAATGAAGGAAGATATATGTGGTTAGCAGTGGTAAGCTTTCTTGAGCTATTACAGTTTATGGTGGTCAGGATATTGCTTTACCGATTTCCTTTGCATTATAGATGGTAGCGGAACTGTAATTGTGTTAAATTACTCGACTGGAGGCGGCTTTTGATCTCCAGCTGGATGTGGAATGCCATGTTGCATATAAGTCATACATTAAGCAGTTGGTCAGTGATTGAAAGGTAATTGTAGTGCTACACATCACATTCTGTACTCACACAGCGGAGCCCGGGGACGATAAAAGGGTTTACATCTACATATGTTATTTTAGCTCTCTCTCTTTCTTTAACCCTTCTGTTTTTTGACTCACACTCCTCCTATCGTTCTCTCTCTCTCTCTCTCTCTCTCTCTGTCCCTTCCCCCCTTCCATCTTTTTCATCTCTCACCATCTCTCTCCCCCACTGTCCCTCTCTATGAAACATACACCCACACGCACATATTAAGATGACTGTCTCTGTAGTCTTTCAGGTTCTGGAGGTTTTTTTCCTGCTACGGTGACCTCATCCTGAGAAATCGAGCACTTTCTGATTGAAAATAGTGCCTGTAATTAAGAGCATTCACTATTTGTTACCACTTGGCATTACATTAGTATGCAAAGCTGGCAGCCGCTTAATCTGGGGAAAAACGTTTGTTTCCTTAATTGCCCTCTTAGGACAAATGTGTGGGAGGGGAAATGAAACACTAACGTGCCATAGGAGGAATGAAGCCTGGTGTGAGTAGAGGATGTGGCTCCCTGACACAGAGGTTAAACCTTTAAACCCAACTAATGGGCCCAGAGACAACACACACATATATATTTGAATAGAAGGGAAGCTGGATTTATTTTATGGTTTTCACTCATACAAGTATTACAATTTAACATGAAATACAACTTATACATGACCTTTTACATGATGACTAAGAAAAGAGCAGGACTCTATTCCAAACAAGTGCTTCATTTGCACGCTTGATTATTAACTCGATATTACATTTTAAAATACTGGGTTTGGACATTTCTATGCTGTCAACTCTTTTGGTCACATTTGGGGGATGAAAAAAAGAAAAGAAAAGAAACAATGACCTGACTTTTCTCCCCAAAAATTCTGTCATCATGTTCTCATTCTCAAGTTGTTCCATATCTGCATCCACCTTATTTTTAACAAGAGCGGTTGGGGCCATTTGTAACTTGAATGTGTGAGGCTTCTGGTGTCATTCACAAAAACAGTCTGTTATTGCAAACTGGTATTATTTGTTGTCATATAATTTGAATTCATTATCATAATCATAAACACATTGGTTCGTAGCGCAAATGTGTTATCCATAGTTATCTACCTAAATCAGTTAATTAACCGGTAATCTCGCACATTCAAAGGAAATAGCTTACTATTGCAAAATAAGGTGGATAACATGAAAGGAGACTGGAGAGTTTTGAAGAACTGCACTGGTCACTTTCTTTCATGCAGTTGCAATAAATTCTGAATGGGGACATAAGCTTGAAATCTTCCACGGGAATACAAAAACACAAAATATCATAAAAATAGTCCATTCACACTATATCCCAAGTCAGGTGGATTTGTTTCTGCGTTACAGTGCAGAGTAGGAGAGACAGGAAGCAATGATGAAGGGACCACAAACCTGGACCTGCACCATATGTTGGAGAACTGCCCACAAAGCTAGGGGTTTAACAATTACCCTTTTTTTAGTTATTGTATGGCTTCAGATGACTAATATATTTAAAACAATACTTTATGGATTTTTTTTAAAGCTTGTCTGTTCTTTTGTGTTTTTCTGAAGAAAAAGAAAAGTCATCAAGGTTTGGAACAACATGAGATTAAATGGTGAACTCTCATTTAAACATGCAGTGTGCAATGAAATGTGAAATAAAAGTTAACATTTTGGAACATTGTATGGGCAATGTGTTAATCCTTATATTTTGAAGTATGTTATCTGAGTATTTTGTACCAGCGTTGTTGTTGCTGGAATCTCAGCACTCACAATAAAGTGCTGACAACCAGAGAGAAATGGGAAAAAGACACATAGGCCTGGTTTCACAGACAGGGCTTAAATTAAGCCAGGATTATAGGCCTTAGTTTAATTAGTAGTTATTATAAGTGTGTCTTAGATATGCGAGTGCAAGTTGCTTCCAGTTAAAACAACTCAAACATCCATTTTAGTCCAGGCTTAAGCTTTGTCTGTGAAACCGGGGGAAAATATTGCAACATCTGTACTGAAAAATGTGAGACCTGATAACAGCACCTTTTTTGTTGTTGTTGTACAATTCACAGCGGGCAGTTTATTTTACAGCTTGCTTATTTGCTAAAACACATATTTATGAGATCTCTTGGGCAAGTCCTCAGTTCTGTTGATGCACACTAAACTGTTCTGAATCAAATTTCTGATGGATTCTTAATATTTTCACTCTGACAATGACACTTACTCATTATTATCTTTTTATTTATTCATAAAAATTCTAATTGAAAACATCCAGAAAACACCTTCAAACACATTACTGAAAATAATAGCAGAAACATATGGGGCATTTAAGAGGAACAGCAGATATGAGAACAACACTTCTAAATTGATGGCAACCTATTTAATCTAGTCATGAGGTCAGAGGTAAGTTAATAATCATTACATTATTAGTTTATGTTCATATCAGAAGTGTTAAAACACTGCAAATTATGTCATGAATTCTGCATGACACTTGATTGAGAACATCATGTCACAATCCTCTTAAAGCAGCACATTTGTTGACAAACTCTTTGGAAAAATTATATTTGTGGACCTAGGAGCAACAATGCCTATATAGGGTGTGAGATCTAATAAACACATAAACAATTTAATGCATGCTTTACTTCAAAGTTGTAAGTATCCTTCAGACAGCTTAGACTTCTATAAAATAAAAAATATTATCCAAAAAAGGTTATGGCTATGGAAGGTACTGACAGCCCAAGCAAAAAATGAGCAGAAACAACAAACTCACTCAGTTCACATGGGCTTTTATTCATCTTTTATTAAGAAAAAGACCAATTTCATCCCTTTAAAAATACCTCTGGATCTCAAACCTGTACAGTAAGTGCTTTCAGTAAACAGTTTTTTTTTTCCAGGAAAGGTCAGAATGATGATTCATAGACTCAAACATTAGGCCTATATATATATATATATATATATATATATATATATATATATATATATATATATATATATATATATATATATATATATATATATATATATATATATATATGAGATACTATTTAGATTACTTTAATCATTTCTGTGGTAATATGTATATTGTGTGGTTCCGGATATGTTCCTGTGTTAAGCCATTAGCAGACATTTTGTCATTAGTCATTTTGTCCCCAATTCAAATGTTCATCGAATTGATGCAGGCCCACGACTACACATACAACACATACATTTGGCAACGAGGAATGTGTAAATCCTCTAGAGAGACAGGCTACTAATTAGCGGACCTTCTTGGACTTCACTCGAGTGTTTATGGCGGACCCTGACAGATCCATGCACGTCCCCTTCAAGTTGTGTTCAGAACCCTGTCTAATTCAGGCACAACACCTGCGGACTGGATACTCGTTCATTTACTTAGTTTACACTGCGAAACATTGCACTATCAACGAGAATGAGGGTTGAATTAACAAAATATGCAAATTCTCTTTATTTCGTTACCCTAATTTGAATAGTTTTGTCGGCTATTACGACTTAGCCTATTATTTATTGGGAGGATTCAGGAATGAGTTGACAACAGTTGTAAGTGCTTGCGATGCCTAGCTAGCTAACTTGAACACTTATTTGTGTTTATTGATAACATGTATTCGAATTCTTAGGGATTTAACTCGGTTTCTTAAGGATTTACCCTCTAAGATCTCTAGCTAAGATCCTCGTCAGTGCTTCGCTGAGTGGATTTAAGACTTATTTAAATATATATTTCATTTAAATGTATGCCATTCTGTTTTTGCTGCTTGATTCTTGTGATTATGCTCCAGACAGAGTTATCGAAATTATTCCTCAAATGATGATTGAGTGAACTAACACAGTAAGACAGAACTTGACAAACCAATAAAGATGTATTTGATTATCAGAAGAGATTTGGCATCATATCCGGATTTCGGTTGCTGGAGCCCGAGGGAAATTTAAATAAACAACGTGAAACTTTTGAGCAGTTCAATTCGTACAGCAAATATTTGTCAGTTGTCAGTGTGCTATCAGCGTAAACAACTTTACTGCTTTTCAAGCCGCTTAGTAACAATGCCATTGGGGTAAATACAAATTATAAATAAATATTATAGGAAATAATCTTGAATGATACACAGAAAGAGATGTTCATACCAAGACAAATGAAGTGAAATATTTACTTAATAAAGCTGCTAATTTAGACTATCCTGCAAGCAACTGACTGTCACCAACAAATAAAGTAACAATTTACTCTGTACAATTCAGTGTTGTCCAAGTATGAATGGGAGTGACATGTCCTTAAATTTGGTGTTAGAAGTTAAGCTCGAGTGGCTTGGAAGAAGACTTGAATTAAGTCTTGTGTGTATATTGAGGGTCCACTGTTCTGCTCACAAAGGCGAGATAATCCAAGTAATTTACACAATGCATAGGGCTGTGTTGACATGGTGTAAAGGAGGGCCTTTCCCTTTATCTCCTACCGAATTGGAGCATCTTATTAAATCGAAACGGTCAATTATACGTTGACAGAAGATTTTTTTTTTTTTGGTTTGCTCTTAAGCAGAGTCATTGGCTGGGTCCTCTGACCTGATCAACATCACTTCTCTCGACGGTGATCTGAAAAAGTGATTCATGTCAAAGAAAAACATTGTAAAAACATTAAAACAACCGTATAACGTAATGATATGTAACTTTCAAAGTGATTATAAAATGAAGAACATTTAAAACATTACTATTTTATAGATACAATGAAACTGCTGTCACTATTATATCTTCATGAAAATGTATTAATCAGCATTTTGGAGCATTTTCCTTTTTATCAAATCACTGTTAACCTGTATGTTACATGTCAGAAATAAAGTTTTACTTCATAGCATATTAAAGCATAAACTAATTACTTATGAATTACTTAAAGCTATCTGATTTTACTATTAGTATTATTATTATTATTGGCTTTTGCTTTCAGTATCTATATAACTTTAAAACGATACTTTATTTGATTTAGTTGTGAGAGGAAACGGCTATATTTTGACCATGGCTCATATTTGACTATTTATTTAACTTTTCACACTTTCAAAAGAAGTTAGAAGTTAGAAGTTAGCAACGACAAAATAAAAGCTATCAAGTTTTTAAAAATTTACAAGCAGTTTCAAAAGGAATAAGCAGTTTCAAATTAAATAAAACTAAAGATAATTAAATAAAAATAATCTGCATGGTTTTATATTTAATTAAATAGGCCATAGACATAAATTGTATACAAGACACTATTTATTCCTTATTTAATTTCCAACCCTTTTTTGCATTACACACAAGACAATAATAAAAAAGAAATAAATCTTATATTGATTAAAACAAACAAATAACTAAAATCAATAGAAAATCATTTTGTTTTACAAAGACATCAACTTAAATATGTTCATAACTAATGATTAAAGAGATAAAAGATAAAAGCTTAAAATAAAAATATAGGTAAACTTATTTTTATTGCTTAAAAATTCAAAGCGCATGACACGCAAATGATAAATAGGCATCATAATTTACATTACGCTTTTCAGACATCTGTCATTAAGTTGTCATAAAGAGATTTTCCCTTTCTCTGTCATGTATATTTAGATGGCAAACTGAAATATCCTCCTTTAATCCACACTAATGCAGGTAACCAGGAGAGTCACAGGTTGCACAGGTGAGCTGCGCTATGGTAGAGCGATCCAATATTGATCCAATAACAAAAGATGAGATCATTTCTTTATACAGGCCTATATATTTGAAACGCATATTTTGACTTAACAATTCGATGTACTCACGTTTCATAATGCAGATAAAAAAACAGCCTATTTATTCACTCCTGCTTTTCTCAAATAAAATGAGAACGAACATCTTAATAAACAGAATCTATAATCACACAAACAGCCAAAATTGGCTTCATGAATCAGTAGTTTGCACATCTGGACAGCAGGCTAATATGAACAATAGCAAATTCATTGTAACCAAACCAATTCTAGCTACAAATCAAATATGTGAGCTTTAGGTCTCATGAACAACGATTCTTGCTTTTTTTTTTTTTTTTTTTCGTGTAAAATAAAAATAAAACAAACCAAAATAAAAACGTATTATTAAGCCGAGCAGGGAAATAAGATGTCACAAAAGGAGTTCATTAGCAGTCAGAATGGGGTTCTTGACGAGGCAGAAGGGGTTAGGTGGAGCAGAATGCTGAAACCTGCTCTCTGGGGGCCTGTACACCAAAGCGGGTGAAATCACACTCCCAGAGAACTTTTAAGAGCTACATTGACAACGGAACTCTTAAAGCCCGAATGTCATTTTTGTCAACCCAAAGCGAGTATGGAAAACTGTGACTTTAAAACACCTGAGCGCATGCAGTGTGGCAGAACAGGCGTGATATCCTGTCGCATTTATGCGCACTGTTTGAACTATACTCGACGAACAGTAGGTGACACACCACATCACTGTCACTTGGCAAAATCTCGGATTCGAATAACGTAAGACAGGTAGAGCACGCGCCAGTCCTGCATCCGCGCACTTGAACTGGGTGAAAGGACACAGTAAGGAAAAGGAGATTAAGGAAAGCAAAATCTGAGCAACTTTAAGCGGTAGCTCAAAAAAAATGCCCCTTTAACAGCAGGGCATCTCGGTATGCTTTGTAAGAAATAAATGGGAGCATTTGATCTGTTAAAACTGTGGATCTCCAATCCAAAGTTAAAGGAGTTCATGGGTGAATGTTCCAAGCAGCATTACAGTTTTGGAAATAGCGTTGAGTCCCCCAGAGTAAAGTTCAACAGGTTCTATCAAGAATACTCTCAGCAACTTTTCCATGGCGCAATATGATAGCCTACCCAACATACTTGTGCTCCTTCACATTTGGATCCTGTTGAGCGATGAGAGCTCAGTGCTGTCAGTCTCAAGATCAAACTCTGTGATTTATTTATTTTTTTCAACTCTTGACATTTTGTTTTAACGAAAAGGAAACAAACAGTTTGGCTGAGGAAAAAAGTATAGCCCATAAAGAACATATAAACTATGATAATCATAAAACGCAATACAATTGTTAAAATAACGGTCAAGTTAAAAAACAAAACAATTTCATGTTTTTTTTAAGGATATCCAAGAGTCTAAACTCATGATGATGATAAGAGTGGGGAGAGAGGTGCATTGTGACATCATCAAGAAATTAGCTATAGAGGGTGAAAATCACAGTAGAAGTTTTAAGTCTGAGTGAAAACAAAAAAGGATTTAAGAAAGAAAACGAATTTTGAAGTGAGGAATTTCATTTCCTTGAGTTTATAATTTGATTTGTGATCATCTTAATGGATGTTAAACGACTGAACATTATCTGAATCAGCAGGCTGTCTTGATTAATTTAATGCATAACATCTTCTCATTTGTTAATAAATTAAATCGAAATAGAAAAGGGCCTATCATTGCTACCATACAATAACACTGCAATGCAACTATTTGTATTTAAAATATGAAATGACAGAGGGTGGCACAATACTAATTATTCTGCATGCAGGATAATTATTTTTAAGTTAAATTACCAAAGTAAATTTATATTTAAAGTGCCGACGTCCTAGTCCATCGTTTGAAGGCTACTTGATAGGCCTATTCTTTTCCAAAAATTATAAAGATATGCTTCATAATTAAATATTATATAAAAGACACTTAGCGTAAAACACCACTGAGTTAAACAAACGTGTTTTTATTTCTAAATCAATCAAAGAATAAATAATCAAATAAAAATTATTCTATTCATTATTTTTGAAAAGATTTTTCGTCCATTTCCTGTTGTTGTGAGGTAATGCAGGCAAGATTGGTTGGTCACGAGCTCCTTTCCTGTCTCCCTCAAAACAGTCAAGGTAAGTCACCGGACATGTCTCGCAATGTATTTGTGTTTAAATTGTGGATGTACTTGGCTATAGCGTGGCTTTTCCTCTTATCAGTGCAGTATGAGCCTCATCTGTAAATATCTGTAAGTCAGCGTGTTTTTTTCCTCTCAAAAAAGACTGTTAACATTTTGGCTAAAGGGAGAGAAATTTCAAATCCAACTGGTGTATAAACCAACAGATGGGCGTGGAGACGTGGACTTGGAGATGTGACAAATGATTTTTGAATTCCCGACTGACATAATGAATAGGAAAAAAAGAGATCTCAATAAACTTGTCACTCAGTCTTAAAGAGTTTCGGTAATAACAGAGCTGTTTTCCATAACTCATAAGTCCACGTTTCTGGTCCTCACATGGTCTGTGGTGTTTGACTTTGCACTGTAGTCACTCAGGGTCGCAACCCTGCAGGAAATATAGGCTACCATAGCAACAGAAAGATGGCCTCTGTAGGCTTAGCATTATTCCGCCCTAATAGAAAAATAACAGCGCCAAATCCGTTCCTTAGTGGGGGAAGCTTATTTGGTAGAGGCAGACTCCCACCTGTGATCCATAGTTGCCACACCACTGTGCAAGGACCAAAGGAAAAAGGCCCCTTTTAAAACTCTGGGGTCGGTTGGGATGTGTGCCGGGTTTCTAACCAAGCCACAATCTCTGTGCAGCTGCAAACAGCACTGCTTCAATAGAGAACACTTCCGCATCAAAATTACTAACTTAGCTGGCCTGTAAATAAATAAATAAATGATTCAGTGACAGCATAAACCATGATAACAAGTACAGCAGAACTAGTTGTTTTATTTAATTCGCCTTAACTGAATTATGTTGGCGAATCCAGCCATTGCTACAGACAGGACCAAGTGCTGTAAAAGATTCCCATTTCTATGAATCAGCTGCTCTGCACTATTTTACTGAACGTCTTTCTGGTATCTTGTATTATTGTTGGGAAAAGGGATATTGCCATGGATATGAGGCATCCCTATATTTTGTGTCTGTTAATTAAACATATTTTTGAAGCTCATAGACAGAAACAAGCTGTAGAATATGTGTTGTTCTGTCATTGAAATCCTTTGCTATTTGTCCTTGTGCCCATTTTGTGCATTCAAAAAAATGTGAAAGATTAGCAAAGGCGCAACTGCAGTGGAAAACAATATTGTTTTCCCAGAACATTCAGAGCATTTCCTTTTGTTGTTGTTTTCTGAAGCCTCTTTGATTTTGCAGTCTGTGATCACGATGCTCAGCTCCTATTGTAGCTTGATGGTTTTGAATATGGTATGACAGTCATAACGGGCAGCATCAAGGATTTCTTTGGACCACGCACTTCATTCTCGGTGTAATTAAATCTATACAGTATGCGTAGTTGACCAACGAGAGGGCAGCCTCCCCTGCTGATCACCAAGGGGAATCCTACTGAATCTCTCCCAAAGCCTCCGGTTTCAGAGCCTTAAACTGAGCACCTTCCCACATCAAAGCACTCCTGAGCACTTGCTTCTCAAGGACTCACGTCTTCGGGAAAGAATGGCCTCTCCTTAGAAACGAACACCGCTGGTCTAATTTGCCTTGCATGGCCCTCCCCATCCCCCTAGTGTATGTGCAGGCTGGGCCTGATCTGACACAGCCGTGGCTATCTGACGAGATCACATGGAGAGGTGCGGGAACTTAAAGGCGAGGAGTTACTCTGCATCCTACCAGGAGCCTCAAAAGGACTGTATTAAAATGCGCTCGATATGCCGGTAAGGGCTTTTCAAAGTGCTGTGCACCCTCTAGCCCCGGCAAACTCAAAGGGCAACTGTGAACCCATGACAAGGGGAATAAGACCCCTATTAATTTAATGAATCCAGGGTATTAGTATGCCTAACCAGCCTCACATATTTCATCTTTAGTCAAGTTCAATGCAGCAATCCACTAACTTGGGAGTGACAATGCAGGTGAATATTAGATGAATTTGGAATAAGAATCTCAGTCGAGAGCATTTGTTGCATAATGTTGATGATTACTATTTGGACATGTCCTTCTTCCTTTTTTTCAAAAATGGAGGTTACAGTGAGGCACTTAGAATGGAAGTGAATGGGGCCAATTATTGGAGCATTTAAAAGCAGAAACTTTATAAAAGCACATACAATAATTCTTCAGTTAAAACGTGTTTATTATTTGAGTTGTAAAGCTATTATGGTGACACTTTACAATAATGTTTCATTAGTTAGCATTAGTTAGCTACATTAGTTAACATGAACTAATAATGAACTCCCCTTCTACAGTATTAATCTTTGTTCATTTTAATTTCAACATTTACTAATACATTATTAGGATCAAGTTGTATTTGTTAACATTAGTTAATGCGCCGTGAAGTAACATAAACAAACAATGAACAGCTGTAGTTTTATCAAAGAAACAGTTCACTTAAAAATGAAAATTCTGTCATCATTTACTCACCCTTAAGTTGTTTCAAACCTTTATGACTTTTTTCTTCTGCTGAACACAAAAGAAGATATTTTGAAGAATGTCGGTAACTAAACAGTTGATGGACCCCATTGACTTCCATAGTAGGAAAAAAAAATACTATGGAATTCAATGGGGTCCGTCAACTGTTTGGTTACCGACATTCTTCAAAATATCTTTTGTGTTCAGCAGAAGAAAAAAAGTCGTACAGGTTTTAAACAACTTGAGGGTGAGTAAATGATGACAGAATTTTCATTTTAAATTGAACTATTCCTTTAACTAACGTTAACAAAGATACCGTAACAAATGTATTGCTCATGGAAATTTGTTCATGTTAGTTAATACATTAATGAAACCTATTAAGTGTTATTTAAATAAAAAAAAATAAAAAAAGTTTGATAAATTCATGGTTTTATCATTATTTTGTCATGGCAAAGTTGTAAAATTGGATATCACTTAACAGAAAATGTTACTAAGCAAATTTTTTTACACTAAAATCATGCTGACATGGACATTGTTCCTGACTTGTGGTTAAACTGTTCAAGAAGTGAGTACCGAATTGGCACCATTCAGTTCAATTGTACTGTAAGTGCTTCACTGTTCAATGGAAATTCTTTTTTTTTGTAATAACCAACTGTATACCACAAATGTTGTCAACTGAGCTTAACTTGAACCTGAAACAAAACAAAATCCAGATAAGCACGGCATTGTGAAAGTTCGCCCCAACTTTTTACTATACTCAAACCCCCTAAAATATCTTTAAAGGATAATGTTTAATAAATTAGGCCATCAAATTTGCCAAAAGATGATAGACGGGAAGCATATATTAGCATAATTTCACACCCGGTTGGCTGTAAGCTGGGAACATGCTGGCCGTAGTGATGGAACTGTGAATCTTAAGCATGTCTCACTGCAACTGGGCTGTGTTAGCGCTGCCTCTGTGCATCAGACTTGTTTGTGCCAAACAGAGGGAAGCGTGACGCGACGGCTCCTCCCTGGACATCGCTCACCTGAGTGCGGTGGCTGATTTCGGCGTGTTTGGCATGGCCACCTGTAAGAGATTAGGCAGATACGGAGATTCGGACCAGGAAGGGGCAGCTGCTGGACCTAATTAAAGACACAGTAACAGAACCTCTCACCGCCACACATCAAAGGTCTCAGACGACGTCCGTCTGCAGGCTCATCTCTGGGGTGTAAGGACCTGATGTGACCGAGACCAGTTGCATGCTGGGCCGCAAGCCTGACCCCTGGTCCAGCAGCTCGGTCGGGGCTAGGCTTACCTGTGCCGTGCTGGCGAAAGGTGATGCGCGTCATCTGTGTTTGCGTGGCGACTCCGACCTGGAGTGCAGAGAGACAGAGAGCAGAGGTGAGAGGTCAGCAGGAGAGGGCAAGTTTAAGAGAATCACACATGGGCCACATTTGCCAAACACTGTCTGAAGGTAACATGAATTTTCAACTGATATCACTCCTCAGGAGCACATGAAATGTTCACAGTGCCTTTGTACTTGCCCCCTGACCTCAGTTAAAAGAAAGAAAAAACTGCTGCTTTGATTGACTGCTTGCTGATTTGCCATGATAGTTAATTATCCAGTTCAGTCATTTACCAAGACAGAGGGGTTTTAAAATTTCAAAGCCAAAGTATTGTTCACTTGATCTGAAAAATGCACCGAAAGAACATTTTAACCCTACTGTTGCTGGAGCTTTTTTTCCACTTTATTTTGCAATTAATTAAGGCAGACAGTGAGAGAAAGATGTTCAAAAGTAAACAATTAAACACACTCTCTCACACCTTTTATCCATCCTTCACTGGAACCTCATGTGTGCCTGTCAGGGGAACCATAAACCTGTTATGCAGTTATCCATCACTTCAGCCTTATTCTGTAGTGATGTTCTCCGAATCAAAGGTGCCGTAAGTCAGCGTTCACTCATGGTGATGTAAATACTTTGACAATGTCTGCAGCACTGCCTACTTCTGCTTTATTGTTGTCAGACATCAAGTGTGGTTTTCCCAAGATCCTTTGTCATTCTGATTTCTATCCAACCCTTCGGTTTTACATGATATACAGTTGCTTTCATTCAGCTACTTTTGTAGTTTATATTACAGCTTTTCCGTTTTAAAAAAGTGAGAGTTCGGTGTAAAAAATATCTGAAATTAAAAGGTTATAAAAATTAAAACATAGTAACCTTAATGTGATTGATTCTTGCTAACTAAGGCTAACATTTTTGTTATTATTATTATCATTATTTGTATTTGTTTGTGCGTAATACATGGGTGTTCTGATAAACCACACCTGTCGTGACAGCCCTAGGCTCTGTAAATGGCAAAAAGTATTTTCATTCTTTTTTTCTTTCTTTTCTTTTCTTTTTTTTATTGCAGAAACGCTTCACAATCATTGTGCGCATCCAGGGTTTCTGACATTGGGTTTGTTTTTGGGGGTTGAATTTTGAGAGAGGGGTAGTGGTTGAATGTATGTTTGTTTATGTATATGTATTTTTAGCAGAAACTTTTAGCTGATTTTGTAAGTCTGGTCCGAGTAATGAAGATAAACAGGCTCAGGTGTCATTATAAACAATGTTTGATGATACTGAGAGAATTTAAAGTTAGAAATTACTGGAGACTTTGTAGTAACTATTATTTTTGGGGCAACATTTGCATTGGGTCATCACGTTTAATGCATTTTCAGCTTTTTTTTTAAATGCTTATTTTATAATATGCTATTGTTGCATGATTAGATTTCTCTATCGTGAATCTTATTCTGCATTCACTTCAGCATACGGCATTTTGTCTGTTGGGATGCATTGAGCTAATCCAAATACCTGTCTGGGCAACTGTACTTCCCCCACTGAGTTTCGGAACATGAACATTTTCTTTGTGTCCTGTCCTTTTGGCCTAAAGCTGTAGAAAATATAGATAGAATGATCCGTCCCTTTTTATTGAACAAGAAATGCTGCCAAAGGTAGGATAGCGTTGCCTGTTAAGTGGGAATAGAAAATAACATGTCAGCTGGAATTCATTTTATAAAGGTCCCTGCCACCCTGTCCGGCCAGGCCGTGTCTTGTAGGATAGTGTAAGGGCATGTTTGTGGTGGTTGTTGGGCTCTGTGGCACCCTGCTTGGCAGCTGGTTGTGTGGGAGCCTGCTTCAGGCTCTTCGGCAAGCAGTCATGTGGTTCAATCTTGTTATAGCGTTTCTCCACCAGTCTCTGCTTGAGCAGGCCTCCCCAAAGTGTGTCATCAGCAGATGTCTTTATAGAGTACACCAGTGCTGAATGGAAAGGAGAGGCTTCTTTGGCAATTTTGGTTTGGCATTACCTTTCCCCCCTCAGTCTATTAGGCCCAGCAGTCATTTCAATTTAGTTTTTTCGCTCTCTGCTCAAGTCAGAAATACTGCTTGCCTTAGCAGAGCAGAACAGAAGAACGTAGTCCAAGAGTGAGATTCTATTTCGTAGGCCCGCACCTCTCGTGGATTAAAAATTAATAATTCATTAGGGTCCATAGCTCCATGCAAAAGGGCTGCTTTAGCCTCTGAAGATGGTATCTGAATCATGGTGATGACTAAATTTAGTTTTCAGTCCAGTTAATTAACCTCATATCGAGAAATTATCATTAACTCTTTTCACATTTCCGGGTTTCTCAGAAGCGGAAGTCGTCATAGTTGGGTAAACTTTTATAGTGGTGAATGAGAGACTACATTAAATATATTTTTTGTGCTCCCGTTTGCTCAAATTAGCAAAAGAAAAACTCCACAATAGTGTTTTCACAACTTTCAAAAATAGGAAAAAAATATAGAGAGTTTGATAACGGCAGTCAGAAGATGTCAATTTTACTGTCACTCCCATAGACGCTGTAGAAACAACCCACAGCAGCGTTAACTAGTTTTTTGTAATTAGAAGCAAAGGTAATATATAGTATTAAAAATGTACATACGTTTTTTTTAATGAACATATAAAAAGCGTTGCAGGATTTCCGATGTTCATGACCGTTTAAACGCAATGAAACAGCAATGATTTAATGTTTAACCTCAAGAGAACAGGAACATGGGCCGACTCACTGTACCGTTACATCTCAGTGAAGCTAAACAGCCTTTCACTGATAACCAGATTATTCAATTCTGGCTATAATATCATGTTTAAATGGTTAGTTTGGCTTGTCTAACCCTCAACATTCTTCTGTAAAACATATTTTGCATGACATGACAAATGCTTAAAGCTGTATAATTTACAATCGTTCATTGTTTAAAGTAGCCAACAGGTAAATTGGTTTGGCAAACAGATGCACTTGATGTATTTTTGCATAATTATTTTTCATGCATAATTTTGTATTTAACTATGATGCGGTTTTGCTCATCATTTTAGGTGGCAACTCTCAGATATTACTAGAACAATTGCATGCATGTTTTCATTGCATCGATAATATTCGTATTCATTTCGGCAGGGAAAAGCACGAGATGAATTGCATATTTGCTTCTTATTTTAACCGCATAAATTACAGCTAAGCGTAGGTGAGATGTAGTGAGTAATACTAATGAAATGCAAAAGCGAAACTATAGCCGTTCTGTTTTTCTTCATTACATGTACACATGGAGCACGATTTCATGCTATATATATATCTCTTATAATAAAAAACAACAATCTGATATAAAGAATTTGGAAAATCTAATTTATTCTGATTCTTTACTGTGACATTAAAGTTTTTAACAGCACGGTATCTTCACTTTTACGATTTGAATGTTGTTATAAGGAAAATAGTTGGCAATATCGGTTGTTTAGATAATCTGAAAGTCACTGCTCGTTACATAAAGTCCTGTCCCAAAGTTTATTATACAACAAACAAACAAAACATTAAAATCTAACTTCTTTCTTTATAAACCCCAAGACAACAAATATCAAAAGTCTCTCACACAAATAATGGAATAAAAGTGAGATAGGAGTGACCTAAAACAACATGCATCATTGTGCTCAAGAGACCCACAGTACAGATTTTTTTTTTTTTTTTTTGTGGGGAAAATATCAAAACAAACATGGTATACGTAAATGCAAAGCAAAAAATAATTCGGCAGTAACAGGAACATTACCAAACTCTCTCCGCGGTGAATAGTGTATTTAGGCCACCATGTTCGCAATGACGGAAGGTGATAATAACCCAAAACATCTTTTTTATTGTGGATGTGCTTTCACACCTCTACCATAAACACCTTGATGTGGCACTTTGCATTGTGCTTCACACTACACGGTAATGGCGGCTTCCCCCAGCATTGTGCGAAATGAAGCCGTGCGCATGACTTTGCGGCATGAGCAGAGGTCATAGCTGACTCTTCTTTGTTGTCAGGTCTAGTGGGTAGGGGCCATATCTATTTGAAATCAGTGGTTCGGGCTCCCGATGCTCATTCAATGTTAATCTTGCATTAACGTGCCGAGCCACTGTAAGGTAGTGCTAACCCTTCCCCCCTCATCAGCCATGTTTGTTTTTGCTGGCACTTCATTATCAAAAGGCTAACTGCTTTACAGCGCCTCCTGCTGCTCCCCCCGGAGGAAACTTGGGCGCATTTGGAATTCAGCCCTCAGATTAAAAGGTAATCAGAATGGCCGGTCTCAGCATGTTGAAAAATGCGATCATTCCGCATTCTGCCATTTAACAAACTGGACCGCGGTCAGTCTTTCCCAGTTCTCTGTTTTTTTCTTGTACTGAAAAATTCAACGCTTTTATGAATTTGCCGAGATTCATGCCCAAGCTCATGCAATCTGTAATCGCAAAGGTGTTTGTGATGCCGTCTGACAGGTCGGAACGCCCGGTTTTTGAAAATGTGAGCGTTTCCTGCTTTTCCGTAGTTTGTGGGAAATTAAGGAGTTTCTTCAGGAATGTTCAGACTTTAGATAGGAATCTCCTTTCCTGTAAGTAAATCCTGTAAGTTTGCCTGCATTTTATTCCAGGAGGTTTTGAGTTTGTCCATGTCGTTCCCAATTAAAGCTGTGTCCGCAGACGAGTGTAGTGGTTCTGGTGGGAGGCCGTCAGCTTCAGGCAGGCTGGAGGTGTTAGGTGAACGGGTGGCTTTAGGGGTCCTGGCCGCGCATGAGGTGAATGAACAGAATGCCTGTGCCCACCATGTGTGACCACTAATGAAGACGCTACCAGACAGGACCCCATCACCCTGGTAACAAGATGTCTCCATAAACAAGCTGCAGGACGTTGGCAGGCCACTTCCTGGTTGTATAATGTGACCTGCTTTTCTGCAAAGGCAGATCACAGACCTTACTCAGGGGATGTGAACAAATTTAGGAGCCGTAGAAAAAACGTAGAAATAATATAACCTACTTTTGTTGCCCTTAAATGTAGTTTTCCCCAATATCCCACCCCCTTTTACATTGCCCATTACTTTTCCTCTGACGTCAGCGCTTGTCCTCATTCCCTATTGTCCTTGATTGTTTTACACGTTGCCTAAACCTGCTTTCTGGAAGCACGTCTCATTAGTGGACAGCCGTAAACCTGTATGTCAGTGGTCCACATGCCTCTTCCTGCAAGGGGGCTTTAACATATTCCGCTCAGCCAGTTTACACTCAGACTTGTCACCTGCTAAACACAAAGTGCTTGACAACAGTGAACCATGGGAGATGTGTTTTTGACAAATCTTACAGGCAAATCATAGCATCTGCTGTGAGGAAATATGGTAATAAGAGTTAAGATGGCTGAATAGGCTGTGGTCCTGCCAACACATTTTGCCTTTGACTTTTAGCGAGACACGGAAAAAAATTAAATAAAATATAGACACTATTGTGTTATATAGTGGTTGACTGTTTACTTGTTGTTTTTGTGTGTGTGTGTGTGTGTGTGTTTTATATAATCGTTCTTTAGTTTTAAGTACGTGCTGTCCCTTTCTGTAGAGGGAAGTCTAAGGATGTACATATTTTTTTTTTTACATATTTTTTTTATCTTCCACTTTCTGTTTGAATTAGTTTATTATTTATTATTATTTTAAAAGAAATAGAGTAATATTTTTTGTTTTGTTTTTCAGTGATATAAAACATAAAAATAATACTTTTTCGATTGAACGGCAAGACATTTAATCTCTAGTCATGTTATTTTTATTGATATCTGGTTTACTTTTATATTATTTGAACATTGAATGATATGTATTAAACTGTAAGTAATTGAGCACTTTTGTTATCTTTAAGCCGTTTAAGCTATTCCTTGAAATAGCACTCTCATTTTTAATGATCAGTGTTTGAGAATTTTATGGAAATTATGTGTAAACAGTCAGTTAACATATATATTCATGTTGAATGCCTAAATTAATATATATTCATGTTGAAAGTCTAAATTATATTAGTGTTTGTTTTTAAGATGAAAAAATGTACACATTTGTTTTCTTGCTAAATAGAAAAAACACAAACCATAATATACCAGGTTTCATTATATTATAGAGTATATGATATTATGAAACACACAGCACATTCATTTATAAGATACACAAAGAAAAAAAAAATTATGGACACAACGGCATCATAACATTTATTTATTTCGTCTGTAAATTACAAAAGAAAGGAAAAAACGCATTCAAAGAGAGTGAATGAATTTATTTTGTAAATGTCATTCGTTAAATGATTGTGTGCTCATTGCATTGATGTCAGTTTTAAACCTGCCGATGAGATTATAAAAATGTTTTTAAAATACTAATCTAATAATCATTTTAATTTGTTCATCTCTTGATTTAAAGCAAGATTTATCGGATCTTTTTCGGTTATTGTTCATTTTCAACACTGAGTAATTTGCATGCCGTTATAGTAATGCTGTCCTATTTTTCTTATTGTCTAATACACCAGTATTTCAACATTAATTTATCAAAGAAATGGCTCCAAAACAGTTTAGCGGCTATTGCAGAAACAACGTAAAATATAGGCTATCATTTGTAAAACGTCGAATGTTGTCAAGTATTTGGAAGATTGCAAAGACAATTATGTTTAAAATACCACTGCATACTAATAAAATTTGCATTATAATATTAAAAAACAGGGAAGCTTTTTTGTAAAAATAGATGATTTAATTAGATACTGCAAAATGTTGTAAACCGCTTTTTCCTAAATTAATCAAATAAATCGTAATGGAGTTCTTCAGGGAGACTGTGTGACACTTAGAATCAGCACAAATTCATTTACTTATATATTTTTTTTCGATTGTTTTATATTGCTCAGTGTTTGAATGGAGGGTAATTCTAATATTTTGAAAAGTTTTACATTTCATCCGTTGCAAGTTTTCTTGTTTTTAATTAGAGTTAAGTTTGTTGTTTGTATTACAGCCACTTGAAACTATAGATGCATAAAAGAGTTTTGATTAAACAATGAGTGTTTATTCGCTTTTTTGTTGAAAAGCAACAAAAAAACGGCATTAATGCATTCTCAGCTTTTTGATTTTGCGTTTTTGATTTCTCCATCTGTTTCTGAGAACATTGTTACAGTTCTTGTATTGTTTATCTAGTTGGTAAAGTTTGCTTGTAGCATCAAAAGCTCGCTCGGTTCATTAGGTATTTTGTGACAGAATCTAATTGGCAAAAGTTTCTTTCATTTCCAGTGAGGCTTTTTACTTCTTCAAGGAGAGTGGTCATGAATGGTTTATACTGAGTCATAAACTAATCATACTTAATGATAGGAGGGAATCGACAGAGGCGCAGGCCTGATCAAAACTGCTCTCTTATTCAGATGGTTCCTCTGTGTGAGAAGGGAAACACTAGGAGAATGCTGAATGAAAGCACACCATCTGTTTTTCACATGTTCCTCAGTGTTGGGGACATCAGACTCTGTCATCAGATCATTTTACACTCGAGTGCCACTCAAACTCCATCTCTTTTAATTGATATTTACAGTCATCTGTTCATTTTCATCATTTTATAGCACACCAGTACATTTGCACTATTTAGCGATATGCTAAACTGTCATCTGCTCAGAGTAGAAAAAGTGTACATGTTTTGTCCCCGTGTTTGTGTATTCATTATTATTAAGCTTAAGCTAGCAAAAAAGTTATTTAGATAAAGGGTAAGTTGTTGAGATCATTTTTAAATATAAAACAATATGATGCATTTGAGATATTCAAGTAATGCTGCTTTTTTTTCCAATTTGATTTTGATTCGTTAAATGTATCATTCAGTCCATTAATTCCTGACAGAGAGGTCAAAATAAGATGCAGTACTTTTATTTTCTCATGGTTTTATTTAAAGTATACTATGCTAGCTATATCCTGATGAAGAGAACATCTTGCAAATCATAAAATATTATATGCAGTAGTTTTCTATAGACGCACGTAGACCTCAACACTTAAGACAAACCCCAAGAACAACAAGTAAGTAAAAAATGCGCTCTGAATATAACCACCCAACAAAATAAACAACAGTGATGACAAAAACAAAAGCAGAAAGTCAGCAAACAACAATAAGAATAACCGCATAATTCATTCTTGCCGCAATGCATGCTGGGAGCTTTATGAAATCAGCAGCGTTCTCCTTTATGAAATAGTTCATAAAAATCTAGTTGACTATTTTGGGCATTTGAGGGGATATTTTTGTGTTTTAATGTAGATTCAAAGAAATTTCTTACTGGGTCCATCTGTGACTCAAAAAGTCCCGTATGCTGAATAAAATGCTTCTTTTGCAGTATATATCGAATGGAATAGAATGAAAGAATGTGATTACTACACTTCAATATTAAGTCCACATGCCGTTTGTAGTGTTTGGAATGGGTCCCTTCTCTGTCCGCTCATAAAAAAAGTCCAAAAGCAAACAGTGAGTTCTCACTGTGCCGCCGTTCCCATTTCTCCAGTCAAACTCTCCGGACCTGGGAGATTTGGAAAGTGGAGGAGAGAAAGTTACCTTTCTCTTTCTTCTCACTCCAAATTACAAAAAAAAAAAAACCTCTCACATGGTCCCAAAGTTAACCTTACATACAGAGAGAAAAATAGAGGGAGGGGATGGGATAAAGAGGCTTTTTTCGTCTCTTTTTAAAAAAGCTTTAAAGAACAAAGACTCAAAGAGACTCCAAAATGAGGCTGTCATATTTTACAAACAAATAGGTCTTAATGAAAGTTACTTTTTTAGTGTAAGAGATTGATTATTCTACAATGTCCCTGTAGCCTTAAAGACGTGCTCCATATATGCACTATTTTCTAAGTGATGCAACGGCGTATGTTTATGGTTAAAATCAACTCATATTTTCATCTCCTTTTGGTGTACAGTATGATTTAACCCCACAAAGGTGGAGAGACAAAATTCATATGGATCTCCTAGGAAGCGGGTGAGCAGAAAAGGAAATAGTTGCGTAAACATAAAGTGGAGTTGCGTTAAGATGCTGTATTATCTAACTAGAGAGGCAAAGTTTGTTTCAAAATGGGGCAAGTTAAATCGGAGGAGTGTTACATCACCATTTTTTCCCACTCAAAACAAGGTACCCAAAATGTAGGTGGGGTATGTGGGTGTGTGTCTGCGGGAAATAACATCCTGGCTGTGGATAAATCAAGAAAGAAATGATAGATCTTCATGTCATTATGTAGAAAAACACGATCTATTCATATCCGTGTGCGATTACTCATGCGATGGGAAATGCGATTTGCGCTGCGTTACTACAAATATCATATCACTTACAGCTCTCGCTCACTACCGCACAAAGAGGCAGCCATTTTGTCTGGCTCCCTCTGAATGCGCCTCCGTTCTCATTGTATGACACCTAAACCCTCGTTTTATACAACATTTATGATGCCACACCAAACGCTGACAGAAAATGCACATTTTGAGGTACTGCCTATGATTCTTCCTCTCAGAACATTCCAGACACTATTGAGTAATAGCTACGCCACATGCCTCCCTTCTTTTCTTTCGTTTGCACACACACACACACACACACACACACACACACACACACACACACACACACACACACACACACACAAATGCACCAAAGCACCCAACATGGGACAAGATGAGGCTCATTGAAGAGCCAATCTCACACCTGCTCCCCCACCCACAAAGTCCACACACACACACACACACTTGCGCTCGCTCTCACACTGAGCTTGTTGTCCAGAGGTGACTTTATCCTGAATTGACAAAGTCAGCCAGAAAAGAAAATCTAGGTTGGACAAAAAATAGTAAAGTAAATAACTAGCAAGTAGATTTTGTATAAATCGAATATTGACATAATCTTTCTTTGCGTATGGCCTTTCAATCATGTACTTTATTTTATCCCATCTGAAGATAGGCTGGCAAACAGCTAAGGATCACCCACATAGTTTAAAATACTCTGAAAGAGTGATTTAACTTAATTTGATACTTTTTTTGCAATTAAAGGCTTTAAAATCCTTTGAAGATGTATAATGTCCTTAATTAATAATAGAGCTCCCAAATCACATAGCCTTTTTAACATTTTCTCATCTCAGGAATATTTTAGCAGAATCGATACATTTTTAATTCGTTTTCTTGACAGGCCCGGTCAATGCTGAAGTTTCCAAAGCATATTTTCACAGGAAAACACAAGATCCATATGACCATCTATTTTGTGCCAACACAGCAACATGAAAATCCATCATCTGCAATTTATGATTACTCTGGAATAGGGTGTGTAATGTAATCTCCCTCAAGAAACACTTCTTTAAAGCTGAGCTGTGAATAGTGTTGAGGATTGAAGGCTTTGTTTTGAACTCAAATGCATTTGTTTATTTGAACTTCACTGTATTCATTTAGCAGCGGCCGTTTTTCAGCAAATGCATCTTCGGCCTCATCAGAACGCCAGTCCACGTCAACTCACAATTAAGGAGTTGGATACCCTCACACACCCATTCAACTGACCTGATATATCAATCACCATATAACTAGATCTATAAAAGATAGATGTGACAAGAACACTCTTTCACGTTACTTATAAAATAGCATACTGCACTTTGACATGTACATTAACACTCACCTTATCCATTTGCTTTATACACATCCAGTATGATTGATGGTTTATGATGCGTAGCTTGCTGGAACAGAATCTATATTCTTCTTAATCTTGTGCAACTTCTAGCAGTCTGGCTCAAAGTCCTCAGCCCAACTAGGAGAGTAAGGCACGGAGCTGAACTCCATAAATCTGCACAGACCAGGCCTTCACTGGTCAGGAGCGCCATGGGAGTGTCAGGCTGCTCTCGGCTGGGGTTTTGGGGCAGGATTATGGATTGAGACACACAGCTGAGAGGCTAAACTTACACTTTTCATTCCAGCTTCAAGGGGGTCTCGATACTTCCTAGAAGCCAGATTTCAAACCTTTCATTTTGCCCCTCCAATGAATGGACCATTAACTGCTGATTCTTTATAGGTTTGTTTATGATGCGCTGTTAAGAATTAAATTCGCCCGAAAAAAAACTTTTGATTTGGTTTTTTTGGAGAAAATGTTTTGGTAGTGTGAAACGATAGAAGGAAGGAGACACACATGGCATGCTTAAAACGCCTTTTTGGAGTATGTAAAGAGAGAGCAGTATGCCCCCTTCTGGCTCTCTTTTTTTCTCTGTTGTCCTTTCTTCTCTTTCTTTTTTTCCCTTCCGTATTTTGAAATGTGCGTTATCTTTTGATCTGCTCTCTGAGTAAGGGTCTTAGGATTTGGGAGAGTGATTGCCGACTGATTTGGAGGGACAAAAAATCTCCATAATAAGATGTTGGCAGCAAATGGGGGTCCAATAAATGCTCTATGTTTTCTGGTGTCCCCCGCTCCCCACAGAAAGCACTAGATCCTCTGCACTGCGCTGCAATCTGTGTGAACTGTCTTCATCTTTGCCTTTAAAGAGCTCTGGAAATGTGACAGTACATCTTAAGAGGGCCACCTCAATATTGATATGGCTCACTTATTTTCCAGCTGAATGGAAATGAAGGCTTTCTCAGAGGAGCTGTTTGATCTTGCTGTAAATTTGGGGCACAAAGAGTATTCTCAGTCACAGTGTTCACAGTTTTTACTACTGCTCTGCCAAAAGTGTGATACCAGACATTATCAACATCTGCATCTGACATGCATGGATGCTAGAGTCACCCTGTAATTCTCATCCGAAATGATCAGCACTATGAAATCGATACCTCCAGTCGGTTTCTATAGGGTATATGCTGACCCAGTCGCTTTCGTAGCTGCAAGGCAAACTATTACCTGACTAACCGTACCAAATAAACCCATCATCCTGGAATTGTGTGTGTCTCTCCGTCCCCTTGCCCAGCTCCCGGTGCCACAAGCTTGAGCCGGCACTGGCACCGACGCCAGCCTGTGGTCCTAGGGGCCAGTACTGGCGAGGGACTGGGGTGAAGAAAGAGACCTAGAGACTACTGGTGGCTTAGCATGCCCAAGCCGGGTGTGGGTAATTACGGCGGGGAGAAGCCGATTAGCCTAGACCCGAGCAGCACAGCGAGGGGGACGGGCCCACACCCAGCAGGGAGGGGAGTCTTGCCACGGCGAAGACCAATCAAGTGTAAAGCCCAGTGCAGACCCCCGGCCCTCAATTCAGTGGGAAAAGGCTTGGCTGGCGGTTCAGAGCACCGCAACTTTCACGGATTAGTTGAGACTCTATTCTGGCGGCTGAAAGGGGAACACAGCACGAGAGCGGGGCTTCAATGTGCGCGCTTGGGCTTGCACAAACACACACACACACACACACACACACACACACACACACACACACACACACACACACACACACACACACACACACACACACACACACACACACACACACAGACAAAACCTCCCAACAGCTGGGGAGAGGGCTGCAGCCTGCACCATGTCACCATGGCAACGGCATATCTCACATTTGAGTCAAAATAAAGACACTTTGGGCTGGAATTGGAATATTTATTCCCCACCTCTCTAATGTAGCATGTTCGCTTTACTCATTTACGCTGAGTGTCATGCCTCCAACTAGCATGTCTTAAGTCTTTTTTCTGCTTTTTCTCTATCTATCTATCTATCTATCTATCTATCTATCTATCTATCTATCTATCTATCTATCTATCTATCTATCTATCTATCTATCTATCTATCTATCTATCTATCTATAATATGCCTTAATCACATCTAACACAAAAGTTTGTTTATTCAATATGTATATGTGTATATGTACATATATTACGGCTGGGGGAATTAACACGTTAATCTTTGTGATTAATTTGAGATGTTTTACGCATTTAAAAAAAGTATACCATTTAAAAGCAAAGCACCCAGGTGCATGTATGTATGTATGTATATATGTGTGTGTGTGTGTATACATAAAATATATATATATATATATATATATATATATATATATATATATATATATATATATATTCATTTATTTTAGATCATTTTAATCACAATGTCAAATGCCATGAAGGAAGGCAAGACATTTACTCTTGCAGATCTTACACTAGCTGCTCAATGATTACAAGTCATAGCCTTCTGTGAGCCTTCCAGGCTCATTTCAAAACCATAGCCTCTTACTATCCATTTGTTACCTATCATTTCGCTCTTATGTTGGAGAAAAAAAACATACAGTTTGCCACTTCTCTGGTAAATAGTCCAAAAAAGCGCATTCTTTTTGTGTAACAATATCACTGCTTGATAATGGACGGAACAAAACACACTCACAGACACACACTCACACATGTCCAGTTTATCACACAATACCCATAATCATTCCACTACCCATCTGCCAGGCACAAATTGAAGCGGTGCACTTGTTATTATTCATATTTATTTATTTATTTTCTTTTACCTCAAATTGGTGACAGTGCATTTTGTTGGAACAATTTAAATTCTATTCCGAGTTATTTTACTGGCTGAATGACTATCAATCTGCCACTTTTAATAGCACCAAGATGCAGAGGTGTAATGGACATATGTGAAGAAATGGAACGATAACACCATTATCAAATAAGCTCCTCTCATTCCCAGCCAAGATAATACCTAATTGGACTTATTATCTAGATTCGCTCAAGTTGTTTGTACTGTTATCACAGACCGTGACAAGCAATTACATTTTAATCTACTACTGTTCCATTGATGCAAGATAAAGCTTTTTATATATTTAAAAAAGCATGTTTATGTTTGTAACTGGCAGTTTTTACTTGTCGCCTTTTTCAAATACAACTGTTTTAAAGCACAGTTTGGGGCTCATTTTTATTTTTGAGTTTCTTCCACATTCTGTGTAATGGTCGCTGTTCAGCAGGCTTCTGATTGAAATCTGGCATTCTGAGATATGAGATGTTATGAGTAGAGGCCCCCACAAGCTTCCAGGGGACTCTTCTTGCTCTCTGTCCTATCATGTGCACTGCTGTCTGTGTGCACTGCTTATTGCATATGGACTTTGAAGTCTTGCTGTTCTCTCTCTCCCCCTGTCTCTTTATCTCTCTCTCCCTTTCTCTTTGCTCTCGCCCTCTTTTCTCTCTGCTCTGGGTTGCTTTTGATGCATTTGCGTTCTATGAATGGTTTTCTTTAAAGCCTGCTTCCCCATGCCTCTCTTTTCTCTCTGTAAAACAGTGAGTCTTTTTCCTTTCAAACAATGTCGATAAATTACAACTTGTCAAGTGTCATTTCCCTTGTTTACTGCCATTTTGGGCATCTTTTCCCTCCTGTTCCTCCCAGCGTTTCACATTTAATTGCGTCAGTAATACTCACGGAGTTCACCAGTGTGGCACGTTCGGCGCTCGGCTGTTATGGCGGGGGGGGGGGGGGGGGGGGGTACGGAAACTATTAAAATATTTTCCAGGCTTCAGGAGTTTTATGTGTGTAATTTGTGCGCACATACCCCACTGTGTTACCACCAACTACAAGAGATATAAAGAGTTAATGTAAAAAGAAAAAAGAAAAAAAGACATCCAGTGTACATGTACAAAAGTACAGCATAGGTGTTTCTTAGGAGCCCCTGTTGTAGCTCTCCTATGCAATCCGCCTAATTTATTACATGTCAGCAAAAGCCAACAACCTTTTATTACCCAACAGTAATTTCCCATATGTTGAGTGTTTATCACCACTCAGGGAACAGAGGAGTAGGAAGTGTAGAACTGGTGGTTCACTGCAGACATGAGGTCTTAAATAAAGCTAAAGCTCCATAGAGAGATGGTCTAAATTACCATGGAACTCTGTTTTGGTATGTACTGTACCTGCATTTCTTGTCAAGATTAACTGATAACAATAGAATAGAAACATTCTCTATTTTAACAGATCACATTTAGTAGAAAGAAGCTAAGCTGTATACTTTTTTGATGGCAACCAGCCCACTACTCTGTGAAGGTCAGTCTTCTCACTGAATTCACAGAAATCAGTATTCTTTTTGGATGTATTCATTTGTTTGATAAGTAGCTATGGGATAATGAAAAGTTAGTCACTGGTGCAAAATAAACCGTTTCAGGAGGATAAAAAACAAAACAAAAAAAAAACACTTAGGCCATAACACTACCCCAGACTACCCTGTTGGAGTTTATTTTGTGATAATTGGTAGCATATCGTTTATTGGCTGATGTCAGATTTTTAAAAACAATTATCAATATTTAATTGCGCATGCTTATTTTTCCTATTTTAACTATAAGGTGACCTAGTTTTTAATTAAAGTAAATAAATAATAATATATATACACTGTTGGATGTCATTTTTAGTAAACCTCAAAACGAATATACATTTTTCATACTGTGCATTCTGATGTTGTGATGTGTTAATTCCTTTGTAGCATTTAAAAAAAATATTGAATGCATTTTTTTCTATTGTATTTTGAATTCATTTATGCACAATAATGTGAATTTTAAGCTTTCCAAGATATTATTTCTTTGATTTTAACCAAACATAATTGTCTTATTCTTAAGATACACAGGGAATCTTGCTTGTAGCAGGTCCACACATCCAGTGTCCCCTTGTCTGATTGAACAGCTTTAGATATGTGATATTATAGCAAATTTTTAGAAAAACACGAAGGCTTCTTCTGAATGTTTTTGACACTCTGAGATTTTCTTAGTCCAGAACTATGATTTGTGTGTGAAATCTACTTAAAGCCAAAGTGCTGGAATGACTAAAGTGTTTCGTGGGTGGCAAGAACTGAGAAGCATTTGAGTCAGCCTCTGTGTAGTGGTACACAGGTCTAGTCGAAGCACTATAAACATGTCCATGATATGCTGTCTATAGTACTGAGTTTGAGAATGGAGTTAAGGGGATATTAAAGAGTGCGATGCAAGCGAGAGAGAACAGAAAGCCGGCCTCGCCTATTGTTGGAGAATCCCACAGAGATGATCGATCAGCCAGCCACAGGTAGGCAGTCTGTAGAACATATGTGTGAACTGCCAAACGACAGCTGACTGCAAAACTCCTCACACTCATAACACACACACACACGTAAATTCATACACACACTCCTATATTAACCCCACTGTTTACCAGAGAGAAAAATGCTATAGAAAAAGATATTCTGTTCGACTCAAAATAGTTTTTGAAAGGAATAAAAAGACACAGGGCATTTCTTTTCCCCGCCGGAGTTGATTTGCTACCTCATTAGGCCACAAAATGGTCTCAGATCCGTCCATCACGCTCGCAGCATCCACCAGCGGTTGATCTCAGAGGCTGCACAGTCCATTTCATTCAAATCCCCCCTCTCGCTGAACAACATGTTCCCGTTCTGTCTTTCGGTCTCTGGCCATGTACAGTAACTGCTGCTGAGCGTGTGCCAACAGTGTTTGATCAGATGTCACAAAGCATGACTGAAACGCAAGGGAACAAAGTCATTAAGACTCCAGCTCTCGTGTGCCAGGGCGAGTGGAAGTCTGAATCATCAGGTTCTGCTTTGAGCTCTGCTGCGATACTGCAACTCCTTATTCATAAAGAAATAGGTTAAGCCTTGATGTTTAAGTCAGAAGCAGCAATAAATCTCCTAAAATCTTCTAATGCTTGTTAGACAAAAGCATCTAGCTATGGGAACACATCTTTTAGTTTGTCATAGCAAAGTCTGAAGTCCAGTGAATTTTCTCTTCTTTCCATTTTAATTCTTGCTTAAGTATTCTGTTTCTATCATTTTTGGTATCTTTACAGACATACATTTATTAGTGAAATTCAAACTGAATGCCTGTGGTCTGATGTCAAAAGGATTCTGTTTCTTAATGAGAGAGAGACATTGTTCTTCCTCAAACCTTAAGGGGAATTATCAGTCTTTACATGTGAGTGGATATATTTATCATAATTTTCCATAATTGCTCATGCAACCTTCTGTTATGGATAATTTGGCTTTCTATATTGTATGTTCATAGGGAGTCCGTGTGTTTTGCAGTAGAGTAGTACTGTAGTCGATCAGGTTTGTATTAGTTAGGTGTGGAGAGGAGTCACAGTCTGACCAGCAGCATGGGGGAGTTTTACTGGACCTCCAAAATGAAACAAACAGGCTTTATTTGCTCTTTCCTACTGAGACACAGGGAAATTATTAGCCACAAAGTGCTGCAATAAAGAATTGATTTTCCAGGCTTGATGAATCCAGCATGTTCCAGCTGAGGCTGCTTCTCCTGGGCAGCAGCGACTCACTTTATGGGCATTGAGAGCAAGAGAAACTGGAAATTGGATCCTTAAAAAAGCCCTACCTTTCACTGCAGGCATCATGACATTCATATTCTCATATATTGATGTTAACTATCTCCATAGTAGACATGAAGATCTCAGGCTTTTTGAGTAAGTGTTTATCTGGCTTGAGGAGCTGTTGAGAGAGGGTAAAGCACCCGTTATGGGACTGCTGAATGGTTACGTCTTGTTTCAGTAATAAGAGCTTCGTAATTATACTACTGTCCTGAGATATTATTGCAGACTCCTTTCATGTCTTAATTACAACACAGTGAGATCTGAAAGTTCAGCTGAAGCTTTTTTACGAGACCAAAGCAAAGTGAAATATTTTTAACTTTAATTTGTTATTTTTACAGTTGTGCTTATTAATATGGATCCCTGATTTACTCATGTACTTGCACTGTATCCTTCTACTTGGTTCCTTAAGGCTGAAGTGTGTAAGTTTTGCTCCACTAGCCTCACCAAACAGAACTGCAAAATATCAAACAGGTTCCACAAACATTGAGCAACAAATAGCTCCACCCTATTTAGCCAATATTGGTGTGTCGGGAATCTCGGGATGGTGAATTGCACACTTGAGTTTTAAGAGAGTAAATTACTGTTAGGGGTGCATTATATTGGTTAATGATCAATATTAGATATTTTAATTTTAATGTATCTGTATATTTAATTGTCATTTTTAATTGTTCATTCTCAGTTCCACCATTTTAAAATTTTGATTTAGACCTTTGCCTTCCTATACTAAAAGTTAATCTTTAAAAAAAAATGTTAAGTGTATCTTTATCAAATTGAATATTTCATATTGTTCATTATAATATTTTGATGCCTAAATTCACTTTACCTTTGACTTCTAATTGTAGTTGTACATCACAACAATCACATTATCTTGTATTGTAGTCCAACCACTTATTTACCCCCTCACTTATCAAAAATATTGTTTAGTTCAGATCAGTTCAGTGTGCTTGTGCTGTATTTACTGTACCATCACTGGAAAATCATCCTTTGAAGATTCCTGAGAAAACGGATTAAGCATTTTTGAATTGCTTGAAACATTATAGTAAATATATTTGGTTGTATCACTGTCAGAACAAAGTTTTCTAAACATAGTCTTGATGAATCTCATCTTATGCACAGTATTTTGAAAATCAACCTGCTGTTTTTAAGCCAGCCCTGTAAGACAATACAATGCCAAGAGAGCATTCATCTTATGAAAGAACACTGTTTTCATTCTTTTCACCCACTAGTGTTCTGTAAACAGGTGGGTTTAGTCAACTCTCAATCCAAACAAGTTGGTGTTCCAAGGCATCATTGTTTCAATGGCCCTTACCACACTTTCACTCACAACAAAAAGGCAGTCAGTGACTTTAAGGACATATGCTCTTTAGGAAGCGTTCTCGCTCAAGCTAAATGTTCATCCACTGGCTAATTAAGTGTTCAGAAAGAGGGCACATCAAAAGGAGCTGTGCATTTGGAATCGCTTGCACCGCCCCTCGGGTGCAGAGGTCAGCCCTCTTGGAGAGAGAAGTTAGGATATCCCAGCTCCAGACCTCTGCCTGGTAACCCCTCACCCCACCGGAGATATCAAAGCCCGGGGAGCAGTGGGATGCGCAGCCATCCCAGAACAAAAACAGCAACACTTCAAAGCGCCAGCTGGAAAAAGACATAAGAGAAGGGAAGAGGAGGAGAGAAAATAACACAGGACAGCCGATATCAAATTCCCTCTTATTCTGAGCATATTCCAGAAGATGAATATAATTAATATCTATGAGTTGTCATGCGTCTTAAGTGCTATCGCTGTGCCGCGGCCTCACCAGAAAAGAATTGTACGATTTAAAAGACATTGAGCGTTCTAGACTATGGAAGAGAGAAGAAAGGCCTTTTTCCTTCATAATACCCCTAATGAAGTGGCTGCCGCTCATCCAGTCCTGGCCGTGGCCTTCAGCAGCCTGCTCACAATCTGTTTAATGATGGAACGGGGCCGGCAAGTGCACCAACACTTCCCAGTGAGCCACAAAGGGAGATCACAACCCTCATTCTAGACAGGCAGAGAGGCTTAGTGCTCAACGACCTTATGAATCTGATCCGTGGTTGGAGAGGGAAGCTCCTTTCTGGAAGAGTCCACACTTAACCCTGTACCCGGTCAAAGAGCCAACGTCCATATCTGTCTCTCCAGCATTTTTGAAATGTTGTCTTTCTCACTTAAAGGGATAGTTAACTTTACTCACCCTTGTGAGTTTCAAACCTGTATGAGTTTCTTTCTTCTGTTGAACATAAAATAAGATATTTGAAAGAATGTTGGTAATCAAACAGTTGATAATAGCCATTGACTTCCATAGTAGAAAAAAAAATACTATGGAAGTCAATGGCTACAATCAACTGTCTGGTTACCAGCGTTCATTATAATATCTTCTTTTGTGCTCTACAGAAGCAAGAAACTCATTCAGGTTTAGAACGATATAAGGGTGAGTAAATGATGACAATTATCCCTTTAAAGGATTAGTTCATCCAAAAATGAAAAATTTACTCACCCTCATGTTTTTCAGACTTTTATGGCTTTCTTACTTCAAGATTTTTGAAATAATGTTTCATCTGTTTTTTTGGGTTTCATTTAAATTTTTGGGTGAACTACTCTTTTAGGACTCGTATGAGATTTAATATCATGTATTTAACGACGATAATGCTCACTTACTTTCCCAAAGCAGCCAGCTTTTCAGGCTTGGACTAAATGCATGCAAATTATTGACCACAATGGTACCAACAGCTGCACCCAAGCAGCCCGCCTCTTTCATGTGTAACCCTTGATCCCATCACCACTCCACGTCATCTTCTCCCTGACACTGTCGTCCCAAAAGAGACATGCCCCCTTTGCCGCCACATCCAGAAGGACGGATGCTACATTTACGGCATGCTGTTGCTTTAACGAAATCCGCCAACCTGTTCAGTGCAGCCGTGCGACGTTTGGAGGGCCGGAGGAGAAGGCAAAAGCAAACAGTCCATTTCATCCCTCTTCTTTTGGGCCTATTCTGCTTATTGTGAGTCGAGTGTGTAATGTGGCGGCAAGGGGCGGGGGGAAAGTGGGGTAAAGAACATGATTGCTTTAATCTCAATGTTGTGCGGCTTTGGCCTTTCATGGGGCACTGAGGCTGTGTGATTCAGAGCTCTGGCCCCAGCTCCTCTCACCCGCTCATTGTTCTCTACAGAAAATCAATTCTCTTGAAGACCCTTTCTTAATCCCGTTTTTCGCCGGCCACAAAGGCCACTTGTGTGCGACCCCGCTGGACTATGGACTGGGATGATGTGGATGTCTGCTCGGATTCCAGCCCTTTCAGGTAATGCAGGCTCGCCCTCACTTTATAGTGCCAAGTGCAGGACTCGACAGGAAGACATTTGCGATCATAATTTCCTGTGGAGTCCTGGCCGGCCCCTCCCCCTCGCCTCACCCCATGCCCCCAGAATAGTTTTAATTAGGCCCGACAACCACAGAGAGGAGGGATCAGTCTGCAACAATGACTGTCCCTTTGAACAGAGTACACACTGACCAGAGCCTTTACTCTGCAGAGAAGCAGAGAATCAAATTATTATGCATCTCATAACTGTCATGCTTAGAGAAGAAATAAATCACCATAAAGAAAAGGAAAACTTCGTTTAAAACTCATGTGCCAAATTCTTAGAAATGCACTCTTTATGTTTGGTTTATATGGTTATGAAAAATTTCAATTTAGAGACCCTAAAAACGTCACGTCAAACTTAAGTTTTTCACAAATATTTTTTAATGGAAAGTATTTTTTTATTTTATTATTCACTATTTCAAAGAGTCACACCACGTGACATTTTACAACCTGAACTAACTTGTCATAAACAGGTCAAATTATCTTTTTATTTTTTATTTGATATATTTTATTAATGTATTGACCTTGACACAGTCATAAGGGGATGAAGGGGTCGTTGTCAAGATATCATTTCTGCATGTTTCTGCTGTTACTTGGACCACATTTTTCAAATATTACTAAGTGCTGAAGCAGTTTTGTTTAAATATTTCTAAGCAATAATAATAAGTATTATGCTAAACTATGTTAGATTTTCTTTTCAAGAATTTAATCTTGACTTTTTTTACCCTGCCATTTTTTATGCCCCCTCTACAAAATAATTTGATTACAGAATTAAAAACTTCTCATTATAGATTAGAGGTGTATTCAAGTCATTATATGAGTGAATTGCTTTTGTAACACATTTTTGGCACACACACACAGCACAAACAGAACACGTTCTTCATATATAATAAAATTGCTCGCCACGGTTTGAGGATGTCGATACATCCGTTTTTGATTAAATAGCTAGAATTCAATTCTTTCTATATATTCCCAGAGTATCCAGGGATCAAAACCCTTGTTTGACTGCTGGGAAAGCAGAAGCCAAACATCCAAACAGCTCGACAAACCCCCAGGCCCTCGTGGTGCAGCTTGTTCATGTTTCAGGTAGAATTTTAGATGTCCTCTTGCCTGTTTGCTTCATGTTGGATGAGAGCATTCTTCACCTGTCAGGTACGGTGTTTGGACGGGGCCGGACATCTGCTGATCTTTATATCGAATTCATACATCAAAACCTGCTCCTGCTCTGTGACCGCTGGACTGCATCAGTCGGCTTTGATGCAGCATTTCTAGCGCTCTCCAAAGACTAAGAGCTGGCAAAGAACACATCATCTCTCCTAATTACAGTCGGTTATATCTCTAAAAGAAAAAGCAAAATAAACCTGATCAGGAAGACAAAGGAGTAAGTCTATGGAGGAGGTTTCATTACCCTTCCTTCTCTTTACCTTTCTCTGTGTGTCTCGCTGAAAGGAAACAAAGACGGAACCCTACCGATTGAAAACTAGCAGAACAGTGAAACAACAGGACACAACTGATCACTCATGCATGGTTGGGATTAGGATAAAAGTATAAAGAGTGTGGAGAAGAAAGAGCACAACAAAAGAAACAGGGGACTGACTAACTTTTTTCTCTTTCTTTTGAGGTGAAAGGAATCAAAAAAGGAAGGTCTGGCCATATGAAAAGATAGAGAAAGAAAGATTAACAAATAGAAGCAGTCCTTTTTAGCCTCGGTATGCTTCCACTTCTATTTCTTTTAACTGCAAACATGAAAGGCGTGACTGAGGTCTCTGGCAACCGTCGTGAGGCGAACCCTCGGAAGAAGTTGTTACCAGAACTCTTCTCAAATCAACACATTTAACTTAAAGAGACTTGCATTTGTGCAAATCAAACTCCATGGGAATTTTGTCATGGCACAAGCACCGTTTATTGTGATTCCGGTTGACCAACTGGCTTGTGAAGTCTTCAATGTCACACCAGCTAACAAGACAGCCGTCCTTTACAGCCCCCGTCTGTACTAAGTGGAAATAATCCAGAAATACTTTGCACATCTAGTCTGGCTTGGCCTTCATCCAAATTGCACTCTATTCTTTTTAATCTCCCTTAATAAAAAGGAGGGGATAAGAGAGAGATTAACATCTGTGCCTTTTTTCCTCTGCCACGTTTGAGTAGACAAATGTGAATGAGGGGAGGTGATGACAAGCCCCTCTTTGACGTTGGCATCATTGAGGGGTCTGCATGGCGTCTACGCTCGGGGAACTTCACAGATAGGTGCTCTAAAGAGAAAGTGATGGAGCGTTTGGGTGTGTCAAGAGCTCTTCATTCAGGATGTGAGTTTGGCAGGTCACGCTCTCCACAGCCAATTGGGAACTTTAAAATATTGCCTATTAAATATTTAACTTAACTTAACTTTAACTTATTGATCTACCTACAGCTCCAGTTGGTAATAACTCCATTTAACAGATGCTCCTCGTGATGAAATGCACTCATGTGGGCTCAGCTAAACGCTCTGATATGATGCAGCTGTTTCGTTTTTACTGCTGGGATTTGTGTTACTTTCTCGGTGGCAGACTGTTTCTTACTACGCCTGAAGCTACGTGCTCATTAGCGTCTCAGTGTCATAGTGGACTCCCAGCCATTATTCAGTAGTAGACACACATTCTGTTCTGTGCTGGGGCCAAATGCAATAATACATGCACACTGCTCGTCAGCAACAAAGATCGAAGCATGAATTTTTAAATTACACACTCTAAGGTTTACTACGAATTACAAATATACTCGTTTCATCCAATACTTTGCAGGCTGGGCTCACTGCCCATCACAAAAGGAATCATACAGCCTGCAGCTTCCTTTTAAAGACACATTTTATGGCGCTGAAGACATTGCTTGTGATAGATTACATTTTTTGGAAAGATGTTAGGCTGTAACAACAGTATTATCTCTCAGCCGGCAGTTGTAATGCCAATTATGAGTAATTATGTGTAAGATTTATGAGTAGGATGGCATCACATTGGTTTCATTTTTTGTTTAACTATTCCATAGACATTAAACACATGCTACTCTTGTTTAGTGATGTAAATAAGTGCTATATAGTTATTTGATGATTCAGAGGCTAGATTTTTTGGCCACAGCAATGATTATTTTCAACTATTTACAGTTGTCTATTTGCTTGATTTTTTATGTAATTAAGTATTAAAAGTAAAGTACTGATCAATGAATGTTTATTTTGTAATTTTAAAAACATATTTAACATTAATGTTATATTATATATTTTATATAATCCTACTGCTCAAAATACCTGGTGGAATTGCTGAGTCAAACATCATTATGAATTGTAAGTAGCCAGCACTAGTCATAAGGAAGATTAGTGGATGCAGATACATAATATGTAATGTGACGTCACATAGGGCTAAATGCATAACATTTTAAAATAACGGCTATGCAAACATACTAGTTATATACCATTTAAAACAGCGGAGAAGAAAGCATGTGCAATCATTTTGTTATTTTAATGTTATGTTGTGTTTTGTGCTTAAAATCTACACAGTTGAGATGGTGAATTGGTGATGTGGACATGCCCACATTCAAGCATTACAGCTCACCTTTTTACAGCAGACCCAAACATGATTTTCATTTACAATAATCAATCCTAAAATTCGTCATTTGTAACTTGCCTTTCGTGCCATTGGGATCTCCGAGGACCTTCCAGTTATTGGCTCATTTTGAGTCAGACTTGTGAACAGAGCAGAGACTCGCTCTGAACGGATCATTGAATCAGTGAGTTGTTGACTCAAGAACAGTCCAATTCGCAATCGTTCGGTGCAATTTGCGAACCGATTTAACAGTTAAATTGAAAATAATTAGCTAGTTCACGAATCGGACACTGCTATTGCGTCTTGGAGCACCTGATGATTTCTTCAGTTCAAAATAACAAGTAATGATATGTTTTTATGAATTTATGAAGTACACTGCTTACCAGTCACTCTGGTGACTTTGCATGTTCCTAAGTTGTCTAACTTTCCATTCCTGGTGTCATGTGTGCAATTTACATGATAGTTATAATGTTGCCTGTAATCAGTTTACTGAGCAGTGACATACTGCATACCTCATCATGGCACATCCTTCCTGGGGCTCTATGCCAAAACAGCCAGTGCCTGATTAACCCGAACCTCTAGCCCGTCAACCGGTGAAAGGTACTTCTGAGAAAATGAGAGGGAGAAGGGCCAGGTTAAAGAGGCATCTAATGAAGTTACCGTCAAGCATGGGCCTGGGGCTGCCACATGAGGGGAAAATTGCGAGAAAAGTAGCTGAGTGGCCTGGGCACCGGGGTCTCGGCTACAGGGGGTCCCTCCTCAGGAGCCATTGTGTGGAAGGTGCTTTCAGTAAAACCTGTCGTATACAAGTTGTTCTTTGTTCTAAACACAGCTAGACTTTAGACACTGAGGGTAAGATGGCAGACTTAAGAAGTTTTAATAACATAACAAAGAGGTGCTGTTACAACTAGTGATGGAAAAGCCCATCGTTTTTCTGCCTTACAGTTTTGTAAGCGTGCAGGTGAGCTTTGAGTAGGCGAAAAGCAGTTTTAATGCTTATTGCTGTCTAAATCAGTGGTTCTCAGCTGGTATTGCTTCAGGACAGATTTTATTCCTGTAATGTCAAAGCTGATTTTTCAGCATCATTACTCCAGTCTTCAGTGTCACATGATCCTTCTGAAATCATTCTAATAAGATGATTTGCTGCTCAAGAAATATTTCCATTATCAGTGTTGATAAATCAAATCAAATCGCTGTCGTTTACACAACAATGATGTGCTAAAAATGGAAACGTTTTTTCTTTGTACAGATGACAACGTTATCGAAAACTTGTATCATCCTTGTGTCGGTTGTAAGGAACCTTTAATTTTTCATGCTGACAAAATGTTATATTGTGTTGATTTGTGTAATTCTTATAACCACTTGTGATTATGTCTGTATGCCCCCATTTACTTAATATACTGTTAATATCTGTGTCATTTCATTTTTCAAAAAAGCCTAAACATGTAATAGCCTACGCATGTGCATGATGTCACCTTTTTCACAGATTCACATTTTTTGTAGTTTACACAAAGATAATAAGGGTGTCGTTTTCAAAAACGTGCACTTTAAAACCCATTTACAAAAGTTAGCATTTTCAAGCCACCAAAACGCCATTGTCGTGTAAAGTACGAACGGCCAAAACGCATAAAAAAAGTCTTCTGTTTTTTGTTGAAAATGGTGTTGTGTAAACGGCCCCTTACTGACCCCAAACTTTAGTACACACAAACTTGTTTTAAGAGCCTGTAGCAAACACTGAGCCAAAAATATTGTAGAAGTTGTATTAGACAGGGTTTTTTTTGTGTCAGAATACTATTTGTTGATTGGACGACAACCTTTGATGTCAACAACAATACCTATAAGAAACTTTTGCTCCTTCTTTTTAAAAGCTCCTCTCTTTTTAGCATTCCTGTAGCTTTAACAGTAGAGCAAGGTGCTAGCCATGTGTTGGATTCCCAGAATGCAATGTAATGCAGTATCTGCTAATGGCATAAATAATAACGTAAAAGTTCATAAGCAGTCCTAACTAGGCGATTATTATTTGCATTTTATTATCAGCATTATCAAAGTTTTTCCTATTCGCAAACCTATTAGAACAGAACTAAGCCACCAGTCCCGAATGAGTGATCTAACTCATCATCGCTGATGTTATAATACGTAAGTTGTAGTCATAGTTTGTAGTGAACATGTCTAGTCTAAATAGCTGCAATGATTCATCAAAGCTAAATACGTTTTAATATATCTATTTACTCACAATTACTATTGTTATTCTAAGTTGTATAACACACACGCCCTCTGAAGCTTAGTAGCCAGAGCACTACAGCTCTTCCTCTCTGGGGTGCAGTTAATCAGCTCTAAGCAAATATGTCTGCTGAAGCGTGAAAGCCCCATCGCTCACTCACTTCACAACAACCCCTGTCTCTTCCACACATCTACCACCACATCGGCCACCCGACTAGGATGTAGTACAGAGCGACGATTACTTTACCGTGACAGTGTGTCAGGAGTGAAAAATAGGCTAGAGCATACAGGATTGAGCGCACAAGCTCAACGTTTTAGTTTTCAGTCATATCAGGGATCAGTGCGTGTTGTCATGTTTAATCCTATGAGGTGCAGATATTGGTGTTTTCTCCCCCTTGGGTCTCCCAGTTTACTAAGCTTTCGAATTCAAAATAATTTAGGGAGTGTAATCTACCTAGCATTGTTATAGGGACGGCGATCTGTAACCTCCTACCTAGTAAAGTTTATCTTTCACTTGGCTCTCCCAGACAAACAAAAACAAGGGCACAAAAGGGAGAGGGTGTGTGCGAGGGTGTTGTGGGCAGATGGGTCACATGCAGTCCTTTGAGAGTCTCCCCTATCAACCCCATTCACCAGGCCCTATAAAACTGACAGCCTGCTTAAATACCTGACACAAGAAAAGAGGAAAAAACAAAGAAGAGAAGAGGCGAGAACAACGGTAAAAATAAATAAGACAGCCCTCGGTGACTGATGTGTAAAGGCTATGGCTGACATCTTAGTGACCATTAATAAATGTGGCTGTGGTTACAAAGGGCGAGACTAAAAAGGGAGAAAAGAGGCGAAAAGAAAAAGAAAACAGTGAACGTTGCCTCAAGCTCTAAATTCCAATGCTTATTCATCAAGCTGGATGGAGCTCGTTTGGCCCATTTTTTTTTTTTAATGCCGCTCACTCTTGGACCCCCTTTAGTGTCTTTGTTTGTCTTTGGAGTCCATGAGAAAAGTCAATTATATTTCAACAACCATGCTTAGTTAACATCACCATGCAAATCTTAAAGGGCGCCATTACTCTTAATCAAGAGTTGGAGGGGGCGAGAAGTTGCTCTGAAACACTGCTGCTCTTCGGGCCTTTAAAGCGAGTAAGACGTTACGCACATCTGGGACGGCACATCAAATAGAGAGACGAGGGGAAAAAATAAACACTGGTAGGCGATTAAAAATCCATATTTATGCAACCTCAGTTTCCCTTGCCTGAGAACTCCACAAACTGGTTCCCTGCCTCCATTTAATCTGAGCAGAGAGACCACAAAAGAAAAGGCACAAATAAATGTTTCAACCTCAAAATTTGTAATCACAGTCTAATGCGTTAGTAAAAATCATCAGTTAAATTTTAAATAGCAAAGAAAGGAGCATAGAAATATTTAAAAAGCAAAGTATGATGTAAATTAGCAAAATACATTGAAACACACCATGAAGATGAACAGGTTGCACACTACCACAAGTCTCTTGTCTTAAGACATTTCTAATTACAGAGTGTCATTATTATGCATTGTGTAGTCCACAGCAGCACACCATTCACGTGATTATAATTGCATAATCTCAAACTGTGTACCACACACCCATTATTAGTGGTGATCTGCTCAACTGATCATACTGTAGCATCCCCAAACTTCACAGAAGTGTTCATTTAGCGTAAGCAGCTTAAGTTTCTTTTTATATTAAAGGCAGGGTAGGTGATTTGTTCCAGAAACATTTATTGTTATGCTGGTTGACAGTCTCTTCACATCCTGATAGTAATTACAAAGTTAAGTGGTCTAAATACTGTATATCATCTATGGAAGGTGTAGGTCCATAAAATGTGCATCCAATCATTGGCCTCATTCTGAGGGCTATAGGATGTCCTACCTGCCTGTCAACATATGTATTTCTATACCTCCGCGTATCGCACTTCATCAGGGTGTTTCTTGGTATGCAGAGTTAGACAGATGTCAGTCACAGAGCACCGCAACCGAAACAGCAGCCACCTTTTATAGTTCCTCCTGAACCAAAACAACAAGCTTATGCTGTTCATGCCATAACTACTGTAATTAGTAAGAGAAGGAAACCCGTGATGTTATTCTCAGCACTAACAGCAGCACTAACACCAAAATTCATCTGCTGCAGTCAGGTGGTATAGGTCAGTGCTCTTTTTTTTTTAAATTTTTATTGCAATGGTATACATGCTTTGAAACATGCGGTAGTTTAACGCAGTCCCGTGAAACTTTTGTTTGCTCTGGCTGATGTTCATGTGTTTTGGAGGAGGTGTGGCTTTAGAGGCGCTCTAAAGGGAGGGTGGGATCTTATGCTTTCAAAGCTAGCTCACTATTGCTAGCCTCTCTGAAAATCGCCTACCCTACCTTTAATCTCACAACCCATATTACAAGTTGATTTGGGTAAAAGCTTCTGACAAATGCTTAAATGGACATTTTACACAAAAATAATTCTGTTAATTCCGTCATCATTTTCTCACCCTCATGTTATTAAATCGTATAGCGCTCTTCAGTAGAACATAAAAGATGTTTTGAGACATGTCTCTGTGTTTATTTTGTCCATACAATGGAAGTTAAGACATTCTTCAAAATATCTTCTTTAGTGTTCCTGCAGAAGAAAGAATTTCATACACATTTGGAAAGACATGAGGGTAAGTAAATGATGGTCCTACAGTTTAATTTAATATTTATAAGCTACTTAAGGATAAAAATGAAAATAAACATAAAGAGAATTTCTCAAGAATCAGAACTATTAAAATAAATGACATACTGTAAATTTTTTGCTTTCTTGGTAGCGAAGGACTCCTGCATAAAAACTTGAGTCTCAATCTGAACAGAGACATCTTAAAGTTGACTCAAAAATAAATGGAGTGCCACTCCCTTTGAGAGCGTGCTATAAATCAGACTGAAGCCATACGGCCCTGTGGAGAGCTCCTCGGTCGGGCGTCAGGGTAAACTGTGCTGAATCCATCTGTGCAATCTCATCGTCATTATGTCCCTGCTGTTATCGGAGCCATAAATCATCCAAACAAACTTTAACGTCTGCACATCCTCTTCCAGAAACACATGCTCTAGACATGTTCAGCGCATCTCTCTGAGACACTCGTCAGGTGCATCTGTTTACAGGTCTGTGAGTCTGAGGTGCAAGTTTTAGTTGTGACCGACTCTCTGGCATTGATTATACAATTACACAGTTTAATCTCATCCAGTGATGTGTTGAATCAATATAAACAAACACAGGTAAGTCAACCGCACTTTAATTTGCCCAGAAATTAAAGTTGTTCAAACAAATTTCTCCTTCGGTGATTGTGGAATAACAGAATAACAGACAGAACAGCATTTACCTACAAACCGGATACACTATGTGGTGAGTCCTGGTATAATCATCACCCTATAATGTATTTGGGAAATGATGTGTGTTAATCTGGCTGATAGACTTTGCTTTTATGTGATTCAGTGCTGAGATATGGCTGGCTTCATCTTTGATCTGGTTCACTCACCAGGAAGAAGATTATAGGGTTTGTGAAATCAAAATATATCAAATAGATTCTGGTCACAACTGCTCAGGTTGAAAATGAAGGCAAAATGTGTAAAAAAAAAAAAAAAAAAAAACCTGTATCACTAGTCATAAATATAAACATAGCCTTCATAATTAAAGGTTCAGCTGAGCATTGTTTTATCAGTTAATTTAGTATAGAATGACAGTGTACATAAATAAAACCTCTAATAGTGAGCAAAGATATTCAAACAAAAGAAAAAAAAATTTGTTCAAATATCATTTAATTTACAATGCCCTTTATGTACTTGACAGGCATTGCTTTTGCATAATATAATTCACTCACTAATGTCTTTTGCATAACCATAAGCAATACAGAAGCTAGTTTTTGTAATTGAAATTATTTTATTCTTGAATTTGTGCTATTTTGGGGATCCAGGGTTTCTTGATTCTCCTTCAGTGTAAATATACATCCACAACAAAGTGCATTAGATTGTTTCACATCATCTCAAGCAGCTACATGTTGAGATGTGGAGGAAGTCTCACAGCGCAGGTGTCGGTAATGCACCAGACAGACGAGAGGGGTCAAAGTTTGCTAGGAACACAGGGAACCCTGCGGAGAACAAGCATGTGCTATTGTCCCATGACCCAGGACGTGTGTGAGGGAGAGATTGTGGCCTCTGTGTCTGGTCTCGACACTCATAGATGCTGTAGTTCAGAGCAGAGGAGAGCCTTAGAGTAGACAGACTAAAGGTGTACTGTTTCTCAGTGGCTAGCTGCGCCCTCTTTTGGTTTGTACAAGTTATGGTAGAAATGTGTTGAATCACTCTCCTGTGGCTTTTTCCTCATTTTCCACTTTTATGATGACAATTATTTTTTTCTCTTACACAGAAATGTAAATGTGTTAAGAATTCACAAAGTTTGTCACTTATTTATGTACATTCACAAGGAGATTAAATACTGATTCCTTCATTACAATGCTGTTAAGAAAATGAAAGAGTGCTTGAGTGAAGGATTTGTTCACTGACTGTGATCATTTGGCAGCTTGTTTTATCCATAATGTAGGCAGTGACAAACTGACATGAAAATGGATTGACACGGCTCTTATACCCTTAAGTCATGTGAATTTGGGTCAGGCCTACTGAGTGTTTCTGTCTTTTTGGTATGCTTAAACTACAGTATTTTGTAGTCAAAATAAACAGACAGGTGTCACTGTATTGCAAACAAATTTCAATACAACAGTATCATGGGTATAAATGAGTACGTATTAACCTTCTTTTGCTCCCTTGATTACTTATTGTTTAAAATAAAAACTAGAGTTTTTGTTTACGTTTTACTATGTTTAGTGTGTGTGTGTGTGTGTGTGTGTGTGTGTGTGTGTGTGTGTGTGTATGTATATATATATATATATATATATACATACATACATACTAAGCATAGCAAAACATAAACAAAAACTCTAGTTTTTATTTTAAACAACAAGTAAGCATATATAATAGAAAAAAGTAGTAGTAGTAGTTGTGTTATGATGACTGTAAATTTTATGATTTTTTTTTTTATGGCACGGCTGGTCATGTGATTTCAAAATGGCGGGCAACCCACCCCATGAATAAAATAGCTTTTTCTAGTCTAGAGTCTCCATCTGATGCGAGTATAAATCATTTTAATGATATTTCTCATAAGTGCTAGGTTTTGCATAAAACTTTTAACACCTTTAACAGACTCCAGCAGGAATGTTTTAGAAGCATAAGGATTAGATGACGACATGCCGAAAGTTTGAATCACCATTAACCGAAACACTCCAGCAGGGGGTAAAACTTCTAAATATAAATCACATTCCCGCTCAAATTAAATTTTATTAACTCTAGTGACAGTTTATTCCGCATTGGGCCCGGAATAAAAGCGTGCTAAGTGAACTTGTGTTTCTATAAACAGTTTGTAGCGAGAAAACAAGTTACATTTATCATTTTAAGTTGGCACCATGTGACGCACCATCTCCAAGTGTGCACGTTACCGTATTTTAAGAAGAAAAGTTTAATGTGGAGACAGAGATATTATTCAAATCTAATGCCCTTCTTCGCTCAGGATAAGAGCCTGATTTTAAACCTGACAGGTTAGAGAGGAGGTGGAGGTGCTTTGTTCCCTGTTTCCACTCTGCACACGAGGCTTTCGGAGCTTAGTCTATTTGAACATGCAACGTTTTAAAGCTGCTATCAATCAGCATGGGGTCCCAGAGTGAACAAAATGAGAGAGCAGGAGGGAGAGAATGAGAGAGGCTGATATAGATGGAAAGAAGTTATCGCACTGTTTATTCAAAGCTGACATGAGACAAACTTGTTACTGTGTTCTGTGCCTGTTCATGCATGACAGGAGCGCTGTGAGGAGTGGAGGGAGAGATGTAAGAGGGAGTGGAAACCAGCGCAGGATTCAGGCAACTTTGACACCCCAGCTAAAAATGAGAGCCTTCGTTCGAGCCCCTTAGCTGTCTTACTCTCATCAGGAGTTCAGGGGAATGACACAACACACTTTTTTCCTCTAAACTCAGAGCTCATTTTAAGTTAAAGATGACAAAACCTGCTGGCACCGCTGGAATGAGTTTACTTCGGTGAGCTCCGAGCAGATGGTCACCTGGATTCATTTACCCCATTTATTCATCTCATCATGTAATTAAGAGCCTGCAGCTCATATGATTTGTGTGCCAGTTGCCTTCAAAGAAGTCTTGCCTTGATCATGTCAACGTCCCATTGGAGGCCGTTGGTTTGGATCAATGTCCTTATAATTCTGCTAAATTGAAAAGGTAGTTGTGCCATATTGGGCCTAAATTATATTTGATTTTTTAAGCCTTCACAATTTGAACCATATATGACAAAACCATACTAATGCAGCTGTTGTTGCAACTGTACAACCATAATATATAGTTGATTATCTGTGACAACACAATATTCCTCCCCTCATCTGCAAACAATTTGTTAACAGATGTTTAGGAAAGTGATGTTGTGGTTTTTGTTGCCATGTAGTGTTTTTGGAGAAATTACATTCAAGTAGCCCTTTAGCTCTATCAAAACAGCAGAGGCTAAATATTAAAAAATGAAAAGTATTCAATTAACAGATTTCCAAAAAATTATTTAAGGCTGCATCAAAGGTTATAATGGTTCTTCAAATCTAACAGGCAACAAATGGAACGCAATAAAAATAGTTATTTTTGGCGATGCCACAAAGGTTCCAGCACCAAAAACTACATGGTGTTTATTGCATATTCTTTACTGCAAACTGGCAAAAAATGTCCTGAAGATATAATTTGGGATATGTTAACTGTCTGAACTTATAAGATTTGTTTATCATTTCATCCTTGATATTAATGAATTCATATTGAAAATATTGTATTGTTATATAAAACAATCAAGCACAAAATTAGTATTGTTTAGAGAATGCAATAATTACATAAAAATGTGATTAGTTAAAATGGTGAACTTTCATTTTTATTTATTCATTAATTCATATCTTCCTTAAGATTTTTATGGCGTATATAGACTACTGACTTAATGTCTGATGAACACTAGAGGGCGCCACGAGAACACTTCTTTCCAAAGATTTTGTCCCTGTTCAACACATTGAAGATGCTTTGGTAGTTTGTGTAAGGTTAGACACACTTGGGATTTCCGTAAATGAGGACTGACAGTGATAGTATCAGAGACAGAGCTATGAGCTGACTTCAGAAAATCACCTTGTTCTAAGGTCATCGCTCAAAATCATAACAGTGGAATGTCAAAAACTTCTAAAGGAATGCTAACGTATTGCTAATGGAGTTTCTAAGATAAATCACAAATCAAAAGAATCACACAGAATCCTATGTAGATGGAAATTCTAAAAGAAAGAAAAAAGCGTGAGAATTTCAGATTAGCCAGTTAAATTGACTTTGATTCTTTTCAGATTGATTATGACTTACCAACTAACACTTCATTAGCATAAGCAAAACACATGAACTCTGTTGACTATTGTGGTGTGTACAAAACTATTGAATACAGTAATTTCATCCAAATCGCAGATTCCCTAATTATTTGATGCTTCTTGATGCTTGCACCCAGATCCATGAGTGTATTCTTTGTCTTGTTTGACATAAGAGGGTTCTTGCTTTCAGTGTAAGATTCGCTTCAGTCCTGTGTTTTCAGCAGTGATGACGGAAGTAGATTGTGAATCACGGCCTGTCTGAGCAAGTGTAATACAAGTATACGCAGCCTCTCAGACACATTTTTATGTTCTAATCAAGGACATTTGATTCCACTCTGAAGAATACGTTCTGTGAGACATCTATAATGCTCAGACCCAAGGACAGATCTGAAAACACACTCAGGCTCATATCTACTGAAGCCTTTATGTCACCATACTGTCTAGATGAAGTGGATGAGTTTTATGATGTCAATAATTTTCACTGATTTCAATGCAAAATTGCTTTGGGTTTAACAGCGTATTCTCCATCAGTGTTGATTTGAATGCGAGCATGTGTTTAGTATAATAGAGCAGCAGTATAGTGCTGGGCTCAGAGAGGAGGGGAGTCAGTTAATCTCATGCACTCTTATTAATTACCCCTCCATAAGCCTCTGGGCTTTCACACGTATCAGGGAGCACACTTGCTTAGATTTAATTGAATGTACGCTAATAGGATGGGATCAGAATCAAGACTATTAAAGCTGATCAGAGTTAACGGGAGAACTATAAGCTTGTCTGAGACTTGTCTAGTTTTGGTACTGTAAGCGATATTGTTTTGTGGACCACTATTATTTAGTTTGCTACACTGTTGTGTGATTTTTATGGCCTAGACTGCTGAAGTTGATCTTGCAATTTGAGAACCTCAGAGATACATTTTTTTATCATGGTCTCATTCAGTTTATAACTGCTATAAAGACTGTTTTCCGGCTTCAGTGCTGGTTAGTGTTGTCATCAGAGACTATGGGCCCTATCTTGCACCCAGCGCAATTGACTTTGTACACCGACGCATGTATCATTCCTATTTTGCACCCGCGCAGAGCGGACTTTTCCCCCCACAGACGCACGTCGGTAAATTAGGAAATTAACTTGCGCTCCCGGGTGCGGTTCAGAGCAAAGAGGAGGCGTGTTCCGGCGCAAACGTTCCCTGGTGCTATTTTGCAGGTTTAGAAACCAATTCCGCCACTGACCAGGAAAAACCTAGTCTAAAGTCAGCGGCGCCTTGCGCATGTTATTCATATGCTATTTTAAGGGCGCATGCTTGGCCATAATCAGTGTTGATTGGAGTTTCTAAGATAAATCACAAATCAAAAGAATCACTGAAAATTAATATTTTAGCACATTACAAATGTAGCGTGTGCACAACGCGCATACACTTTGCCTCTCTCATCTACACACAGACGCAGCAGTTCTCATTTTTAGAAAACCTTACATTATTACAAGAAAAAATATTAACACACGAGGGAAATCATTGTTGTGTCCATGAAGATGTGAAAAAAAGCATAAATCTAGCTTACACATTTACCCAATTATACGCCTGTTTAACCGAAGCTAATTTGGGTGGGTTTCTCCCATCCCCAATGTAACTTGTCTTTTACGGCTCTGACAAGAACGTCGGTCTCCTCGGCTGTGAACCGCTCCTGGTGTGCGCCTGCCTGGCAAATCCGCCGTTATAAAAGCAATCCGCCATGGGACAAGCACGCCTGCTCTTAAAGGGAATGTGAGATGATGCTCTGATTGGTTTATTTCACGTTACGCCCAAACCACACCTATGAGTAATGAAGCTACTTCAGACCAACCCATTTTAGATTTGCGTCAGGCGCAAGAGTTATTTATCCCACTGGTATAATAGTAACAGCGCCCAAGACCCACCCACAAAGTTACTTGCGTTTCGCGCTTGATACTTGAGATCGTTGATACTTGAGATTGTTAAAATAGGGCCCCTATGAGAGGTGTACGCTGGTGCGCTTTGCATACTCCTTTGATTTGGTTTAAAGGGGTCATGACATGTTTTTATTATTTTTTTTTTTTATTTTAATATGTTCCTTGAGAATCACTTATAATGTTGATAAAGTGTTTTGCACAAACACACAGACACACACACACACAGTGTGTGCAGGAAAATTATTATTTTCAACCTTAATTCTTTCTGACCCGCTGAAATGATCAGTTTTTAATGTGCTTCTCCTTTAAAGCTTAAAGGCAACTGTTATCATTGGCTATCAGGAAAAAGTATCAACGCCCACTTGATATTGCATGAAGGCCTAAGTGGTTTGAAAACATTATCCAAACAAAATTGTAATTTACAGACAAAGCATTGGGAAATCGTTTACTTACGGTTTGTGATGTAGTCAGATCCAAAAAAAAATGCACCGAACAAACATATAATCCTACATACACTATCCACCAAAGCTGGAATAGCCTACTTATGAAATCTGTAGGCTATGGGGACGCAAACGAGCTGGACGCGTCATAGCGAACGTTCTTTCACTCTTTCATTTGTCCTGTGTCAGAAACTGAAGGCGCATCTGTATAGTGTATCCGGGGCAGACAGCGTAGTCAGTGATTGTAATGGTTCTATTTGCTTTTGACGCGACGCAACACTCACATTCAGCGTAGGCTAATGTCAGCCGTTAGCGAATAAATGCCAGTGGGCGGGGCCTATGGTGCGATTATTTTTAACTATTCGTTGATGTCTTGCTCTGGCGGGATGTCATCCAGGATTTTGGAGCTTGATTAAATAAATGCTTTGTTTATGAGGAGGAGGACGTTTTAAACTATGAAACTTGCAGGATGTTATAATGGTAAAGTGATTATTTTAATCACTTTATAAATTATTTTAACATACTAATTGGATATTATTACTTTGGTAACGCAAGAATTCATTAGGAAACATTAATTTTAACTAACAATGAGCAATACATTTGTTAGTGTTTATTAATCTTTGTTAACGTTAGTTAATAAAGATACAATGTTATCATTACTTTTTTGACAGCCATAGTTATGAACAATAAACCTGTTTGCTTATACATCTTACATTAATCTACATTAAGATAGAAAAAAACAGTCAACTTTATATGTTCTTATAATAATTTCATTAGGCTTTTATACAATGACAATATGATTTTTAACAATTTAAAATGAACTGTTACTTTAAATAAATGTATTTATTTGTATAATTATTTAATTACTTGATTATTTAATTTATCATTTATAATATAAATCTATAAGTATAAATGGGTCTTTATACATGTAAATCTATCTGATTATTGAGGGTTAAACCGTCTAGTTTTCAGGCTTCTGCGTTCAGCACTTCTGAGCACTGCCTTTTCAACCTGCACTCTTCCAAACCTATTTGGTGTACAATATCTCCCCTGAGCCACTCTGCCAATGGCTGCACTCCTCCATTTATATCCTTGTGTGCTCCTGCTGTCCTGCCCTGCCGTAGTGCCGCATGTCTTCTTTGCTGCTGTTCAGCCTTTCTGCAGTACTGTCCCACTAATGATATTTTTTCTCCACGGCTAAAAAAGCCCTCAAACCATAAAAGCAACCCTAAGTGCTTCAGTGGTGACCATATGCTAACAAAAGCTCAACTAAATACTAAAGTGAAGCTGCAATAATGGTATTGATTGCATGGAGAGCATCACTGCACTCTTTCACCTGCAGAAAAGACCAGTTCTTCTCTAACACTTTATATGTTCTCTGTATAATTTGTAGGCTGTACATTTAATATAATTAGTGCAGCACTAAAAGCTTATTATGTATGTTCATTAGTTTTAGTAACTCAGGTCATATGCAAATACAGTATAAGCGCTTTAATGTAAAGTGTGACCTTGTTTTTCTCCGTCTTTATGTACAAAGTGACGTGTATTGCAGCAGTTTTGTTGAACGCTGCAACGCTGCCACTGATTTTGGGTGCATCATATCAACTTAACACTGTCTAATTTTATATTAATTGTCCTATCTTATCTTCATCTTCAACATCACAGGTGGAGAAGATCAATTTATACCTTATGTTGCACTCTTAAAATTATCCCTAAAATGGCAGATTTCTCATCCCCTGAAGTCGTCTATTAAAAACACTGTTTGTGCTGGCAGACGGGAACTCGCAGAGCCTGATGTCAGCCTAAAAGCCACAAAAATGTCCAGATCAACACTATCCAATCTGTTACCATTTATGAGATCATCACGGACAGATAATATGATTCATGCATCTATACACACACACACACTCTGACTTTTAATTCATCCTTCCAGTCAGTCATCGTATTGATCTCTGTGTAAATCACCATCTGCGCTGGCCTGTTTCCTGACTACTTGCTCCTTTATAATAACAACCACATTATTAATTGTTGACTCTTCAGGTTTGACACAAGGCCAGCAGTCTAACTTTACATCATCATGTCGAGCAGACTTCATTTGACCAAGAGGTGGCAGTGTAGCTCTCAGGATCCCACATGGCAAAACCTTGTGTCACTGTAAGAGATCTAAAAATCTATAACATGTCAGATCAGTTATAATTGAATTCATCTTTCTGACTGATATATTTATACCTTCAGGAGCTTCTCCTTTGTGTCTCGGAGAGATTAAGCAGTTCGATTGGTTGAATGATTTGATGAAAGAAGGCTCTTTGGAGTTAGAGTAGGGTTATTTTAATCTGCGTAATGCCATATCTGGACGCGACAGTCAACATTAGCCTGCGCTTTAAATAAAGAGTGAAAAAATAGCTTTCACATCAAAGCTGGCTATTTTCAGTTATTGTGAGCTTACTGTATATACAGGTTGACTTCAATTAATTGTTCATTACATAACCAAGATGTAGAGGACTATCAACTGAGTTTCTTATTCCACCTGACACAGATATTTATGGCAGAGGGAGTTAGATGGTACCACACTTTTGATATTACAAAACGATGATTGTTTTGCTAAATATATTTCTTTTTAAGGTCTTTCCCATTAAAGTTTTATAATAGCTACAGAATGTTTTAGCGGTACCAGGACACTTACATCTCTATCTAGTGTGTGGTACAGTGTTGACCCCTCCGTGTATAATGCATCTGCCTATCAGCCCTCAGTCTGCTGGGAATGTGCCATGCGATGGCCTGTGGCAGGGGTTTCTTCTCTGCTGATGGAGTTAGTGAGCTGTTTCACATTAGCCAGTCTGCTATTATGCACATTGTTTGGCTGTCCATGCCTTATTTTCAAAAAGCAATTATTAATCTAGGCTAATGTTGATTTCTAAATATGTTATTGTTCATTGTTAATTCATTATCTAATGTATTATTAATGTATAACTTGAACTGTTAAAATGTTGATGTTAGTATATTTAGAACATAGACTAGGCCTATTGTTTAAAAGATCTTTAACTATAATAGACTGTAAATATATTTTGACAAAAATATAGTAAAACAAACTAATTAGAATTTAAAGTATATATTTTTCTATTTGAATATATTTTAAAATGTAATTTATTCCTGTGATGGCAAAGCTGAATTTCAACAGTCTTCAGTGTCACATGATCCTTCAGAAATCATTATAATATGCTGATTTGCTGCTCAAGAAACATGTATTTATTAATGCTGCTTTTTGTTGAAATCGTACTTTTTTCAGGATTCTTTAATAAATAGAAAGTTCAAAATAACAGCATTTATATAAATTAGAAATCTTTTGTAACATGTCTTTACTGTCAATTTAATCTGTCCTTGGCTTGCTGAATAAAATGAGCCTAGTCTTAAAATAGTCATACTGACCACCGGTATATATATAGTGTATAGTATATTAACATTAACCAACACTAATAAATGTTGTAAAACTATGTTTTAAGAACTATATGTTGTTTAGATTAACTTAAAAAGAAAGTTAGCTTTGGCTAACATGCAGTTTATAGTTGACATACAGAGCATAAAAATGACCGTTTATGACTCCTCTCTTTCTCTCGTGAGCCCTCACTTCTGTACTTGCCTGTTCTGCACATCACTATATAAATAAATAAAGCCAGCAGGTGATTTAGTGTGTCTGCTTATTTTCAGGAGAGCCTTTGAAGATGAAACAACTTCATTCCAAGTCCCAGTGTTCCTCCCGGGAGACATGCTTTCCAAAAGGCTACAGCCACAGAACAGAGCCAGCCTTGACATTTGCATAAATCCATCAGCGTCACCACGACAGCGCTGACTCCTAGGTCACCAGTCGCTGTTAAATTTAGAAGAAAAAAAAATCAAAAACTAGGCAGGACCGGGGGAAAAAAAACACAGCTTTTGCATTGCTGTGCTGCGGTAGGATGATTACATTGACAGGTCTCAGATGAGCGCTTTTCTGGCACAAGCTGTACAAAAAACAGCCATGGCTTTTGTTATTACCTGGAGTTTTACAACATGACATGTAAGTGTGTGTGTGTGTTTGTTTATGTCTGTGAGAGTGTGCTGTTTGGCGGAGGAGGAGCGCATATGAGTCAGTCCATCCAAGATTCACGAGTAAATGCTGTGGACAAGGCCATTGGCCTCACCTGGCAGTCGATTGTCTTAATTTCTCCGGTGTCACTTTCAATTTACCTGGCAGTTGAGATGAGAGATAACTCTGCAGGCTGCACACACACACACACGCACACACACACCACTCCAGCACCTGCTGTCTGCAGCGACTTACAACTGTACCAGGCTACCAGCGCTATACCATGGCATGATCAAGCTGCAGTTATTGTTGATACAATTAGTGTCTTTTCCTTTTGTGGCGCTGTGGAATTAGGTTAACAATGTGTTTAAGAAATACATCAGTTGTTATTTATGTCTTTGGCATTTCTCCTGTTTAGTTAACCAAATATTAGCTAATTTAGCTAGCTACCTAGCAACACCCTAGTTAACTTAGCAGCTGCCAAGTGAGCAATCGTGAGTTGCTACACCACTAAAGCTGTTCTTAGAAGCCGTGCTTGGAAATCAATGTAAGGAATATTCTATCTTTCAAAAAAGAAGCCGATCACCTTGTAATGGAAATGCAAACATATGATTCAAACTGTAGCCATATTTTTAATTTAAGAGCAGGCTTGGCCAATGTGCAAGGCTATCGCCTCTTTATTTTAGCTGTACAACAATAGTCTGTTATGCTGCTTGATATTTAAAGTTTGTTAAGTTTTATTATTATTATTATTATTATTATTATTATTATTATTATTATTATTATTATTATCTGCTTTGTAGTGCAAACACTTTTACCTTACTGCACTTTGTTATTCTTCTAGCTCTTAACAGCTAATTAATTGGAAGTCTCACACATTCACAAGAAATAGCTTGCGTTGAAAGATATAGCTCGTATATTTTCTTGAATACAAACCATGAAAATGTATCAGATTTCTGTTTAATGGTGTGGGAGTGACTCGGTATTGCAGAGAAAATGAGCTCTGTTTGAGAAGGGATCTCCATTAATAACACATTTCACATGTTTTTGGAACTGTTAAAGCCAGATCTCGATGTGACTGAAAGCTTACTACTAGTGGTCCTTCTGATGATGGAGCTCAGTATCTGCAGTCTGGAACATCACGCCTCTCCTTCTCATAAAAAGCAGACTTCAGTTATGTAATCTCTCCCTCTCCTCCCCCCTCTCTCACTCCACTCTCTCTCAGACACTAGACAGGAGCCCTGTAATGCAACTGTCAAGACCATCTATCATAAATGTGCAGCACAAATTTGATATATTAAAAATATATCACACACACACACACACACTAGTGTGAGTGTATTCTGTTATGGACAACATGGGAGAGATGTGGAGATGGGTTAAAGGAAGGTTTAAGGACAGGGTAAAGGGAAATCCATGGATTAAATGGCAATAATTCAGTGGAATATTTCAAAGCCATGCAGAACGAAGAGTCATTGAGCCATTTTATACCATACCAGGCTGGTTGGGGAAAGGAGGAGTTTTGGCCTCATACAACACACCCACGAACCGCCCACAGTCCTTTTCCTGACCGTCTGATGGCAAAAGCGGCCTGAAATCACTTGTTTGAATTTGATTGGCTGGCTTAGTTTTTTTCAACATTCCACTATTTTACTCCATTTTCTGTACAACCGTTCATGGGCCTTCTGCTTTTCTATTATAAACTATTTCAGATAAATCCACCCCTAGACAGCATGTGAAAACTACAAGTGAATAAACTGTGTTTGGACAATTTACATGTTGGCCAAATGTTCTTTATACTATGTTCATTTACTGTGTTTCATATTTGATATTAAAGATTCTTGTTGAATTATCCTGCGCTGTGTGATTTCTACAGACACCAACCCTGATGAAAACAGTTGTGCTGGTAAATATTTTTGTGGAAACCATGATACTCGTACGAATTAGTACGATTTTTGCTAAATCGTACATATTTTACGAATTGCCCAATTCGTATGAATTCATATGAATGAACTACCCCTGACCCCGCCCCTAAACCTACCCATCACGTGGGTTAAGACAAATTGTACAAATTCGTTCGAGTGAGGTCATACGAATTCGTACGAATTAGCCACCTTTTTATCACTCATACGAATTCGTACGAATTGGTCGTGAGATAGCGTTGGAAAATCTTACTAACCCCAAACTGTGAACAGTATAGTGTAATTCCACTCAGTGATTTAAATAATTCTAACGTCAAATTCATAACTTGTATCTAATTATACAATATAACAATTATTAAAATATATGTAATATGAATTATTAAATTGTCAATTGAGAATGACAAAGCAGAATATTAACTTACTATTGCTATTTAACCACAAACTCTCAAGAAGTGTCATGACTACTAAACAGAGCTCCGACAATTGGCCAAAGTTTTGTGTTCACCTGACAGCCGTTCCAATTAAAAACCTGAAGGTCAGTGGTGTCCCTTCAGCCTGCCAATCAGAGACCACGCTGAAGAGTGTCTGCCTCACTCACATCCTCAGAGGAGTGTGGAAAGCCAAACATGAGCAGTTAAGAGGAACAGTGTGTTCTTTCCCCTGTTAGATGCCAGTTTTATTATGGTCATTTATTGTTATAAAGTTATCAGACAAACAGGACAGAGGGTGAAATAAATCAGACAAAAGAAAAATTATTTCGTTGGATTTAAAATTAGCATGGGTACAGTGTCCACATTTGATCAACTTCAGTACAAAAGAGCACTTTTGTGTTTGTGTGTGTGTGAGAGAGAGTGAGGAATGTTCCTGCATGGCACAATTCTCAGACTAAAGGGGTTTAGTCTTCCAAGTCAACCACATCATGTTTAAAACGAATTCTTAAAAAACCTATAACAAAAAAAAAAAGCTTTCACACAAATGGAGCTAAAATCCCAGAGGAAACAGGGGGCTTTTGAGTCAGCATAAAGTAATGTCGGTACTACTGAGTATTTCCCCTATAATGCATGAATTACATGTCTGGACTTTGTACTGATGTCAATGAAAACATTATCATTTCTTCATTCCTACTCTGTGCAACTTTGCGGGATGTTGTCGTCTTCTCTACTGTGATGTGGTGGGGTTCTTGCAGCATCCTGTGGATGTGATCCAGCAGTGAATAAATAAATGATAAGGACCTGAGATTCACAGCCATTAAAGCTGTGACATTATATAAGCATATGGCCTCTCTTTTTCTTTCTGTCTCACCTAATGGATCACCATGTGGTTCGACCACTTCTCAAAATGCATTTTGTGTTTTACAAAAACGTGTATTTTTACATTTCTAAAATGAAAGTTTACATATATTTCAATCAATCTGACATTATTTTGGGTGAAATTTAAGGTAGCAACTAGACAAATTCACGTTTTTTAGGACTGCTGATAAGCTGGTAAGACTCTGGAAATGACGAAAAGCTAAATGGCAACTTACATGTCCCAGGTGAGAAGGAGGGCAAATGTTAATCATAATTAGGCTTCCTGAAATCAGTGATGCCACAGATATCTTCCCCATTATGAATATTCTGGTCATTAGTGATGAGCAGAAGGCAGCTGTTAGAGGTTTATGGCACCAAGCCTCACTCAGAGACAGCAGTCTGTCTGGAGCCCCGCAGAAATGTGAAAATTATAAGTCATCAACGTGTGCATCACAGCTCAAGTATGCGATACTCTAAATCTCTTAAGATGTTATGCAAGGAATGTTTTAGTCGAAGTGTTACGGTAACATTTACAGTCACCAGTGCATTTGGAGGAACAAGCATGAACCCAAAGGTTTTCACCTGGTTCCAGTGGGGCGTAAGTGTAAGATAGGGCTCTGCGAGAAAATGCAAAACATGCACTTGCACCAATTAATAATAGTGTTGTTTACATTCAGATATATTATATAATATTACTATTCTTTCTTCCTTCTAATGACTAGGCAAAACAAAACAAAAAAGGGACAAATTTTGATTATTTTATTTTAATTTATTGACTTGATATATACAGTAGTCAACATTTGAAGTAGATTAAAACCATTCATCAAAGTTATCCATGAATTTTGAACAATACCCGATCTTGTCTTAGGACAACTTTGATTAACTTTTTTGATGCACTTCAAATGTTGACTACTGTATTTACCGGTACACACACATATATACATACATATACATAACTATCAGAAGAAAAAAAAACGATTAACAGAAAAGTAAACTACAACCAGTATAGACAGAATTGGTACTGGTGACTATTTTGTATAGTTTGATTTTCTGTTAATTGTTATTTCCCTGATAGTTATGTATATGTACGTGCATGTTTGAGTTTCCAAATACTCTCCAAGGATGACAGATGGAGAATTGCAGAGATTAGTTGAGTCTTGGGGTAAGCCTAAAAAAGTAATAATAATCAAACAACCCCTACATCACCACATGTTGTTTGGGAGGGTTTCAAGAAAAATCCTCTGCTCTCATCCAAAAACAAACTCCAGCATATTCAGTTGTCAGACACGACTGGAACTTCAAAAGGGACCGGATTCTATGGTCAGATGAAACTAAAAAAGAGCTTTTTGGCAGCAAACACAACAGATGGGTTTGGTGCAAACTGGGATAAAAAGTACCCAATGCCCCATATACTGCTGGATCTTTAATGCTGTGGGCCTATTTTTTTTTGCTGGAGGTCCTGGACATCTTGTTCAGATACATGATATCATGGATTCTAGCAAATAACCAACAGATAAAAAATCAAAACCTGACAGCCTGTGCTAGAAATCTTATAAAGGGCCGTGGTTGGATCTTCCATCAGGACAGTGATCCAAAAACAAACATCAAAATCAACACAAAAATGTGTGACTGAGCACAAAATGAAGCTTCTGCCATGGCCATCCTTGTCCCCAGACCTGAACCCTAAAGAAAATGAGTGGAGTGAACTGAAGAGAAGAAGCACCAACATGGATCTGGGAATCTGAAGGATCTGGAGAGATTCTGTATGGAGGAATGGTCTCTGATCTCTACTCTCCAAACTCATCAGGCATTATAAGAGAAGACTCATATCTGTTATCTTGGCAAAAGAAGGTTGCAAAAAGTATTGAATGAAAGGGTGCCAATTATTATGGCCGATGTGTTTTGTACAAAAGCATTTATTTCTTAATGTGCATTCCCAAATTTTTTGAATGCAAGATCAAAAGGATAAACAATGCAGATTTATTTTTACAGCCACATTTGATCATATTTACCAGGCGTGCCAATAATCCTGACCACAATTATATATTTCTTTTCTCTCTCTAGTTTATTGGATGATTGGGTACTTAGTTGATTAATTAGGTCAGGTGTGATAGATCATGCTGATATAAATTGTACCTTGCTGTGTACTTGATGTTTGCCTGACGGAGGCCTTTCTAGTTGAAACATTGTATATTTTAATACATTTATTTTTGGGAGCAGCAGTGGCAGTGTGCCGATTTTTGTTTATTCTTTTAGTGAAGTGCTTTATCTGATCGTGCACCTGCCTAAAGTTTCTGGATGTGCGCAAATTGTTATTTTGAAATCTCTAAACGAACCCATAGAACTTCTGCGTTCTAGTGCTCCACATTTACATGGTCCACATTCTCATACTTTTGTAAATGTAAAAGACCAATTCCATTTCTTGAGCAGGCAATGATAAACCCATTACTATTGAATTAGCATTTAAATTACCAGACAAAGTCTGTGCAGAGTGGGACTAAATATACTAATGAACAGCTTGCAGATATATGGCAAATTTATGGCTTGCTTTGTTACAGTACTATATCCTAAGAACACCACCCAGACACAGCCCTGCTAGCCAGACAGACTAAACCAACGCCAGTTTGCCAGGACAACAAGTCCTGGAAATGTAGCCTCAATAAATTACAGTATGGTGCATAATTTTGTCAGTAATGAACCAAAATGCTAAACCGCCATCGTTTTGTGTTTGTCAGAGTCTGCGGACTGTCCTTCATGAGTGTCACCTCTCTTTCCTCATCTCCACTCCACTGAGAAGTAGACTGAACGGGACAGTTGCACTTTTGATTAAGTTGCACTTAAACACTTGGTGTTGATAAGTCATATCAATCTCTTTAAATGGACTCTAAATGGTCTCTTGACTTGGCAGTATGCACTGCAGGACTGTATTTGTTCTCATGTTCATGTAATTAGATATGAGTGAATGATAGAAAGAGGCAGGTGTGCTCTGGTGTGTCAGTAAGCAAATTTAGAAGACCCTACAGGAAGGAGGTGAACATAGAAATAAGATTGTAGTTTTACTTTTGAACTTGCAAGTGTTTTAGCTTGGACCAGCTTGAAAAATGCAGTGTGTGTGTGTGTGTAAAAAAGAGAGATGTGAGCTTAAGAAGCACAGTGCTTGATTATTTTGCTTTCACATTTTATTTTCATTGAAAGTTATTCAATCTTTCTCCATTCCTGCATTGTATGACTTGTCTTAAAGGGACTTTGAAATGTATTTAATGAAAGCTGTTGAATATCACCAGTCACAATCGTCTATTTAAGGCACATGGATTCTAAAGCATCTCGACTGCAAGTAAGGTGGATGGGTTGTGATTCTGATTAAATCACAATATCAAAGAAAACATGCACAAGGACCAGCCCCTGATTCAGGCCTTTTCAGCATCTTATTCAGAATATGATAAACTATGTGTTCTCAATTAAAGACAAAATAATAGTCACCTGGAAATATAGTAATATTATGGATGATGATGATTTATGTATGTTTGTTCAGCTGGACACTTTTGGCCCACTGGACCTTTAAAAACTTTAGTAGAACACACTTATTTTTGCACTAATAATAGAGTTTAAAAATTATCCACCAAGGATGTCTAACAGTAGAATTTTTGTAGAATTTTCTGAATTTTCTTTCAGTCTCAAAAATTACCACCATATAATTTACACTATATGCATTGTCTTTAATATTATTCTGTGATGCAAATCACGGCCATAGAAATGGCAATGTAAAACATTTTTGGGAAAAAAAAGCCAGATTACTTTGTTTTGGTAAGGCTAATTTTACAGATAACATGTTATGTATCATAAATGCACAAGTAAATATATTTTCGTCATTTTTGCATAATGTGACAAAACTTTAGCTTAACTGAACACAGAGTAATTAAATATCATTGTCATAATGATATTTACCTTGGCTTTTCTTTATTTTCTTCAAGCATCAAATGTTTCATTACAAGCATGCTCTTCGCCAAACAAGTAAACTAACTTTTGACAGTGTTTTAGGAACAAGACTGTTAAGCATGGTGGAAATGATGCCATTACTTTGGCTCATAATTTTAATTAAAAAAAAAAAAAAAAAAAAAAAATTATGGAAATATATTTGTATTTCCAGACTATTGCCCCTATTCAGTTTTCTAAAATATAAAATTAAGAATTTCTGAAAATGTATAAAAATCATGCAAGCAGATTTTGTATGACAAAAGTTTAGTGATCATTTTGTGATTTTCAAACATTTACATAGTCATTTAGCAGATGCTTTTGTCCAAAGCGACTTACAATTTAGGACTAAATTAAGCGAGTCATCATGAAGAGGCAAAAACAACGCAATAAGCGCTCAAAATACGAAGTTCAGGCATTGTTCAGAGTAGCATAAGCCAGACAAGGGAGGATTAAAGGAAAAGGATATTTTTTTTATGAGGTTTAGTGCTCACGGAAGAGATGAGTTTTCAGTTGTCTTTTGAATCAAACTGAAAGTGTAGTTTTGCAATTTACATTATGAATGCGCTGGAGATACGTTTTATTATGAATGCGCTCGAGATACGTTGGATTGCTTTTGTAGCGTCAAGTTTGGTTTGAAGACAAGTCTTCAAACCAAACTTGATGCTACAAAAGCAATCCAACGTATAACGCGTTTTCAACTACCTCTGGAATTGGTCGAACGTGGACCAGCTCAAAACTTTTAGACCCCATTTACACCTGTATTTACCATCGTCTACTTGTGATCCACTAACCCATCTTAATACCAGGTGTAAACAGGACCTAAGAGGAAAGGAATTGCACAGGGGTTTTCTCTGATAGTGCTGCTGCTCTGCTTTTGGAAAGACAAACTGCATTGTCTGCTTCTCATTTACACATGCAGCAGCTCGAGCCAATGACTCAATTTCTGTCACTCTCGCTCTCGTCCTCTTGTAATGTTTCGATAGAGAAATTCAAACAGGTACACAGCAATAAAACTCACTGGAGAGAGCCGCTAGCACACTGTGAGCATTGTTAAAGAGGTTGGCTTGTTTTTCAAAAGCTGTGCAGAATTTAGGTTCACCTCATTTGAATGCATTTGTTCAACAGCTTGAGCACAATGACTCATTAACACATCTCTCTCTCTCCCCATATTTCTTTCCCTTTCACACTCGTACATCCTGTATTCCTCCAATGCATTCCCTAGTGTGATCATTAAAGCGAAATCAAGAAGTGAACTGCATAAGTGAACTGGTAAGGTTACCATAGTAACTGATTGGCGGGCCATGATTTGGGCTCTGTTCGTATACTAGGCATTAGGAGGATTTTGCAGCCCGTTGCCTGGTTTCATTAGAGGCTAATATGGGTCGGGATGAGTCTTCTGCTGGCCAGAGAAGACGGTTGCTAGGCGGACAAGCGTGCTGTGTAGGAGTGCTATGCTGCCTTGAGATCACCAATATACAATCTCTTATCTCAGATGAATCCTTTTTTCCCTAAAATTGAGCTCTTCTGTTCTGTATGTGGCTTCGCTCTGCAGCTAAAGCAGACAATGAGTTATGAGCACTGGGACCCACTGAAGGAACAAAGATTTATCTAAAGTGATCCAAACATGTAAAGAAGCTTAGAGAACAGGATGATTCATCACAATTTTGTTGATTGGATCCCGCAGCTCTCATGTGTCTGTCTTCTTAACAATCACTCCTCTGTTCATCCACATCCTCCTTCGACGTCTCGAGGACCTCATCTGTTTCTGCTGACAGAGGGAGGACGGAAAGGGTTCCAACAGTGGAATTATTCCATTACTGGATCTCATTTACTATGGAACGGGCAAATCAGAACGAATGATGGATATTAATATTAAGGATTCGGTAGTGCTAAAAACAGCATCTGTTTGACAGAGACAGAAGCACCAGCTGTTAATCACACATGGAGCTCATATCGCCTCGAGACTCTTCAAAAGGGCCACTGTTAACCTTCTACCTGCTACCGTATACAGTACAAGCATGCAGTTATTCTCTCTTCAAAACATTGGCAGTTCACAGGCCATATATGTCACTATATGAATGTCATGTAAATTCAAAAAGGAACAGTTTGAATAATATCTTTATGAAGAGGTAATCAAAGCCAACTTCTAGTGCCTGTAACCATAGTGACACATTTCAAGATTTTGTCTCTTAAAGCTACAATATGTAAGATTTTTAAAATAAACTATCCAAAAATCACTTGCACAGTGTGATATATTTCATGCAGTTGTGTACTTACAATATCCCAGTTCCCAAAGATTTTTAATTTCAGAGAAATTCCTATTTTAAATAATGGCTCATTCCTGTTCACTTCTCGCCTGTCAATGACATAATATCCGCGTTATCCCTGTTTTCCGCTCGTACTGCCATAGAAACCATGGCGACAGACGTGGACAACTGCGTTACGTCTAGCGGCACGCTCACGCTGTTGTTGTTTCGTTCAAACATTATGGACCATGGCAAGCAGACTTTGGGACAAAAGGAGAACTAAAACGAGGATCAATATCAGCATGGCATTTTCGAGATGCCGAGAGCTCCACGTCCGCGACTAACTTCGACTTAGAGATGCCGCTCCTGCATGCACTTTATTTGACAGGTGAGCAAATGTACATAAAACTAATCAGTGTTATATAGCTCAACATGATGAAATGTTAAATTATGATCAGTATGTTATTCTAATGTTGATCTAGCTTACTGCTAGTCTCATACAGACAAACTAACACATAGAAAAACATTATTTCAACACACTCAAATGCTGTTTAGTGTGATAGTGTTGACCAAGTGAAACAGCGGTGCGTTACCTCACAAGTTTCATTCGTCTAATAAACTGACCTGTGTGAGTATTATTCAGCACTTATGTGTAGTTCGGTTGAATGAAATGTCCTTATTCCTTTATACCATGGGACTCGTGTGTGGTGTTTACACTGATGACTTTGCCTGGTACCAGTAAACATAACCTGCAACATGCATTTTTTTTAATTAAATAATTTATAAAAATTAATTGGAAATTTGTCTTGGTCTTTATTTAACAATGAACACGCACTGCAAGTTTTTTTGTGGTCTTGGTGGGATCATACCAGCACCCATAAGACAACATACTGTATGCTGGTCCAGAAACACACCAGCACCCCAAGCTGGTCCCAGCATGCAAATTGTACATTGTGCTGGTGGCCAGCAATGCTGGATTTGTTTCATTCTACTATATTGTAACATTTTGTTTAACCGAGGAGAGATTGACAGCCCTAACATTAGTGATTGACAGCAAAAAATAATCCGAAGCATGTGTCTTATGACATAATGTATGTCAATGACATGACAGACTATTACTGCAGTTCTGTTTCTGCTGCACATATCAACCACACTCAGTCTAAAAATTCAGTTGAAAGTCCCAGAATCTAAGGCAGTCCGTTTACCTATAGCATGAGTTTGTCTGTCTCTTTTAGCAAACTGTGCTTGAACAGAGCCAAATTTAACAATACAAACAGGCCTGGTAACTGTTTTGCTACTGTGTGAGATTTTCTAAGTCTTTCCTTTAGACCCAATTCGTTCATTTATTATTGATGGCTTCTTTCTCTCTATCTGTCATTAGATATTTCAGACTTTATCTTTATTGCATGCTCCTCCTGGGGGTTTATGGGCTGGCAGAAGCATTGTGGTTTCTTCCCTGAGAGCTCTGTCATCTGATTTTGAGTCGGTGTTGTATGGGTTGAATTATTGAAGACGTTTGTGGAGGACTGGTTCCCAATCAGTAGTGGTGATGAGTTGGTGTGTAGCTGATGTGTTCCTGTGTGTGTCTGAAACCATCAGGTCCCTCAGCTAGATCTCATGCTCATCTCATGCTGTGACAAGAACACCACAGGACAAACCCTGAACACTGCACAGCTCTCTCTCCATTTCATTTTCAATTTCCTTGCATCAATACTCACAGTATAAGTGACAGGATAGGTAAAAGTTACATAAAATCAGATTTTTTTTTAAAATATTTACCTTTGTCTAATTTGTGTAAGTTTTAGTGACAGTGGTTTTCACTCACAGTATTGATTTTTTTTATTTATTTAAAAGTTCTTTAATAATATTAAAGATAAAGCAAAATAAGAAAAAGTTGTTTCCAAATGCAGGTTGAAGCAGGGAAGGATGCAGGATACTTGCAGCAGCTTTTATATAAACAAACTCAAAACTACACAAATACAGACTCAGGCTAGGGAACAGAACAACCAAACATAACACGACAACGACAGACAAGGAACAGACTAAAACACAGGGCTTAAATACACAGAGAACAGATCAGGGAAACGAGACACAGCTGGGACAAATGAACTCAATGACTAATTAACAAGACAACAGGGGACAGGGATAACATCAATGAAACACATGGACAAACTGGGTGTGCCACAGGCAAACACAACAGGCTTGTTCGACTTGAACCGGCGCTGCACAGACTGATCGGTTTATGACATCAAACTACCGCGAGAGCAATTCTAAAGCATAAGGAGCCGTCTACTTTCTATTCGCTCTCGCGGTACTTTGATGTTATTCACCGATCGGTCTGTGCAGCGCCGGTTCAAGTCGAGCAAGCCTAAAATGAACACGGACACTAAACGTTGAGTTATGCATATAACTACTGTTCCCAGAAGGAGGGAAACGAGGTACAACACATAAGACTATGGGATATCGCGCTCTAGCGCCATCTGCTGAAGACACCTTTATTCACGCCTGAAAGGCAAATGACGCATGACGACGTGGGCGGGGCCACCTGCCCACAGCATATAAATGCAGTCGTATGCGTCATATCCTTTGTTCAGTCCAGCTCTTCACCGAGCCTCCGACTGCGCGGGGCCCAGAGGTGTTGTACCTCGTTTCCCTCCTTCTGGGAACAGTAGTTATATGCATAACTCAACGTTCCCATTCAGTCGGTCAACTCGGTACAACACATAAGACTATGGGACATATATTCACGCCCTGCCAAGTCGCTGAACTAAACGTAAGGGGCCAGCACCGCCACATTACCCCTTTTTCAAGAGAGCGAGGGTCCTTGGTCTAACGCCCCTGCAGTAAGCACAGACCGAGCCACCGTCAAAGCAGTGACATCTAGTCGGTAAAACCGAACAAATGTGTGTGGTGATGCCCAACTGGCTGCCGCACAAATATCTTCTACTGACACCCCTCTAAACAACGCCCACGACGTTGCCATGCCTCTCGTAGAATGCGCCCGCACCCCTGCTGGTGGAGCTAACCCTTTACTTTTGTATGCAATTGAAATCGCCTCTACGATCCAATGCGAAAGACGCTGTTTAGACAGTGGTTTCCCACGAACTGGGTTGGCAAAACACACAAAAAGTTGGTCGGATGAACGCATTGCTTGCGTCTGCTCAATATACCTGCGTAGAATTCGCACAGGGCATAACGCATGGAGTCTCCTGTCTTCCTCCGAGTCAATCGAGAGGTTTGACAGAGCTGGCAGCTCGAAAGAGAGTGAACTATAAGTCCCTGACATGACTTTTGGTGTATACGCCGCGTTCGGGCGCAACAGCACTTTAGACCCATCCAGTGCAAACTGGATGCATGAGGGATGCACTGATAGCGCATGAAGATCCCCAATGCGCTTCGCTGATGCCAGCGCGAGCAATAGGGCTGTTTTATAAGACAGCATCTTTAGATCCAATGACTCTAAGGGCTCGAATGGAGGTTCACACATAGCCTCCAAGACCACAGTTAGGTCCCATGATGGTATCATCGACTTTGTAACGGGCTTCAGCCGCTTCGCTCCTTTAAGGAACCGAACGGCCAGGGGGTGCGCGCTTGGCGCGGGCCCATTAATACCCTCGTGACAGGCCGAAATGGCTGCTAAATAAACCTTCAGTGTGGAATGTGAGCGACCTTCTTCAAACAATTCCTGCAGAAAAGTTAATATTCCTGCAATCGGGCATTGAAAAGGTGATAATGACTTTTGTCCGCACCACTGTTCAAATATGCGCCATTTCGACGCGTAAAGCCCCCTTGTTGATGGTGCTCTAGCACTTTGTATCGTGGCCACAACATTAATTGGGAGCCCTGCTGCTACTAGATTCACCCTCTCAGCGGGTAGGCCCATAGATGCCACAGTTCCGGCCGGGGGTGTAGAATCTGTCCTTCTGCCTGGGACAGCAGATCCCTGCATTGGGGAAGACACCATGGTGTCCCGGACAGCAGTGTCATGATACCCGCGTACCATGTTTTCGTTGGCCAGCACGGGGCTACCAAAATTAGTGACAGACCCTCCTGACGCACTCTGTCCAGAGTGGGCTGTATCAGATCTACCGGCGGAAACGCATATAGTAGAGTTTTGGGCCACACATGAGACAGCGCGTCCACACCCAGCGGAGCGCTGCTGTTTATTATCGAGAAAAACAGCGGGCAGTGCGTGTTTTCCCTGGACGCAAAAAGATCGACCTCGGCCCTGCCGAACCGATCCCAAATCTGCGCCACTATTCTCGGGTGCAGACGCCATTCCCTGACCTGTGGTCCTCCCCGGGATAGCAGGTCTGCACCGCCATTCAGGTGGCCCGGGACATGCACTGCCCTGAGTGACGCTAAGTGTTCGCTGGCCCATATTAGGAGTGCATGTGTTAGTTGCAGCAGTGGAAGAGAACGTGTGCCCCCTTGTCTGTTTATATATGATATTACCGTCGTGTTGTCCGTTCTGACTAACACATGTTCGCCGTGCAGATGCTGCACAAAGTGTTTCAGTGCCAAAAGAACTGCCTGCAATTCCAAATAATTTATATGGCGCCCCTTCAGTGTTGACGACCATTCTCCTCTCACAGAATTCCCCTTGCATAGGGCTCCCCATCCATGTAGGGATGCATCGGTCGTCACTACTACACGTGACGTAACTCTGCCTAGAGGGATTCCCTCTGTCAATAGACTCGGGGATCCCCAGGGAACCAGAGCTCGAACGCACGCTGGCGTTATCGTTACTTGTCTGTTTAAATGCCGTGTGACATTTAGACCAGTGCTCAGCGCCCATCTCTGGAACGCACGCATAAAGAGGAGACCGAGTCGAACGACTGTTATTATTGAGGCCATCAACCCCAGCAGCCTCAACACTGTGTGAAAACGTATTCGCCGTCCTAGTCGGAAGAGACTCAGGCAGTTGCGAAAATTCTCGGCTCTTTGAAGTGACAGCGTAGCTGTGTTCTTTACTGAATCGATCTCTAAACCGAGATATGAAATCCGCTGACACGGAACTAGGGAGCTCTTTTTGAGATTTATTAAAAATCCCAGATCTCGTAGGTGGGAGACAAGGGTCTGTGTTTGCAATAATGCTTGTTCCCTGGTATCCGCGGCCAGGAGTAGATCGTCCAAATAGGCGAATACTCTCATGCCTTGATGACGCAGCGGAGTCAGTGCCGCTTCTGCACATTTCGTGAATATGCGCGGTGCCAGGGACAACCCGAACGGCAGGACTTGAAATTCGTATACCGTCCCCTCGAAGGAGAACCTCAGAAATTGTCTGTGATCTGGGTGAATCGTGACATGGAAATACGCATCGGTCAAATCCACCGATGTGTACCATTCCCGGGGACGCAGAGAGGATAGTAGATGACGTACTGTGAGCATTTTGAATTTGTAACATCTGAGGTGTTTGTTCAACTGCCGTAAATCCAAAATCGGGCGTAAGCCCCCACTTTTCTTTGAGAGGAGGAAGTAACGACTGTAAAAGCCTACCTCCGTTTTTCCCTGTGGAACCACCTGAATTGCAGCTTTGCTGAGAAGAACCCGAATTTCTTCTCTTAATACTGGGGAAGCCTCCCCTGACACTGATGTCGTAATTACCCCGCCGAAACGGGGGGGGCGTGAGAGGAACTGCAGCCGATAACCGCTCTGAATCGTGCGAAGGACCCATGGAGTTGGTGCGCATGCGCGCCACCGTTCCAGGTTGACAGCAAGGATTCCCGGCATCACCGGGGAAACCCCCATCTCTCTTATTGAGCATTGCTGGATATTGGATATCCCTGCTTTTTCCCCCTTTGACAACACATGGTTTATTTTTGAGTTTGGTGGTTTCAACACACTTTGATTGTCCTGACAAATCAATACATGAGGCATTGCATGATTGTTTTGACAAATCATAACACGAGGCATTGAATGCTGAACACAAAGTTTCTTTATTGAAAATGAACTTAAAACTGAACCCGCTCTTTTGCAAGGTCTCCTTTTCACTGAGAGAAGAATGCGGCTGCCTCTGGGCCGATGATCCTCCCCCGCCTGCAAGCTAGGAATTCGGCCGTCCCCTCCTTTCTGCGGAGAAAAATTTCCCTTTCGCTGGGGGCGGGTCTTTCTTCCCCGACCCCGCCTGCTGTTTAGGTTGTGGGTACGTTCGCCTAGGTTTAGCCTCCCAAGCATTGTGTCTCGGCGCTGCTACAGCAGCCGGTCTTTTAGCTGGCGGCGGTCGAGACGACGCCCTAGACCCTGGCTGAGCAGGTGATTGTGTTGGTCTATTAAACCTTCTGGGCATTGAACCCCTGAGAGATTCTGCTTGTTTTTTTGAATTTTCAAATCGTGCTTGAAACGCGTCAAGACCCTCACCAAACAGACCCGTGGTAGAGATTGGTGCGCCGAGGAACGCATTCCGATCTCGTTCCGGCAGGTTCGCCAGAGTCAACCATAGATGGCGCTGAGCCACCACTGTACTGGCCATCGCATGACCTAATGATACCAACGCGCAACGTGTTGTGCGCAGTATATAATCAGCGGTAGATCTCACCTCCCCCATGAGCTCGTCACACGGTCTTCCCTCTGACATAGCCTCGCTTAGTTCCCCCAAGCAGATAGCCTGATACGTTTGTAGCAAGGACATTGTGCTCAAGGCTCTAGCCGTGCAGGCCTGATCACTATAAATCCTGCTAAGCTGTCTATACGAGAACCTACACGGTCCTGACGGGAGAGTGGGGATGCCCGCGATACCGCTATTATGCATTGGAGCCAAGTAAGTCGCAAGCGAATGCTCCATTGGTGGAGCTGACATTAACCCGGCTTCCTGTGCACCTTCGAGGTCGGTGAACTTACTCATACCCGACACCGGGGAAAGAGTAGACATGGGTTTCGACCATGAAGATGTAAGCTCTGCTATACAGTCTGGGTAAATCGGCAGATGTGTTCTTACCACAGTTTGAACCGGAGATAAATAGAACCCGCCGAAACGTGAGCTTTTCTGAACCGGTGGAGGGGCAGGCCACTCCACTGTCAGCTTTGCTGCCGCCCTTCGATATAATTCAAGGAAGGGCTCCTCCATAAACTCACTTCCCCCCGTCGCCTCGGAGAGTGAGGGGGAAGCCATGACCTGCTCCGGCTGAAAACTATCGTCAATGAACTCTTCGCCTGCTTCTAGCGAGACAGAGTCCTCCTCCCGACACTCCAATGAAGCTATCAGGGGAACATTATTAAAATCCCCTATAACCTCGCCGGCTTCCATACGGTCGCCCCAAGTATCTGTTTCCTCAAAACCAGCTAGTGCTGTATCTGGAACAGTACCTGAAGACAGAAGCGGACCGTGTCTATCCGCTGTATTCTCGAGCACTCGTTCAACAAATGCTACACGTCGTTCGAGTGTCGAACGACGAAGCTGTCGGCAGTGTATACATGTTCCCGTGTTGGAGAGAGCCAGCTTAGCGTGGACAATCCCCAAACATACCGGGCAGTGCTCGTGTGTATCTTTTTCAGACAATAAGTAGCCACATGCCATTGGACATGGGCGAGAATTTTTATTGTTAGCCATTTTTCCCCGAGAAAAAGAATTAATTAGCTTTAGTTAGCAATGCTAAACTTATGCTTTTAAAACTTTTCTCTGTTGTGCCTTTCAATAGGAATCACCACCGTGGGCGCTTTTTTTCCTATGAAGATTGTGGCGTGATGGCGTTCTAGCAGCACGGTGAAGAGCTGAAGAACAAAGGATATGACGCATACGACTGCATTTATATGCTGTGGGCAGGTGGCCCCGCCCACGTCGTCATGCGTCATTTGCCTTTCAGGCGTGAATAAAGGTGTCTTCAGCAGATGGCGCTAGAGCGCGATATCCCATAGTCTTATGTGTTGTACCGAGTTGACCGACTGAATGGGAACGTGCCACCCACATACAGTAATATTCAAAAGTTTGGGGTCAGCAAGAAATTAATCCCCCCCCCCCCCCCCCAGCAAGGACACTTTAAAACGATTCAAAGTGAAAGTTAAGACTTTTATAATGTTACAAAAAATTATATTTCAAGTAAATGCTGTCCTTTTGAACTTTCTAGTCATCAAAGAATCCTGTAAAAATGTATAATGTTTCCACAAAAATATTAAACAGCACCCCTGTTGGTAAATTATAATAATAAGAAATGTTTCTTAAGCAGCAAATCAGCATATTAGAATGATATCTGAAGGATCATGTGACACTGAAGACTGAAGGAGTAATAATCCTGAAAATTCAGCTTTACTGTACGTTTTGTGCTTTGATCAAATAAATGCAGGCTTGGAGAGAGAACAGACATTAAAACAACTCACGGTCCCAAACTTTTGAATGATAAGCGTACATATGAGCGTGCATGAGATTAGATTGTGAGAATGAAAGCATGTGGCTGTTTAAGTGTATGGTGTTTAAATGCTTGTGAGTACTCGGCTCTTAGAGTAATGAATGGTGTTGTAGGTCTTCTTTAGGAATGTAGCCGTTGTGTATGTAAGTGAGTGTTTAGGGTATGCATTAGTGTTTAAGTGCTTTAGATAAGTGCCTGCTCTCACTGTAAAAGAACAGGGATTGGTGAAGCAGTAGCGAGCCCCCTGCTGGCTCTCGACGGGGGGGATTGTAAAGGTGAGATTCTCGGGTGCGGCGGTACAATGCGGGACCCCTGGTGCGGGTAATCACCATGAGGCCAAGTGCATGCCACAATGCAACAAAGACCCCCTCTAACACACACATGTGCCCTCCTTTGTGCAGTTAACTGCACACTCGGCCCTCTCCGGGGGTCCTAAGAGCCTCGGCAGGGGGCCGATTAAGGAATTAGGCACAGGGGAAAACTAGTGGTGTTGACTAACACTAAGTGGAGGCCCATCTCCAGTCAGAAAGCAGTGACTGAGGACGAGAGGCGGGGGGATACAGATAAAGCGTCGTGTGTATGTGCATGTGTTTGTGACCTCTAGGGAAACAGGCTCTCTCTCTCTCATGCTGTGAGGAGTTCACTGCCCTCCTCCAGGGAGTCTGCGTGTACTCCTACACCTCCAGCACAGAGGCAACATGATGTCAAGACCCAATAAATAAATAATCTCACCGCTGAACCATGCGCACACAGGGGCATTAATGCAAAACAACACAGAGCAAATAAACAGCCATTACTGTCAAAAAATGCAAGTCCAGCAACAAGCAAAAAAGTGAGGATTATGCTGAGTGAAACTGAAGTTCGTATGATGTCAGGAACTAACTAAAGTATGGTCTGATTACAAAAAAAGATTCAGAGTAAAAGACTAAGATCCATTGAATATTATCAATTACTGTAGTAGATATGTATGAAGCACAGCTCACACAGAAGTCACTTTCAAACCAAGCAGCTTTCTGTTGGTCAATGCGGTGAATTTGAACTTGAATACAAGAAAAATCTGTGTGGGAAGCATGTGGATTCCTATCGAAATGACTGGATTCTGCAGTGAAGTTTTTATAGAGCAGCAATAAATGACTGTGCTTTGATGCTCAAAAAAAAGCAGATTGTCTGCAAAAGCAACTTCGCAAGTGTTATGTGTGAAAGCTGTTGCGTAAGAAAACTGCTAATAAAACACAAATAGCTTGTTATGAAAGTGTTAATGCATTTATGTAAATAATAATATGTTCCCTCTAAAACAAGAGAATATTGCTTGTGCAGCATCTATGACAAAAGCCTAGCAAGGCTTTGTTAAACTTTACCAAGAATAAAGCCAAGAAGAAAAACTTTAATGAATGTTTCATGCTTTAAAACTCATATGGGTTCCCTTCAGTGCATCTTTCATAAGAGCTCATTCATTAATTGCAGAGTGGGTAGTAGCTCCTATACGCCGTAACCCTGAAATCCCTCACACTTACGAGATGCTCTAATGATGTTCAAACATAAGCAGGGGGAACATTGTGCTTATCCACCTTTACACAAATCCTCCCTCTGTTGAACGCTCTCGGCGTCTCCACGGCTAATGGCAGAGGAGCTGTTGTGGCAGCATATGCTGATAAATAGAGCCAGTGCTTCCTGAGGCAGTGAGGAAACACTGAAAGAGAGGCCTTAATGCTGAGGTCGTCCAACACATCATCACGTAAAGGAGTGCGGATGTCACCTTACATGCCCTGTCCTGAGGAGAGAGGTCTGCTTTTACCTCTGCCTTATAGTCAGAGCACAGGTGTGAAAGGAAAACAGAGACACCACATGAATACAAATACACAAACATTGTTTCTGTGCACTACACATAGCATGCTGACAATACAGATATACTGTAAAATACAGAGGGAATTGAGGTGAGCCAGGCATTCGATTTGAAGTTGACTGTCACAGCACATTTGATTAAATACCCTCATTTCTGTGCAGTACGGAATGCAGCTATTAGCATATTAATGACTCCTGTGCATTGTATGAAGGAGAAAAAGAGAGAAAAAGCGATGCTTGCTCCTGTGTTTCTTATGCTCTGTATTAGTGGTGCTCTTATCTTTGCCTTCGTTTCTTCAGATATTTTATTCTGCTTTCTGCTGTTTTAGCTTTCTTTTTCAAGTATCCTTCATATTTTGTCTTTTACTGTAATAATCTATGTGCATTGTTTCGCACTGTTTTTGCTTTATTTCCTTTGAATGCAGCTAAGCTGCTGATGCTTTGGAAATAATGATCGGTTATGCCAATAAAGCACATTCAAACTGAGAGAGAAATATCGTTACAGGTATAAATTGCTTTACAAAGCAAAATATTTTAAAGGGATAGTTCACCCAAAAATGAAAAATTCGGTCATTAATTACTCGCCCTCATGTCGTTCCAAACCCGTAAGACTTTAGCTCAAAATTTGGAACACAAAGGCTTTCTGTCCTTCCATTGACAGTCTACGCTACTACCACTTTCAAGCCCCAGAAAGGTAGTAAAGACATCATTAAAGTAATCTGTGTGACTCCAATGGTTTAACCTCAATTTTATAAAGCGACGAGAGTGCTTTGGTTGCACAATTTTTTTCCCCCACTTTATTTACAAAATATTAATCTCCAACATGCGTTCACTAGAGCACCACGACAAATTGCTGTTGTGTGAACGTGCGTTGGAGATTAATATTTTGCAAATAAAGTGGTAAATTTGTTTGTTTGTTGTTTTTTATGGAGGGACAGAAAGCTCTCAGATTTCATCAAAAAGATCTTCATTTGTGTTCCGAAGATGAACCAAAGTCTTACGGGTTTGGAACGACAGTAATTAATGACAGAATTTACATTTCTGGGTGAACTATCCCTTTAACATACCTCTTCAACTTCTGGGTGCATGTACTTGGGTCCTTTTACTTACCCTATTACTTTTTCCTCTACTTCCACAAAGGCTTCAACAAAGCATTCATTCTGCATTCTTAAGATTGGCCAGAAACCATGAGATGAATTGCGATTGTTATATTCTAGTAAGATGTTTAAAGGGGCATTCCACCCATTTGAACATTGTTTTTTATTTAAAGTGGGTCATATATGTAGTCGAAATGTAAAATAAATTTTGAATTTGGTGCCTTCGTGACCGAGGAAAGACAAAAAAATAACTTCAGGATGCATTTGTATGAAAGACAACAACTCCCACAATGCACCACATTGCACAGCTCCGCAAGCCACTCCCACTAATCCAGAAAGCGCATATCTGCCTATAGAGAGCCTAAGTCCCGCCCCTCCGCTTCCGGCTCATGGGACCTTATTTCGGAAAAAATATGTATGGGAGTCAATGGCAAGAGATAACTTATCTTTTTATTCCATCTGAACTGTGCCCTGAACTACACATATGATGTTTGTCAATTTAAAAGGTAATTATGAAAGTCAAGAAAGTCGCAGTTTGTCATAAAACAGAAGATAACGTTTAGTTTTATGTGAAAATCGCTCAATGAACTACATCTCTCGTCTCGCACTATGTACGTCACAAGATCCGTTGCTCGTATGTGTGTATTCTGGCTCAAAACACTCAGGCATGACGGCGTAACGTTACGATTATAACGTAAGACTATAGATAAAAAGACAGACGTTAGCTTCAGTAAAGTTAGCTTCATTCATTGAGAGAAAAGGTATGACGTCGCATGTGCGCCTTCTGGGTTTGTAGTCTTTGTAATTACGTATTTTCACAGTCTTATACCTCAGCAGTTTTACATCAAGCTGCGACTTTCTTGACTTTAAAATGTATATTTTAAATTGACAAACATCATATGTGTAAATCAGGGCACAATTCAAACGAGATCAAAATATTTGTTGTCTCTCGCCATTGACTACCATACAATATTTTTCCGAAATAAGGTCCCATGGTGGTCGACCGGAAGGGGAGGGACTTAGGCTCTCTATAGAGCTGGTAAGTCCCGCCCCTTCCGCAAAACCCCGCTGGACCTCAAAGTTGAAAAACCGTCAATGCAAGTGAATGGGAGAAAATAATTATTTTCTGGTCCCGTTTGAATTGTGCCATGAATGTGAACATATGTTGTCTGTGAATTTTTTATAGAACTTTTCGTGTAAAGAATGATACAATTTAGCGGGTAGAAGTTTGATATGGTTAGACTTTGTGTGAGAGCACTTTGTGGACTACAACTCTCGACGCGTTTGAAACGTCAACACCACTAGCACACGGACTAGCTCACGGATCCCGCTAAACATGGCTGTGTCTTTAATGCACTTCACCGCCTTCTTTCAGGGAGAGGACAAAATCGTTGAAGTTGGCGAAAACCACGGGTAAGTCAACTTTATGGGGTGACGTCACATAGGCGACATGTAGTCTTTCTCGTTATGTCTTTTCCACAACTGCTAGCCGAAGAATCATACCATATACTGTCAAACTCATAACATGAAAAGTTATATAAAAAATTCACAGACAACATATGTTCACATTCATGGCACAATTGACCTTTCGCCGAGCCCCGCCCCCCTTAGTTACTGTTGCTACGTCCGACAAACAAATGGTCAAACACGACCAGCGCGACAGATTGCCATGACTGAAAAAGGTATACCCGTGCGTGTCAGTGACCTTTTTTGGAGCAATACCTCCGCGATATCCTCCAGATTGAGGCAAAAAGGGTTACAGTATGCAGTGGAGGGATATATTATTATAATATAAAAATACGCAATGAAGGAGACACGACTACTATCTACGTCTCTATCGAGGCTAATGCTTAACGGTGTTCATACACATCATTTGTGATTATGGCAAAGAACAAGGAAACAAGTGTTTAAAAGCATTGTAAGACACTTACTGTTGTGTTTTTGTGTGAAAGAAAAAACTGTCTCTGAAAATAAAAGTGCTGTCAGCAATAATTTCTTATGTGTGTTTTTTCGCATAACACTATGACTAAAATTTTAAATGCTGCAACACATGGGAGTTATATTCCCGATGCTGTAGTTTATTTGATCAGTCACAGTATATCATTAATCAAGGTTAATTTGACTTTTCAACTACAATTAGGCAGGTGAACTGAAAGCTTTTACAATCTTTTAGCTATAACTTATATCATTGACAAAAGTATGTGGTGCATTTTCTTCCAAAAATGATTTTCTTTCTCAAATTCATGCTTCAAGTTGACAAAGCACAATAAACGAAATCACACAATAACTGTTTAACCAGACATAGCCTTAATTTGCATCTAAATAACTTTCATTGATTGTCTTTCATAATGCACTTACCATAATATTTATTAGGGGGACAACAGATCACAAAAATCGCGGTTGAGACCATAATATTTATTAGTGGGGCAACGGATCATAAAACTCGCGGTTCAGACAATATTATGTTTTTTGAGTTACAGATAGGATAGTTTTTCAGATCAGAAAAACAAAACAAAAAAAACTTTAAGTAAGTTAGCCATCGATACCACAGCCAGCAGACGTATTTATGCCTCGTAATGTTCGACACATTTAACTGGGATTGGGGCCGTCCACACTGTTTTATCCATTGTAGGCACCGCTCACGTTGTGTTTTCGGCTTTGGGAATGGAAAGAACATAACTCCTCCAGACAATCTCTCGGGGTATGTAATGTCCGATTTACAAACGCCATGGGCGCACGCTTCACCATCTTGCTAATGTTTGTCGGACCTGCTCACATAGTAACGGTTGCTATGATGTGTGATTGGACAATGGCCGTTTTGGGGGAGGGGCCGGCGAAAGGTCAATTCAAACGGGACCAGAAAATAATTATTTTCTCCCATTCACTTGCATTGACGGTTTTTCAACTTTGAGGTCCAGCGGGGTTTTGCGGAAGGGGCGGGACTTACCAGCTCTATAAGAGAAATCACTCTTCCGTCTACAAGGCTAGCTACCTACCACCAGAGCTTGAAATTCATTTCACACAAAATGTCTAGTTAGTTGGCGAACTCATTAGTGCATTACTCCTCGTTTGTATTTCTTTCGAAAAGGTGAATTATTGCATGGTACCTGGATGTTCAGTCAGAACATATGCGGTGCGAAACTAGGATAGTTCACAACACAAACGTCCGTGTCCTCGTCTGATTCAGAGATTTCGTCCAGGAGAAATTGTCATCGTTGAAATTCTTTGCCGCAGACGGACTCTATCTCTGTGTTCGTAGTTGCATAGTGAGATCACCGGCGCCACCAGTCCGCCCTAACTCGAGCCAGTCCGGGCTCCTCGTCCGCGGCAGGCAGGTCTTCTGCCTCGGCTGCTCTTCGCTATAAAGCGGCTTGTAAAGGTAGCCACAAAAACCTGATTCAAGCATCAGACTTCCGAAATCCTCTTCTTCTATATCATATTGAGCACTCTCCTCCGCTATTGTCATTACATCTGTCTCCACAGCGCCTGTTAGCTTAGCTTCAAACAAGATGGAGGATATTGCTTTCAGTTTCAGAGAGTAAAGTCCCACCCACTGATCTGTAATAGGTCTGTAGCGTGAGCGGGTCCCGCCCCCTGGGAAAGATGAGGAACTAGTGCTTGTAGTCTCAACAGAAATCCCCCCCTCTTACACTTCCTCCTACAATGACGCAAAATGACGATTTTTGCGTCATTGTAGGAGGAAGTGTAAGAGGTAAATAACGGATTTCTCCCGTCTCGGGAAAATGAGAGAGTGTTGCACGACCATTCAATAGTATGACTGGGTTTCTAACAATGCAAAGCTTAATGCAAATGGGTGGAGTGTCCTTTAAAAAAAAAAAAAAAAAAAGTTTTAAGGAAAAAAAACATACATAATCAGATATTCTTTCAACTTAATAAAAAGTAATTCTTTTCAATATTTGTTTTTAATTACAATGACCATCTATTTTCTTTGTCTTCTTTATGATATTACACTTTTTTTATCATACAGTATAAGTGTTTTTTTTGTACATGGCAACATATAACATAGCTGCCTTTATATTTTCGAAAGAGGGACATTGACAAGGAGCTCCTCATATTTGAGGGTCCTTGGCATAAGAAATTTTGAAAACCGCTGTATTAGAGACTAAAAACATACAAAATGTTGTAAATTCTCTGACTCAAACTTGAATAATTACATGGTGCACTGCAGCCCTGAAGGATGTACAGAGGTTAGATCTGTCTCTAACAGATGGTGAACCCCTCCTGTTTAGAATACTAATGTCAGCACATCTTACAAATACATACAGCAGCAATCACCATGTGTTTCTGAGCTGGTCTTGCTTTACAGAGACCCATATTAGGGCTCCAGATTCTTACAGAGCCCTGACGGCTTTATCTTTTGTTGTTAATTAACAGTGTCGTGAGTCGACTCGAGTCTCCTGAGACTTTTTAATTGGGTAAAGCAGTGATGTTTGAATGTACTTTTCCAAGAAAATGACCAGGTCGCAAAAACAAATGAGGCTATTTTTCAATGCTTTGAGGGCCCTTTTGCTGCCCACTACATTTTCTCCTTGCTTAGATTATTCTTTGCTCGTAGTAGGATATTTAACCATCAAGTCTTTGCTTTTGTATACCATAATATATGCACGCCATGATTTTGCAGAGTTAGACACGTTCCAGGGTCAACATATTTTGTTGATCCTGGAACAACATTCCTGTCAGAAAATGTAATCACTCCTAAACCAAACCCTACCTGTAAGTTATCCCTAAAATCAGAGGGAAATGACTAACATGTAGAAGCACCTAACCCTGGTTGTAAGCCTAAAGTTGACATAAACTGTAAACTTGTCCCTCAAATCTGATTGGTCGATTGGAATGTTGTTCCTGGATCAATAAAGATGTTGTACTTGGCGAAATCAGGTTCTGCAACATTATTTCACACCACTTGTGGCTTTTTCAATATCAAAAGTAAGTAAATAAATACAGGTCAATGCTCTCTTTTTGTTATTTAACTGGCAGATTAATTTAATTGATATCCTCTAGATGGGAATGTGCGTGTACATCAGAGTTGTTGTCAGATCTATTTCCTGGAAATCTTAAATCTCCATCTGGCTTGGGAAGATTCAGTGTGCTGTTACTCTCATGGCAACGAGAACCTCACCCCCTGCCTGACCCTCATCCTCCCTCTCTCGTTCTCCTGCACGCTCAGTTTGTGTTCGGCTCTAGAGGTTACTAACATAGGCATAGTTAATGAGATTAACTGATTTGTGCTTGGAACATTCAGATATCAACAAGCAGCTCTCTGAAGCTTAGTGTATATGTCCTTATGCACAGAAACCCAGAGCAAGAGAGTCTTTATATACAGGCTACACCATTGCTACTCTTACAGCCACTTCTTTTTCACATATTGTACAGTTGCTAATTAAAAATTAAAAATCTTCTCGCACCCTCACATCCTATTGGAAGCACATGATTGTCTGTCTGTTATAGGAGAAGCTGAAGTGCATTTCTATCTCTCTTTTTAGCTCTCACAATGCTTCCATCGTTTAACCTGCATCACTTTACACCCTTTATCTCAACATACAGTATGACTAAACAGATCCAAAATCAAGTTTTACCCACATTGCACTCTCTGTAGAGAGAATTTAAACAATTAACTCAGAAATTGATTTGAAGTCTATGAGCATGATTTGTCTTTGTACAGGTAAATGAACTGAGTTTAAATACGTGAAGATCTTTCTTACAGTAGCCTACATTTCCTAAAGTCTTAATTAAAGCACATGAAGCATTCACACTGTCTAATATCCTGTATGCTCTTCCTACTAGCAAAGTACTGTAGAATTTAACTTATTTACTTTGATTGCATTGTGTTCAAAACTTTCCCAGACTCCCTTTATGAAGTTCAGTAGTTACTAAGAGTCTGTATTGATCAAAAGCATCATTTTAGTTTTTTATTACCCGTCTGTCTTCATTTCATCAGTACGTGAGACCTTCACTCCAGGCTGTGTTGATCTGTGTACTATGTCATTCACTGAGATAAAATCTCCTCACAGCAAAGCATAGTTTTCTCCTGTAGTAAATCCCATTTGTAAATGTCACAATAATGTGAATCACAGTGATTTAGATTGATTTCTGCAATCCCACGACATCCTGTAAGACATTGTGAAATGCGTTTAAAGTAATTATTTTATTGACTGCAAATTAGACAAGATTGAAAAAACCTCAAGTGTCATTAGTGTGCATTGCGGTGATGGATTGAGTTCACTAATGAATGAACAAATGCATTAATTGAATAGGCTGACCTTATAATTTAGCATTTTAGCTAACCAAATAAAGTGATCATTATTTATCAGTTTTATTACATGTAGTTTTTCCAAAGAGACACCCATCACAATCAGTTTATACAAAAGCCAATAATACACATAGTACTGCAACCTTTTAAAAAGATTCAAGATTCAAAATCTTTAGTCTATCAGCTAGTGATAGAAATTTGTCTTGTAGGTAATAGACTCACAAATAGTTCTAAACCATAGACACCTTTAAGAATAAAAAAGTAAATAAATTAGAACTAATATTCAAATTTAAAAACTGGTGACTAACTATTTGGCCTTGTTTAAATTAGATGGATGAAAGAATTCCCATAAGCCCTCTTTTTGGCCAAAGGAGGTCTGAACCGGCGACATGATGGAAGTAACTGAAAAGAGTGATAAAAAGGGTGAGAGGGGTCAGTAATAATGGAAGCTCCCTTCTTTTTTACCACACAATAAAGATCGGAAAGTTGAATCTGCAAGGTACCAGTAATTTTAGTTGCCTGCTTAATTACTCTTGTTAAATTTGTTTGGTCACACTTTATGTTAGGGTCCAATTCTCACTATTAACTACGGCTTTTGCATCTATAAATAAACACTGCTGAGCCTTTTTATGACTCCATTCACATGTGTGAAGTATAAGTGGTTATCAATCTCAGTGCCCAAATATGTGAAGGCCTCAACCTGTTTCACTACCTGCCCCTCTAGCCTTAGCAGTTCAGAAAGAGGGTGTAGGGTAATATTAGATGGATGGAGCCTCCCACAGCACAGCTCTTTGGTCTTGCTAATGTTCAGTTCCAGGGAGCTTCCCTGGAACCAGAGGACCATTGAATCAACATATTGCCTGTATATAACCAGGGATTGCTCATCTGTCACCAAGGCCACGACATTGACTTCAGTTGTATATATGGAAAATAAAATAGGTGATAAGACACAGCCCTGTGGGATCCCAGTATTTACAATGATACAGCTATGTTGGAGTCTATCTTTTTTTTAATTTTTTTTTATCCGTAATAATAAATATATATTAAATGTATCGAAAGTAGATGAGATGTCCATGAATAAAATCCTGACAAATGTTTTTTGGAAAATCCAGGTGACTGGTCGTGTCCAAAAGAGTTAAACTGGCATCCTCAACTCCCTATTTTAGCTTGTAGGCAAACTGGATCGGGTCCAGACACTCACTTGGTGGTAAGCTCTGGAAATGGAATGGAAATGGAAATGATTGTTGTCTCCTTCCAAAGAGACTATAGACCGTATGCGCAAGAGAAACAAGAGTGCAGCCATCTTTAGAATTTTGTGTTCGAACTTCCGTTTTTTTCGGTATTCTATATTTCTATGGAATTGCTGTCGAAGAGTGATGAAGTGTATTTACATAATGTAGAGTTAACGAAAGTTATCATGAGCATTGTAATGTTTGAAACAGATGTCATAACAAGCGTCAGTAAATAGGGAAGATTGTGGTTCCTTCATAAATCCATAATATCTTGCCTTCATGCTGTGGAAATACAAACCAGAAAACAAGCGAAGCGCTGAAAAGGTACGGGGCTACATAAGGTCTATAGTAGAGAAAAGAAAGTAAAAGAGGGTCTATTCATCCCATTTGGTGAGTTCCTTGATTATCTGTGAAGTTTTTCTATGTCTATATGGGTGAATCCATCAGTGAGTCCATTAGTAAAAGCTTAAAATTCATTAGTAACCTTTTCACACTGGACACCATTGATGAAGATGAATCCATGACCACCAAGATGCTTCCGAACATGGTAATGAGTTTATCAGAGAACCACTCTGAAAAGCTGACAGTAAATCCAGAGGGATCACTGGACTCATTACTAGAGTTATTGATCTGCTTACAAAACTCACTCATTGGCAAATTCACAGATCCCCCTCATGACCTCATTACCTAATATATAAAACAATATTTATTAGCTAACTAACTGATAAACTTGATGGACACATCTGTGTTATCGTTAAAACAGCTCAAGCATGCACTCCGAAAAATCACACTTCCAAAAGGTTTTTTTTATTATTATTCACAGCAATGCCATTTAAGAGCTATTTTGGGTTCTCCAAATAACCTATCATGCACAGTTCTTAAAAGATTTTTTTTAAACAGTGTGAAGAACTTTTTAATAATCTGATGAACCTTTTTCCACTATGTGCAATGGATAGCTTCCATAGATGTTTAATGCCAATAAAGGACCTTTATTTTTTTTTAAGAGTGTGGGTTAAAGCATCTGAAGAATGAGGGGGAAAGTGGGGAGCGAGAGACAAGGTGTGTAAATTCTTCATGGTCAGTGCTGTTGGAGTGGCTGTTTTTCTGGCAGTACCACTGAAGTGTCAGGAATAGGAATGCAGTTTTGATGCAGAGAGCCTCATGAATAGTGCATGACCGGCGGAGAGCGGAGAGGCCTGTCTGTTTCTCTTATGTAATCCCAACGCTCCCACTGCAGCAGCACACAAGGTCCGGGATTCCCTCCTGCACCTGCTCACACACAGCATCCTGGGACTGGGAGAGGTGTATAATCATGAGGGTGGAAAGAAACAAGGTGAAGGAAATTATCATTCAGATCTACAGATAAAACATATGGATAATATATGTTATGTAACTCCAAATTCACATGCAGGTCATTTTTCATTCTGTAATATAAAGAATTACATCATCTATTTTCCTCACAGGGCAAAGTCAAAGTGCACATGATTAGTGTTGGATTATCCGTTCAGAGTGGATTGTGCTTTCTGCCCTGGATTATGTCTATACGTTGGGAATGTAGTGCTTGATATGTGATACAGCATTTGAAAGAGGCTGAGAATTATGTCATCACATCAAGAGCTTCCCTTTCTATGCGTTCATGTCCTTCAGTGAACTCCGAGCTGTGCCTATGTGCTAGCGCTATTATCTGAGCACATATACAGCTCTTGCATAACGTCTCCCTCGCACACGAGCCTCAGATGTTCCCAATCAGTCTCATTTGCTCAAGCACTCTCTTAGAGATCAAACGGCACACATGGAGTCACAACACTTGCGGTGGGCTTCAACATTAGAGGTTATGCAGAATAATGTCATCTCGTGTCATATTTTACCTTGGATTAGTTCATCTTCATTTGACTTCAGCCCACTCCAGTAGACGCACTTCCTCTCCATGATCAGTAAGCGTGAGTCAGAAAGTTGACATTTTACGATAATAGATGACATGTAGCTGAATGTAATTAAGGGGAATGATGACTTTGATCTGCTCATTTCATTTGAATGGATCTGGAACCATACTCCACATGGACAGATGATACATACAGAAGCTTAACAGAGATTCAACTAAAAGAAACTGTTCTGATATAGGAAGATGTTATTAATCCAATTGCTCTCCATGCTGATGAAACTTTTGATAGCACTTTACTGAAAAACATTAAAATAAACATAGCATGATATGTTGGTACCATATTGGTTATCAGATGATATCAGTTTTTAATGGATCAGTTGTACTAGATAAATATACACTGATTAAAAAAAGATTATGTGGCAAAGTAAATACAACAGAAAAAAAAACAAATGTAATTTCTACACTGAATAAGTTAGTTCAGGCAATAAAAAAGGTCAATTCTATATTAGTACTCTTGTAGAAATTAAAGCTTGAACTTCTAAGTATATTTTACTTGGAACTATTCTTCATGTAAATATCAAAGTTATAGAATTAAGTAAAACCTTCTCAACTTTCTAATACTGGTGTTCCCATTATGCAATGTGGCATGAATAATTAATAAAGTTTTCCAGTTGTATTAACATTGTTTTATCACTGCGTTTGTTACAGTAGGTTTAGTAACTTGATGCTTTGTGACATCTGGAGTTCATTTTCCACTCAAAATAATCCATTCATATTCAAAAACTATCTATTGAATGTACAGTGCTATGCATAAGTTTAGACACCCATGCTAAAGTTGACTAAAAAGAGGAATAAAAAAATCATCTTTTGGAAATTGAACTTAATGCCTTAATTAAAAAAATTAGGAAAAATCCAACCTTTAAGGACACCAATTTTCTTTGTGAATGAATAATGTATCGTAAATAAATAAATGTTCTTCCTTAAAATACAGGGTGCATAAGTTTGGACACCCCTATGTTAAATTCCCATAGAGGCAGGCAGATTTTTATTTTTAAAGGCCAGTTACTTCATGGATCCAGGATACTATGCATCCTGATAAAGTTTCCTTGGCCTTTGGAATTAAAATAGCCCCACATCATCACATAGCCTTCACCATACCTAGAGATTGGCATGGAGTACTTTCCATAAGATCATCTCTCAATGCAAATCAAACCAGCTATTAGGCTAACTGAAATAAAACCATGCCAATCTCTAGGTATGGTGAAGGCTATGTGATGATGTGGGGCTATTTTAATTCCAAAGGCCAAGGAAACTTTATCAGGATGCATAGTATCCTGGATCCATGAAGTAACTGGCCTTTAAAAATAAAAATCTGCCTGCCTCTATGGGAATTTAACATAGGGGTGTCCAGACTTATGCACCCTGTATTTTAAGGAAGAACATTTATTTATTTGCGATACATTATTCATTCACAAAGAAAATTGGTGTCCTTAAAGGTTGGATTTTTCCTAATTTTTTGAATTAAGGCATTAAGTTCAATTTCCAAAAGATGATTTTTTATTCCTCTTTTTAGTCAACTTTAGCATGGGTGTCTAAACTTATGCATAGCACTGTATATTGTGTACCAAGTATTGAAGTATCTGTGTTCAGTTGGGTACCTAATTACCTGTATCGTATAGATATATATTATACAATATTCAGATAAATACATAATTTTGCTGGTTGAAAGTATAACAACAAATCTACTGTAGTTTACTTGAATGTTTTTTAAAAACTTAGTTAAGTAGATTTGACTTAATTCCATACATGTGATATTTAGATTTTTCTTTTGCACTCAGGAAGTAAATTTAACGCTAACTCAAAGTTAATTTTAAAAGCACGTAGTTTGATACCAAATCTCAAAATAAAGACATTTTTGTACACCATACTGATGCCTACATTCACTTGTAACATTTTAAATGAATATATTTATTTTTAATATATTTAAACAAAATAATGTAGAATCCCTTAAAATACAATTTTTATAGTTAGAAAAACTTGAAAAGTGTAACATGTATGTTCTGTTTAAGTTTTGGTAACTCATTCACGCTCTAGTTATTCACTGATTATTAGATTATGTTCATCTAGTTCCCTTTGTTTGTTCCTTGTATTTAAACCCTGAGTTTTCCTAGTTCATTTGTCCATTATTGTTGATGAATGCGTGTTTGTTATGTCTATTATTAAAGATGATCTTGATTTTCCATTCCTTTGTTGTGCGCGTTTCTCTCCAACAACGCATTACAAAACGTACATACCCGTAGGTCTATATACATTGAAAAGACCAATATATTAAAAGTCCTATATTAAACTAACCCTTAGCTTTCTGTACAAACATGGTTTGTCGATACTAGATCATTTCATGCAGGGTTTCATATGTAAAAAAGAATCAGATCATATGTAAATCTAATCAGTCTATTGAGAACCTTGTAAGAAAGACACTTTTCAGCAAAAGGCTCTGATGCAGACTGAATTATATGACAAATTTGCTGCTCGCACTTTTTGTTCACAACATTTATCTATAAGGTGAGTTTTTGTGTGAAGTCTATATACTGAAACTACTCGGGTCCCTGAGGGTTCGTCTTCATTATGCTGCATGGTCTGCGGGCTGCTGTCTGTTCAGGATAAGAGCTTGTCCAGTTGGCTTACAGAAAATTGCCAGTGTTAATGAATTAGAGTGTTCTGGTTAATCAACAAGAAGAAAGGGCCTCAGAGAGGAAATAATGGGAGTGCATTGAGCAGCAGCACAAGAGATGAAATGTGTCGACCTGCTGCTGTGGAACAGACTCTGTCCTCATTAGTTCATTTCTGCTCTACAGAGCACTTGACTGCTGTATATACATCCTGCACCACAAGAGATTCTCACGGTCTCAGGCACTGTCCCTGTTTCCTCTGTCACACACTTACATACTCAATACATTTACATTCATCAGTAACATACATTTTTACAGGGATTCACTGATATTAAAAGTTATGGCTGATATTAAAATCTACTATTTTGTCTAAATAAAACAAAAATGTATTGTTTTAAATGTTACAGGCGAATGTTCGCATCACATTATAATGTACAGTATGACAAATGTATATCAATTTAAGATTTGCTAAAGATTACATTTACAGCGTTATAAAATTACTAGCGTTTTTCAAGATAAACCTTAAGTGAGCGTTAGATGACGGTAAAGGTAATAGCGAGCAGCATCGATCTACACTACCGTTCAAAAGTTTTGATGTCAGTAAGATTCAAAAATAAATAAATAATAACTTTCTTTAACTTTTATTCAACAAGGACACATTAAACAACAGTAAATACATTTATAATGTAATAAATAAATGCGGTTCTTATGAACTTTCTAATCATCATCAAAAAAAATGATTTAGGTTTCCAAAAAATATTAAACAGCACACCTGTTTTCAACATTGATAATAATGCTTCTAAAAATGTTTCTTGAGCAGCAAATCAGCATTTTAGAATGATTTCTGAAGGATCATGTGACACTGAAGAATGGCTACTGTAAATTCAGCTTTTTGTTAAATGGATAGAAACAGAAAAAAATATTTCACAATATTACAATTTATACAGTATTTTTAAATTAAATAAATGCAACACTGGTGAGCATGAGATACTTATTTCAAAAATCTTCCATATGGTGAGCTTTTTATACCTATAGTTCTATAATGCGAGATGATTTTCCAATATAAACTCTTTTTTCCAACAGTGATCTGCAATGTTCACACTATATTACTCTGTCTATCACACTAATTCATTACATGAAACTGCTCCGCGAGGTAGAAGCCATGCAGGAGTCTTGACTCTGCAGGCGATTAAACAGCACTTTTTTCCAGGGGCGATTCATCTTTGTCCAGAGGAAGTGGAAATAGTTGGCTATATCACTGGCTCAACTACACGCCAGAACCAGCCAGGAAAGCTTCAGAAAACAACATCCGTCCCCCAGTGCAGCGCTATTTGTCACCTTCTTACAACATAGTGCTCTGTTAAGTGCTGTTTTACTCTTGTTCACGCTGGAAACAACACAAAAACGGTCCAACAACTGCACAGTTTGATTCCCAATGTTTTTTGTTCTCTGGTATCAATCTAATTGCTCTGTTGCATCAGTATTTGATTATGTTGGCGCAATATGACTATTTAGTACCCCAATTCCAAAAGGGTAAATAGAGTAAAATAAGATGTAAGAGGCCATTAAAACAAACTGAATTGGCAAAGAGAAAGATAGGATCCACTGGCCAGTATGCCAAGTGAATAATTATAATACAATTATGCCGATCGAAGTGAACAAATAAAGCACAGACGCATTTTAAAAGTATATCTTAATATAAACATTTTATTCAGTGCATTGTATGTACACAACAAATAAGAAACAACTTGAAGGTACGTGGCAGAGTGCCAGTCAGTACGTACATGTTGTTTGCCAGTTTTATCCTGGTAGTTTTGAGCATATGATCCAGGGAGGAGTTAATACACATAGCTTAAATCATGCAGCTCTATTCCTGACCTCTCTGCAGTCTCCCATGCAACAGATACTGTAGAAGAACGAAACCCAGAAGGAAACAGAAGAGAGAAGAACCCCCTCTAGCATGTATGACGTTATGTTGCCCGAGGGAAAGAATATATACTGTGCTGCAGCCCACAAAGAGGGTCCTTATTGTACACAACCTGATTTGTACATGCCCTGTACAACTTTTTTTTTTACTTTTACAAATTAGACACATCCTAAAAAATGCAACCAACTTAAGTTCCACAGTATCATTTTTTGTTTGCTCATTTATATAGAAAATTGTCACCACCATAAGTTACTTATACACAAAACGGAGTCCAGGTGGGACCAGTAACGGTGACCAGCATTGACCAAAGAAGAGACGACATGGGCGGGAAAGGCAAAAACACAAGCACACAGACTTAAGGAACCTAGAAAAGAGATGACGGGACGCAAAAGAGACAAAAGGGGTGACATCAAACAGCCATCATTAACCACAAGTCCATCTCCTCGAATACTGAAACCTCTCGCTAATCTCTCCCATCAGAAAAAACCTATTCATCATTCCTGTCATGCGTGTATATATACATATATATGTACCGGTGTGGTCTGGCAGCCCGAGGGGAAACTCTCACAGTTCTGTCTTTGGTGCGCTGGATCTCCAGTCGCTGTTTAAACCTCAAAAAACACTGATGTGGGGGAAGAACAAGAGGAAGAGAAAGTAAGACAAGCTCACAGCTAATTCAATCTATTAGCAAGCCAAGGCCTCTTGCTTCTGAGAGGCTCAGCTTCTCTCTTCATGTGAGCAGAACGTAGGCTTTATATTCCAATGCTAGAGAGCAAGCCCTCTGAGCGAGTGCACATGAACGCAGAGCCCCCTCCCCACACACACGGGGAATGGACGCTTCTCTATCGCTTCACACTCAGGAAGCGTGGAGGACAAGGGTTGGCTTCCTTCCACCGCACCCGTGCAGCTAAACCCTCACTTACTGCCCTGAACTCTTAACAAATGTATTATTTCATCAGGACCTGCAATGCTAGTAAATGAACCTTGACTGCTGAGAGGGACTAAAACCAAACGTCCCATTGTATGAAACGCTACAATTGTTGTTTCACATGGAAAAGGCATTAACGAGAGTGGTAAAGGAGGAACAAAAAAACCCCAACAACAACGAGCTAAACGTAACAAAAAACAAGCTAATTATAAAGAAGTCCAATCAAATGTTACTCTAGTTTGCAAAGTGAAGCATGGTTATGTTGTGTTTCATGTTGTCCTGAACCGCTGAGAGCTTTTTGGAGAGAAGTCTGTGTGAAGTCTCAAGCATTCAGAGGTTTTGGTGAAGGCGTAAGGTAGCGGGCCGGGCCGGGTAAACCGGGCTACGTTGACTCGTTCTGACTCACAGCTTTGCCCCCGTTCAGCACAGCGGAAGCACTCCGGCTCTTAGTGGGTGTCCCGCTGCCAGAACGTGAGAACTCGGTCAGGTCGTGCAGAGAGGGTTCCCTGTACATGGCCACTGAAAAACACAGACAAAAAAGAGTATTTGGTTAGTAAAAGCTTCCCACATTTTATGTTAGATGCTGTGCACAGAGAAAATGATAATGGGGTGAAAATGTGCTTGTTTACTTCATGAAAGCCACTGATTAAGGTAAACACACTGAACATTTTCCATCAGGTTTAGTTGACTGAATATTTGCAATATGAAAATAAACAGAAAAAAAGGCTGATAATTATATAAGCCTTTTATCAAAACATTTTTAAAAACTCCTAAAACCAATAGAAACAAAATCATATAAGAAGCACAGGATACTGCATTAACAATATGGGAAAATTGTCACTTTCACTTTTGTCAAATTTTTTTTTACTGTATTTGAGCAGCCTTGGTGAGCATAAAAAAACTTCAAAACTTTCACAAAAAAAAACAAAAAAAAAAAAAAAAACTTACCAACTCACATTATTAACGATAGCATTTATATAGCTATTATTTTACGAATAAGGTTTGGTAATTGAAGTAGCAAAATATTACGTCAAAATTGTTAAATTGTTAGAAAACCCCACTGAGTTATACACACACAGGTCAAAACTGTTGCGAGAAGTGATTATGGGAGTCTTCGGTTCTGAGAAGCACCTTTTCACTCCGTCTAACTTTTCAGCAGAAAGCTTTTCTTTAGGGAGCTAATATCTGTCTATACAGAAAATACATCGCCCCAACTCCTGCTATCTGACACACGTGTCTAACCCAAGCACTTCAGACGGCACTTTTACATCATAACTCCAAAAATCCACTAGGTAGCCAGTGTGCTAAAATGTGTCTATAAGGATCATCTTAACTATGGATGTGCAGTACAGGCAGCATCACATAGACTTCCTTTAACCTCACACAAAGCTTCTTCTGCCTGCAACAGGCAATCGATACAGCACTTAAGTGGAAAGCTCTAAGAATCAATAGTTGACGTATTGATTGTGCAACCAAGTGTGGAGCTTCTCCCTGGAGGGATGCAGGAGTCTCGAGGCTCACGGCCAGGTCATTACTAGCGCACTCTATAGAGTTTTCTCTGGCCTTTGTCATATAACATCTCATCATTAAGGTCAAATATTCTGCAACAATGTGCTTCAAAGTGTGACTGCATCAATATGACAACACATGGTTGAAGTGTTAAACACTTTTAAATGCATAAAATTATAGTAATTGAACATAAAAATGAGGCCCCAAGCTCAGGGATTATGGAAGAATATACATCAGCCGTATGGTGTCTGGCTCTTTGGCAATGGTAATGATCTTACAGGCTGACTTTGTGTGTGCACTCTGGAGTGAGACTACAGTTACTTTGTGAGCCGAGAACTTTCAGCCGAAGCGATGTTCACAGCGAGGAGACAGTTCTTTAATTGGTCCTCTGGAAGAATACAGCTGGAGAATCTTTATAAGGCAGCGAGCAAAACTCCAAGTCCCTCTCTGTCTTCAAATGACATAACTCTCCTCTGCAACAACTAAACTCACAACTGAAACAATCATCACTTTTCTACAAAAGATTATGGTAACACTTTGCAAAAAGGTTCAATTTGTGAATATTTGTTAATGCATAAGGTTAACTATGGACATTTTTACAGCATTTATTTATCTAGAGTAATGTTAATTGTTTAATATACTAATATGTTTATGTTCATTATCATCATAATACTACCATTAGAAATTTGGAGTCAGTAAGTTTTTTTTTTAAAGAAATTAATTAATACTTTATTTAGTAAGGATGCATCAAATTGATCAAAAGTGACAGCAAAGACATTTACGATGTTACAAAATTCTTATATTTTAAATAAATGCTGTTCTTTTGAACTTTCTATTGATCAAAGAATCCTGAAAAAAGTATGAGTTTACACAAAAATATTAAGCAGCACAAATTGTATTCATATTTCACAATATTACTATATTTCCTGTATTTTTGATCAAATAAAAGGTGAGCATAATAAACTTCTTTCAAAAAATCTAACTGATTGCAAACTTTAACATAATTTAACATTAACTATGACTAATAAATGCTGTAAAACTGTTGTTCATTGTTATTTAATTTGAACAACTCCATTAACTAATGTTAATGTATAAAACCATATTGTAAAGTGTAATCAATATTTTCCTGCATTTGAACAATTAAAAAAAAAAAAAAATCCGGCCAAATTTAGGTGAAGCATCCAGATTACTGAATGTGTGACCATCTTAGTAATATACTGCAAAAAAAAAAAATTCTATATCTATTTATAATGTATCGAATATCTATATCTATATATAAAAATAAAAATACACTAAGTAAAAATATCTAAATATCCTTCAAACAAGACAGCATTAATTGGACAAGCAAATTTGCTTTAGGCTTTTTTTTTCTCAGAGAAAAAGTGCTATCCTGAAAAAGTGTACTTTATATTGTTATTTCACTCTTTAAGCACAAACCGCACTAAATGGCTGAGATGGCCTCTAAAATCAGCCTTAGTAAACCATCTTCACAGTGAATGTCCTTCAAAGCCAATGCATTACTCCTGCTAACACTCACCATTATCCTTTCAACACACTACAAGCCTCTTTAGAAAAAGGAAATGCATTTTCAAGAGCTAAGGCTTTCTCTGAGAACACAAATGTTTCTCAGCTGCTAAGCCTCCATTTTTAATTTCTAATCAAATAAAATACCTTCTTTTAATTCTTTAAGCAGTGAAACGTATTATTGATTTCTGCAAGTACTTGAATTGTGTGACATTATTGCTATGCAGCGCCAGGCAAGTTATCATTTTATCATATCCTGCGCCACGTTGTTTAAATAGCAAATGCATTTGCGGCCATTTGTGCGCCCATGGGCGTGCTGGTCTGAAAACGAGGTGTGTTCAGGCGCACTGTTGGGGCGTTGCTATTTTGAGGCAATTGAAATAGACTCCGCCATTGACCAACTAAAACCTGGTATAAAGTCAATGCTGCAATAATTTTTTTGTTACTTAAAGATCGCGTTAGTAATATGCGCATATAGGCGGGTCCACAACACGCGTACACTTTGTCCCATAGATAGTCGTCACTCGCGCCATGGCGGATTCGCTACTTACATGGTGGAATTTGCTAGCGGAAAAACTGACGTTTCTCTAGCGAGGAAATGGATCTGCTCGTGCTTGAGCGCAACTGGCTTGTAAAGGGAATGGGAGAAGAGACTCTGATTGGTTTATTGCACACTACGCCCAAAACACACCCATTAATCATTAAGAGAATAGGGACACGCCCTAAGTGTGCTTGTGTCGTGCGCTTTAGACCATGCACTTATATCGTTAAAATAGGGCCCATTATGTTCAAAAACTCATTTGTGTAGCATGAGCCATTTGAGAAGTTACTACTTTACATAAAGCAAAGCGGCTCTTAGTTTAGAGATTCGTCTAATCTTCATTAAGAGAAAAATCCTAATTATGCATCTTTACCAAATGATGAGCAAGGCATTAAAAGTCCATCTAAAAGCAATAACATTTATTGGTTTCTTTGATACCCAGAAACAAAAGTAATATTTTTACGTCTTAATGTTTTAAAATGTAAGCTTTTATTAGTTAGCATGTGACACCTCCTTCATACTTTTTCTACAACAACAACACATTTCCACGGAGTTAGGATTTTTGCTTAGAGAAGACTCTCTCTGTGTTTGTTGACGGAACTATGCAGACAGCAGATGAAAGTCACAAGGAACTTTAACAATTGAACAAAGCTCTGTTGTGTTCTGGTCTGAGATGGCTGCCTTGGCCTGGATGGAAGCTGCTTTATCATTCCAGAGCCTTTATGCATAGACGACGCTTGAAACGGTCTGATTATGCTGGCGTCCGCAGCGCTCCTTACAGACTCCACTTTCCACACCTCATCACCTCAGCCAGCGACCAGCGGTTCCCACAGGCGCATGGAGAGAACAAGGTGCCACGCTTTACAACGGTTGAGAGACAATGAAGGCGCAGATTGTGTGCTCACAGGTCCGGAGCCCATAGTTTAGAGAATTCAGAGGGAGAGTGGGGCATGTATAATGAAATTTCATTTTGACAATGTCAAAAGATACAATTTTTTTTTTTTTTATAAAAGAAAAGACAATAAAATATACAAAAGATGCCTTTTGTTTTATTTCCTTCCCAGTAGATGAATCATCAGGGTTCCCACAAATTGACAAATCACTTTTCCAGTCATTCATGATTACTAGAAGCTTTTTAAAGAATCATTTCATAGAGACTGCACTTAAAACATTCACTCTCAAGACATGTTTAGCATGTTTAGCTCACAAAGAGCAACTTAAATGAGTCAATAGCAATATATTAAAATGTGCAGAGGTGGCGACTTACCTTTCAAAGGCTTGGGGAGGAAGTGTGCAGCAGGCTTGTTCTTTTTCACATGGTTGCCCTTCATGATCTCTCCTTCCTTGTTCAGGCCCAGGTACCAGCCCCTGCCCGACTGCTGTTGTCTATAGATCATGGAGGAGTATGTCACGTAGTAGTTCTCAAACACTGACTCCTTAAACTTGCACTCTGGTGTGAAGTGTTCCTGGACAGCAAGGGACAGGAGAAAAAAAGATGCAAGATGAGAATTGGCCAGATATTAAAAAATACTTTATGTGACACAGTGAATTGTAAGAAGTAATATGGTATTATGCGCATTCATAGAAAAACACAGCATCTAAAGATCTCTTCACTCTGAAAACTTACAGCAGAAGTTATTGTTAAATAATATATATACTTAGTATACAAAGACAACTATAGCTAAGCCATTTAATAGGATGATGTCCCTGCAAAGTATAAAACATATATATAAATAATATAACCAGTTTTGGGGTGGGACTATCTGTCTGTCCAACCAAAGGCAGATGAGGAGGAAAACAATTTAGTTACCTAAAACCACTGAAATAAAATTAAATATATAAAAACCTTACACCTATTTTTTTTCAGCAAGTTAGCAAGAAAACATTTCTAATTTTCATTTAGTTTAACGTGATGTACTCAAATGAATAAAACTAAAACTTAAATAAATAAAAAAATAAATAAAAAAAACCCACACATTTTATTAAAAAAAAGAAGAAAAAACATTACTAAAACTTGAAAAAAAAAACATTTTCTCAATGATAATAAAATAACACTGTTGAAAACAATAAATATTTTGCAATCACTCTTGAAGTAAAAAAAAAACATGATTAAAAAACTTTTGGTCCCAGTGCAATAAACTGTATTTTTCTCTTTTATCCGGTCTGGTCTTTTCCTTTTCCCCCTAATAATCCTCACTCTTCCCTCCTTGGTCTGTTGTACACTCTCTCCCATTAGCACTTCCAAAAGCAATCTATGTTGTAGTGTTGCATAAACATGCTAATGGAGTTTGAGGATGGATCGCTCTTCAGCTCGGTCTATGGATCGGGCCGTATTGAATGTGTACGAGTACACCGTGTGCTCTTCATTGAGTCATTATAAATGCTCGCCTCCCACTAGGCTTGATCCTGTATTGACTATTGGCTTCATTAGGATATTGCAAATAGTGTAAGAGGGTGAAAAGATGAGAGACAGTGAATGGAGCAACATCAATTTATGTTATTCTGCATGTTATCTGGCTAACTAATTGCTTTTCAAGAGGTGTCTAACTCATTCACCAGCCCAATAGAGCATTCAAAATAAATCAATGCCAAGGCAAAGCCACAATAACACACCCACTGCTCATGGATCCACACTTCCTGCTTATATATATATATATATATATATATATATATATATATATATATATATATATATATATTACAGCTATCTCAGCTGGTTAATGCTGGTGAACCATGCAAAGCTAAAATGCAGCATATTTCTTAAAGATTATGAAGAAGTACTTGTACAATCTTTGACAAAAAAATAATTTTAGACCCATAATGGTAATAATATACATATTGGATTTATTATGCTTGTTTTTCAAATTTTTCAAATCCAAATGTTCATGCAATATCCATCTCCTTAAATGCAAGAGTGAAGTAAATTCAAACAGAAAGTCATTAGAAGAGGTTAGATTAATATCCACACGAGCCTTTGGGCTGCTGTTGCAGTAACTGAACGGCTCAGTTAAAATGGATTACAGCACCTCAGGGTCTTATGGCTGTAATCTTTACTGTTTGAGTGTGGCAAATGATGTGAAAAATATTACAGAGAGAGCTGTAAATCAAATTATGTTTTTCATCAGAGCTAAGGAAAGAAAGAAAAAAAGGTAGGCTAAATAATCTGTGTTGCTCTGTAAATATCACTAGGGTAAAGTGTTCCTTCAGCTCTGAGAGCTTGATGCACTTAAAAGGAAAATTTACAGCAACTTTGAGATTTATACAGGAGACAGCAGATTAAGTAACAGCAAATTGTGTTATTTCATCCTGCTTCCTGCATGAATTACATAAGTGTGTTTGCACATGAATATTGTGGCTACAATTTCAATATCTGACAAACATGCATAAACTAATCAGACATCTCTTCCACCTAATCTGAGTTTGTCAATTAAGAATTTTATCAGTTGCTATTTTTCTAGCATACAATATCAGTTCTATTTTTTTAAGTGGGTAACTCCACCTAGAGTGAAATCTCATTGGTCGAAAATATAATGCAGCATAACATATATTCTGTTTGGCTGTGATTGTTTTTTAAGCATGATTTGCTAAATTCAATGATACAATTGTTAGTTTATAATATGTTGAGGGGAAAAACTTGATAAACAGTTTGGACATTTCAACATTATATAGATTTTTTTTTTTTTTTTTTTTTTTAAAGAGTCAGGAAGTTTTTTAAATGCTTCTGAAAGAAGTCTCTAATGCTCACCAAGGCTGCATTTATTTTAACCAATAATACAGTAAAAACAATAACATAGTGAAATATTATTATAATTTAAAATACATTTTCTTTTTGAATATATTTTAGAATGTATTTTATTGTGCTGAATTTTCAGCAGCCATTGCTCCAGTCTAGGGCTATTAGTAATTTGTAGTAATCTGTCGATTATTTTGACAATTAATCAAGTAATCAGATATTTTTTTGTGATAATCAAAAAAACGGATAATTTTGAAAAAGGTCTAATAATGCAGTTCATGGACACGGGCAAATGCAATTGAGTATGCAAATTTAATCAAGGAATCGTGACAGCCCTACTCCAGTCTTCAGATGAAAACAGTTGTGCTAATATATTTGTGTAAATTGTGATACATTTTTTTTTATCAGGATTCTTTGATTAAAAGAGTTTATTGTAAAATAGAAATATTTTGTAAAATTAGAAAAATCTTAGTGTCACTTTTGATCATTTTAATGCATCATTGCTGAATAAAAGTATTAATTTCTTTAGAACCTCCAATTCTTTAACAATAGTGTATATGCACCTATTATATACTTAGCAAATACCTGCCCAGGGGTGTTAGCAAGATGGCCAGAGAGCAAACTGACTGCCTTAAATGGAATTAGTAATAAACATATATAGACAGCTTTTGTAGCAGCAATGCTGAGAATGTCCCTTCATCATGTGTCGATACTCAACCCTCACATCATCACAGGACACTCCGTTTCCCAGTTGGCCTGGGGCCAACAGGAGCACTCCAATGTTCGACGTACAGACTCGAGTCGTCCTTCTGCTCCGGGTGACTCACAGAGACACTGAGCTCCCACACACACTGACAGGAACATTCCTGATGTCACAGACCAGTTGTGACATCCCACTTCCTCTGGGACAGGCTGTCGGCCCAGCACTGACTGAGCTGCATCCCGTAAACACCCAGGAAACAGAAAGTGTTTGGGAAGTGTGGACACTGAAAGGACCACTCTGGCGTCAGCCTGGTCAGAAAGTTTGATCTGTGATTATGAGTGAGATCCTACGAGCAGGCACACAGGGACGGATCTGTGATCGATACTTCGCCTGTGATAAACATCACCAAAAGATGGTTAGATGCTACTTCGGTTAGCTAAGAGTACTGAGGCAAAGACACTGTTGGGTTCACTCAGGGTGAGAACTTAAAGGAAGGCAGAATCTCATCTCAACACTTCTCATCTATGCTTCCAGTCAGAAGAAATGCTCCCTCTCAGACATCCTGTATCTCTTCGCTTTAAATAGATTACTGCTATAAAGCTATTCTGTTAATAACAGTTAATGTCTCAGCTGAAGGTCATAATAATTACAACCAAATGGAGCAAAAGCAAAAGCATTATGTAGATCACTGGATTGCACCCTACCTCATCAGGAATTATTCATCATAATAACATAAACAAAAACAAAAGAGTGGAGTGTTGAGAGGATGAGGTCAGGAAACAGGGATGATTGTGAGTGCCACATGCTAACCACTGAATCCATAAAGCACAATAACATGATGCTTTTAAATGCCTCTCTAAATGTCCTTTCCCAGCAAAAGTTCATTAAAATAAAGGTCTTAAAATAAACCGTTTCAGAAGTCAATGTGTTATATGGCTATGAAATTGAATAAGCACTTTAGCAAAATTAATTTTGAATGTTCAAGTCGGCAGCTGTAATACCTTTCAAATGTGAGAAATAAATAAAATCATACACAGACAAAATAGTCAAGACTACTATTTTGTCCAGTATCAAATTACAAATGATTGAATTGAATTTCTACACTATCATTCAAAAGTTTGGTGTCAAACTGTAATATTGTGAAATATTGTTACAATTTAAAATAACAGTTTTATATTTGAACATATTATAAAATGTAATTTATTCATGTGTTGGCAAAGCTGAATATTCAGCATCAAAGATTTTATTAATTAAACTCTCTTATTTTCAAAAAAGACTAATGTAACTAGTGTCTAATTTCACATGCGTGTTAACAGTTGCTCTTACTGCATCTTTTTATGCCACTTCAGATCCGTTTCTCCATGTGGAGAAAAAAAAAAACACTGTTTATAATTATGTTAATATATGAAAAATTATTTGTGATCCGGGTGAAACCAATCTTAAGCTCAAATCTGGACTGTGGTACACTAATTGGAGACCGCTGCTTTAGAGAGCTGGTCCTCTGACACTGACTCAGAGAATCATTAATCATTTTCATCCATTAATGCTTCAATTTCCTAGAAATTCATCTTCCTCTGCGCTTTATGGTGGCCCTATTATGCTTTTTTGAATATTACCTTTCATGCAGTGTGTAATATAGCTGTTTGTGAAGGTAAAAAGGTCTGCAACGTTTTAAAGATCAAACTGCCCGACAAATAAAGTTATAAATGAGTCTCCTAAAGGAAAGAATCGATTCTGAACTGCCGAAACGAGTCATCAGTAATTCCATTCTTACTTCCGTAACTTACAATCGTAACAATGTAAAACATTTGCATAAAGTCCACCTATGGTTTTCATTGTCTGCCTGTGAACAAAGTCTACTTTGACTCGTACACAACACGAACCAGCTACAGTGTTTGAGGGCATGTCGAGAAGACGCTGTTTTCTGCTCTGCAAAAGCAAATTCTCTTTGTAAACACTTCCAAAGGATGAGGATGTGAAGAGTCAGTGGTTAAAATTACCACAGCAGTATAACCTTCTGATGACTGCTTCCTAAATCTCTGGGATTTACAAAACGCTTATCTATTAAATATGGGACAATACCCACTTTATTTGGACCAACTTGCTTCTCAGAATCACAACCTGTAAGTATGATTAATTATTGATGTATATATATTTTCTACCGAGTGTTCAAAATACGTATTTTGTTTTATATTGTGGCTAACCCTGTTATTACTACGTTATTACTGTCTTACTGAAATAGTTCTGCTAAGCAGCTGTGGGCCAACTATTGCCTAAAATTGTGTCTATTAATGCAGATTGTCTGTTGTTCTTACTACTTTGAGTAATGATAAATGATGGCGCAAGATTTGTTTTAACTTTAGCGTTACATCAGTCATTCACGTTAGTGCTCGGTCAACGTATGCGCTGTTATGATACAAACCTGCATGTGCCCCGCAATAAATTAGAAATACACATGGGTAGACCAATCACAACAGACTGGGCAATCTGGCCAATAAGAGAAGAGCAGGCTCTCGAAAAAGGAGGGGTTTAGAGAGACTGAATCTTTGGACGAGTCGTTTGAGAATCATTGAAAAATGTGGTGATGTGCAATGTACATTAAGAAAATGACCTTTGATGCATGTAAACCTGATGCATGTAAACCTGTTGTAGGAGACCTCCAAAACAAAATTAGGAACCTTTAAAATAGCATAATAGGGGCACTTTAAGATAAATACATTTTCTCCTAGGAATTGTTTTTTTTTTTTTTTATAATTTTGAGACTAGGGCCGTTCATCATCGATATAGAGGCACAATGCATTACAGTATTGATTTAATAAGCAAGACAGAGCCTCTATTTTGCCAGTAAATGTGGTAGACTAGGCCCAAACGTGTGTGTCGTGGGTATAAGAATGTGCTACCGTATCCTTTCAAGAAATGGACACAGCAAGAATTGACACCACAGGCTTAGACAGGAAGTGTCACGATATTATGCACAATACAAATGTACTTGAACCTCCACGCACACAGAGGAGAAGGGCTGTTATATCTCAGAGGCATCCCTACACACTGTAACACAGTTTCCAGATGGAGTGTGGTAGATGAGAGACGCACTGTGCAGAAACGGCAAACACATTTTCTTAATTGTCCATGCCATTTTATCACCAACAGTGATGAAAATTGCAGTAAGCAGAGACATCATTTAAAAAACGCTGGAGAACAGCTATATAACACAGCAGATATTTTTGGACACCCGCTGATGTCTTGTGGAGAACAGAGGCAGGAGGCAGTTTTATCGAATCAACGCACATATACTTGCAAACAAAGAAACAAAGATAAGTGAGATCATGTGCACTGTGATGGGACGAGAGATATTAATCTCTCATTTAGCTCTTCACTATCCACCTTTTTTATTTAAAACAGGGAATATTCCATCTATCTGTCACCACATAAACACTTATTTAGCAATTCATAGACATTTCTAAAATAAACAAATAAAATGAATGTTTGGTTTCAGCTGAAACAGTTTTGGAGGGCTGAAATCATTGACTGAAACAGTTAGCAGTTCTTCAGTGATGCTAAACTTTCCTTGGACTGGTTTATCACCTGTGAACAACACCCTGAACAACATACAGACTTCAATTACCCAATTAGAATTATTTTTGTGTTTCATTTTTTGTCTAAATGAAACCTTCGGTTTTGGTGTTTCAGGATTTTCTTATACATTATGTTGAAACCATGTATTATTTAGTTCAACAATCAACCAAAAATTCAGTAACTCAAGTACATCAAAGTGTTAATTTGGTAAGTAATCTGAGCTCCGCCTGTTCCTCAGTACTGTCCCTAACCACACGACAAATCCACCATCCTAACAGCTAAAATAAAAGAGAGCAGATATTGAGGTGTTGTAGCGCTTTGCGTTCGAGTTGATTCTATCTCCAAGTGTAATTATATCAGGAGCTGCAGTCATGCTGTTGCCAGCTCACTGATTCGTATCTAATATCTTTTCCTCTGGCAGGGGAAATCCCGCATTGCCCCTCCCTCCCTTCTCCCGAAGGGCTTCCCCCCCCCGACAGAGAAGCATGAAGAGATGTTTGTGTGTGTGCTAGAAACAGATAGAGTTTCTACTTGGTCTTCATATGTGTATAGGTGCTCTATCTCCTGTCATTCGCTCAGCTCTCTACTTCCACCCAATGTTTTCTTTACCTTCCTCTTTTTCCCTTATTGCTTTTTCCTCTTTTGATCCACCCTCCATTAGATCTTCCCCTCTGTCTTCCAATATCTTTTTCAACCACTAACCTCATTTATTTTCGCCTCTCCAGCCATCTTCTCCATTTTTCTCTAAGATTCGTCTTTCCTTTTGGCCTCTGTATATGGGCGCTCCCATTTCCTCATCATTCCTCTCTCGATCTATCTCATTACTTTACCCACTCTCCCTCATCCAACTCCAATTCCATTTATGGAAAAGAAGTAAATGGGGAAGCTGACAGAATCTATTCCAGTCAGAGACTGATCCTCCCTGCTCCACGCTGTACAGCTGGCAGGTAACCAGGTCTCTTCACCTGTACCTCATCATTCCCTCTGGCTCAACCACCCATCTGAGGAATTATCATTGATGCTCAAGACAGAGCCGATCAGCCCTATACGCACACTACGCAAGTTGCGTAAGGCCCCGCCTCCCCCTCGTGTCAAAGCGTGTCAATCAAAGTTTACAACATCCATGAGAAAAATAAGCGAAACTATCCTTCTGGTCACGAAAAGAGAGAGAGAAAAAAAACACCATGAGAGTGAATTGCGGGAACAGCAATCAGGTAGACTTGTGTTCTCTCCTCTCCAAGTTTGATTCATCTCTTTCTGGTCTGTCTGTCTGTCTGTCTAACCTAGCAGCGCAGTGCATCTTTTGGTCTTTCTGTGTCTTGCTTGCTAATGCCGGCCACTTCCAGTGCTGTGTTCTGTGACTTTGTGCCTGACAGAAAAAAAAAGTGAGCGTGAAATACAACTATTTATTACGTCTGATAAACGACAAAGGGCAACGGTGTTTGTTTATAAACTGCAGCTCGGAAAAGACAACCGTGCCGCGCGTGCACGAAATGAAACGCGCACTTTCCAGCATAACATCTGTGGGGACCAGTACAATCACTAGTCGCACATACTTTTAAAACAAGATTATCTGATTATCTAGTCTCCAAGTCAGTTTAGTCACAACTCTGCAATAAGGCAAGATGGAAAGCAATGTATTGACAATGACTATTGATTTATAGGCTAAATTGCATTTAAAATGTTGATTAGCTGGACATACTGGTCAATATGGATGCAAACCTCTCAGTAAATAATAACCATCAAGTATTGCTTTTATCATTTAACATAGTGACATGCTATGGCAAGCCATATTAGCTTTTATTCATTCACAGGATGCATTTTTGATATCAATAATTGTACTATTTAAAATGTGAATTCTTAATATTCAGAATGTACTTTTTGTAGTAATCATGTCTATTTCTGATATCAGGAATTACATTTTCATTAGTACAAGTTAAAGGAGGGAGGATTGTAGTGGGAGCACTGGGGTGCCAGGTGAGACTGTATGGCAATGGCAAATGGTTTTCAGTGTAGGAGGGCCCCTTAACAGAATTTTGCTTGGGGTCCAAGGGAGGTCAGGATCGGCTCTGACTCAAGATGTCACACTGCTGATGGCGCTAACTTTAATTGACAGGACTACCACAGGACTACGGTTTTACTTTTTCTATTTCTTGTAGCATGGATGTGAATTGTGGTTTACCTCTGTAATTTGACATATTTCAAAGTGATACAAGCAGGGCAGAGGTGGATTATATTAAATCAGCTTTTGATTGGACGGTGGGCGTTATATACTGTACCAGAATGGCACTAGACTGAATGTGAGTTGCCAGAACAATGCCTAAATAGACATCCATGAAAAAAAGGAAAGTCGTTTTATCTCACAATTCACTGCAATTTAAAGGGAAGATTTTCAGTATTTGCAGTTTGTTAATATCTAAATAATAATAGATTACTATGAAACAGTTTGTATTAGTTCTTAAAACAAAACATATGGAATTTGCACCCTAAAGGTTTTTTGTTTGTTTGTTTGTTTGTTTAAGTTATTGGACACCAAAATGTACCGTAATGGTAGAAAGTGCCCTGTACGGTCTGAATCCTCCCCTTGCAGAATAGTTTATGGCCACTACAGAAGGACACAGTGTCTGTGCTCTCTCTGTAGTCTGTGGGCTTCTAATATTGATGTGCCTGTCTCTGCTGTTCCAAATGACCCAACACTAAACTGATTTTCGACTTCAAATGAGGCCGCAGAGCAGCTCACAGGGCAGCCAATGTGCATCGACTGTCATCTGATTAACTGATCATTTGTAATATGTTGTGATGAAATCATTTATAATTGCAAGGTTGTTTTAATATTTGATTCGCTCACTGATTAAACAGCAGGTATTATCATTAAACAACTTAACATTGGATCATGTGGTTCTGTATAATAAATGCAAAGAGAAAATGTGCAGAGAACAGAAAATATGTTTAATTGATTTCCTCTCTCCCTCACTCTGTCAAGCTGATGGATGAATACATTTGCACTCAGACATACAGACTCACTCATGCATGAATTCTCTTTCTATTATTTTTGGTCTTCTTATCACGAACACACAGATTGCAAAAACACACACAATGCTACGTTGTTCTGGGTGGTCATTGACCAAACATAAATTCAAATTCAAGTTGTATTATTCGTGGGCATTTAAACCTGGTTAGAGTGCTCAATATGAGGGAACCTTTGAAAATAATTAAAACTTTACAACAACATGCAGCAGAGGTCACATACCATCGCTATGCTTTCAAGTGATAAAAAAAAGAATTAATTCATGGACTGCCAAATTAATCTCCAGAAGAAAATCACTGAAAAGTTCACACAAAGAAATGGCATTGTGCATCTTTTCTTCAATCTGACTTAATTCAGTGCTGATGATTGACTGTTGTAGTAAATGCGCACCATTCATTTCACTGAATTGCAGAATATTGCTTCATGGCATGTTATGGTTGATTCAGCTAATAATAGGCCACAACATGCAATGCCAAGGACAATCAGTGTGGCTATTTTCCATGCATTTTTGCTTGAGATGTAATTATTACTGTGTGTGCACCCATGTTGTGTTTGTCAACTATTGATTGGTTCTTTATTTTAAGATGCGACTGGGACATAGTTTGATTAAATTTCATGAATCGGTCCAAATATTCTCTTTTAATTAATCGATTCAAAACCACGTCAAACCATTAAATGATTAGTTTGCAGTATCAGTCAAAATGGTCATGGAAATCTCAGTGTGGCATTTTCATAAAGAGTAAGGTAAATAAAGTTGGTTATAAATATCTATTGCTATGTTTGTATAAATGTGAATTATTAAATATACTTTCTTCAGTAAACAAATAGTGTGGAAAATATGTATTTTACTTTTTTTTTTTAATCTGCTTGACTGCAAATGGGTGAGGCAAATTTCAGAGCAAATGATAAATATCAAGATAAAGTATATTAAATTGCCCCAAATATAAATTAAAAAAACGTCACCATTCAAAGGTTTGGGGTTACTACTGTACATTCACAAAAAAAAAAAAAAAAGCTTTTGAAAGAAGTCTCTTATGCTCACCAAGGCTGCATTTCTTTGATCAAAAATACAGTAATACTTTTACAATTTAATTAACACTTTTCAATTTTTATTTATTTTAAAACGATTTATTCCTGTGATGGCAAAGCTGAATTTTCAGTGTCACATGATCCTTCAGAAATCATTCTAATATGCTGATTTAGTGCTATTGTGCTATAGTGAAATATTTCCTATTATTATTATTATTAATGTTGAAAACAGTTGTGCTGCTTAATATTTTTGTGGAGACCGTGATACATTTTTTTTCTGGATTCTTTGATTAATTAAAAATTTAAAAGAATAACAATCACAATATTTTGCAGCATCACAAATGTCTTTACTGTTACCTCCGATTAGTTTTATGCATCCATGCTGAATACAAGTAATAATTTCTTTCAAATCATACTGACCCCAAACTTTTGAATGGTAGTGTAGATGTAACTAAAGTCAAACTATTAAAACAAAAAAACAGACGAGGAGAAACTATAGAAAAAGGAGAAGCAGCAGCACAAGAGCAGCTTCAAACCTCTCATCACTCACTATACTCTTCATTGATTGGGGATTTCCCAACATCACTGGTGTGTGATTGGCTGGCTGTGTAGCTCAGGCTGCGTGTGGCTCCATAGCAGCAAACACAAAGAGTCAATGGGGGCATCAGAGAGCACAGAAGCACCCATACACATTACAAAAACAGAGAGACTTCAGAATTACAGCATACTAAATCATTAAAATACCTTATAATACTGTTTAGAATGCAGTAATGCCACACGCTCATTATCCACTTATGCCAGATGAAAGCTCTCCACCACTGTCAGCGATGAATTACTTCACAGAGCTACTGTATACTCAATAAGATCAGCACAGTCTGCTTTCATAAAAAAAAAATCCACAAAATTGAAAGGCAGATCCAATATTGGACAATTACAATGGATTCACAATGGAGAGGATGCAACTGCAGGAAAAGCTTTTAAAATGGAAATGAATACAGGGAGTAAATGAAGATGAATGTTCAAAGACCTATGCAAATTAACACTCTCCAGAACTAACGGTTACAGCTGGAATAAAATATTAACACCTACAGAACCTTGCTGTGCTGTCACTCAGAGAGACTGTTAAACATAGCCGCCATCCTTCTGCCTTCGACCAGGATGACACACGGCAAACACAACGTTACTGTTGTGGAGAACAGAGCTTTAATTTAATGAGCACTCTGGCACATATGTTTTAATTACAGACGCTGAGGCATACATCATTAAAGTCACTGAGCGGGAGCAGAGAACCACCGTGAGTGAGTGTGCTTGTGTTCGGGATGTGCAGTAGCTCTATGTGTGCGTGTGTGTGTTTAGATCCCGCTGCTTCCCTATATCATCAGGATATGTCACGCCTGCACCACACCAAACGTTATGATCAGATTACATGCTTTTGTCAGACTTCATGCGAGAGTCTCTTGTCTGCTGCCTTGTTTGTCTATCTCCTGCCTGCTGTGAGCGGGTCCAGCCCAAAGGAAACAGGAAACTTCCTGGAAACAGCATTACACAGTACAGATTAGATGGCAACAGGTATGCCGTGAGGATGAGCTGAAAACACTGCTCCTGGACTAGGTATGTGCACAAATTCATATTTTCTAAATTGACTAGTTGGTGGGTTGCTTAAATGACTAGTCAACTAAAGGGTCTTAGGAAAGTATTGCATAATTAGGGGGTTTGAGGCTCACCTGATGTGTTTCTTAAGGGGTGTTTACATAATACATATTTAAAAACAGATAGACAGATGCAGTGGGACAGCAACATCTTTACGCAATTTTTAAGGTAAAAGATTGGATTACTTTTAACTTGACATATCCACTAAATCAGTAATACATCATCCAACAACCAATTAGTCAATATTAGAGAGGTTCATGTTTAATTTTTTACATTTGTTACTTTGAATCAAATTAATTAAATTGAACAAAAGTGACAGTAAAGACAATTGCAAAAGATTTATATTTCAAATAAATGTTGTTCTTTTGAATTTTCTCCTTATAGAATAATCCCGAATAATGTATCCTGGAGACAGTTTTCACACAAAAAATATACACCGTTTTCAATATTGATAATATTAAGAAATATTTACTTGAGCAGCAAATCAGCATATTAGAATGATTTCTGAAGGATCATGTGACCCTGAAGAATGGAGTAATGATGCTGAAAATTCAGCTTTGCATCATACATTTTAAATTAGATTAAGTAGAAAATTGAAGAAATATTTCACAATATTATTGTTTTTTTTTTATGTATTTTTGATTAAATAAATACAGCCTTGGTGAGCATAAGAGACTTCTTTCAAAAATATAAAAAACCCTTATCAACTCCAAACTTTTGAATGATTGTGTGTGTGTGTGTGTTTGTGGTCCTGGTAATCCCTACATTATGGGGACAAAAGGTCCCCACAAAGATGGCAATATCCTAAATCCTTGCCCCTGTGAGGACATTTTGGGTCCCCATGAGTTTATAAATCATACTAATTTATGTTTTTTGAAAATGTAAAAATGCAGAAAGTTTTCTGTGATGGGTAGATTTAGGGCATAGAATATACAGTTTGCACAGTATAAAAATCATTGCTTAAGGAAAGTCCTCATAAAACACGGAAACCCAATGTGTGCGTGTTTGTGTGCATGCGTGTGTGTGTAAAATCTAGATAGGCTAAATCAGTCGAACTTTGTCAATTTGGTCATTTGAAGTCAGTTAGCTGACCCATTCCTATCCTGGGCCAAGACAGCTTTCTCAGGCAATGTCTGCTTCCAGCGTTCTGATAAGTTTCCTCAATGATCCTTTACAGTCCCATCATTTCACTGCTATTCATAATATGGAGGATTTCTGTCAGCCTCGAGATTGAGGTTGAGTGAGAGTGTGTGCTGTGTAGTAAAGACTGTGTATTCGTTTGCACCCACTCTCTCGTCAGACAACACAAGCTCCAGTAATGCCAACCACAGAAGATTGGCAGGTAGGTTCTTGCATTATTCATGTCTTCATGCAGTCAATTAATGTTGGGGAGCAGGCTGTTTATTCAGCACATTTTCACGAGTTTCTAAACGTTTTAACGTTTTGATATTAGTCATCTTTGTAATTAAAAGCATGTTACTCAATTCATGCACTTGGAAAACTCATCTGTCCTCCTATTTCAGACCAAGGTGGCGAAGAACCTCTCCACAAGGGAGATTACTCATATGGACAAACAACTATGAATCAATAATGGTAATTATTCACAATTATTGCACCAGTCGAAAAACAAATAATCTTGAATGTACTTTTAAACATTTAGAACAATTACAAACAGTCCTCCATATCAACATACTGTATTTTGGTGATTACAGAAGAGTTCACATGTGCTGGAGGATATTATGAAAGCACTGGGTCTCATCCATCTTTTGCTGAAGCTGAATAAAATGATAGGGACTGGTGTACATTCACACAACCCACATACTGCCTTGCCTGCATCACCATAGTAACCAAGACGAATGCCAGAGTGCCGACATTTCGTCTGGTACAGGCAGGCGTGAGGTCAGGACTGTGAGGGGGGCAAAGGGCGGCCCAACCACAGCCAGTAAACAAACATCTCTAAGCCATCTACCCTGTAATCACGCCACTTAGTGTGTGGGGCTGCGCATAATCTAAACTATGAGTGTGGAGCTGAGGTTATGAAAACATCTTGAGATATTTGTCACAGCTGTAACTTAACTCATTTTCTGACAGCATGCCATATGGAGGGAGAGAGGGTGTGAAAATAGCTCACAATGGAGGCATCATCTGTTTATATTAGGGGTGTAACGGTACGTGTATTCGTACCGAACCGTTTCGGTACAGGGCTTTCGGTTCGGTGCACGTGTGTACCGAATGACTGAATGCAATATTTTGTGTGCGGAACATAGGTACATTTTCGTGTTTCCACACGAACATATTAAGTGGCGGAAGTCTCCGCGTTCAGCGCAAATCCCGCCCTGCAGCTGATTCTAATGTTTTTTCCTATTAGACATTCTCTGGTTTTACCCGTGTTTTACCCGTCGTCACTGTAACAATGAAATAGACTGCATGGCGAAAAAAAGCTTTTCCGCTTCGTGTGCGCCGCCGCACTCTCCGTTCCGTGGCGTGCGCGCGCGCGTGTGTGTGTGTGTGTGTCGACGACCCGCTGCGCTCTCTGCTCAATGTTCGAGTCCGTGTTTGCGCTGCGCGTTCTGCTCTGTCGTTAACGGCCCAAACACTCCAATCATGTACCGATCACGCACTGGTAAAGCCAAGTCCGCTCAAATAAGGTGAAATTTCTCAGTAGTAACTTAGATTTCTGTTTGCTGAGCTGGTATAGTCATGCTGGCAACAATGGTAAAATGACCTGCTCTGATCACATGCTCTGGTAATAATAGCTTTGTACTATAGCTTTGGACTATATTTTATTTTGATAATTATTAAAAAAGTGGAAAAAAAAAATCTTAAATTGATTATGTTGATTGATTATTGAAAAATAATAATACATTAATATATTTGTTTAATATTATTTTAATATAGGGCTATTTTCTGTTCCTGCACTGTAATCATAGTTATTTATTTATATTTTTCATTATATTTTATTATGTGATATTGGTTTGAGACTGAGAGTATTTTATTTAGTGGAGAACTTTGCAGCAGTATTTTATTTCTTATTCTTTTTTTATTTTATATCTATTTTATTATATTTTATTAAAAAGTGTTTAAAAAAAGTGTAAACAAATTGTTAAAAAAAGTTTATAGTAATAAACAACCTGCAGTTTAATGTTTGCATTTCTTTCCCTTACTGTACCGAAAATAAACCGAACCGTGACTTTAAAACCGAGGTACGTACCGAACCGTGATTTTTGTGTACCGTTACACCCCTAGTTTATATGGATAAATCTGTGAAATACTGGGCAGTGTTCTTGAGAGTGACAAGTTTTTTCAGTACAGCAAGGGGGGTTCAGGAGCAAGAACGCATCTTAAAGGCTATGTGACCATTTGATCTTGGGTCAAATGGAGGTCTGTTCATCTGGAGTGTCTGATATCAGGATTTGGCAGTAGATGAGTGGTGTGTGTGGTAATGGAGAGAGTGTTGATTGACTAGAGCTCAGGTGTTGGTCTGTGCAGAAGCAGCTTGATGTGATTTCACCCTCTTGTATTAAAGGAGTCATGAACTGAGAAATCAAATTTTCCTTGAGGTTTTGACATATAAGAGGTCATCATATTATAAGAATATCCTGAAAGTTTCAGAACTGAAACCGTCCTTGTTAGTCCAAAATCAGCTTTTATTGTTACCAGGCCCAGCGAACGACTCGTCCTGGAATGTGCGTCTTTATGACGTAATGTGGTAGTGAAAGACCGCCTCTGCAGAAGAAACTCAACTTTGGCCCCGCCCACTGGCGTTAGTGAGATGAGGAAGAGAGAAGAGCACAGGGTCACTCACTGGACTAAAAATAACATTACCTTCCAAAGGATCCTAATGCTAGGAATGTGGATATTAATTTTCAACAATGTGAATGTCTCAGTTGAACATTATTTATTCCTATTTGGTACATTTCATTGAATTCTTTGGTAAATCAATCCGCAAACTCGGCGCAGACTTTGCAGGCTTTTACGATATGGACTCGACAATATTGCCACAACATGTAAGTATCCTGTTCACTAAGGCCTGACCCGTGACCAGTGATTTCTGATGTAATGATTCATGTAGTCAGATGTTCTTTGTCCTGTCAGTAAATCAAACCAGTGACCAACTTCACATTATTTCACTTAGTATGGTATAAATAATATGTTATTTAAAAGGATTGAATTATATATAGAAGAAAGTGATCAAAGAACGCTCCGTTTACAATAGCTGTAGCTGTCAATCAAACAGCACGAGTTTATGAGTGACTGAGTTCTGGATTCTGGTCAAAACTACCGTTAGAATCAACTAATCTCTTATTTATATATGTTTGCACTGTTAGTTAGGATGAAAGCATTCGTTAAGCATGTCTGTGATCGGCTACAATGCTCACCAGTCATCACTGCAACCTTTCATGCCACGATCTAAATAGTGCCATAGATCTGACTGTAATGCTAATTATTACTTTACACGATTAGTTAACCTTGAGAGCTGTAATAAAAGCGTGCTAAAAGTTTTCGAGAGACATTATGAAACATTATTAAACAATAAAACAATGCAGTTCAACAGCCGAAGTATAGCACACATAAACAAACCTCTAAATAGGAAGTTGCAGTTACTTACTGATGTATACAGGTAGCCCTCACTGTTCATGGCCAGATAGAGTTTAGTCTGAACTCCCTGGATGGCCACCACTCGCAAGCCCACCGGGATGAGGTTGAACATGGCTGTATAGGAAACAAGAAAAGACAATTATATTTTCAAACATTTATGCTGAGTACAGCTAATTAATTAGGATATCACTATCATGCGTTTTATATAGTAACCTATAACTTTCTCAACCGATGGGTCGCAAGACCGTTTTAAGTGGGTCGCAGAATTTTTAGTCAAATAAACAATAAAAACAAAAAACGTAATTCTAAATGTTTTACTGAGACTTATTTTGAAAGGCATGCGTGAAATCTGCTAACACTTCTGTCAAATGCAGTTTCAGTAAAGAATGCCAGAGGAAAACGTGTTGTTCTGATTCAGTATCTGCTGTCAAATGACAAAGTTTCTATATGTCAGTCATTATTCTAATTTCTAACATTATTTTCAATATTTACACCATAACTGAGATGGTCTGAGTTCATTTGTTCACATGCAGTGCAAAATTCTTGTATAGCCCCCAGAAACCAATAAAGTGCCACTGACTGAGAGGTGGACATAACACAAAAATGTAAGCAGAATGAGTCTGAGAATGCCAATACGCATCATCATCATTCTGGCCACTCACATTTGCTTCATCAACACAGCATCAAACTCACCAGAATCAGAAGACCACTAAAGCTGCACAGCTAGAAACACCCTAAAAAAGCTTAAGCAACTTTCTAGAAAACCTTAGAAAAACCCAAGCAACCGCCCATAACATCTTAGGAACCACCAACAACAACCGAAAAAAGGATTTTGAAACCTCTTTTTTTTGGAATAATGCTTTGTTCTGGTGAAATTTAGTGTTTGGACGATATTTTTTAAATATTATATTTAACATTACAACTTTAACATTACATTGTTATTGTTAACTACAACTATTAACAACCTTTATCATTAACTTAAAAGCTGAAATAAAATAAAATATATATATATTAGATGAAAAACGTAAACTTTTCTCTGAACTGCCGCCTCTTTAACATAGCTCTTTTTTTCCCTTTCACACACGCTCTCTCTCACTCTCTGTCTGTCTTGTTTCACACTCTTCCCTCTGTCTCTTTCACACATTCTCTCTCTTTTGAGCAGAGTTAGTGAGCTGCGCGGGGCTCGGGCTTCCGGGTACCACTGGCTGTGCCAACTCTCCTCACACCTTTGTCCCCCCCGTCACCACGTAAGCCATAAAGCTGACAATCTCTCCCATCCACACAGCCTCTTTCTGCCAGTGGGAAGAGTGAAGCAGCCAGCCAGCCACCCCTGACACTGGGAGTATCTGAGGAACATAAGCTCGGGAAGAAAACAGCACAAGCTTTTTGAAAGAAAAAAATGTGTGAGCAGCCATTTCACTGATTATGTAACCTAGCTTGATTAAAAAAACAAGAAGGAAACAAACTTGTAAAGTAAAAGGCTGAGAGAGAAAAAAAAAAGAGAGAGAGAGAGAGAGAGAGAGAGAGAGAGAGAGAGAGAGAGAGAGAGAGAGAGAGAGAGAGAGAGAGAGAGAGAGAGAGAGAGAGAGAGATATTTGTGCGTGCGTGTGTGTGTGTTAACAGAAATCAATGCACACTGATATGGCAATCACACAAGATATTAAAGTACAATATTTAGAGTTAAGAATATATACTTGCGTCATTCACATAATATCCATCCTTCATCTCTTAAAGGTTTTGTTCACTATAAAATGAAAATTATGTCATGTACTCAGACTAATGCAATTTAAAAGACTGATCAACAAAAAATATATTTTTAAAGGGTTTTCTTATCAACTACTCATCCTTGTGTCACTGAACCCATAAGACTTTTGTTCAAAACGCAAATAAAGATATTTTTAATGAAACCTGACAGTTTTCTATCCCTCCATTAAAAGTCTATTAGAAAAAGCTATCATATAAAGAGATCATTTCACAAAACAGGGCTTAGATTAGGACATGATTAGGCCTTAGTTCAACTAGGGCATTTAAGTAGCTTATATATATATATATATATATATGTGCCTTAGAAAAAAACAATACTGGTGTGAATCTTGAGACAAAACAATGGCACTGGCATATTTTAAAATACGTCAGTGCAAGTTGCTTTCAGTTAAAGCAGCTCAAACATGCATTTTAGTCTGGGACTAGAATCAAGTGGTTTAATCCAGGTCCTCTAAAGAGATACGATTTATATTTATACAAAAACAACTATTTATACATCAAATAAAGTAAAAGGAATCTCAAATGTTCATGCTTGAAAATGAATGAAAGTTGTTTAGAACTAAATAAAGTGATTAAAGGGATACTTCACCCAAAAATCTAAATTCTGCCATCAATTTCTGATTTAAAATCTGTCTGAATGAACAACTTTAACTCAGCCATGATTCCTGCTTCCTCATTCTCTAGAGAGAACATAAACAGTAACCCATTCTACCTTTCATCATAAACATGAAAGCTCTTGATTAATATTTTTTTATTTCCTGCAGAGCTCAATCGATGGCCATGTTGCTATTTTATACAACAGTTCGGAGTGTTCTCCATCCTCTCTAATCCAACATCAAGGTCCTTCCTCTTCTCTCTGAAGCCCTCTGACACCAGCCAGGTCCACCTGTAGAGATCAGCCCTTTTCCTGCTCTGTGCTTTACAGCCACTGAGTTCATATGAAGAGTTTTTAGATGCCAAATGCAGATGATTTAATGAGGTATTGATTATATTAGTACTATAGGAAGATAATACGATTTTAACATCTGTATCTTTTTTATTTGTGGCATACACACATGGGCGGCACACATAACCACAGGGTTACGGCGGACTTAATTTCAGAGGGATCAGCAGAGCTTGGTCGCTGGGGGTTGTGGAGAGAAGACTCAATTACACACACCTAATAGAGCACCTGAGCACAGAGATTTGGGAAGATCTAGAGGGCACAATAATATTCTCTACAAAAACGCCAATATAACAACCATCAGAATTCAAAAAAGCACCTCTCCTACAGCACCAATCACTGAAAATATGGGTGAAAAACCTTCATGTTCACATATAACATTACTGCCTGGTTTCACAGACGTGCCTAGTTCCAGACTAAAATGCATGTTTGAGCTGTCTTAACATAAAGCAACTTGCACTGACATATCTTAAAATAAGATGCACACCAGTAATGTTTATATCTTTTTTTCTAAGGCATGTTTACAAAAGCTACTTTAATGTCCTAATTTAACGAAGGCCTAATATCCTGGCTTAATCTAAGCCTTGTTTGTGAAACCAGGCTATAAAAGGATTAATTCAAAGTGCTCCATACTTTGCATGCACTTTTTTCTTCTAAAGTTATATGATAGCCCAAAAATTTTTTAACAGACTGATCAATTTAAAAAAAAAACTATTATGATAAATGATAAAATATTATGTAATCTATTTTTTTAAAGGGTTAGTCCACCCAAAAATGAAAATTCTGTAATTTACTCACCCTCATGTTGTTGACTTTCATTCATCTTCGAAATACAAATGAAGATATTTTTAATAAAACTTGATAGATTTCTGTCCCTCAATTGAAAGTTCACAAAACCAAAAATTATGCTCCAAAAAGTTTATGAATAAACATAATCCATATGGATGGAGAGGTTCAATCCAAGTCTTCTGAAGAGACACAACTGCTATATGATGAACAGATTTAATTTAGGCTTTTATTCATATATAAACAGGGGTGTGCAATATCACGATTTTAAAAAGCTGAGAAAATTGCGTTTTTGTCAAAGACCACAACTGGATGGGATTAAGAACCATGATCAAAACATAGATGGATTTGATCGAGTCCATCAACACCCCCAAAGCTTGCACAGACATTTGACATTTCATTCGGTAACATTAGGCGGTTTGATTTATATGCCGTTTAATGTTGATGATCTCATTATTTTACATATGGATCTGCTTATATGATATTGTTTGTTTCTGCTTCTTTTTTGCCTGTGTTTTGATCAGGAGATTCAGTACTCTTTCAGAAGATGTGTAATAGCCCCCCTCTACCGTTTAACAGTAAAAAGCCGGAAAATTCCGTCAATGGTGGGAAAGTGTTGTCTCACAAATGATGGAAATTTCCGTCAATGGCGGGGAAAAAGTTAAGTGAATGTAAACAGTTTGGACAGCTGTCAGTATATTATGATACTCATATGTCGGTATATTGGAACCATACATTAAGTCTTAAAGTGACAGCCGATTTAAGCCGATTTTAGCCGAATTAAATTTTAAATCAATATATTGTTTATGTGGATGAGTGAGCAGGATGATTTTCACATCATTTAAGCAAAATTCTAGCCTACGTGATCCAGTTTTCAAAAGTCTTGTGAACAAATATTCAGTATAGGTTTTATGGCTTTATTTTTCTCTTCACAAACCACGCATAAACATAATTTTCTCAAAACTACAAACTTTTACAAACATGCTGCTCACATATAATTGTAGCAGAGATTGCGCTGAATACAGTGTAATCAGACTTTAGCTATGAAAATGTTATAAGTAACAGAAATATGGACGTAGTGCCTGTGACGTCACCCGTAGGTTTGTCACCCAAAAGTGGGCAGAGCTGGCCGTCGCCATCTTGGCAGCGCGTCACCCCCAGATAACAGAAAATGGTAAAGAGGCGGGACGTGGATGGAGCTGAGGTGCCTGGTTGCTGAAACCACGCCCGCCTAGCTCGACATGATCACGCTAGCTCAGGCTAAGGAGCTAATGCTATATGCTACTGGCAGTACCGTCGCAAGGGCAGTGCCAAGTGTATTATTCTGCTAGTTAGAAATGTATTATGCAGTAACTTACAATATTGCTCGGAGCATGTGCGTGTGACACTGATTCATGCGCATAAATGTCAGTCATCGCACGTCAAGTTCGTAGAGAGGTTTATTCAGTCCATTTAAAATTCTGATTTTGGCCACCTCTCAAATGGGTCAAACCAAAGATATTACCCAAGAAGTTCAAGTAAATATGCTAGAAATCTGCGATCATTCAAGGATGTGCATTTATTGCATGGACGGAGAAAGCACTGACACCTGCAGAATTTCACTATGCGCACAAGTATTTTTTTTTTACACTAAAAAGCTACATAAGCATATATAGTCTATCTGATCCCTGAGAGCAACGGTACCGCAGAACGAGTGTAGCCTCTATATCTAAAGACGTTTTTAAATCTGAAAACTTCAAAAAGCAATGAAATTGTCAGACATCCATTAGTGCATGTTCACAGAGGAATCCAACTGAAAAACAGCGCTGGTTGTTCTCTCGATACTCAACAACGACGGAAAAAAGCACAAACACAGCAGAGATGCCAAGTTCAGCGGCTGAAATTAGCTGAGGTGACGTGACGGCTAGTTGTGACAGCAGCGGCAATCCACCTGTCACTCAAGTGGCTACTCCCTTAATTATGCAGAACTTTAAGGCTTAATATAATTTAAACGGACGAGTTATAAAAAATTCACGCCTTCACAGTTTTTCTTCACAGGACAAAATTAGCTATATAGACCAAAACCAATTTTTGTACCAGGCTGTAAACATTTTTTTCTGTTGTAAAGTTGGGCATTTTAACATGGGGGATATACGGAATTGACTTTTGGAGCCAGTCTCTAGCGGCCAGTTGATGAATTGCAGTTTCAGTCACTTCCGTTTTGGCTTCAAGAGAGAAACAGGAAGGTTGCCCCTCGGTTAAAAATACCTCCAGGGCCGAGAAAACCCCACAGATCCCAGAGGGTTAATGCCAGAGAATAAGTGAGGTTTGTCCTTTGCGTATCAAGCAAGTATGGTTGAGCTGCCATGGTTGATCTCTCAAGTTCCACTAAAAATGTCTTTATTTTTGAAGATGAACACACGTCACACAGGATAGGAACAACATGATAGTGAGTGAATGATGAGAGAATTTTCAATTTTGTGTGAACCTTTTGAATTTTATTACAAAAGGATCTTGGATGTGTTCATTTTGGTAGTTTATCTGGATGCCTGGATAAACCTCTATACAGTAAATCTGAGTAAACTTTTATTGCTCATTTAGAGAAGCATTCTGGCATTTCATTCATTCAGATGTTAGTATTTCAGTTTATTATATTTGGAGATGAATCAGACTGATTAGAATACGACTGTGACTGACTGAAGAACACATCAGCCCACTCTATAGACGGAAGACGAGTTAGCAGAGATAAAAACTAATGTTGACGGAGAGAAAGGCCTCCTGCCACGGCACATTGATTAGGAATTGAATTAAGCTCTAAAACTCTGCACAAAGAGACATAATCCAATAGAGCAGCCATACCTGACATTTACTGCCTAGAATGAGCTTTTTTTCTTGTTCCTCCAAAGAGCTCATCACAGTCAGACTTGAGAGATGGAAAAGCTGATTTTAAATAAGATCTTTATCTTTAAATGTCCACTTTCCAACCCCCTGACTAGCCCAATTTCATCTAATAAAATCAAATATGATCCACCGTTAGCAAATGGGAATGGGAGCTTCTCATTCTTGCTGTCATTTCTCATGCAGTTAGAAAAACTTTTTTTTTTTTTCAACCCCCATTATTTATAGCAGAATGGCATGACTTCAGGGCAAAAATAATTAGTATTTGGCTAAGATCTGCTGTAAACACACTTAAAACCTGGCACTTATGTGATATTTAAGTGATTTAAGTCAAGCAATGACATAACTTGGCACTGCTCGGAAGTGCAAAGAACAACAGTCAAAGAGATATGGTAAGAGGCATACATCAAGAGAGTAAAGACAGCATTAGAGCAGACCCTCATCCCTATCAAACACACCCACCCACACACACACACACACACACCAAGAGAAGAGCCAAGAGGACTGCACTGCGTCGCTATGGAGACAAGGGCACCAAGCTCCTAACAATTCTATTTTTGTAGCGTGAGAGATAGAAGCTCCCTGTTTTCCCACTTCTCCTCTCCAGCAACAGCTTTTCATTCTCTCCACAAAATAAGGGAGTGTGGTGGGAAAAGCAGGTCAGCTTCTATTATCTAATCTCACCCCATATAACTAATTTTACCCTACAGTCAATCACACAGGGGAAGAATACAGACAAGAAAATAAATGAGCATGCAATGAAAGAGGAGTGGCCAATTGCACCAGTGTCGCAGATTCATCTCAAGGGTGAATAAAACATGTATACTTGAGTCAAACAACCACTATTTAAATTCAAGTAAGGGGTGTTATTTCAATTAGCATGGCTCTTCATGTTAAACACTGTTTATGTGCACTAGATACAAATTTGTGTTAATCTAGATGAGCTTGATGGATGAGAGGATTTGGAGCCTTGAGTGATCACAGTTTCAAATGACTCCGATCACCACAAACTCGTTTGCTCGACATGAGCATCATCTTCATCCAGTGACTAATTGAATAGAGTCAAGCTAATTTACAGGCCCCAGAATGCCATGGACACTTAGCGTCAGTGAGATATAGCACATATTAAATTAGAGCCCTGCCAACCAGACAGCCGGCTCCTATACGCAGTATAGCTCAAACACTGACTGGGTGACGCCGCACTTGCCTACGGACTAAATAATTCACACTTGCAGGTGCCCAGTAAGAGGACTTCAAATGGCACAAAATAATTTGTGGATGAAAGGGGAGAAAAAGTTGTTTCTCAGGCATTATGGACATCTGCCTAAAATGTTTCTCTTGTACTTGGGCTTTCAAGCTACATTAACTGTGCTCTCAGAATAATTGTTTTCTGAAGAATGGTAGTTTTATTTGACTGCTCCTGCTGAATTTTCCATTTCAGGATAATACAGAACTGAGCCTCTTGACTCTTCTGACCAATACAGGAACTGAAAAAGTATTAAAAAGTGAAAAGCAAAGCTGAAGCTGTCTATAAGTGTCGGTATAAGGCAGAAATGAAGTCTGAAGGAAGAGTGTACAGGAATAAATAACAACAGCAGCCATCATTGAAATACAATACCAGGCACACAGTGGGCCAAAGGAAAAAAAATTGGACACTTAAGTCACACTTCGAAAATGTCATGCAATATATCAAACCAAGTGGCATCTGCAAAGAAATGATGCAAGACCAGAACCAACTTCACTTTCCTGAGCCATTTTTGTTATTATTTTTAACCAACTGGTCTAACTAGGAAGTATAAAGTCAGTGTACTAGCTGAGTAACTATGGACAAATGCTTTTTTATGATTTATTCTAAACAGTATATTTTTTGCTGTATTATTTGAAGACATTTGCTTGAAATGACTCTATATTTCTGTTAAAATGAAATGCCATTTGGTTTGACATTTATTATGTAACGCAAAAACATTCATAAATCAAAGCGTCCAAATACTTTTTTGGCAGCCACTGTATTAACCTATTTAATCTAGCGCTTCCTTGTTTCCAACACTGAACCTCAAGCTGTGCCTGGATAGTTGAAAATTTGAAAACATATTCTGACAAGATGCCAGCTGACTTACTGAAACCACTGTCCTCCTCTTTAGTGCCGTCAATGGTTCCATCTGCTTGGAGTTGCAAATGAAAGCCCTGTCGACTGTACAGCTTTGTTACGATCCCCTTCAGCTGGGGCTCTGCAAAGAGACAGAAGGTAGAGAGAGAGAGAGAGAGAGAGAGAGAGAGAGAGAGAGAGAGAGAGAGAGAGAGAGAGAGAGAGAGAGAGGGGAGAAGAAGAAGACAGGGTTAAACAGGCATTGTCACAGTGACAGTGTTAGGGGCTTCAAAGCTACTGGCTCAGCAAGAGCATTCCATAGTCTACAGATTTGAGCCTGCATGCATTACAAACAACAGTCCACACTGACAACAGCAACAAAAAAGAAAAATCTCAACATGTTGTTATAGTCACCAGAGTCACCACACAGAAAATTGGTGAGAGCTGCAATTTGCAAAGAAACTGCAGTCTGCTGGCCATTACAAGAATTCATGTGAATATGTAGATGCACAGAGCAATATCATTTTAAATGGATCTGATCTGCACCACTAGAACTAATAAAACGCATATATAGGACACAGATCTCCTGCGCAAAATACCAGATTGCAATTGCATTAGCAGATATGTAGTTAATCAGGCTTAGTAAGTTGGTGGATCATGCTCTTAACACTGATTAACTTTCATTTATCATATGAGATTAAAACATGTGCGGATATTAGGTTACAACTGATAATACAAACTATAACACATACCCTACATTTCAGTAAAGAAAACACAAAGAGAATCTGAATTTCTCAAATAACCCCATTAGATGCCAATTCAGAATAAACCAAAATAAACTACCATACAGATGCTATAATATGGTACAGTACAGATACAATACGAATGGCTCAATAAGGGTGTGAATGAGTATGAATGATTTGCAGAGGTATCACTCCTCAACAAACGTCATCATGTGTATGAAAACATGTTTAATTTCACATAAAGAAGCACATTCATGTGAGTGTTAGTCACGATGTGAACACGATTGTTAAGTATGAGACTGTTTAATGAAGACAAAATCACTGCTGTAAACAGCTGCTACTCTACACACACAAACTTCCACACTTCTGCTAAGGTGTCACATAAGGGTTATGTAAGATGCTGTCTAGGGAGGGAAGCAAGGTAATTGAGACTACAAGCTTGTAAGTAAACAGTTGTGCTGAATGAGTGTTTTAGATAGATAGATAGACAGATCAGCATCAACATCATTGCAACATAATATCTGCAGAGTAACACAACGTTAATTGTATACAATAAGACATTATTGTATACAATTAACGGTTTTTCTCAGACAAATTATATGGTCAAAATGCCTGAGAAGTTCTGTAAGGTCGTATAACGGAGTTTGAATGAGCTCTCACAATGAAGTGGCTAAAATGTAAAACTTGCAGTCTGACTTGAGCATAGCAAGCACTTCGTTTTAAAATCCAATGTTTTGAAAAGTACACACACAAATGCATTGATATGCATCTGTTACAAATATAATGGCCGTATTAAGACAGGACATTAACAAAGGTAACATCAGACCTGGTCGTCGTCGTCTGCGCTTTTTGGAGCCGAACAACTTGACCCTGGAGAAAACACTGAGTCGACTGGGTTTCTCGCATGTTCCTTTGGTTTTGTTCGGACTGCTCACGCAGCGGCAGGCGTTGGATTTCTCACGCTCCCTTGCCTGCCTCTTCTGCCGAATCAGGGAGCTGGCGATCGCCGCAGCCATGGCCAGTTTGACGGTGCGACAACCAAAACTTTCAGAGGACCCTATCCGTTTCCCCACTTACTCCACAACACGATTTCTTAAGGGGAATCTTTAACTTAATAGCTCACATCCAAGTCTTCATGCCAGAGACCACCATTGTGACAGATCGGCAGAAAAGAGTTTAAAACGGCTTTAACACAAAACACAATTATGCAGGTGACGGCGCATCTCTTCAACGCTCATTGTTCTCTTCGGAGATAAAGTCCTTAGACGGCTCTACATTCAGTTGCCTGAGGTCTTACCGCATCTGTCGCTTGATAATGTCACTAAGTTACCTTGCCATTTCGACTAATAACGGAGATGTTCCTCCAGACACCGAACACGTTTCGCAGCATCCCACGACGAAGCAGTCAGTCACAGTCACAGCACAGAGCCATGTGAGAGAAACACCTGTTAGCGAGCGCGATTCAGCGCTCTTGTGTGCGCGCGCTTTGTGTGTGTGGGTGTGTGAGCGAGAGTTTGTTTTCAGTTAAAATCATCTGAATCCGTTTGTAATGTAGACCCAGACAACTACAACGAGAGCGACAAGTTTCTAGCAAGTCTTAATAGTACAGCTGAATCATGGCAAATGCGGGAAAATGAATCACTCAATGGGAGGACAAAAACAGTTGTTCAGTTTATTTGTGGTATGTGACGGCAAGTGATTAAGTCCGACTCATTTATTCGGATCGGTTCTTTCGGACAGTTCATTTCCAAGAATCATTTAAGTGATTCAGCAATTCATTTACGTCATGGCGTTTACGGTTATTTTAACTAATTATTTTTTAAATTGTATTAATATGGGTCTTATTTTGTAATTCGTCTGTCCCTGTAATAAATAGTTTGTTTATTAAAACGAAATTAATTTAATATTTTTTTATTATTATTTAAGTGAAATGCAAATATATATCCAGTTCCAGTAGGTTAATTAGTAGGCTGTACTTTGTACTAATGTGCTATTAGAGTAAAATACGTCTAACTCAAAAATGCTATTAATATCAGCTCATTCATAATCAGTTCTTGGGTCATTACGAATCTTATTAATGTTATTCATGTTATTAATACTTATATTAAATTACATTATTAAATACTGATTAAATGCATGTATTAATATATTTGTATTGTATACTAGCCTACTTCTAAAATCGTTAATCAGACTCCGACTGCGCATCTGTCCGAGAGACGGTGACTGATTCAAAATCGTTGCAAGTTGCTCATATCAGACTAAGACGAATCGGACATTGTTCGTGAACGCGTTCACTACCACAGAGCTCTAATGCCTGCTACAGACTGTGCGATTTTGGCTATCCACCGAACGACGTGGATTTAAGTCTCTTTATTCTTTATTTAAGTATAAAGACGTATTCGTTGGTCTCAAGACCGTCTTTGAACCTCTCTCACTGTACGACGCAGGACCACCGCTAGCAGCCACGATCACAGAAATCGCCACGATTGGTCACCAATCGTCTGGGACAGTAAATATGTAGCCTACCGGGTGTAAATTGGGCAGTGGGCGGAGACTGATGTGGAACAGCAAAAAATATTTTTATGTTATAGTGAACTAGCCTACGTAAAATTAGATTAATCTTGAATATTTGTGTGTTACTCATTGTGAACAGCAAGCTAGGTAAATAGCGCGATTGATCAATATTTAACAGGGAGCCGGATCTATCGGGTTAGATCTCTCGCAGGGAGCCGGTGACGCACACAAATGTGACAGTTGCAAGTGAACTGGAGATCTTGAAGCCTTATAAAGTGCTACAACAGTTACATAGTCGAACATAGTGTGCTAGTCATGTGTTATGTTTCTTTCCCAAAACATAAAGGATCGCGTGGAAACAACAGAGTTGCGATGTCCTGATTGGAGCAGTGTCGGTTGCCATGGCAGTGAGTTTCCTGCATGCGTGGCAAAAGCACATTCTGTCTTCTGGCACACTCATAATCACATGCATATTAATATTTTGCGTTGCACAATATTTAAAATAATGAATAACATTGCTGTTTTTGTTTACATTGCTTGAATCCGCGAGGTACGATGGATATTAAAAACAGTTTTTAGCTATTCTTAGATAATTTTTTTGTTTAAATATATGGTATACCTTATTACTGAAAGATAATATTTGGAAAATAATATATTTGTTGAATAATATATCAGTGGGATTCAATCAATATCTTCAAAAACAGCAAAGTCTAAGAAAAATCCCGCTAAATGAGCTATTGAACGGCCAAACACCCTCAGCAACTAGCCTACTATAGAGCTCAACCCTCCAGACTCGAGACTCCTGCCCTGCTCATTCAGCAGCGGGATATTATATCTTCATCAACAGCGCCATCTACTGTACAATCAGGACATTATGAAACGCAATAACAACATTTGGACCGAAGACAAATATCAGATCGGATTACGAATGTTTTTCTAATAATTTTACAGAATTATATTCCTTAAGTATTGCAAAGTTATTCTGAAAAGCAAAAGCAGGAGAACTATTTCTGTCCATCTCATGTCAGTAACAGACATTCTTAGTTTAGCTAAATAAGTGTGGTTCTGAGGTCCACAAATGTGATTCAGTCCACATAGAAAAAGCAATTTTAGTATTAGATTAGGGTAAAATATCATTTGAAATGTTCTTTAAATTAAAACCCTGTCCCTTAATCTTTACAAACACATGCTACAAAGCCTAAATAAAACAAAATAAAAAGAAGAATGAACAAAAAATCAAGAAAGAAAGAAGACTCTAGCGCAGCTTTATCTGCAGTTCAGCACCTCGGACAGCGCCAACAAGCTGAGATCCCACAGAAAACTTCTAGACAGAAGTAGAACGTAAAACCAGTCAAATCCAATGAAAGCAATACACAGTGATTCAGCAGGTGAATCTCACTACTCGGTACACAACTCTAAATATTCCTTTACAACCAAAGAGCAGAAAAAGTGAAAACAATTCTTACCTGATGTGGATTTTCTTAGAGGAAATGTCATATTTCGCAGTTAAATAGTGGAAAGGATAAAGCAGGAACAGTGATGATTCACTGCAAGCAGGAGGATGTTTTCAAAGTTTTCACCATACTAAAAAGAAATCCTAATGGAACAGACGAGAGGCCATCAAGGCGGGGCCAGCTGCATTCAGAAATCATTAATGGACATTAGTGACTAGCCATTACGACTTCTAAAGCGGTCATTAAAGATTCATTGGGAAGCGCTGTTGATCCGGCAAACACAGGGCGTGTGTTCACTAAACTGCAGTACTCTGGGTCAAAATTGCAGGGAGAAAATCGAACATTGTACTTCCTACTAGAGCAGAGCTTTCGTTCCTCTCATGTTACAAAGAAACGGCTGTAAAGTGATCCTTTAATGCGTTGTGTAAACCAGTTATACCAGACCTTCCATTCTCCACTCAGAAGCACCAAACATTAGCTGTGCTTTTCACTTCTGTTGTTCTGAACACGGCTGACAGATTTAACAATGATCTAAGCATGCATTCAGATAAAAGAGATTCAGCACAATTCTTTTTAATAAAAACAAGTAGTCCAGTAAAACGTCCACGATCTTGACAAAACAATTTGAAATGCTGAAACAGCAGGATGAATTTCAATATATTAACAGCAGTCTGAAAATTTAAATCACGAGCATGAGAACAATAACGTGGTCAAACTTATAGTTCGACATATCGAACATATTAATCAGCCCCTGAATGTTAAAAAAACAGCCCGATATAACCGTAAGAATGAATACGTTCATGACTGCAGTGGAGTACGTTAAACGAGGCAGATCTCAAGTGATTCTCTAACACAACATTGGACGTGAAGCCAATAAACAATCAATTGTGACCTCCAATCACACTTACATTTAAAGTGTATTAATGAAGGCAACATTGTCTGTTATGCAAAGGCTGAATACAAAAGTAGGTTATAAATACATTGTGAAACTTAAGAGGTCCAATGTCCAGATCTTCAAATTAAGGTTGGAGGGAGGATCTACAGCATCAAATACAAAACAGTAAACACACCAAATAACACTCACTGTCCATCAGACAAATTCACTTTTTATTGCATAACTTTTTTATGGAGCATATAACCATGATTAGTCCTGCATATTTATTAAAAGTGACATTTAGAGAAGGAAAGATCCATGAATCACTGCCTCAAAAGTGTTTATCAGTGGTTTGTCCGCTAGATGGCGCAAGCGAAGCATATTTATGAATCTGTGCAGTGCATCCATTACTTCAGAACAGAAATGGGTCTACTTAAAGGGATAGTTCACCCAAAAATGAAAATTCTGTCATCATTTACTCACACGGGTTCCAAACCCGTGTATGATTTTCTTTGTTCTGTTGAAAACAAAAGCAGCTATTTTGAAGAAAATTGTTAATTAAACAGTTGACATTTTCCCCTATATGGAACTCAATGGCGACCATCAACTGTTTAGTTACCAACATATCTTATTTTGTGTTTAACAGAAGAAAGAAACTCATACAGGTTTAGAACAACATAATGACAGAATTTTCATTTTTGGGTGAACTAAGCCAACTCTGTTTATCTGATACATTATTATGCAATAGTTAATAACTATTACTGATAGGCTTTATTAATATAATCTATTTGGGCTAACTTGACATTGCCAAACTTGAATTTTATAAGGTAAACAAGTCAAGATTGAAATTTTTCCCATTTTTTGCATTTTGAGACCTTTAAAGAAAGAACAGCAATGACCTTTACTCTTTACTCTTTTCACTAGATGGAAAGCAGAGGTCAAAAAGGGTCTTTTCTACATACATTGTGACATCACTAATAAGATACATTGATGTAGAGAAAGAAATGTAAGATAGCCTATATAAAATAAAAAATGTATGATAGCACGCACACACACACACACACACACACACACACACACACACACACACACACACACACACACACACACACACACACACACACACACACACGCGTTGGGTTCATGTTTTATAGGGATTTTCCATAGACATAATGGTTTTTATACTGTACAAACTGTATATTCTACCCCCATACTAACCCTACCCCTAAACCTACCCATCACAAAAAACTTTAAATATTTATAACTTTGTTTCCTCATGGGGACCAAAATAATTTCCCCACAAGGTCAAAATATACTTGTATTATACTTTGGGACAATTGGTCCCCATAACGTAGGAAATACCAGGACCACACACACACACACACACACACACACACACACAAAGAGAAAGAAAGAGAGAGATAAAGTGTAGACAAAAGGCACAGTGGAAGTGACTGCTGATCAGGCGGTGTGAACGGCTTGATGATTATTATTATGGATTATAGGAGCTCTGATGAAACTGAAAGACACTGCTGTACAATTAGTGTGGCTGCTGTCCTCTATTCGAGAGACCATGAATAACCACATTATACTCTGAGCATTAGCTGCATTTACCGGATCTATGCTGCTTTTACAACATCATCAGGTGGTTCAAAATGAAGGATCCTCCCTCCACTAAGGCTGTTATAAATAAGTGCATCTCCGAACCATGTGTGTTCAAGTGTTTGTTCTGCAGAAACATTTCATGCAATGGCACATCAGAGGGTTCATGACACATCGCTGCAGAAAATGCCTTGGAGATGAGGAAATGACTACAATACAGCACCTGTTTTATTACATTTGCTGTGCTATGACCAAGTCAAGACACACTCTCACACAAGTGATAATTGTGCCAGTTTGCAGTGTGCTTCCTGCTGACACACACGGGCACACAGATGGCCACACTGATCAGATATCAGCAACATACAGCCTTCTCTCCAAGCACAGCCAGAAAGAATGACATCATCTCTCAGAGATGCAGACATCATGTCTGTGAGCGCCATCAACGGCCACTAGATGGAGATGTTGTTAATGGACTTTGAGATGCATGGCCACTTATGGAGAGCAAAGAGCCTTTTGACCTTTGCATTCCTATCTCCTTTTCAAGATGTAACCCTTTGTGTATAATAAGTATTTAGAATGTATATTTGGTAACACTCTAGTTTAGGGTCCAATTCTCACTATAAATTGGTTGCTTATTAGCATGAATATTACTAGGATATTGGCTGTTATTTAATACCTAGACTTAATAGTTAACTTATAAACTATTAATAAGCAGTAATTAGGAGTTTATTGAAGCAAAAGTCATAGTTAGTTAATAGTAAGAATTGGACCCTAATCGAAAGTGTGGCCATATATTTAAAACATGCATTTTGGGGTGTCAATAGCTATGTTAGGTATGTATACTCCTATTTTTATGTTAATTTTGGGATATTGTAAAAAAAAAAAAATACAAATGAGCATAAAAACATGCGCTCAATTGAGGCGGATTATATTTGTATTTTTTTTTTATCTGGTAAGAAGCGTGAATGAAGTACGATGGGAACACATTTACCAAATAAATCCTCAAAAGAGGATGTGATTGGATAACTAGACTAACCAGTGGACCAATCGCATTGCACAGCATCTCAACTGTTGGTTTGATCATTCTGAAAATCCTAAGCCAAAATCTGTCATCAATTGGTTTAATTCCCTCCGAGAACTGTCTCACACAATTGCATTCACAAACACCAGGTACACAAATAACATGCGTTTTTTTGTTGTTGTTTATTGCGTTTATCGACATGCATGCTCTGTCTGAGGCGCAAGTAATTTATGATGTATGAAAAAAGAGCCACAGTGGCAATTTTCATTTTAATCACAGACATTTTGTGCCAAAGTGACAATTTTATTCTCTTGAACACAAGGGATGGCGACAGTTCTTTAATCACAAATGCTTTGTCCAATTACCTTTAAACAACAAGTGAAACCAACAGAGATTAAGCTGAAAATGGTGGAGGGGAAAAAGCAGTAAAGGTGAAGTATGTGTTGTCCTAATGTTGCCCACGAGCCCATGAGAGTTCACAGCATCTCACTGCTGCTAAAAACAGGAGGGCCTTCTGCTGAGCGCTGGCCACTAGCAACATGGCAATGGCAGGCGTTGTCATGGAGACAGTGTCTATATCAGAGCATGTGTGTGAGCATAGTAGATGGGGGAAGGGGAGTATCATCCTCAACCCTCTACTACACCCTGCTCCCCCTTTTTTCTCTCGCACTCTCTATGATAGCAAAATGGGATTTTCAAACCTGTCCACAATCAGGTTACCTGTCACATGCGGTCTGCTTTGAGCCGCTGATGTAATAAGTGTTAGATGCTGAGAAATAAAATAAAGTGTAATTGGAAGAGATGAAAGGGAGAGATTGAGAAAATAATAACAGTGTCCAACAGAATGAGAGGAATGGGAAATATCTGTCATCAAACATCAAAGGGTTATAATAAGGAAAAGATGCAGAGATGGTGAGTGAAAGAAAAGGAGAAAGAGCAGAAAAAGGATGAATAAGATGAGGATGTAATAAAAACAAAAAAAAACATCTTTCTATCAAAGCCTAAATAAATTAACCACAATGCTCTGTTACCATGTTTTTAATGTTTGGGATCTATATTGAATTACTAAAAATAGAAATGTATAATATAAAAAAATATAATATAAACGTTTAGCAACATGAGGGCAGGTAGATGGCAAATTTTGCAATTTTATTTATTTGTTTGTTTATTCACGCTACTGTTAACAATTTTATATATACATATAACAAATACTGTAAAAACAGTAATATTGTGAAATAGTATTACAATTTAACAGTTTTATATTTGAATATGTTTTAAAATGTAATTTATTCCTGTGATGAAAAGCTGAATTTTCAGCATCATTACTCCAGTCTTCAGTGTCACATGATCCTTCAGAAATCATTCTAATATGTTGATTTGATACTCAATAAACATTTCTTATTCTCAACATACAGGATTCTTTGATGAATAGAAAGTTATTTGAAATATGAATCTTTAGTAATACGAATCATTATTAAAGTCTTTACTGTCATTTTGATCAATGTAATGAATCCTTGCTGAATAAAAGAAAATGTTCAGCCCATCTGTAAAAAAAAAAAAATATATATATATATATATATTTTAAAATGAACCCTGCCTTTAAATTATTTCATATAAATAAATAAAATGGGAAAAACTGACAGAAATGCACTATTTTATTGTGTACACTGATCAGAATTTTATTCAGGTTTTGTTTTGTTTTAATCTGAGGTCTCTGAGACTCCAAATATAATTAATGTAATACTTTTCTTGGAGGACGTTTGAAGTCTGATCGATTTGTTTATAAGATTCGTTCTCATAAGATTAAGAAAAGCATGAATGTTATGCTCAAATATGAACTAAGGTTTTGAGCTATTCTGAGTCTCTGACCCCAATCAGATCATGATTGTAACATGAATTATAAAATTAAACATGAATCCTTATTAAACAGCAATAGAAAACAGTCTGCAGGGCTATGTTGGAGAGTTGCATCACGGTGATGCAGATTGGATAACGAAAAACAGGGTTGAGCAATTACATACATCATAAAGTCAACACCGTCCCAATTATCAGGCAGTTGTGTTCTCATTAGACCATCAGCTGCATTAGCTGGGGTGAGCAAGAGTCCATCACAAACCAGGCGGCTGATTATTCTGCAACAACCAAGTACACAACTACAGCTAATTTCATTCTGCGCCTCCAGGGATTCCCATTTAGCTTCAAGGAAAATTCAATTCACAGACTCATCTCCAGTCAGTGCCCCCAGAAACACACTGTGTGTAGCTATTGCGAGTCCTGACTCACAGGAACAGAACGGAAGCATCAATAATCGGTGAAGGTAATTACAGATGGCCGTTCTATCCACTTCACAGTATGAGGACACTTTAACTGAGAGCAATCAGAACAGATAAAGTCGTCATTCTGGCACACTTGAAGTCTTCAGTTAACATGTGGGTCATGCAAAAAAGCTGTGCATTTAAAGCTGGAGTGTGACATTAGCCTCAGCAAAAGGAACTGCAAAATTAAAGTTCACTTTCAAACATGTTTCCTGTAGTATAACGTCATAGAACCACAACATATGGGAAGTAATGTGTTTACAGTGATGTTACAGAATCTGATCTGTTTTGTTATGAACAAGGTGCCCATTTTCTGCGTTAAGCATGAGTTTGTGAACCAGGTCTCGGTTCTGGCCTGAGAGCTTGCACTCTTTGATGAGTGGGAGAAGTCTCAATGAGCTGTGAAACAGTGGAGATCCGTGCTAGGGCCCATCTGAGCGGAGTTATCCGAGCGCTAGTTTCATTTGTATGAGCTCCACAGAGCTTGAGAGAGAGTTGCCCCAGGTGATGCTGCGAGCCAAAGACGGCTGCAAACCCTGTTACACATCCGCAGGGGCTCATTTCTGAGAGGATACGTCTGCAGCAGATGCTTAAACTACACACTCATGCCCATTCAAACGTGTCTCCCCAAGTTTTTGAGGCAAATACGTCTTGAATGCAACAAAAAATAAAAATGAATAAATACACTACCATTCAAAAGTTTGTTGTTGTTGTTGTTGTTGTTTAAAGTCACTATGAAATCAAAATACACAATTCTTATTGTTTAATGGAATATTGCAGTATTAATTATAATGATTTATCAGTGCAGCTCTTCTTTTTTTTATTTTCTTTTTTAATCTTTAGTAACTTCCCTTCCCTCTTGTAATGACATCTTATCTCTTCTCTGATGTCATGTCCACTGGTGACAACCTGTCACTCACATGAGATCAATAGCAAACCACAATGATCCAATGATTAAAACAATTCCTGAAGAACACAATCAAGTCCCATCCTACATTTTACTTGTTCGTGAATCTGTTATACACAACTTCTGTTTCATGCCTACTTTAATACATTTATTTAGCAAGGAAATATTAAATTGATCAAAAAACATAAAGACATTTACAACCAAATCACCATTGAAATGTATATGCAAATGTATATGCCTGATGAAGGTCGTGAGACCGAAACGTTGCTAATAAAATTTTGATACTCATTTGCAAGTACTGATAGTGTGCGGGAATTCCTTGTTTTTTTTTGTAGATTTTTTGACCTACTTATTTGGTCTTTTTTCCCCACGCACCCATCACCTGCAGGTGTGCGATGGCATTTGCTAATTAATGCATTTTTTTTTTTTTACAATATTACTGTTTTAATGTATTTTCATCAAATACATTACCCCAAACTTTTGAACTGTAGTATAAATAAACAAACAAACAAATAAATAAACAAACCCTACATCATGTTGCTAAAACTCATAGGCAGTGTCACATGTTGTGTGTGTTTTGATTCATATTTGTATTTCTGTTCTAGTGTTTTGCTGTCAGTGTGTTAAGTTCAGTCTTTCCCCGTCCCCTGCCTGCTTGTATCTGTGGTTACTGACTTGAGTTTCAGTTCAGGTGTGTCTCGTTAATTAGTCTCATTAGTGCCTCTGTTTGCTCTCTATTTAAGCCTTGTTTCTTTCAGTTCTTTGTCAGTTCTACGTTGTTTGCTCGTGCTCATGATCTTGTTAACGAGAATCTGTATTGGAAAGATTTGAGTTTATTTGTAAGACTGCTGCACCTGACCGTGACAGGCAGGGCTTACATTCATTTTTTTGCCCACCAGCCACTGTGGCTAGTGGTTTTCCAAAGTTACTAGCCACACAGCATTTTCACTGGCCACAGATTTGATATCGATTTATGGGGGAAAACTACCATATATAAATTTTGTATATTATTCTCATAATTTGGCAGCAGGTATATTAGGCTGTTGTCACTTTAAGACCTGATGCACAGATCCATTATACTGTTACACATGCAGTTTCTTTCTCAACATAACTGACTGCGTTTACACCAAGAGCGGCATTTTGACATTATTTTGTGTGTATTTGATTGTTTAAGCGCTGAGACACAGCTTTATGTGTGCATATTTGGGGTGTGAGCACAAAATCTGTGGGAATAAGTAAAATGATGTGCAATACGTACAATCTCACGCCGAAATTAAAGCCCTGTAACACCAACAATATTCATCTATTCTGGAGCAAATGAAACGAGTGAGTGAGGGGAAGCATGTTTGTGTGTCAACTCGCTGTCGGAGAGATGAGAGAGCGAGAAAGCGCGGCTGGTATTGTGTATCTCTTCTGCGGAAAATTAGTATAGGAAGCGTTTATTTCAGTGTCGATATGTACTACATTGCACTTAGTTTATTTCAGATGCCTTTTCAATAGACTTCAATTGAAAAATGTTTATTATATATAAAATTCAACCTGCCAAAGTGGCTAGAGTGTTTCACCATTGCTGAAATGCGGGTGCATTAGGCGAGTTGCCGGGTGTTAATGTCAAGCCTTGATCATACGTACTTGGATGACACCACTGCTAATCAATACATTCAAGTAAACTATGAGTCACAGCAATTGAGATTACAGTGCAAATAATCATGATCCATCAGTCTTCTATAGGACCAGATTTCAGCTAGCAAGTGGCTAATATCTCAGAAAGAGGCCACGCAGGCGCAGCATGACGAGGCTAGCCCAGATTACTGCCGTTTCTGGGTTGCTGAAAGATTGTACCCTACTTTACCATCATGGGACTGAGTGAGTGGAGATCAGAAAAAGAAAGACACCATATTTACAACAGGTGGCCCAGTTACAGAAAGTTTTAAGAAACTATAATGGCAACTGTAGAGTCACACATTCGCATAGTTGTTCCAGCAGCCACGCAAAAAACAAACAAAAAAAACATACAATTACCAACAAGTATTTGGACACTTTTAGACACTTTAGACACAAATAATCTAGATGTCATTGCTTATGACATCTGAAAACAAATAGTGGATTTTCTCAGCACTCACTTCACTTTACTGAGCCATTTGTTTGTGTGATATGTTTTGACTAAAAATAATTTCTGTGCAATTTGTCTTTAGAATAAATGCCACTTGGTTTCACTTATTTTTTGTTCTGTTACATAATGCAGACATTCATTCATTAAGTGTATCTTAAGTGCCCAAATAGTTTGTGGGGCCACTGTAAATGTATATTTGTTCTGTAAGTGTATTGCTATGTATCCCAAAAAGGTCAGTATTTACTGCTATAATGAGAACAATAAAGTTTATAGACCACTTCTGTTCTCTGTAAAACTCATTCACAGCTTATGAAAACACCTATATCCTGCCAAACCCCAGTTCACTGGGCAAGACTGCATCCAATTAAATGTAGAATGAAGCATTCATCTATTTGACACAGTACTTTTTTGAAGCATCCAGATTGTTAGCAATGTCAGTAAACTTCCCAGCATGGAATCACGAAAAAAGGCAGATCTACACACACAAAAAATTCATTTTAGATGCTGGCTTATATTGGCACTCCATGAGAAGAAGGGCTAAGAAAGCACTCATCGCTTTTTTTATGACGTGCTTTCATTTCTTCAATGGCCCTGAGCCCACAACTCGGTCCAGCTAATCACCAAGGTGAGAATGAAAATCACTTAATGTCTGCAAACTCACACACGTTTTCCACCAGGATTCCCTCTGCAATAATCATGAGCTGCTGAATTACACACTACCTAAGCATATTAATAACTCATTTTCTATTTTCACCCTGGCAGCGGGGCCCGGGCTACGTGATAGGCTTCTGACCTATATCGAATCCCAGTCAGACAGATATAAATGGAAATAGTTGGAAATGAGGGGCAGATGACCCTGTAAATGCTAATTCAACAGGGTGAAAATGAGATCCAATATAAAATAGAGAAAGGAACAAAGGAAACTCGTCCAGCCTGATGGATGAGCAAATAGCACTGTCTTCCACCTCAGCTCAGAGGTGACATCTGTATCACAGCCGACTGTCAGAACTCTTTGCATCAGTCTGACCCATTCTAGAATGTGTGATGCTAAGCTTAGCAACTGCTCAAAAATAGCCCTAATCATCTCCACTTTGCTTCTGGCAAATATAAATAGATATGGAGGTTGCGCAAGCTGTCTGATTACTTTGCTAAGTTTCCTACGGAAGATCATATGCAAAATCCATTTAGCGTGGCAGGCGGTTTTCATTTCCCATGCTAATATCATGCTTCCTTTAGGAGATATCTGATGTCTTTGGCTTGCTTGGTGGCATTGCGTAAAGGTCTGGCATAGCTTTGCGCTGACAGCTGAGTGTGGATCAGTGGAGCAGGCTGAGGTAGAACTGACTTCACATGTGCTGGCTCATCTTCTGCTAGTTAGTTTCTAGAAGGTATTTAAAATTAGCACTAACAAAAAAAAAAACAGGGCTGACAATTTAAAGCAACACCAAAGATTATTTTTAGTACCTTAAAATAATGTTTCCAAAATCGTTTCAGTGGTTCATCAACTCGTAACAGGGTGAACGGCACTTCTGCATTCGCTTTACCACCCTCTATCAGCTATAACCGCACTATGCAAGTTTGCCAGATCGGGTAGAGGATCTGTAGTTCGAATGAGACATAAGAAACTACAAATTTGACTTGCTTTACGGCAAGCGCTACAATAGCAAAAAAATAGCAAGCAATGTCATTATTTTGTTTTTCTTCATTTCTGATGTCGCAATAAATCATACTTTCATAAAATCATGCAACATACTCTACCTTGTCCGTGGACATTGTTATTTCCAAAGCCGGTGCTGGATAAACAAATAGCGTGTGTGCGACGGTAGGCTGCAGTAGGCTAAATTATTACGACAGTGGTAATGGACAATTCCGCTTCCAAGCTGTAGGGGGACCGCAGAGGAAAAGTGCTTTGGTGTTGCTTTAATGTGATTAATTATAAAATAAATCAAATTTTTTGTGATTAACTTGTATACACACACTGGCTACAAAATTCTGACCAAAATTCCGTTTAGTTTAAAGGGGACATATCATGAAAATCTGACTTTTTCCATGTTTAAGTGCTATAATCGGGTCCCCGGTTCATCTACCAACCTAGAAAACATGAAAAGTGACAACCCAGTAACTTTGTTTTGGTAAGCCTTTCTCTGCAAGCAACCTCAGGGAAACTGTGTCAACTTGTATAAAGTTAAACATGACGGCACATGCAAGTCGATGAGATGAATCAATGTAACTTCACAACAACTAGATAAATGTATCCACTAATCATTCAGAAACGTCCAGGTGCAGTCTAAAAGTTGCAACCTGGTTATTATTTCTGAGATTTTGGGTGACTGAGATTTTTGTGTTTTGTTATTGCCATTTGTTATTGAGTATCCGAAGCTCATGTAAAGGATCGGCCTTCTTCTGAACGGAGGCTGGAAGCAGCAGCTCATTTGCATTTAAAGGGGCACACACAAAAACGGCGGGTTTTTGCTCACACCCAAAAAGGGGAAGATTTGAAAAGCTATAATAAATTATCTGGGGGGGTATTTTGAGCTGAAATTTCACAAGATACATTCTGGGGACACCATAGATTTATATTACATCTTGTGAAAAGGGGCATAATATGTCCCCTTTAAATTAAACAAAATGATTCCCTAACTATCCGACTTCACTTCCTGTACCTTTTGAATAAAAGCAAAATTGACAATTTGTCTTTTTAAATTGTCTTTTTAAAAATTTGACATCTGATTGATACATTAATATGGAAATCAACAAATTGATTTTTTGTAACCTTTATTCAGTGTTTTACTTGTTTATCACAGCAGCATCTTTAAAATTCTTAATTTGGGGGATTTTATCTGTGTGACTAATTAGATTAATAACAATATTATGCAATTTTCATATCATGTAACATTTTTGGTTTATTTAAAACACTGAATTTGATCACTCTTAAATGAAAATTCTGTCATTGTTTACTCTCCCTCATGTTGTTCCAAACTTGTATGCATTTCATTCTACTGTGAAAAAAAAAAGATATTTTGAAGAATGGAATGGAATATGAAAGAATAAACAATCCCTTTGAGTGCAAAGTTTTAGCAAAAGGTAAAAAACACCTCAAGGCGGGACATTTCTGTTAAAATGCCTGTTTGCGGTTTCACGATTTTAAGTCCAAAAGACTGAATTCCTTTTATGAATCTGAGCTGCAGCCAGCTTTGATTTAAACAGTACAGTCAGAGTAGATCTGACCTTCTGCATTATTGATGGCCCTTGCCTTTTTTTCCCACCATGCTGTTTTTTTTTACTCCAGAAACAAGTATCCAGGAGAGATCCCAGGCATCACTTCTACACAGCCTTCTGGGACGCCTGCTTGGCATGCTGATGCTCTCAAAACTTTCTTTATTTGATTTGCCTTTGCTCCCTCTGACAGACCTCAGCTCTGAACACACCACCTGTTCTAAAACCATGGGGATCAGCCACCGCTGTACTGCAGTGCATGAATAAATTGTTGGCTCTTTTTCTTCTCATAACTCATTTCAGAATTAAAATGACGAGGAAGGTGCAGAGAGGTTCAGATATGCAAATTGTTTCTTTCCTTTGTCTACTGTCCAAACAGTCTTCATGAATCAGCGTTGTAAAGGGATAGTTTACCCAAAAATGTAACTTCTGTCATCATGTCATTCTAAATCCGTATGACGTCATGTATGACTTTCTTATGCACAAAACAAAAGATCACAAGTTTTTTATTTAACTGCATGACTCTATCACATGAGAACAAAACTTGAACTGAGATGAATAATGACAAATGCTTTATCTTTTCTTCTTTTCAAAACTGAAGTTTGCAACACCGACACCGTTATTGAACTGATCTGAATCAACATTTTAACTGATGCAAGCTGAATAATGACGTTACTATCTTCAGTAGAGCTACATGTAGTTAAATTGAACTTTTTTCATCATTAATAAACTACAGTTATTGAACTGAACTGAATCATCACTACACTATTATCTTGCTACAGCTGCTTTACAGACGAATTTGAACTTGTCTCATCAGTCTGCATCATTAATTCTGTTACATTCCTGTTTATTAATGTGAAGTTCCTTTGAAACTATTTCTATTTGATAAAGCGCTATAAAAATGTTTTTTCAATGTTGTTTTGGACAAAACGGTTCAGAATATGTTTCTGTTGTGTTCCACATAAGAAAATGTCATACAGGTTTGGAACAATGAGGAGCAAATGATGACAGAACTTTCATTTTTATGTGAACCGTCCCTTTAAGGTGAAGTATGTAAGCATCTCCTACTGTATCTCTCTTTGGATAACCAAGCTTCAAGTTGCTTCCATGTGCATGGCGAATGCATTATACAAAGTTTCTCTTTTCATCTTTTCACATTCTTCCCTTTTTTCCCCCCTGCATAGTTTGTGATCTAAGCAGACGCTCATGCAGCGTGAGCTGTCTGAATAGGAGGTCGAAGAGTAAACAGCAATTGAAATTCCTTTGATTCTGCCACTCTGCGCTCCCGTCTGCTGCCTCACGAAAACGCAGTAGTCCTTTAGCTGCAGGCGCTCTCATTTCTGAAAGCAAGAGAAATAATAATAATTCTGACATTAATGAAGCAGGAAGTGTGAGGGCTAAGAACAAAGCTCTGAGCCAAAACTCTTCTTCTACAGAGCCCAATTGTCTCGGTTGAGACATTGAGTTTTTCCTCATTTTTGATGCCTTTGTCTCTTTCTTTCTTTCCCACACCCTCTTCGGAAGCCATGTTTATAACCGAGTCCGAGACTGCAAGAGGTTGAGAATTAAATAATAGATAATGTACATTCATCCAGTCATTATCACAAAATAAAACAAGATAGGGAGATCAGGTCATGTGTCACCTTGAATGAGTTTACTATACAACAAGCCACCCACCCAACCAACCATACAAAACAACCACATAAATAAATAAATATTGTATTCATTGTGTGTGAAGACAGACACTGTGGGGGTTAAAAGAGGCTAAATCTATACTGAAATCAGTTGCCTGGGACAGAAGTCAATTATACAGCTAAACAGTCAATATACCCAAATATTTGTTGGCAAGACATCACAATCGACCAATAGCAAACAAGCATTCCAGGAAGCCGTGTCATAAGTCTCAATATGAATCTGAGATTACGCTGAGCTCCCTGGAATGACCGAGTGATAAGTTTAAGTGATTATGGCCTCTCTCACCAAGCATTACACTACCATAATTTACTTCCGTAACCAGGGTGGATTGGGCATCTTTTGGATTGGAAGCAGCCATTTGATCCCATTTAAAAAACATCTGCCATAACAAGCACACACTGCAGAAGGAGTTGGATTCATGCTGCTATAAAATCACTGAGGATTAAGTGCAGATCCCCACACAAAGCTACAGAGTTATCCAGCAGTCCCTGTTAATCAGCTGATAAAGTGTGCGACCACTGCCGGAGGGATAACAATAATCAGGCCTTTATCAGTGTTAGCGCTGAGATTAGCGCTAGCTGGCATCATCAGCGCTGCTTTTTGTATGCTGGGTCCTGCGACGACGATGACGCTTGATTGCTGCACATTACATCATCCTAAGCATGCGTCTGAATGGTGCAACAGCCAATCAGACGGCTTCGTGTCTGACGGACTGGGTAGAAGGAAAAAGAGAGAGCACACTCATTGCTCACATGGCCCACATTCTAACACATCTGTCAGACAGAGACTTCATACTGCAGTGAGCTAAGATACTGCCAATCAAAAATGAAGTCTGAAGTTGGTTAAATTGGGAAGGAGTCTTTAAAGCATAAAAAAACATGCAAAAGGATCATAAAATCATCATTTTCATGATACTTCCTTTTGAGGCTTGAGAGCACTCATTCACTAAAAAAATGACATAATTTGCAATTTTGGGTTAACTATCCCTTCACATTTCTGCCACACTTGCACACTTCCATGAATATTTCTAGCTCTATAACTATATAACTGTATTTCTTTGACTAAAGGATATATGAGATGTTTCTTTATTCTGCAAGTGTTTTTATAAAATGGCTATGATACACTGGAAATTTGTAATAAAGTTGCTAGAGTCATGAAAAATATTTGACAGCTGGTATGGCCTTATTTTCTAAGGCACACTTAAAAAAGTAACTTAAATGTCCTAATCGTACTAAGGCCTAATCCTGGCTTAATCTAAGTCCTTGTCTGTGAAACCAGGCCTTAATATTCAACAATATTATTGATCTGACTGCACTGACACTATTTGATGTGAATTGAACTGCGATGGGCAATGACATCACTGTTTCCTGCACAGATGCTTTATAGCCGAATTGAACTAATTTAATAACTGATGATCATTACAACAGAACTGAACTGTACTTTTACAGTATGAAACACTGAACTAAATATAGCTGAACAATGACATTTTTTTCTTTTTAGAGCTGCTTTACAGCCAAAGTGAACTATGTTTGCATAATTGACTCATAAGTTGATCACTGTAAAGCAACTTTAAAACCATCTGTGATGTATAAAGCACTATAAAAAATAATGGTGACTTGACTATGACAATATCACCACAGGAAGACAAGCCTTTCTTAGAAAATAGTGAAACATTGATAAAATGCATACTTGACATTTCTGTTTCACATCTTGTAGCTCTAGAATTACAAGACATGCACATATACTGTAAACAATTATTATGTTACAGCGCATATTAATGACACAAAACCCTGAAATAAGAGAACAATCGGACATGAGATTTTAGACTTAGGTCAGATGACCAGATATTGGATAAGTATCAAACAACATATGAAAATGGCCCAAACCGGATGCGTAAAAATGCCACTTGCTCAGTTTTTGCAGTTAACATGCATGCAACAAGATCCGATCAGATATCGCTGCGGCAGTATGAATAGAGCATGTGAGTGTGTATACATATTTAAGTTTTGCCGACTCAGCCTCGTGCCCGTGTTGCAGCGTTTTCATCGCTCACAGGTCTCCTATTAGGCATGTGGCTACTCTCTCTAATGCTCTGGTTCGGCTTGTGCGTCCGAACAGTGTTCATTTATTCTACTTCCTCAATCTTTTACCAACAAATCTGATTTGGTTCTGTGATAACTTCTTTCCAGGCTCCCGTGTCCTGCATTCTGATTCAGGTGACTGCAAGTGCAACTAACACATTGTTTATAAATCAAGATTGAAACAATGTGCCACCCCAGACTGTTTAACCAAACTGTTTTATCTTCTCCATATGTGTATCTATGTTTAGCAACCATGGTTTATAGACATATACAGTTAAAAAATTCTGTTTTATAGGTTCTACTTACGCATCTCATTGAAAATGACACGAGAACTTGAGCATGCAGGTAACTTTCCGAGCAGCTCTATGTGCTTTACTTTGCTGTCCCCATTTACTTCGGCTGTAATCCATGTGCACCATAAAAATAGAACAAGTCAATACATTCTCACTCCCAAATTGTCACATATTGACGCTTGGTCAGGACCCCTCTGCGTCACATTTTAATGCACATGGTACCATTTTTTCAACATTGCTTTCAATGAGAAACCTTTGGCATCATACACAGACGGGATGGCCTTGGGAATTGTATCATCATGATGAAATTATATATTGGGCTACATTTTTGCCAGTATGACATATATGTTGGGGTGTGATTTTCAATTTAATCAGCCAGCATAATTTTTTTTTTCATTTACACTATTCAGACATGTTTGAGCACGTAACCCTACCCCTAAACCTACCCATTTGTGTATTATATAACATAAAACACAGGATATAACAGGCAGATACGACTAGTCACAATTTATATAAAAAGTACAAATATTCCAAGAGTTCCGAGGCCAAACAATTGATTTGTGCGAGAAACAGACCCAACAACAATCACAGTCTCCATTCACTGTCAAGCTCAGATACTGTACACCCATTCAAACATTGCCGCCGGAAGAAGCGTAATGACAGCTTTGAACTTTGTGAAATGGCATTGTGTCTCATGACTGACTGCGTCATGCTAATGTTTGAGTGTATCTTTTGAATGAGATATGGCTGCGTGCGTTCATAGAGCAGGATCATTTTCAACAATGAAAAACTTAAGTTACACACACTTTCATACTGTTTTTTTTTTTGGCAATAAATACTTGTGACTATATTTTTTTGGCTGTTACGTGTTTTATATTGTTGAGAAGTGTGTAGGTTTAGGGTAGGGGTGGGTTTAGGTGCTCCTTGTTTGTTATGATTGTTATGTTTTATAGTTATGCATATGTCTACCAGCTGCGAATAACTCAGAAGGCAATGACTAACACAACCACTCATTTTAGTGCTTCTATATTGTGATATGTATATGTACCCTCTCCCAAATGCCCCCTTAAGTAATTCATCCTTAATTCATCACATATCTGAACAATATGTCTGTCAAAACCCAACAAAAAAGACCCAGAACAATAAATATTTAAGGTAGCACGTAACATCGACTGCACTTCAAAGTAAACAAGTCACGATGCCCAATGGAGACAACATGGTTCTGGATAGTAAGTCAGCATCCCCCTAACACACATGTACTAGACATGCTTTGCAATGGTCTCTTTTCATCCTGTTTCCCTGCATCTACCCTGAATGTGTGTCCCAGAACAGTGTTTTAGCCCCTCTTCCCTGTCACATTAGGATTAGCTATAAATAGCTTCTCGCCTGGAGTGGTTGAATAAACCGAATCTCATCCTCGCTGTAAAGACATCACTGGCACATTGAGCCTATTGCTTAAACCTACAGCAGTGCATACACAACCGCACAGAGAGGGATTGGCGCTATGTTCAGGTGCAGACTGCTGATTGTCAAGAACAGAAGAACACAAAAACAATTTATTGCATGTTTCTAGAATCTAGTAAATCTACCATTCTTATTCAAAAACAGAATTAGCTTCAGTGTTTAACCCACATACTGTAGATCTGGCTGTTTTATCATTAGATACTGTATATAACTTGTCAGACTTCCCAAATTCAGGTTTGCCATCTCAGGAAAATGTATTTTAAACTGTAATATAATTTTACAATATTACAGTTTTACTGTATTTTTGTTCAAATAAATTCAGCCGTGGTGAGCAAAAGAGACTAACTAAATCTTACCAACCCAAAACATTATATTGGTATCATAACCATTAGTGGTACATTTGAATAATGTTGGACAATATTTAAATGTTCATGCTCATTTTCCCTATTTTTACATTTAGATTACAGTAACCTTTAGCAAATCTCAAAATTAATATCCATTTTTCATACTGTTCATTATCATGTTGTGATGCCTAAATTCACTTATAGCATTTAAGTCCATTGATTTTTGTTTGTAGTCTTATTTTTTTAATTAATGTTCCATAAGTCATGTAATGGTTATCACCATGTGAAAATAATTATTGGCTTATCTGTATCATCCAAAAATGTTATATCAGAGACTACATTTGATCATTCTTTAGGTGTGAGGTATGAAGAGGTTGAGTCTCCACAAGGAGTGAGCTTAGAGAATTCCCCACTGTGCCTTTGAGCAAGGCACTTACCCCAAGGTTACTCCAGTGGGATTATCCCTCAAGTAAGTTCATGTGACTGATCTACAGTATCACATTGCAGAAAAAAAGACTGTTTCAGGTAGGCCGATAAAGATTCCTATAAATGACAGAACATCTACATATATATGTTGGTTTTCTGATGGGTGAGAGAGTTGTGCTGGCAGACATTAATCCTGCCTTTTCCGTCCAGCCCAACACTCTCAGATCCTTCACCAGTCCTGGCAACAAAGACAATGCTCCAAATTGAGTGTCTCTGTAAATCAGTGCCGACAAGGCCTTAGCCTGCCAGAAGCTCTTGGGGAGAAGACGCTCCGAAGTCTTATGTAATTGAGCTATTCCATTGTGTCCCATTGGCCCACGGGACAGGAGGACCATATCACAGAATGAGGGCTTGGGGTTCAACTATCACAACTCTTGACATTTGTACTATTGCAATAGAGAACAAAACTCTCAAACCGTTTTCAAAGTAAACATTTCAGCAAAAATGGGGGCATCACCAGTCTGTGAAGTGGCACGGCTTAGGCAAGAGCACAAATGACTTTAAATGGAGATGTAGAGTGTTCACATATTGATTTCCACTCTGGCTGGATGGAATATTTCCATTACTGGATAAAGCACTGCTACAACATCCCCTAGCTTTAGTTTTTTGTGGATCTGTTCAGCGAGGGAGCGGAGGAGAGAAGTTACCCACTGTACACCTCTCAGTTCAACTCTCCAGGAGGGCGAGGGATTGAAGAGGTGTGAAACAGGTTGATGAAAGAGGAGAATAGGTGAGAGCGTGTGGGGAGATGACTCATGACTACCCGTCTAAACAGGCATCTGGAACACACTAGTGTGGGCGAGAGGAAAAGACCAAGCGTGTGCGTTTTGTGTGAGGAAAAGAGGGGGAGTTAGGCAGGAGTGAAAGCTTGCAGAGAGCCAATCCCCTCCAGCTCTCTTCCTCCCATTCACATATTTTGCTGTTCTTTATCAAACACTCACATTACATTTTTACCTCAAGGCACGAGAGCCTAATCTGGGTTCAGTGAGACATTAAATGGGTTACAATATTTGACTAGTTGACTATTCATTCAGCAATCTGTTTAGTAATGTCGACTAGGTTATCTTATCTATATTTTTCTTATGTTTTTAGATGTAATATTTTTGCAGAAGAGCCTTAATTAATGAAGGACCAGAAGGGCAACTCAAAAATAAAATGAAGGAATCTATTATCAATTTATTACTTAAATAAAAATAATTATTCCTGTAAAGCATGGCACTGGCAATGCCACATTCATGGCTTCAATTCCCATTCCATATAAAACTGATGCATACCTTCAGTGCAATGCAAATTGCTTTAAAAAAAAAAAAAAAAAAAAAAAAAATTCTCATTGACAATTAAATGTAATTGTTTATATAATTATTGGTTAATGTCACAATATTTAAAAATAAAAATGTTATTTGATTGTGCCTACATTTGAATTGTCCAATTTTATAAAGCACAATGGAAAATACTTTATACAAATGCAAGTTAAATGTTTATCAATTTATTGTTACATTTAAACCATTTATTTGTCAATTTGAAAAGTAATTTTTTAAAAATTATTTCTGAATAAGTTTAAGTTGTTGATTCCATCATTTTGTTGCACTCCTAGTTCTCCATAAATTAAATCACAGCTGATAAAAATATCACAAAAAAGAAGACGATAAATCTAGATCCACATGCGTTTATAAGCAAGAGTGTGGAGTTAAAAATAGTCCATCACATCTCAAGACCACAGCATTCAGTTCTCTTATGTTCACAAACAAGTCTTATAGAAACAGAAACATGTATTCTCAACTATATGTGTGTGCTGTAAGTTGTCATTGTGTGATTCATATATACCAGCATAGCGCAAATAGCTTACAATTTTAAATGCTGTTTAAACTTTAGCTAATGTACATACAAATACAGACTGAGTCATTGGCAGTGACTGAACCCGTTGTTCTACTTAGAGTTTTAAGTAAAAATTTGCCACGTTGTGTTACAAGATTAGACTGAATAAACTAAAGTGACAGCAGGTGAGAATTGGGTTGGCAGGTTTACACTTGCCTTCAGTCAAGAAGAGCAACAGGAGGTCTGTGAGGCTGTGTGGAGAAGTGTAAAAAAGAAGAGCTGCAGATGTGTTAAAGCAGTCACACTGAAATCAGTATAGGGGAAGCTGGTGGTTTAATCGTTCAGGAAAGCTTTAAAGAGAGGTGTGATTCAGGACTAGGACAGGATCTTGATTATTACCATGCATATATAAAAGAAAAAGAAATAAGATAAACTAAAAATCTTTGACATTTCACAGACCGTTCACTCTCGTGTAATGTATGTTTCATTCATACTCGAAGCCGGAGGGCTCTCTCTCACAGACAGTACAAAACGGATTCGTAGAAGTAATAACCATGATGCATTTTTATTTTTCAGGATTCTTTGATGAATAGAAAGTTCAATGAACAGCATGGATTGAATTACATTTATTTGTTGCATTTATTAAAGCATTTATTAAATTGAATTTTTTTATAACATTATAAATGTCTTCACTGTCACTTTTGATCAATTTAATGTATCCTCGATAAAAAAAAGTATTAATTTCTCTCTCTTTTCAATCTTACCACAAATGTTTGAATGGTATCATGGTTTCCACAAATTAAATTTGAAGCAGCACAACATTTATAATAATCAAAAATGTTTCTAGAACAGCAAATCAGCATAATAGAGTGATTTCTGAAGGGTCATGTGACACTGAAAACTGGAGTATTTGATCACAGGAAAAAATTACATTTTACAATATATTCACACAGAAAACAGCTATTTTAAATTGTAATACTATTTCACAATATAACTGATTTTACTACATTTTTGATTAAAGGGGTGATATAATGTACTTTTCACAAGATGTAAAATAAGTAATTGATGTCCCCAGAGTGTGTATGTGAAGTTTTAGCTCAAAATACCCCACAGATATTTTTATATAGCATGTTAAAATTGTCACTTTTTGAGGGTGAGCAAAAACGCACCGTTTTGTGTCTGGCCCTTTAAATGCAAATGAGCTGCTGCTCCCGGCACAGAGGGCAGAGCTTCAACAGCTTGTGTAGCCTACTTTTACCTCACACACACATGCACTGAAAATTTCTAAAACTTTTAGCCTTTTATGTTCAAACCGGAGTCAGAAAGATGGAGAGACTCAAGAAGTGACAACATGTAGAATGCACCAGGACATTTCTGAATGGTTAGTTGATGAATTTATATTGCTGATGTGGAGTTAACTATCTTCTAGTCATTGATAAGCATATTCTGTCATGACAATCTATAAATCGCGTTCCCGGGGGCGGGGTTTATGTAAATTTTAGGGTTGGTGATGTCACTAGCCAGGGAGGAATGTCGTGTAGTCCCTACCAGCCGTTTGTTGTAGTCCTTAAAAAGCGATTTCTTTAAAAGCAAATATCTCCCTTTGCTTTGAACTTTGAGCATTGTAACTTTGCAGATGTTGTTTATGCTCAAACAGCTATGGAAGCTTGTTTCCGCCACAAAATAAAACATTTTAAAAGATAATTGCGACTTTTTATCTCACAATTGCGAGTTTACATCTCGCAATTCTGACTTTATTTCTCAGAATTGCGAGATATAAAGTCAGAATTGCGTGAAATAAAGTCGCAATTGCGTCTTATAGGCTAAAGTCAGAATTCTGACTTTTTTTCTCGCAATTGTGACTTTATATCATGCAATTCTGACTTTTTATTTCACAATTGCGATATATCAAGTCAGAATTGTGAGAAATAAAGTCGCAATTCTGAGAAATAAAGTTGCAATTGCGAGATATAAAGTCGCAATTGCGACTTTATTTCTCACAATTCTGACTTCATATCTCGCAATTCTGAGAAAAAAAGTCACAATTCTGACTTGATATATCGCAATTGTGAGAAAAAAAGTCAGAATTGTGAGATAAAAAGTCGCAATTATTATTATTTATTTATTATTCAGTGGCGAAAACAAGCTTCCATAAACAGCAACATTACACACTAACTAAAGTTAGAAAAGTGAAATCATAATCAACCACCCCTTTAAATAAATGCAGCCTTGGTGAGTAGAAGAGACTTATTGCAAAAACATTAAACAATTGCAATGTTTCCAAACTATATCCAAACTATATTGTCTGCCTTATTCTGTGATCTTTTTTTTTTACATTGTATAAAATCCACGCAGACTTAATAGCCTAATACCCAAAATGGCTATCTGTGGCTATAATAAATGGCTATAATAATAGCAGCAGGTATCCCTAATACCTTATGGGGGGTCCTGGATCCCCCCAGCCCCCCCCCCCCCTCCTCCTCCTCAATTCGAGCACTGAATGTGAGCACAAAAGCCCTGCAATAAATATAAAGCACAAAAAAATACAGTGCACTGCAGAAGGTCCTTCACTCTGCTCCACCCATCTAAATCCCCCCTGCTCACATCCATTATTATAACCATGACTTATTCATGCTTTCTCTGTTTGTGCAAACATTTGCATAAATAGCTCCAGCCTGATCCCGTGAGCGTGATGCAGCTAAATGAGGAAACAAACAAACAAAGAGTCCATCTAGACTTTGTGCTGTTAGCGATAACAGTGTTGAATAACGTAGTTTGAAAGGAGCAGCTGACATGAGAAGCGGGGGTCAGCCGAAATGTAATTTCAGGGCTCATCAGTCCTACTCCTGCCGTTTACACAGGTGGGGGTGAAGGTGCCAAGCACTTAAATTGCTACACACAGTTTGTGAAATGAGCAAGCCAACCATATTTTCACATTCTACTAAGTAGGGTTATGGACGTAGCCGTGATTTAACTGCAATAATGTTATGTGTTTGATGAATACAATATACTGTAGCTGGCATCACAACAAAGGACATCACTTGCTAGACTGGCTAATGGTCTCTTGTAGGGCTGGGTGCTACACATACATGCAGTGTCATGTTAGAAATGCATCACCCAGTTGAGGTCTTGCAATAGGTTATTCTGCAGTATAGTTAATGCAAAGCAGATTTTAATGAACTAATCAGAGTTGCATTTTATAATGTTATTTGTGCTTTTTAAAGTCACTCAATGTGTTAAATAATGTGGAGCTATCATTGAATTGTTATTCTTTTTATATAAATCTGGTTTGCACTCAAGTTCAAAATAAAAAGAGAAAATTCAGTAAATCTAGGGAATCTAGGGACAAGGGAAATGTCTTTAATCTCTTTCAAACTTTATTTTGTAAATAATTCATTGGATTATCCAAAAGTTATATTATTATTATAAATACAGAATGTGTTAACGTATAAACAACATAATGCATAAAAAATAATCATTCAAAAAAGAAAAAAATGGGATGCATGTAAGTTTGGGGTCATTAATACTTTGCTTTTATGCACTAAGGACACGTTCAATTGATCAGAAGTGAAATTTATAATGTAATAAAAAAATTGTATTTCAAATAAATGCTGTTCTTTTGAACTTCCTTTAAAGGATCCTGAAAAATGTATCACAGTTTCCACAAAATTATTATACTGTTTTCAACACTGATAATATTAAATTAAATTAGAAAATTGTGTTGTAATAATAGTACTGTATTTTTTAGCGCAATTTTCCTACGGACAAAATTGCGATTGTTAACTCATGATTTCTGTTCTGTCTGTGCGCACCAATCTTGCACTTCTATCTCCTCCTCAACCAGACCACCTAGAGACTTCGGGTTTTCGGCATTATGTTAAGGAAGGTCTAATCTCGGGAACGCACACACACAAAAAAAAAAACATAAAAAGATTTACTATCTCTTAGTGTTGTGATCCCATGACGTCAGAAAATTGCGCTAAAACACTCACTGAGTTTTTATAACTTGTTTTTTATCAAATAAAGGCAGCCTCAGATAGACTTTCAAAAACATTATAAATCTCTCTGACAACAAACTTTTAAATGATGATAGTGCAAGTTATTTTACATCATGGTAACAGTAGTTGGGACTTCAATGGAAAAAAAAAAAAAGTTTATATACACACACACACAAACATCACTATGTGATATACAGTTTCCGAAGAAGACAAGGACATATTAAACTTACAGGTTATGGAAGTTTGGCCTGTAAATAACAAATGTTAGTGTGCACTGAGGTTTGAGTATGTGCTTTCGAGGATAAATACTGAGAACAACTTGTTCTTGGTTATTGATTAATTATGATAGAGAAACAGGCCTTAGGGACACATTTCACAGTAAGAATAAGACAGAAAAAAGAAATGGGGACAAAGAAAGAGGTTAGAATAGAGAACAGACAGAATTCAAGCAGATATTGATTGGGGGATGAATTTGAAGATGCCGAGAGAGCGCAAAGGAGATAATGGATGTTGAAACAAGCAGTGTAACAGTACAGGAGAGAGAGGAGAAGTCGAAGATAGAGAGAGAGAGCGACAGAGTCTGGTGTACTTGTGGAGTGACAGGGGTTTTGATTATAGACACCACTGCTGATCTAAATCTCCATCTAATGTGTGTGTGTGGGGGGAGGGGGGAGGTTAATCCTAATTCTGATCAGGGAAAGTGGACTGCACCCAGTACCCCCATACTCTATAACAGAATAATCTCTGTAACACAAAATGATCCCAGAACAGCATGTCTTCCTCCTACACAGTGGCTCAGATGTCCTTCCTCTTTTAAAGGGATAGTTCACCCAAAATGAAAAATCTTTGATCATTTACTCACTTATGTTATTCTAAACTTTCTTTGTTACATGGAACACAAAATTAAAGGTTTAGCAGGAATGTCATGCTGCTCTTCTCCATACAGTGAAACACAGTGAAAAGGTGCTTTGAAAAAGTATCCTACAAGTAGGTTTATATTACATGTGCACAATATTACACATCATCTGAAGCCCCATGATAGCTTTCTGTATGAAACGGACCAGATTTTAAGTTATGATGAGAGATTTAAAAGATGGTAGGAGAATTTGCTAAGTGTCTCATATAAGCCATATGGACAACTTTTAGTACTCCCATGGTGCTTTTGGTGTCATTTTAGATGGTTGACAATCTCTGTCCACCTTCACGTTCATTGTATGGAAAAAAGCAGTGTGAACTTTCTGCCAAACATCTCCTTTTGCGACCCACTGAGGAACGTCATAATTTTCATTTCAAGGCAAACTATCCCTTAACCTTCCATGGCACGGTGCTTATGAACACATTTCATAAGATACTCATGACTTTCTTTGCAAATTCAGTCACGTCCAAGCAGAGCTTCAATCAGACTGAATAATATATCTGCAGTACTCCAGTCTGTCTCTTTATAAGCCTTCCCCTCCTTCACTTTTTTCACTCATGTCCTTTTGTTTGCAGCATGATCCAGACAGATAAAAATTTACCACAAACAGACACAAATATATTCCCCATGCTCAACTCACTCTTGCTCCTCAGAGACTCTCTACAACTCTATTCCACACAGAAATAAGGTAGTAATGACCGTGAATATAAACCATTACTGAATAATTGATTAGGCACATGTTTGTCAGCAGCAATGGCACTGTATCTATGACAACTAACTTATCCATCAATCTAGAGCTGCGTTCTAGTGATGCATGAACAATTCATATGTCATCCAGCACAGCAGTGGAGATGAGCGCATTTGTGTGTTAAGTTTTATTTATTTAGGCTTGAGGTGACTGCTGATGGCTTACCCAGTGATCTGAGAGTCTGAAAAGAAAAACACTTTTACAATCACATTTACAACATGTTTGGACAATCTTATCACTCTACAAGATTTCCAAAACACCCCCAACATAAAGGCAATACAGCATTCAGACACATGCAGGACCTTATGACAACCCAGCACATCGGACCCGTGTACCCATGATCATTAGCAGACATCAGCAACCCTCATGCATCTGAAAACACCTGACAGAAAGAGCGAGATACATAGGAAAGAGAGATAAAGAGAGAGAGTCCAGTTCCTTTTGAAAGCAGAAACACTATCATTTGAAAAACAGATTGGCAGCAGTTAAAAAGATATTCATCTAATGTAGAAAGATGTGTGGACCGGATGTGGGGGGAGGGGGATGTCTGAAAATGGGTGCAGGGCTAAAGAGAAGAAAAGAAAGAGAGATATAGAGGGAAAAGGGAGAAAGAGACAAGCTGTATTCAAAAAGGGGAGGGGCTTGTGGGAAGGGTGTGGTGTGAATCATCATCATCATCATCATCATCATCATCATTCACGCACTCATACTGAAGGGTTAGTGGATGTTATTTATTTGCAGGGCTCTACACTGCATGCATGTCATTCAAAAACTAGTGATATTATAGAATGTTAATTGGTCGCACCACTGTAAGTGACACTCGGAAATATAATTTAACAAATATAAGCTTATAATTTATTTATATTATCTATATTTCTATAGTAAACCTTACAGGACAGTGGCACATAAACATTAGTCAACAAAACGTTGAATGCACCTCAAATTTTTGCCTGTGCCTCTAAATAAATTGAGTGTAGAGCCCTGGTTTTAAAATAGAAGTGTGAAGCCTCAGACCAGGTAGAGTGACATCATCAGTGATCTGGTAATCATTGGTGAATACAGATCTGAAGGATCTTGATCACAAGTCTGTATTCAGCACAGAGATGCACAGAGATACACACATACACACAAACAGAAAAGAGGGAGAGTGTGTCCTTAGGGCATTCAACATCACAGGCTTCAAGCAGTTTCTACAAGACACACAAGCCAGATGCTTTTAAGAAAAGGCAAAAAACTAAAGTAAGTTCAAATGAAACTTAAACTTATGTAAAAGATACAAAAGCATCAGCAAAGTAAAGAAAAACATGGATGTGTTTCACACAAACCTTCGGGATCTGAGCTGTCTTTGAGGGTGACTTGCTTCAGTGGGCAGCAGAAGATTTCGTGACACTTAGCACGAAAAGGGGAGCCTTTACCCCTTATATCCGCAGAATGGATGGAATCCTGCCGCAACATAATGTACTCCTGGGTACCTGGGGCAGCGTCATCCTGGACTGCGGTCGGGCCATAACAAAATGAACGCAGGGTTAGAAAGGGAGAGAGCGCTCAAAGCAACAGAACAAATTCAACACAATGAGAGAACTACGCAAAGAAAAGAGACAAAGTATAAATGACAACAACAAGGTTATAATAAGCAACAACAGTAACAAGATTAGCAGAACACATATAATAACTTGATATACAGAAGGAAGAGGAGGAGAGAAGGTAAGAAGATAGAAAAGAAAAGCTTAATACACAGTAGGACTGGGCGATATACCAAATATTTAGGATACATTTCCGAATGATTTCAAACTGAATAAAATGATCAATTCATGTGAGTTTTCCTTTCCTAAAAATGTGTCATTACAATAATTTCACAATTATTCTATATAATTTTTGCACCTTGTGTTGAGAATATTTATTTATTGCTGATTGAGATTTAGTTAGGATGTTCAACTCATTTTAGTAAATCGGTTCAAATGGTCTATTTCATATAAACCATTCAATGATACATTTGTGTAATCACTCAAACATTCTCAATACAGGATCTGAGTGACATTTTTTTGTGTATGAAAATGTCTTGGTAGAATCTTTTTTTTTTTTTTTTTTGCTGCATGACTATGCATTGGTGCATATTAAAGAAAACTATTTAAAAAAAAAGGGAGGAAATCACCGTTTTAAACAGAACGGTTACAAATATTTAGTAAATGACTTTAGTTACATCACCCAGCCCTAAAACACACTAAATCACAATGATTGAAACAATATGACAGCAGTTAGTTAAGCATTGGGATCTGGGATAAGGTGGTAAAGTCAGAGCAGGAAGGGGATTTGGAGCTCTTCTGGCTCTCATCAACTGAAATCCAATATTTCAGAGGGTGATGACCAGAGTCAATAGTGTGTGTATAGACAGAGCCCTCATGCAAACTTACACACTTGTGTGGGATCAAGATATATCAAGAGACTATTTCTAAAGTGATTCCTTCAGTACTGAAGAAAGTCAACCCAGTGAAAGCATGCATCGTCTTCCACCACAGGCATCTTCTGCATCACACATGCATAGAGGAAGCACTTCAAACTGTATATGGGACTTTGTATACATCCAACATGCACTTATGAACAGCTGTCATTGTTCCGGTACTGATAATGAGCTAATGTAGTGTAATGTAACGTAAATCGTGAGCAGGTAGGCATCTGTAAAGCTTTGACTATGTCCATAAAAGCTGCTAAAAATAAGACCCTTAAAGTTTGTAGGATTTTTTCAGTTAGCCCCTGCTGATATTTGGTAGACTTCACCATTCTGGGGGAAAAACATAGTAATTTTAAAAAGTGGTGTGTAATTGTGATATTATTTGACCTTAACCTCTGAACCTCTCATAACGTAAGTGCAGGCTAATGCTTACTCACTCTATTAGTTCAGGCACATACTGTGAGAGGTTAATAGAGGGTTTCATTTCCTGGTGCTTGCAGAGTCTATTTTTCCCTGAGATGAAATGTACTAATAAAGTTCAGGCTGCTGGTCAGGCTAGCATCTCTTTTTCCATTGTCATTATTTGAGGCCAAACACTTCTACTGCCAGCAGAGGTAATCATTTTTTTTTTCTCTCTCTCTCTCTCTTAAGGTACTGTCTTCACTGGTACTGTAGGTTCAAGTACACAGAAAACACTTGGGGTCCAATTTACTTTGGTATGAAGTATAGGTGCTCTGACAGCCACCTTCTATTTTAAGCCATGATATGTATTATACTGGAGACTGAAGTCTAACTCTTGATTTTCTTCTGGTGAAGGAAGTCAGTTATGTGGCCTTTTTTACAAACTTTTAATATGCCATAGGAATGTGTTGACTTTGCGGATGTGTTTCCCACTCTAGTTCAGTCATACTGTGACCGAAATTACTGAAAAGAGACATTAATAAGCACTATATTACATGAGGACTGTCAAAAGACAAATATCATTGTGGATTAGTGCAAAACAATTAGTCAGAATTATCAACAATACATTATAAATATTTTAATGAGGCATTCTCACAGGACTAATATTAAATTATTTACTCAGAAATAATTATAATTAGGGATGTGCCCGAAGCCTAAATCCAAATTCGGAAAGGCACTGAAAATTAATTACGCATTCTACGGAGCCTCTAAAGGGACATGTTTAGGCTTGCTGTGGTAGTCGGTTACATTACAGTACATCAGAATTCACTTAACATGTGAAGATAGTAAGGAGAGATGACTGAATGGACGATGCCGGAGGATTTGGTGCGCAACAGATCCTGAGAATCATTGACAAATATCTCGTCCTGTAAAATGTGTGGTCAGTACCGCCGCTCCCTATACACAAAGTACACGTGATCGCGAATTTGAAAGTGATATAAAAAATAAATGAAAAACGAGCATGCATTCAAAAGCGATTTCAATACTCTGCATATTAATAGCGGCTCCCTGATGCCTGCAAATTATATACAACATAATTAGCCAACTGTATAATTGCAAGAGAACATGAAGAACTGAAATATATTTTTTCCTCCCATCTATTTTTTTTTCCATCACCACATCCCTTTAGAGAGGCTCCATAGAATGCATCATTTCCTTTCCAAACATATTATTCAGCTTCAGGCATGTCCATAATTATTATTAAATAATTTATATACATATATATATATATATATATATATATGCCAGGTCTTGAAACTACGGGTGCTTTTTATTTACACAACCTGAAATGGGGGTGGGGGTATTCCCTCCAGAACACAGTCTCCTTTTGTCTCCAATGCATTTTGAAGGTCTTAGTCCATCAATGGTTATTAATAGCCATGTTAACTGCAGCCCCATAAACCTCAATTAAAATGAGGGGCTTATTTAGGACTGGACCATGCTAAAAGAGTTCTTTACGACTTGGAGATGCACAACGTGCCTAACCGTGATGGAGAGAGCACGGATGGGTCACAGGAAGCCTGATGGATATGCAGCCTGCTGTAGCTCCGCCCTCCCTATCAGCTGGGCCTTCAAAATGAGCTGTCAGCCCGTGGCCTGATGAGACATGATCTACAGCTCATGGTTCTGCCACCACTTCAGCACTGCGCTGATAAATGTCCCTGTCCATGGTGCTGAAAGCCAATAGCTGACACTCCAGAGAGGAACTTGATGGGAGAAAGGATTTAATGACACAGAGTGCATAACCTTCCTCTGTTTACATCACCTTGCCCCTCAGCCCCAGAGTTGAAGGCATCATGTGTCACAAGTTGGATGCAAAACGACCCTTAATCAAGGGAGGCAATAAAAGTCAAAAACTAAATGATCGGAGATGGCTTAATCTATAATAGCCCAGAAGTGTACATGGGTTACAGTTACACTGCATGTCAAAGATCAGAACATTTAATTTACAATGGCCTCAATGCACAAAGGCCTCAAGGACAGGACTGACGCAATCAACAGCTCTGAATTATGGCCCTGCTGCAGTTTGCACATTTAGGCCGAGAGCTCGCAGCAGATTGAGGTCATGAAGTTTAAGCAGAAAGACAGATTTAGAGGTGGACTGTCTCAGTTTGTACAATTCAAATGAGGGGAAGTCAGAAGCAATTTCAATCACTCTCATTCTGCATGAAACGCCAGTTAACCGTCTGATGGAAAATAACACAAGAACATCACCATCAGCTGCTCCAGCAGCCCTGGGGGAGCGAGCGCTTAAAATACCAGCACTTTAAATATCATGTGTATCTGAGTCAAGACTTCTTTTTGGTCTCTTGGGATCTTCTTCCACAGCTTTGAGGAAATGGATTTAATTTTTATTGCTGTGTCATTCTGAAGCTCCTGGAGCTGAGGTGAAATCGAGCTTTTCTTTACACCAGTAAACCTCTTTTATTCTGTACTTAAAAACAGAATCCATATTTCCCACTCTTTCAAATGCCTGAGAGCAGTCAACATGCAACTGTAGAGGGAGAAAAAGGGTTATTGTGAAAGTAGGAGTTCTTTCTAATGATTTGATGATCTGAAATGTGTATAACTCAATTTAAATCTGATAATTAAAATGCAAAATAAATGCAACAAAAGAGTAACAGTTTGTGTGTCACTAAGAAAGCCAGATGACACTTCTGCAGCTTCACAAAACAAGCTGTAATTTAAAGGGGCCTATTATGCCCTTTTTCAAAGTCTTGATTTTGGTTTTGGGTATGTTCTAGAATAAGTTTTCATGCTGGATTCTTCAAAAAACACATTATATGTTACAGTGCATTATTGCAGCTCCTCACTTGTCTCAAACGCCCTGTTTAGTCCCTGGTTCGATGAAGCCCCTCCTTTCAAAATACTAGGGAACACTTCACATAAATCCTGATGTACTTGTTACATCATAAGAAGGATGGTGTCTACGCTAATATTAGTCTCTATGTTTATCCCGAGGTTTACCGCAGTCCGCCGGATCCAAGCCGTATCCAGAACTGATTAAGTACCTGTGCCTGGACACGACGACAACGCAGTCCTGAAGTGTCAACTAGGGTTTTCTGTTAGAACGGTGTCGTGTTAGCGGACCCTAAGTTAATACCTAATGATCTTCGCAACGGAAGTGAATCAAATCACTCAAAACTAACTTTAACTGGACAATAACTCTAGAGCTGCTGTAAAGCCAAAACAATCTCTGTTACTGTAATTTCCTATTATCACTGTAAAGCTACTTTGAAACAATTCATATTGTTAAAAGCGCTATATTATTATTATTAATCACATAACATACATTTTTGTGTTACATATTTTCCATTGACTCTTTAAATGAATGTAGAAACAACATAGTATTTATTTGAAACATTTTATTTTGAATTAGTGGCCGATGCCGATATCGTAGAGAGCAGGGTGGCCGATGGCCAATGTCAAGCCGATAAAATATCTATACTTTATATTTATTTGAATTGAATTAATATTTAATAAATGAATATAGCGCAGGATAGTTTGAAGTCAAGGGTTTAAAGTTTGTCGATAATGCATCTCCAAGGAAGCTAAATTCATTCATTCACTTGGACCGACCGTCATGCACACACATTCATGCAGGCTTCAAATGTGCACTTCAGAATATATGGCAGCTGGATTCGACTAAGTTTGCAAGGTTTGTGTAATTAAGTGTTTATTATTTGTATAAATTATATTAGTGTATTTGATGAATGCTGACGGTAAATGAGAAAGTATAACAGTGTTTGCCTTTCTGTTACAAACAATGTAAAAGCAAACGCTATAATACTTTTTCGAATACAGATTACTTTGTTTAACAGTTCTATCTAGTAACGTAATAGACAAAACTGTTAAACAGAGAATGAAGACAGAGAATGGGAGAATGGTGTGCTCAGGGGTTGCCATCATAGACAGTAAAAGAAATGGACATAGCGACCCCATTGGATTCAACGGAGAAAAGTGTAGTCGATTAGAAGCTCTCACTTCCTGATGGCTGAGCGTACTGCGCAGACTCAAACTGAGCTTGACGACGTAGATGTGACGTGAGCAACCTGTCTGTCTTCTAGTAGCTGTGCGTGGTTATGACGCAATCGTTAGCCTATTTTTACAAAAACTGCTTCTACGGGGCCATAACGTAAGATACAAGGTAATGGAGCCTTTTATACATTTTCGTGTTTCTTTAGAAATAAATAATGGACAAATGGAGTCTTTAAACACCTCAGATGTAAAGTTATTCGCTGTCAAAGTGACACCAAAATGAATGGGAGTCAATGGAATGCTAACAGCAGGTGATGGTCTGCTAATCAATGGCGGCCCCCGGGGAAGCTTCAGTTTCTGGCTGATGGATTACCCCCTTGGTTGCCATTCTCAGAGCTGACGTTCTCAGCACAGTCAAAATAAAAGTCTGGCGCGCCGTCAAAATAAAAGTCCCACAATAAAAAACACACACAAAAAAAAACATAAAAATGCCAAATATCGGCTGATATATCGGCCTTGTCGATAAATTGGTCGACCCCTATTTTAAATGTTTGTTTAAATGCATCTTTTTACTAAGTACTATGAATGAAGGCCAGTTATAGTATCATACCAATACGTATAGTATGATGGCGCTAAATTATCAGATTGTTTTTATTAACAATTACAATTAAAAATATTATAACACCAATTTAAGTGAACTTATATTTAAGTGAAACAATATTCATGTAATCCCATGTATTCTATAAATTTTGTTTAGAAGGTATTGGACAAAGTTTCTTCATCTTTCATCTTTCAAGTGTTTACATCCGTCAACTATTGGATTCGGCAGCAAAAGGTATTAGAAATCTCTGTTCTGATCAGTCAGATTTTGTCAAACAGTTGCACATATACAAAAAGCTCACATTTAAGATGCTGTCAATATGTTGACATTTTATGTTACAGTATCAATCCAAGCAAACAAAAATGTACTGCATGTAAAAACACCACAAAAGAACTCCCTAAAATACTACTGAGCTAATTTAGAAGTTATTTTTTCATCTGATTTGTTACATTATTACATGATGACCATGTTGAGCCAAACAATGTTGTTATTAAGAACATTATCAGAAGTATGATGCTTTAACAATCATTAAAAACTCTCTCAACTAAGCCCACAAAACCCTTTCCTCTCACTCGTCCTCATCCAAGCAACACCCCACAGCCTCTAACTCGGGAACACATGAGATTGCAACAGTCATATTACACCTTTGTTCATCGCCCCCACCTCCCAGTCGAATCAGTCCATTTAACACAACACAGACCACCTGATGCCTCCCTCCCACAGGAACACACAGCAATGACGCACAGGCCATGCTTGATTCTCCCAGCATCTGTCAAACACACACACACACACACACACACACACACACACACACACACACACACACACACAGGCAGAATCAGCTCCTTTCAGCCAATTCAGCCAGTGACTAACAGCTAATCAGAGGGCAACCAGAAATGGCCCTGAACGGACGCTTTTATGGCCCCCTAAATGTCCAAGTGAGCTTACGTCACAGGCCCATATGAGAATGATAAAATGCAGGATGAATGGGGTAAAATGAGTCACGGTCCTGGAGACTTAAATCCTCAAGGATTTCCTACATTTTTATTGTAAAAGTTATTTATTAGAATAAAACTTTTAATGAAAAAAAAGTGTTAATTTATTTAAAACATTAATTTGTATTTTTTTTAATGATCAATGGATATTTAAATATATGTATATATGTAAATATAGGCTATATCTTCTTAAGTCATTTAAGGACTGCAAAATAGCCCTGCCACACGTACACGATTCATGTGGATAAAAGTTACACCTCCAGATTCAATTTAAAATAGAAACTAGCGTGAAGAAAATTGCAACAGCAATTTACGTAACAAGAACAGCAGCGATTATGAGGAGCGGAACAACATCACTTCTTCATCACTTCTGCTTCTACTCTCAGGTTTTATTGTGAAGCAGTTCAAAAACTTCACAGAAAAGAACTCGACTCAAAAAAGAATAATTTCATCAATATCCTGGTTTGCAAACACAAATCTACACAAAACAATAATATATGCGTACTAAATGTAATTATAGCAATTTCTATAGAATTATAGACTTAATATTTATGTATATATGTTAAATGTACAGTACACTACTGTTCAAAAGTTTGGAGTCAATAAGTTTCTTTAAAGAAATTAATACATTTGACTGTGACTGTAAAGACACAAAGTTACAAAAGATTTATATATATATATATATATATATATATATATAAAAATACTGTTATTTTGAATTTTCTATTCATCAGAGAGTCCTGAAAAAAAATATCACAATTTCTAAAAACATATTTTGCAGCACAACTGTTTTCAACATAATAATAATAATAATAAATGTTTATTGAGCAACAAAGCAGCATATTAGAATAATTTGAAAGGATCATGTGACACTGAAGACACTAAAAATTCAACTTTGGCATCACAGGAATAAATTACATAATATTATGATATATTAAAACAAAAAAATAATAATTCTCTGTTTTACTTTATTTTTGATTAAATAAATGCAGCCTGGTTAAGCATCAAAAACATTAAAAATATCATACCAACCCCAAACATTTGAATGGTAGTATATTAAAAAGACTTTCAATATTTACTATAACACTATTTCCAGGTTTTTCCATGACTTTTGGAGCACAAGCTCAGACAGATTTAACTTTGCAACAAAGGATGAATTTATATTCAAGGACACAACAAATTAAAATAATCTAATGGCAGTTCACCACCGATAAGCCATGTAGTTAACTCACTGTTACTGCTGTGAACACAAAAATGAATCACTACTAATAACCATCAGAGACATCCCATTTGCGACTTAATAAGGGTCTAGTGTTGGTTCTCTGAACCGACCTCACTTTTCTTCAGAGGCTTTCAAATTAATTTAGATGTGGAGATACTCTCAATTTAAATGCAAACGTAAAGGTGCTGATATGCTTTCAAGGGGTGACCTTAAGCCTTCCCACATTAATTTATCATCATGAGTCACCTTGGCTTACAGCTTTAATATAAACACGTACCCTTCGGTCTTAATGAAAGCAGGGTAGCAAGTTTGCTTACATGTATATTTAGAGAGTTTAAGCAAGAGATAATGTTTAAGACAACTGAACGAAATCAGGATATTAGCATGTTCTTTGCTGAAAGCACAATGACAGGTCACAGTAGAGTTGAATACATTATTAATAGCGGCACAGTCTAATTAGTTCTTGAGGTATTTATTCTCTCGCTAAAGAGGCAGTTTACTCAGTCAGTAACACAACCCTTGTAGCAGAATTGTTGAAGGTGGACTGCATTAAAAGCTGAGGTGGACTGAATCTCTCTATTGCCTGGAGGCTCTGTGGCTGTCTGGTATGACATCTGACTGTGATTCTCATTCTCTGAACACTGCAGAAACCAAGAGTACACATCCTCAAACAATAAACACCTTCTGACACAACCAGCTCAGACCAGCATGCATTTTAAGCTGTTAGCACTTGTTAGTTTAGTGTTCACAGGGAAAGCAAGAACTGATAAGAATGTAAATGTGTACCTTGTAATGCAATGTAAGTCGCTTTGGATAAAAGCATCTGCCAAATGCATAAATGTAAATGTAAATGTTTTGTCTAGCTGGTGGACCAGCACAACTTGTCTGGTGAATCTGGGTGATCAAGAAATGATAGCAGGAAAAGTTAAGAAGCCGGTTCAGTGCACAAGCACAACACGTCCAAATCAACATACATCAACTATGACCATCCATTTCCTTCACTTTTTTCCATATCTTAATTTCTAAATACATATTTTTGTTGTTGTTTATTATTGTGTATTATTTGCTCATCATAGCCAATTTATATTGATGACCAACAGGCCTATATTATTATTTATATGTTTTTCTTTTGTGATTTTTTAGGATAAAATTGGTACATAAAAGACATTTAACATTAAAAACATTAAAATTATAAAGCAAAAATCTATAAAAATAAATATCTCTGCCGCTGAAAGTGCCCCTATGCTTTTCAGATATGCAGTGAGTAATATAGATGTTTGAGAATGTAAAAGGTCTGCAAAGTGCACAATCTGTCTCCTAAAAGAAAGAACAGATTCGGAACTGCCTGAAACGAGTCGGCAGTCTCACTTCCTGCAATGTAATGTGTACTGTGTGTGTGTGTGTGTGTGTGTGTGTGTGTGTGCCCTGTGAGGGAGAATATGGATGGGCCGCATTTAAAGATGGCAGCACATGGAGAGGCCACACGGGCTGACTTACTGCTTTCCACCTCAAGATCTCATTCAACAAGACTCCTCTTCACAGAAGAGAACAAAGTACAGTCCATCACTGCCAAACAGGTTCTCTCTCGTGCTCACTGGTAGAGAGCAGAACATATTCCCCTCTGGCTGAAAACCTGCCGACCTGCCCTTGGATTTAAGGTAACAACATAAACACAGGGCTCGGTGCACATGGCTGCACACATTTAATACTACAGGACTGCTCAGCTGCGCTTCTCTCTATTTACGTGGTTTGCAACAGCACAGCCAACTTAAAGCTATTACTAAACATTAATGAGAGTCTTATTTTATATATTAAACAATAAGCAATGTGCCCATAAATCGAAAAGAAAATGTAACATTTCAGTTTCTTAAGGTGTCTTAAATTTAAACCAAATTCCACAACAAAATGTATATTTATATGAATATATGTATTTAATATATGATTATAAATCTAATAATTATATTTCCCATAGCCTGGGTCATATTTTTTAACTTGCACAGTTTTGCGCATGGTTTTTAAATGTGCAAAGCCTTACCACGCAACCTGTCCATGTTGGCATCTGTCTAATTTTGCTGCTTATACTAAGTGACAGATGAATTTGCATCAAAAAGCTGTTTAGTTGATTAGACGCACAGACTTTGATGTCAACAAAATATACAGGAAACTTTTTCTTCTTGATTTTGTTGACAAGCATACCATTCCTAACTCCATTACATGGTGAGTTGCACTTTATAATGTGTTTTTAGCATTGTATTTTTTTAGAATCAGAACATGCAACTGCACATATTAACATGCATTTAAAGAATCAGCTCTTTATATGTGACCTATGAACTCAAAGCAATTAATGCAAACCTGATATGATTATACTGTAGAACAATGAAAGTCATTTAAAAAAGAAGTGAACAGCTGGTGACTGCACTATTAGGGCCCTGAAAAGTGATATGCTTAAATTTTGGTAACATCAAACATTAAGTTCTAAGTAAACATCTTGCAATCGTGATGAGTGCGTACAGCATCCATAAAGATTTTGTGATCTCAGTGTGTGCTTTCTGCTCAGCGAAAAGCTGATGCGATTCCTCTGTGTTTTTTCACAGTCAGAGCTGAGTCATACGCATTAAATAAACTTTCACTGCGGCCTCTTTTCACAACCTGAGAGGAACGTCTCCAAAGATAACGTGTAAATCACAAAGGCTCTCCAGACTGTTTTGACACTGCTCTCTCTGACAGGACCCTAAGAGCTGTTGACTGAGATGATTTCTGAATGCACCAGAGTACATATTTTGAGACACTAGAGTCAATCTTTCTTCTCAGGTAAATAAGACTGTCTCTCTATCTCACATACACACTGCAAGTCATCTTCACTGAAGCTGAAAACAAACAGATGTAAGAATTAAGTTGGATTAATGTTTTGGACCACATTTACTGCAGTCGACAGCTGATGGAAGCTAATGGGATTCAGTACAATACTAGGCCTGTTAGAGGATGATTAAATCATTCATTATGCCAAATAAAAAGATTAAAATATGACAACATACTGTACAGGACATGGTAAATAGAAACTTAAAGAACTCCACATGCACTATAAGGCTTGTGGAAAAAGATTTTATGTGCTCGCTTTATTTGAGATCTATTATTAGGACTCAACTATGTAAAGCATCAATAGCTGTTTAAAAAGGCTTAAATATACAGATGAGTACACTGTAGCAATCGACGTTGGTTTACTAGCAAATGTCAGATGACATTTGTGTCAGAAACATTTACAATGTGTGTGTTTACAAACGTGCTCGACACTTGATACATAAAGAAAAAAATTTCCTACAAGCAACTTTATTTCATACACTACACGTGTAAATAAAATAATATGAAATCATCACTCACGAAACTTTGCAGTGCCTTTAAAGTACTTACAGTAAGTTATGAGCTTGCGGCTCCACGCAGAGCATTTAAATATCTTATGTTATTTAGTACCACTCACTTCCTTCCTCTCTTCCATCTGTCAACTAACTGTTTTCGCTTTACACTTAGGAGGCTTCCCTCTGAGCTCATGTGTCTCAGAGGTGAAAGAGTAGGATTTCACACAACCCCAGCTCACAGTCAGACACCACCTCTACACACCAGACACCAGCTCCCCAAACGGCCCTGCAGAGAAAATCTCCGTTCATTCATGTATAAGCACATTTAAAAGGCAGAAACTACAACTGTGTTATCATTCAACACTGGATTTTATATCAATTTGAATTAAATTATATAAGTTTGATTGCATTACTAATAAAATATAAGTAGATTCTACAAATTTTTGGACATAATTTGAATGTGTGTATTTATGGAGATTCCAGCTTGTAAAAAAGCGCTCCCGTTCTCGTAGAACTCGTAATTGCAACCTGTAAACTGGGAATTTTCTGAGAGCTCCTACTTTTACCACATGACCAGTGTACCACCCTACTGCAGCTGATTCATTTAGCCGTGGATAGTGTTGCCTTTAAAATACATAATTCCCAGTCAAAGAACATGAATGGCTCAGAGTACAACGTTACATTTTGTCATCTTGGAATTACAGTAATCCGACATGGCGTGAATGCAGCATATGGCTTTGAGTATTTGACAACAGAATCATCTGACATTATAATGTATTTGTCTTATTGTTTGTTCTATCTTTTTCTTCCTCTGTTAGGATGCAGCTGACAAGGACTCATACAGACAAACTCCAGTGAGAATCCTCAGCTAAACCCATTTAGAGTGAGGATTGATTTGGAAGGATGTTTGGTGATGGATGAACTGACCAACCTCAGGCCTTCAGTGTCCATTTTTCGGACTGATTTACGCCCTGCCCTGGGGTACCCTAACTGTATGAAAAACAATTAAAATTTTATTCAGCAGGTAATGTTTAGCCTGGGAAAAGGTGAGCTGGCACCTAAAATTAAATACTGACAATATTGTGAACTCATGAGTGTAAACAAACCATATAGTTTTGGTGCAATTTGTTGTGATTCTGAGATAGACTGTTCATACGCTAATTGATTAAAACAGACTAGTTTTTCTTTTCATGTTTTATGAGTAAAATGTTTTTAAGGCATGGAAAATTCATGTTTTGTTGTATTTCAAATGAAAATTTGGAATTGAATTGAAATAAAACTGAAAATTGTATGAATGTACATTTATTTGCTTTTTTAATTTTCTAGTTTAACAAATTAAAAATAAATTAATTGACATCAATTTAACTTACTTAGTAATTGATATTACAAAACATTTTTAGTTAAACTCAAATTTTTAAGTTACCATTACTTAATTGTTTTTAGGGCAACCAGTTTGCTCCAATTTTTTAAGTAGATTCAACTTGTCCAGGCTAACAGTGTGCCTCACCATTAAAGCTGAAGCTGTTTCAGTGCTTAATAAGTGTATACATTAAGATTTTTATGTGTACACTAGTCTCAGCTTCAGTCGACATGCCCACGAACCGCCCACGGTCCATTCCTTGACCATCTGATGCATATTGATCACAAATCTAGAAACTAGAAATGTCTCGATCTGGCAAGCTCTAATCTGCTAGGCTGACTTGATGCAACATCCAGGAGTAAAAGCACTACTCCTGCAATAAGGTTATTTAAAAAAAAAAAAGGAAATAAAATGGAAGAAAAAAGAAATCTATATTTGGACTGGACTGGATTAGGTTTGTCAGGTTAGCATCAAATCTTGAATCAATAAATCAATAAATAAAGTTTAAAAGTTCATCAGATGGTCTAATTTTTTCTAAATGGGTGGCTTTAGCCCTATTCGCACGGGTTAAGTATTACCTGGTGACCTCTAGTCATTTGTAATAATTGCGGAGGTTGTCTGTGATGAATCGGTCATGTCTGTAATTTGTAAAGTAAAAATTCCCCCGCAAATGACCTCCATATTTCGCCGAACACCAAGGTCCTGTGATAATATTAGTCCTGTACGAATCGGCATCTCTGTGATTTGGCGGGGTCGTTTATAATTTTTTCAAGGTTTTTGTTTCCTGTGCGCTTTTTTATCCATCTTTCGCGAAAAATGGAGGCTGCGTTGGAGCGTTTTGATAGTATTTTGGGTGCTGGGTCATATCGCTATACACCATACGATACAACTATACAATTTGCAGAAAGAGAAAGCTGAAAAAACATCAGAAGAGCAAAAACAAAAAGAATGATTAGATGGAGATGGATGACATGTATAGCAGCATGCGGTAAGAAACATTCTTCTGTTTATGATATATCATACAGCTAGACCTATAATAACGACAAGACATTTCCAAGCAATAGCCTATTGACATCATATCCGGGAGATAAGTCAGTAATTTCGAGTAAAATCACAGGCTTCGCTTATCCTGTGCGAATGCTAAATCACATGAGGTCCCCAGATAATACTAATACAGTGCGAATAGGGCTTAAAAAAAAAAAATTCATGATATCATGTATAGCCATATGGGCCACTCTTTGCATCAATTTTATATGAACTCTCCCACAATGAAAGGGTTTGCTATTACTGGTTAAAACTATCAAAATAATGCTCTTATGATTTGTTGCGCTCTTAAAAGGCATGCACCCCCCTCCCCCCACCCCACCCCGATCCTACCCTACCCTACCCACTGGACCGAAAGGAATTGGGCTGTTACACAACAGTCGCCCCGCTTCACACACGAGCGGTCATCACTTCCCAGAGGCTATGACATGTTGCAAGCTCAAAGATTTGGCTTATTTTGCAAGGAGACAAGCTCTCTTTGAGATTTCGGTTTCTAAAGGGCTCTGATCTGATCCCACTGCTCTACCTCATTGTTTTTACACATTCATTCTCATACTATATATTGGTTCTTAGTTCAACCATATATTTAAATTGTGTCATCAATTACTCAGCCAATTGTTGTTCCAAACCTGTATAATGTCCTTCAAACAGATTTCCATCCAAAGTTGCGAATTTAACTTTACTTTTAACAAAATTGGAATATTGCATAAAACATTTGCGAATAAAGCAGCGTTTCCATCCCATGTGTTTAATAGAAAAAAATAGTCACCTCCTGGGAAACTGGCACAAAATATCTGTAATAAAAATGGAAGTTGCTGCAATCTTTTTTCCAACATCATAAATGACTAAAAAGACTAAACGCAATAAACACTATCATGTTATCTTGCTTTCGGATGCCTGGTGTTTGGGAATGCAATCATACGAGACAATTATGGGAGGGAATTAAACCAAATAATTTTGATGACAGACAGACTTTGGCTCAGGAATTTCATAATGATCAAACCAACATTTTAGATGCTGTACAATGAAATTGGTCATTCAGTTTTTCCGATTTTTATCCAATTCAGTGTTAAATTGAATGCTTTTTAATGTCTTTTTTAATGCAATTATTTAATGCCATACATGACACTAACTACAGATAATATTGGTCGATTAAAAAAAAATTATAATTATTTGATTAATCACAATTAAAAACACTTACATTTTTGTAGGTTTATATCTAGTTTATATATTTTATAATGTAATAATTTCACAGTTAATCTCCAAATTGATGTAGAAACAACATAAAGACAGTATATTTGAAATACTTGTTTAATGGCATCTTTTTTATGAAAGAAGTCTCACTGATACTAATACAGCTATTGATGTCTGGATAAAAAATGATCAATCTGATCAATGATCAACCAACTACCTCAATTTTCACTACTGTCTGTTCAAAATAAATGAAAAGAAACGTAGCATTGTGGATTTGTTGCTTTTTCCGGTAACACTTTAGTTTAGGGTCCAAATCTCACAACTAATAGTTGCTTATTAGTATGCATATTACTAGAATATTGGCTGGATATAGCACATATAATGCCTTATTCTGCATGACCTTATTCTACATCCCTACCCAATACCTAAACTTAACTACCTTACTAACTAATAAGCATTAATTACGAGTTTATTGAGGCAAAAGTCATAATTAATAGTTAGTTAATAGTGAGAATTGGACCCTAAACTAAATTGTCACAATTTTTCCAATTGTACTGAACTCATATCGAACCATGACCCCAAAACCGGGGTACGTACCGAACCATGACTTCTGTGTACCGTTACACCCCTAATAGCTACTGTATACCATGTCAAGTCTGTTTTTTGGTCAGTCACATTCTTCAGAATTACTCCTTTTGTGTTCCATGAATGAAATGAAATAATTTCAGTGAACTGTTCCTTTAAATCATATTGTAATATAGCAAATGCTTAAAGTGTAATATTTTTCCAGGACTAACAAGGATGTTGTGCTATTTAGATAAATCAATCAATTAATCATATTTTCAAACTTGGATAAACGGCTGCACTGAGCCAAGTACTGAAAACTACACACAGCTCCCTCAGACAGCCTTGAGTTACTGTCTGTCTGTCTGTCTGTCATGTCAGAACTCCTTCAAACAGCCTCTTCCACTTCTCTCCCTCTCCACAAGATCAAATGTGAATCCATGCGTAGGTTATTTAGCTTTAAGGGTCATATTCATTCTTTATCTGTGCAATGGATATGCTTTATGCAGCTTCATAAATGTTCTGTTCCAGACAGGTGGTTTGAAGAAACACACCAAATGACACTTTCCCTCAAGCCAGCACAGATGAGTCAAAAGAGAAACACACAGGTGAGTGATCCCTCCACAAACGACCACAGTTCTCTCTTCCATTGGGAAAGGTTCACACGTGTGGGTCATGCGCTTGATGTGCTTACGCAACGGCACAGAGCACAACACTGGCAGCCTGTGTGAACTCAAGCAGATCGCCCATTCGCCCCACAGCCTCATGAAAACGACAGTGATCACACAGCTCTTTCCGCAAATCAGGGCTGACTTTTAGACAGGAATTTCTATAGGCAATTTAAACGAACAACCTGTTACGGTTTATCTCACTCAAGCCAAATTTTCTCTTGGTTAAAAATGTAAATTTAAGTCAAATAAAGTTAGCCAAATATTAGCAATCCTTCAATGGTAGTTCACCCCAAAATGAGCATTCTGTCATCATTTACTCATCCTTATGTCGTTCCAAACCTGTATGACTTTCTTTCTTCTGTGGAACATAAAAGAAGATATTTTGAAGAACGCTACTACTGTTCAAAACAACGTTTTGACTTTGGCTTTTTATTGTATTTTGGGTGAATTATCACTTTACCTAGAGATGCACATTAGGGCTAGTAAGTAAATAAATAAATAAAATTGTTTTAAATGCTAAATGTAAGCATCACAACAATATGAAAAAAAGATATTCATTTTGATATCTATTAATTATTACATTTAATAGTGTCAAATTATGACATTAAAAATAGCAACAGCATGTGCTCATTTCTTTCTGTTCAACCACTAAACACAAGTTTGTGCTTTAAATGTCTGTATTCAAACCCACATCTGTGTCAGAGATGTTCAGTTTTCAGCCCTATCTATATTGTGTCTATATAGGAAACAGCTGGGAAGCACCAGTGGTCAAAGCTCTCAGTGCAAAGCTCTCTGATTTATCTCCCGCTGGGTCCTGCTGACCAGACCTAGCTTTGCATAATAGTGCCTGACGTACAGAAGAGTGAATATTGTACCAAACACACTTGCCAGTCCAAATCCATAATGTCTAGACATGACATCCCAGCTGGTCTAGAACAACTCAACCCCTCGGTACAGCACAGCCTGCAACAGACAAATGGATTGAGCCTCTAAATCACCTAAGGGAAACCATATAACCTTTTTTTTTTCTTCATGGCAATGGGTTTTGCAGCAGGTATTGATTAGCTGTCAGGGTGGCATTAATCTGGGACAACAGGAATATAAATAAAACATACGGCCCTGTCTTGTATACAACTCTTTAAGGTGAACAACCCCTATTACAACTGGGGTTCTAGAGTAATGAACAAATGAGATAATGATCCCTGTTTTACACCATCCGACTTTCACAACCTAATACTTTGAGGAGCTGAGAAAAAAAGATTGCGCAGATCCAAATATAAATGGATTGCATAACAGCAAACCCGCTCATCCATTAGGAAGACACATCGGAAGATAAGTGGAGACAATTAAAGTTTAATTTTAAAGATGAAAAGGCAAATTAGGTACTTTTGTCAGTAATTTGAAGACACCTGAAATGACCCAAAATAAACCTACAAACTCTATACTCATCTCAGCAACCCCATTCTGTCAGACACTACTTTAAAAGAAAGAGAGGAGGCCTAGACAAACACACTTACTCTGTCTGCAAAGTGTTTAGCTCTACAGAGACAAACAACAGCCATTTAACAATTTGAGAAGGCATTTATCTTGGAAACTAATACAATTGAACCAGTAGTGCCCTTGGCAAAATAACGTGAAATACCAGTACTTATATATAAAAACATGAACATTTTCTATAAAAAGTGTCTTTATATTTTGAAAACACACATTCATATTATAGTTTTTTCGTAAACGGACAATGCGTTTGGTAAAAAGAGCAGAACCGTAATTTGTACTAGGTAGTATTTAATTTAACACTAGTGAGTTACGTAAGAAGTACATACTGTATGATTGTTATAAAACCTGCAGCTCTGCAGTACAGATAAAAAGACAAAGACGCGTTTGTCCACCAATGTCCTTTAACTCCTTCAGATTTGACCTTCAGATCCAGCTACGGTGGGGGCTGATGGCTGGAATAGCTTTGTGAATAATTTGTTTTGACAGAGAAGGTGGCCTGGGAGAAAAGCACAGCCTCAGTTCAGTGTGGCACAGATTACTAGACACTACTGCTGTTCAATACAAGACTACTGAGATAATGATTACAGGCTCCCAAGTTAGCAAGCTTTAGACCAATACAGAGACAAAGAGAAGAGGCGTGTATGGTGAGGCAAGTTTAGTGCGACTCCCTGTAAGGATGCTGGATCTGTGTGTTCTGTTATGAATGCTGAACACATCAGTGCTGCAGGGGAACCATCCCACTGAGAGGAACGGATCTGCCACAGACCCTAATAAACACAAACTGGAAGGATCTAGAGGACAGAAATAATCTGATAAGAGAACATCACACATTTGAGTTAGGGGTGTGATAACTATCTCTCATTGCACTGACATGATTGTTAGATGCTGATTATACACTAAAAAATGCTGGGTTACTTTTTACTTAAATGGTTCATTTTTTGGGGGTTATTTTTTCAGTGTTTGAGTAGTTTTGTGTTACCCTGCTCCTGGGTCAGACGCAACAACCCAGCGGGTGAGATGCTTAGTGCTGGCTTTTTGCATCATCTTCAAGAGAGAGCGGTTCTCAGTGCCATATAATTGGTGCGTTTTTTCAGAGAAATACATGTTTGTGTATGCTTTATTAAAATACCCAGCCGCTGGGCTAAAAGCAACCCAAAGCTTGCACAGTCCTACAGCTCATCCTGGGTCGACATTTCATTCGGTAACATTAGGCAGTTATGATTTATATGCTGATTAATGATGATAACGTTAATTTACATGCATCTGCTTACATATGATATCGCTTGTTACTTTCTGCATCTTCATCGCCTGTGTTTTGATTAGGAGATTCTGATTCACATCAGAAGATGTGTCATAGCGCCCCCTACCATATAACAGTGAAAACACGGAAAGAGATTCAATGACTCGCTCACAAAAATAGTAATTTGCTTTGATCCTGAAGGAATCAGTGTTTTTAAATGAACTGAAAGAATGATTCATTGACTTTCTCATAAAGACAGTCACTTATCACCACCTACTGATTTATCAATGTAACATGAAGAAAAATTCAATTTAAAATCTTCACCCCTTATTGCACAGGCTGACAGTCTGTCTGGAACACACGGACAAGAAGAGTAATGAAAACAGTGAAAACATACCGATCAAATTCAAAGACAGGAAAAAGACTGTTAATAATAAATATAATAATGTTATTTTTTATGTTCATCCATTAACATTTAACTCTAGTCCTTAGCTTGGTTCAAAACAGTAAAATGTTGCACTGCTATACCTTATACCACAGCACATTCTTTCATTTGATAAACTGTTCTTTACAGTATCTTAAATAGCACTTTATGACCTTGAGTGCTCAAAGCATCACCATGGGAACAGTTGGTAAGACATATTTGACAGGAATATGAAGGCAATAAGACTCACTTCTCACAGCTTATACAATGATAGCCGGCTGTCTTTTACATAATACAGTTGTTGTTCTAAAGTCAAAGCTATGTTTAAGGTAGAAAAAGTTGAGTGGCCAAAAGATTGACGTCAGGGATATCAGAGATGTCAATCGGGGTATGTGAAAGTAAACACCTGTAGCAGAAGCTATAGGAACTGACATCTCTCCTGTCCTCTCTAGAACTCTCTCAAGCATCCACAACCAAACACCAAAGCCAGGGAGATATTTATGGGATATTAACAACTCAGCTCAATGCAAAACAATATGCTCTACATTAAGACAGACAAGAATGAAGTAATACACTTCAGAAGCAATTGGTCAAAACAGAGTCACGTTTAAGACCCGTTGAAGATCTGGGTTTAAAAACCAATTTTGGCTGACACTAATAAATATTTTAATGCTTTGTCTGAAAAGCAACAAATGGGTACTATACATTTTTTTAAAGAATTCTCTTATGCTCAAGGCTGCATTCATTTTTACAAAAATATAGTAAAAACAGTAATGTGAAATGTTATTTTAATAAGTTAATCAATCTTTAAAATGAAATGTGTTGCAAAGCTGAATTTTCAGCATCATTACTCCAGTCTTCAGTGTCACAAGATCCTTCAGAAATCATTCTAATATGTGGATTTGATGCTCAAGAAACATTTCTTATTATTATCAATAGTAAAAACAGTTGTGCTACTTAATATTTTTGTGGAAATCGTGATTCGATATGATATAAATTGTTAATGCTGTTAATGATGCTAAAAATGTCTGTCTATAGGCGTTGTGGAGCAATGACATTACATATTATGCAAGGATCCCTGAGGGGAAATTGAGTGTTGTGTTATGATGACATCACAGACAAAAGCTACTCTTTAGTCTGCCTCACTCAAGCGGTCGATGTGGAACAATTGCATAAATTCTTTAATAAATTACAAGACCACATTTACTTGGCAGAACGCCTGCAAGCGAAGGGTAAAGCAGGCTCCAGGGAGAAGGCTGCATTTTTATTTCTAGCCAATGGTCAGGAGAAAAAACATGTGAATATCTGTTCTACATCATCTGTCAACATTTAATATATAATAACGATTGGCAATGGCAGGATTCAGAGTAAAACAACCTCAGATAGCTTACTGAAGCCGCATGATCATATAAGCACAGATTTCCAGGGTGATGACAGCTCTGTTAATCGCATATTTTTATGGTTGGAATGAAAAATATGAGGCTGTAGCCTATAGCAAATTCTTAATGAGCACATTTAAGTCCTGTTCATACAAGTTGAAGGAAGCCTGTTATTGCTACAGTTTATAAGACATTAAAACAGCATCTCAGCTAGTTATTCTATGATCAATGGTGTGACGACATTTAACCCACTGTACCTCAGAAGTCTGCTTCCCTAGATGAAACCCATTGTTCCTAAATCAAAAGGCTGTGGTGGGCATTATTAAAGCCCCCCTGTGAGGACACATCTAGTGTCATTATAGGCTGTTACAAAGTAATGACTTGCTGCACTGGGAGAAAACTGAATCAAGAGGAAAGCACATACATATCTCATCTTTCATGCAGCCGCCCCCACGTTACTCACTGAGACTGGGGGAATCACTCAGTGATTCAACTTCAGTCACATTCTACAGTTCTGGGTTTTGTTTTGAGAAGAAAACAGGTTAGCCATTAGCATTAGTGTTCCAGCAATAGTATCCCTTTCCCTTTTGTGTACAGAGCATCAAGAGAAACATGAGGTAAAATGCTAAGAGTGTAACTCTGAATCAAATGTCAATACAAAGAACACATGTTGCATCCACATAGCTAATGGATCATTAGCTCTTTTTAAAGGTGAGGAGTTTAATATCTGCACTACTGATGCAACAAAACAGAACTGTAAAAGTAATTGTTAGAAAACGGTTTTCCAGTAATGATGTCCGGATTTTGAGTGGATCATTCTTTTGAACCAGTTCACCAAATTGAACTGAATCGTCTAAAACACACTGATCCAAAATTTTACTCAAACAAAAATTAAGATGTGCCTGACTGTTACTAAAACTCAAAATTAGCCAATATCCCTGCGTAAGGTATATGATCCTAGATTCCGCTTTTTGCCAACTCTTCTTTGAAAACTTAAATGAGGGGGTGAAATGTTTCTTCATGGTTTCTAATGGTTTGTGTAAAAAAGTTAGATGGCTAGAGTTGATTAAGACAACCTTAATCACTTTACATGCTTTAAAATTTTAAAACATCTTCTTTTGCACATAACTGCTTCGTCCACTGGGATAATAGCATTACCCAAAAAGTGCTATACAAATAAATTTGACTTGACTTATCTAGACCTTTGGCCTTTTCAAACAACCAAGCAACAGGGCCGAATACTTCAGTCTGTTTTAGATAAACAACTGTATGTTATAGACCTTGCATTTTACTAGTTTAACTCAGGTCTCCCATCAAACAACAAGCCAGTCAAAACAACTCCACACGTTGGGTTAGCAAACACTTGGCCATTAATCAAAACCCCCCAGCTGCTGGTCTGAATGATACACACAGCTGGTCTCTTAGTTTTGGGCAGATCTGAGGAGTGAGAAAGGAGGAAGAAAACTGCAAGTTTTTTCATTTGAGCGTGGCCTCTGGCGCAGCGAGAGCATGGAAGCATTAAATTGTTTTTCAGTTGGTTGTTTCCCTGCCTCTCCCTACAGATGTATGTCAAGGTTTTACATCACTACCCTTATTAATGTCAGCGCTCTGAACCTGAGGTCACCCGAGGAGGACACACACTCTGTGAAAGCAGTGGAGGTTATTGTTTATGTCACACATGGCCTAATGGGATTTCAACTCACTGAGTTGATTTCTGTAAAAGAAAATGCTTTAGCTAGGAATTGAACTCATGGCAATTGACTGATGCAGTTATGCAATGAAATCATGAGGAATGCACAGTTTATTCATGTCTGTATCGTATCAATGTAATTTTAATCCCTGATGAATGGTCAATCACATCAAACAACTGTTTAGTAGATGAACAGATCAGATACACAGATACTTTGGAATTACTTATGATCTCTGATTATAATTAATGACACTTAACAACATATACAGTGCTGGTCAGAATTACTTGCCCCATTGGTAAATATGATCAAAGATGGCTGTAAAAAATAAATCTGCATTGTTAATCCTTTTGATATTTTATTTAAAAAATTAGCAAAAATCTAACCTTTCATTGAAGTAAAAGAATTGAAAGTGGGGGGAAAATCACATTATGAAATAAATGTTTTTCTCCAAAACATGTTGGGTACAATTATTTGCCCCCTTTTATTAAATACTTTTTGCAACCTTCTTTTTCCAAGATAACAGCTCTGAGTCTTCTCCTATAATGCCTGATGAGTTTGGAGAACACCTGACAAGAGATGAAACAAAACAAAAAAATAGCTTTTTGGCAGTAAACACTTACTATGGGTTTGGTTCATACAGGGATACCCCATGTGTAAAATGAAATACTCTGCTGTATCTTTAATGCTGTGGGCCTAATTTTCTGCCAGAGGTCCTGGACATCTTGTTCAGATACATGGCATCATGGATTTGTGGGGTTTTATCATACCAACAGATAAAAAATCAAAACCTGACAGCCTGTGCTAGAAATCTTATAACGGGCCATGTTTGGATCTTCCAACAGGACAGTGATCCAAAAACAAACATCAAAATCAAAACATAAATGGGTCACTGAGCACAAAACCAAGCATCTGCAATGGCCATCCCAGTCCCCAGACCTGAACCCTATAGAAAATGAGCGGGCTGAACTGAAGAGAAGAAGCGCCAACATGGATCTGGGAATCTGAAGGATCTGGAGAGATTCTGTATGGAGGAATGGTCTCTGATCTCTTGTCAGGTGTTCTCCAAACTAATCAGGCATTATAGGAGAAGACTCAGAGCTGTTATCTTGGCAAAAGAAGGTTGCAAAAAGTATTTAATAATGTGATTCCCCCCCACTTTCAATTCTTTTACAGCCATCTTTGATCATATTTACCAAGGGGTCAAGTAATTCTGACCAGCACTGTATTTCTATCTTACAAAGTTATTCGAAAATATAGTTACAGCTAAGATAAATAAAACACATGTGAGAAGTGCTTCTGTTTGACATCTGCAACCTCTCTCTTCACAAAGAAGATGAGTACAGCTAATGAGTACAACTAGAAATTTCACACTTATATATCTCATCCATCGACCTTTCCAGGACACAGACAGATGTTATTTGTAAAGCTGGTGTTGTAAATTTGTAAAACAATATCCGGCTGGTTAGAGCGAAATCCCATCGTTGGTGGTCCCACCTAAAACCACATAATATCCACCTTAAGTCATAAAAATACTAATGACAAATGTAGCCATGGATTTAATTTAGAACATTTTTATTTGAATTTTAATTTCATTTCGGCATTACAATGCAAATCATGCATTGTCATTTTCCTTTCAAACATCAATGTATAAAGCTATTAAATATGCTATTTAAACTAAACACAAGCAAATGTAACCTGATGTAAAATAAGTGTATTTCAGTATTAGGAATACATGTAAAACAGAACATAAGTCCATAAGTTTTTTGGGTCAAAAGTTCAATTAAATTAAATTAGTTCAATTTCACCAATATACCATCAGTAAGAACCACTGATGAAACTGATGAAAAACACTCATATACAAGATGGCCAAAAGAAGCTTAAATCTCCACACAAGTCCTTATAGAGCACATCTGATGTTTTACTCATACTGTCTATTGATAGCATGTGTATCTGTGTGGCTGTGTAGTCTTGAGTCAGCACTGATCAATAGCCAAAGGCCAGGAAGACAAGCCCTTAAAAAGAGTGATGGGAGGATGAGAGCTGAGGTTGTGCGGCTTCAGCGAGGCTAGAAGGCACCTCAGTTTGTCCCATCATTTCTCAGCTGTCAGACAGCAACAACCCAACCACTGCAGAAAGCTGGAACAGGCGGCAAGGAAAAGCAGCAACCATATCAACAGCTATCAGCACTCTTTAAAAACTGTGGCCTCCTCATTCCTTCCGTAACTCTCAAGCCTTGAACTCTGACCTCTATGCATAGCAACATGCATCTGTTACATTGCTTGAGACCTTTTGACCCAAAGATCATAGAGATCACAGGTGTTTAGTGCCCAATTTAATGTTCACACTTTAAATCGTTTCACACACTGACCTCCCCAACCTAAGGTCACATAACTTCAACATGGCTTCAGTGTGTAAACCTATACATAACTTGTAGTTTCCACAAGCATGCAGTGTATGAAACTTAAGCAGACACAAATGGAATGGCAATTACCTCAGCCCTTGATCTTTTTGCTACATTCTGAAGATATACCAGAGAAATGAGAAATGCAAATTGCCTGGCATGGAAAAATGAACCGTACTGAAATGAAGATGCCAGTGAGTGGTATATATCAGCAGATGACGCACAGCTTTAACAGTTGTCATCCACTGCAGGAAGCTGTGTCTTTGATTTACAAGCAGACATGTTTAATGCATCTGCAATGGTGGATGTGTGTTTTTTACAAGAGCTTCACTTCAGGCAGTTCTCTGCTTTCCTACTGCACCTCACTAACAAAATGTGAATGTTAGGGCTGATATGATGAGTGATCTTCTTATACTGCATCTTCCATTTATGTCTAAAATACTAGATAAAGTTGTGTCTGCTCAATTGTGCTCCATCTTGCAAAAATTACATCTATGAAACATTTCAGTCTGGATTCAGGCCCCATCATAGCACAGAAACTGCGCTCATTAAAATGACAAATGACTTACTTCTAGCTTCTGACCAAGGCTGTTTCTCAAAACTAGTTTTACTTTATCTTAGTGCTGCATTCGACACTGTAAATCATAAAATCCTCTTAGATCGACTACAAAATTACACTGGTATTTAGGGACAGGGATTAAGGTGGTTTAGATTGAACCTATCAGACAGTTACCATTTTGTCTATTTAAAAGGGGAAAAATGTAAGATAACGTCAGTAAATTATGGAGTGCCGCAAGGATCTGTGTTAGGCCCTTTGCTATTTTTCAATATATATGCTGCCATTTGGATTTCTTATAATTGCAATATTATAAGAAAACATGGAATTAGTTTCCACTGTTATGTGGAATTATCGAAGGTGACAGAGTGTGTTAAAAAAATAAAATATTGGATGACCTGTAATTTTCTTCTATTGAATTCGGATAAGACTGAGGTATTACTTATTGGACCAAAAACCTGTACACAGAATCTCTAAGAATACAATTTGCATTTAGGTACTGTTACTTCATCCTCTTCAGTAAAAGACCTGGGTGTTATTTAAGACAGCAACTTGTCTTTCGAAAAATCATATTTGATATGTTACAAAAACAGCCTTCTTCCACCTCAGGAACATCGCTAAGATATATATGGAACATGCTATCTGTTTCTGATTTTAGAAATGTTAGATCATGCATTCATGAACTCTAGACTAAATTACTGTAATGCATTACTAGGTGGTTGTCCTGCATCCTCAATAAACACACTACAATTGGTACAAAATGCACCAGCTAGAGTTCTTACTAGGTCAAAAAAAATATGATCATATAACACCAATTTTATCATCTCTACACTGGTTACCTATTAAGTTCTGTATCAATTACAAAAAGTATTGCTTACTGACCTATAAGGCCATAAACGGTTTAGCTCCTGTGTATTTAACCAGTCATCTATCGCCCTACAATCCATCACGCTCTTTAAGGTCACAGAACGCTGGTTCTAGTAGTAGAATATCTAAGTCAACTAAAGGAGGGAAAGCGTTTTTTCATTTGGCTCCTAAACTCTGGAATAGCCTTCCTGATAATGTTCGAGCCTCAGACTCACTCTCCCAGTTTAAATCTAGATTAAAGATACATCTTTAGCCAAGCATTCACATAATACATCTCATAACCTTGTACTCCATTTATATCAGATCAAATGCACATGATTATCTTTGCTAGAATGTTGTGAACAGCAGCTATGCTAATTATTTTCCATATGCTTTTCTGTTTTATCTCGGGTTGCCCATCCTGAGGTAACTAGAGAGTATGTCAAATCCCGTTTGGATCCAGCCTCTTATGAAGACTTCATATGCCGCAACACCTGTGAAGAGATGGCGCCAACTCCAGTGAAGACTTCAGATGAAGAAAACTCAGAATCAACATGCACCTATGCTAAATTTCTATGCATCCTAAACATTTTGTTAACAACATGTAGCCTATTCATTACTTCAATGAGCTCATTGTTTCTGCCTTAAATTAATATATTGTTTAAATGAATACATTGTTAGTTAACTGCGTGATCTGTATATGTAGATTTCTGAAATACATTACTTGGACACAGTCACCTCTGATAACAGATCACTCTCAATTGTAATGTAGACACATACATTTTCTGTAAAGCTGCTTTGAAACGATGTGTATTGTGAAAAGCACTATACAAATAAATGTGAATTGAATTGTAGGTAGCATACTGTTCAAAAGTATGGAAACTTTTCCATAAAAATAAGATTTTAAAAAATACTTTTATTTAGCAAAGATGCATTAAACTGATCAAAAGTGACAGTAAGGACATTTATAATGATACAAAATATTTCTATTTCAAATAAATACTGTTCTTTTGAACTATCTATTCATCAAAGAATTCAGAAAAATGCATCAGTTTCCACAAAAACATTAAGCAGCACAACTGTTTTCAACACTGATGATAATAATAACAAATGTTTTTTGAGCAGCAAATCATCATATTAGAATGATTTCTGAAGGATCATGTGACACTGAAAATTCAGCTTTGCAATCACAGGAATAGATTACATTTTAATGTATATTAAAATAGGAAACAGTTATTTTCAATTGTAATATTATTTCTCAATATTACTACTTTACTAGGCCTATAATGTTTTATTTATCGCAATGCATTCTACAATTGTCATCTCTGAGAATAGTATATGCTATGGTGCTAATTATAATAAAGAAGAATTAGGTTATAATGAAAATCTTAGGAGGCAGACTGGCTGGAATACACTACATGACTTTTGCCCAGATTTGCAGTCTGAAGAGTCAACGTTAGTTGCCGAAAGTCAGAGTCAGTCTGCAGATTTTGGTCAGTCGGAGTTTACGAGATTTTCTGCGAAATCGGTCATGTATGATGAAAACAGACTTTTAAGCTTCAGACTATGATTGCATCCAGTCAGAGGACATCAAACAAGAGTCGATTTTAGAACACGTTTTCATTTGTCATGCATCTAACATCTAGTGTTCGGTGTGAGTTTGTTGTTCGAAACAATTTGAAAGTCTGGTAGTGTGTGATCCTCAGTTGTTTAGTCTATGATGCCCAGTTTTTCCTCTAAAATCAATGACAAAGTTGGCAAGTGTGTGAAGCCTTGTGTTTTAAAATCTGTCCAGATTTTAAAAGTTGTGTAGTGTATCCCACTACAGGGTCAGATATGTGTTTCGGCTGCAGCCTGTTTAGGCAGCTTACTGTTTAGCATCTTTCTGAAATAGTATCAGTGCTTGTCACAAAGCTTATCCTCACAGTCCAGCATGAGGACAAATGGTGATGATGTAACATGCAGACAGAACGCTTGAGTTCTTTTTTTTTAAACATTATTCAAATTTAGCTCTCTGTCAGCTTCCAGATTTAGACTTCAGCTCATAAATAATTCAGCATTAAGATCGCATGTGCGATTAAACAAGCTCATCTGCATTAGTCACAGTGACCTGCACAGACTGCAAGCGGCCCTGATCAGCAGCGCTGTACCACTGAATGTCTGTAAGTAAAGATCCGACATAGCTCAATAATTGGTCATTTGCAATGTGCTTCAGCGTAAACTAACATAGCATGTTTTTCAACAGATATGTTAAAGGTGAACTAAGTAACTTTTTTACCTTAACCGAACAGCTTCGGAGTCATTGGAATAGTTATATGACTTTTTTCGGGTTGAATGGTGGTCGTCTCGCACCCCCCAAGTGCCTGCGGCCTCAGCGTCAGGAAGTATCGCGTGATATCAGGTCTTGCGATGTAACAAATTGCTTTACGGTACTGCACACATACACTATCTAAACATTTATATGCTAGCCTTCTGTGTATCATACATACCTCAGTGGACATGGCTCCGTGCGTTCGCCGGGTTCTTTGAAAACAAATGCACATGACCAGAGGGAGAAGATGGGAGGGGGGAGAGTCGCCAACGAGTTTTGACGACAGTGTTGTCAAATATCTATTCCGAAGCTGTAGGGGGAGCTCTATAGAGAAACCCACGAGCAAAAAGCGAGAAAACAGCGAAGAAATCGGCAAAGCTGCATTGTTGTTTTAAAACAATGGACATACACATACAACAACTCCACAATACCATACCAGACAATCAAAGAATAACTTCAGACATAAGTATATTGGCAAATATGAACATCTAAATGGTTCCAGTATGCTAAGCTCTATTCTCAAGAAAGTATGCTATCGGTTCGATTTACTATAGTAATATAAATAGCCTAACCCAAGACACACACACACACACACACACACACACACACAATAAAGATATATTTACATCAAGTTCGAATGAAACAATGCATGTCCATGAACTCTCTACACCAAGGCTGAAATTTCACACTAGCCGCATTTCCATTACCCTTCAAATTGCACAAATTGAAATTGCGAATTGAAAATACGCCCAATGGAAACACGTCAATTGCGCAAAAACTCCCATTTATCGCAAAAAAGTTTTTTTACGCTTGCATAAGGTGGTTTTTCAGGCAATTCAAAAAAAGAAATATTTCGCAAAACTGCAATGGAAACAGTTTTTGCGCATTTACAGGTCACCTGACGTAGATGACGTCAGAGGAAAAAATTAAGTTTTAGTCCCATAACATCAGTTAATGGAAACGCAGTCATTTCGGAATAGTTTTTTGTCGACATTTAGAAAAAGAAATCGCAAAAGTTTTGCGCAAATCTGTAATGGAAACGCACCTACTGACACATTGAAGGAAGGTTCTCCACTTAAGGTGATGATACGCAGGGCAACTTTTTGAGCAATGTTGCTGGGCAATGTTGCCGTCAACGGGCAACCAGATGAGACACAGGGCCCACGACCGATCTAAACTATCCAGATAGAAATTTATTGCCCATTTTCAATGGGAAAGTGCCCACGCAACAATCGTTCGCCAACATTGCTCAAAAAGTTGCCCTGTGTATCATCACCTTTAGTGTCTGATAGGTTGATCAACCTTACAGACTCGTAAGCCCAGGGAATGTAGGGTTAGGGCTTTGCCACCTGTCAGGCATTTACAAGGGTGATAGGTTATCAAACGGTGATGAATCATTCCTAAAAATTTAATTTTCAGATAATAAATACTCCAAAATGTCCCTGAGAGAATGACAAAATTGTGCATTAGTGTAAACTATTTGTTCATGAATATTTTATAGTAGCATTGGTTTGGCTTTAAGGTAGTGTGTTGTGTCTTGTAAGGAATGCTGCACATGCTTTTTTAAAGGCTCTCTATAATGAAGTTTGTTCCCAATCAAACACTAGTAATCCAGCCAGCTCATTCATTCTTGCCACACCAATTCCTGCCATTACTTCACTTTGCCCTAGATGGATATGGTGAAGAACAGCATCTAATTGCTGACTCAAAATGGAGGGGGGGGGGGGGTGATGGGGGGGTCAGGGGGAGGCTATTTCAGAGCCCCATCCCCCTGTGGAGAGAGATACTCGCAGGGTCTTTGTTATTCTTAGAGCAGCCATGATGACAACCTTGTAACTGTAATAATCAACTTAGCGCTCCTCAGAGATGAGATGAGAGAGGATGTCAGGGTACAACAACGAACACAACCTCAAAAGAACTGCAGACGCTTTTGTGTGCAGCGGAGCACTGCAGTGTCTCCATGTCTCCAGGTCAATAAGAGTACATGTGCAGCAAGAAGAGGCATTTGAGCTACAAAGAGTGAGAGAACAAAAAAAGGTGAAAATGTGGTGAACAGATGAAGAAATGGGTAAAACTGAGTTTTGACGTATGCAACCACCTCTGCTGCATACTGCACCAAAAAAGTCTTAAACATAAACAGGAAGAGTTCATCTGACAGACACACGTTTGTTTTATGTCCTGTTTAGGGGTGGTTTTATCCACATGGGTAACAAAATAATATATAGGCTACGTGGAAGGTAGGCGTGGAAAATCATACTAGGTATTTAAATAGCAACACGTGATTATCTTTACAGTAAACACCATAAAAGTAATGAATACATACAGTAAGTATTATACAGAAATAACTTACAAAATGTTCTGCAGTGGATGTCTACTTTAAATGGTTTATATACTATTATAGGATTTCTAAAAAAAATAGATATATTTTAAAATTATCAAATTTTTAATTTTAGTTGAAGTTTAAGTAATTTTGATGTGTGATTGTAATTTTTATTAGTTTATAAATCTGTTTGGCAGCTGGCGCGTAATCGTGTTGCTTGGTAACCGCTATGAATGAAAATGTCAGCATTTTTATGTGTGTTTTCCAGTTGCGTTTTTATGTTTTTGTCAGTCCATACATCTAACAAGGTTTCAATTTCTTCTGATGACCAAAGTAAACCTTTTCCGCTCATCTTGAAAGTGACGCGTGTGCGACTGACGACTGTCCTGTCGACCACATTATACATCATCAATAGCGGTTCTCGGTTCACTTCCGCGATTTGGTACGATTGCCTTCATATCAGCAGCAAACCGTACTGGAGTTCACATGAACCGTACCCCAGACCACCCTTTTTAAGCGGACTCGAGTACGGTTCACGGGTGCGCACCCGAGTTCGGAAGAAAGCGTTCACATCATCCGCACCAAAAGTGCTGGTGTGAAAGCGCCCTTACTCATCAGATGAAGTAACAAAGAATAACAAAGTAACAAAGAATTAGTTACTCAATATGTTTAAAGCATTTAGTTGATACCCAAAACCAATGTGTATGCGAGTGCTTTAGGTTCAAATGCTAGCATTCACAGGACAGAGTTGTTGTCACTTTCTCTCTTTTTTCGATCACCTTGTGAAGGTGACGAGAGCAGATGTTAGCAATGCAATATGCAAATCAGCAATCCTATCATACTCCATTCCTCCTCCTTCAGCATGCCATCATGGTTCTCTCTCGTTCTCTGTCTGTTTCTGTGAGTAGGTGTGATGTCTGCCACCTCGAGGTTCAGGCCTGCCGCTGTAAATCGGCCCATCAACCGTTTGCTGCTTCATAAACTGACATGACTCTTTAATGGTGACCTTAATGTTACCTCACATCCTCTCCTCAGAAGTCACTGCACCTGACGTACTTTACACTAATATCTGTCCTGACTGGTCTATCATAAAATCCAGTCATTGAGAGAAATTAAATATTCCAACACTATTTATCCAACACAATAAATGATACAAATGTGGCCAGCAACCGAATTCATGTGTGATATCATCAGAAATACATGTTTTTATGTTATGGCTTTTTTTTTTTTTACTTTTGAATTACAGATGGATAGTACAGTATGGTGCTCAAATTTTTACCCTTTGCAGTTTTTTATGCCCCCTATACACTATTTACTTTATTAATGCACATTTATGGTCTTATGAAAAATTCATCAGTTTGTTTATTCAAATACAAAAAAAAAAAAGTTCTTCTCGTAGCCTTTAATCAACATTGCTGCTTTTCCACAAATCAATAAATTCGAGTCTTTCCCTACTTTTTTTATTGCTGAATATCTTCACTCTGAAAAACGTCACAATACGGAATTAAAATGGGTTGTGATTGTGAACGCCATTTTCCACAGACTTGAATGGCATACAGAAAAATTTGTGCTTTAGTTTTTATTGAGGCATTTTAAAGATTTAGTTAATGGTTTTAAAGTGTGCATGTGTCCCTGGCAGCTGGGTATAATGGGTTATCTGAAAAGACACTAGTCAGGACAGGGCTGGGAGCTGAACCACTCTTTTTACAAAACACTAACAGCCAGGACTGCCAACTCTCACAACTCACGCAATTGACACTTTTGACACGCACTCATGCCGCACATCCATTTTCTCACACAGAGAAAAATCGCGAAGCAAAGACACAGATGACACCGACAGACATGAAATGAAACAAATTCTCAGCACTAAGATTGTCAATTTTATCACAAAATTCAACAATAAATACCATTTTGGCGCTTGTAAATGTGACGTGACAGATCGCTGTTAGTGCCTCAGCTCAAGCGGCACATGTAACAAACATACTCTTTACTACTAGACTAGTTAATAGTAAATGAACACTAATTAACAATAGATATGTTGAAAGATACAGTAAAACTTACCGAAATGTATATGCCTCATACATAATTTCGATCGATCAGTGTTTTCCAACAGTGAAAAGAGGTCAATAAAACAGCTTGAGAACAATGTCACATAATGTTACATTTACCTCAGGAAAGCCATTTAATGACCATAGCACGTTAGTCGGCTAGAAAAATCAGCTATAGAGAGGAGTATTTTCCTAAATATGTGCACAATATTATTATATTTTTACTTATATCATTGAAATATTATAACGTTGTTATTATTATAAAACACATTATATTTATATTTGAGTTGTTATTTTTAACCTTTAATAATAATAGGCTACCAGCTGACAGGGCTCTCTGTATGTTCACAGCATTAGGTGAGTTTTTTTTCTTGAGAAAAATTAACATGTACAGTATATACTGAACTTAATAGAATCAAGATCAGAATCAAATGCCAAGAATTGAATTAAAATCATGAAATTTGTAACCATGTAAACATTGTTGTCACTAAAATTAATAAAAATTCTGTTTAGTTACCTAATGTTTTGACAACCACAATACACTTATTGTGATGCAAGTTTTTTTTTTTTTTACATCAACCCAACCCCCCAATAATTCTCACTCCAAGCTAAACTCAAAAGTTGGAAGCCCTGCTAACAGCAGATGCAAGGACTGCAGCTTGCGCTCATATCTCTCTCTCCTTCTGTCTTTCGCACACACGTGCACAACAATGATTAAGAGTCCACAAATCACAATGAGAACAGCTCCCACATATGTTCAGCCACATTCACACAGGCAATTATACTGGTGCTGAACACTGGCCTTTAAGAGGCCATTCACACAGAATGAATTACTTCCACTGTGCTACTTTTGCATTGCTTTAATGTAAACAGGCGCTAGATGGACATATTTAACCCTTGCATTCTAAAAACGTGGCATTCAAGTTAAAACAAGTTCAACTTTTTTAAAAACGCGTCTCTAGACTGTGCATTTTTTTTACGTTCCACTGACCTGTGTCTCGCGTTTCGAGTGAACCGGCACTAACACTACATCCACCAAACAAGCAGTTTTCATTAGAAGACCAGACTGACACTGACATCAAAGTAAAGAGAAACAGAAATTGTAGAGAAAAGAATGACAGGTTTGTGGATAGACTCAGTATTTGTTGGTGAAGTTTCAGAGGCAGCAACAGAACTACAAAAACTCGAAGTCAGCTGAATGCAGATGTCTTGAGAAATGCTGAAGAGGAGTAGCAGAAGAGGCTTAAGGTCAACTCTTGAGGATATGTCTTCACTAAGCTCTCCCAGTTTTGACACGAGCCTCCATATAATCCATCAGAAGCATCCTCATAAAAGCCTCCATTACAGTCACAAGACAGCTCTGTTCATTTATAAAAATTACACTGCCATGAAATGTAAGCTTTAAAACGAATATCCAGAAATGTACTACTCATTTAAAGGCATAGTTCGCCCATTTTAATTCAAAATTAAAATGCTGTCATCATTTACTCCCCTCATATACTGTAGTTCTGAACCTGTACAAAAGGTGCCTACCGCAATTACAAGACTTCTGTCATTTCAAAAGATGTGCTAGTCGTGCTTTTCCATGCAATTACAATGAATAGAGTCTGAAGCTTTCAACTCAAGCTTCAAAAAAGCCACAAAAACACCATAAATGTATCATAGCAAATACAACTCATGCAACAGACTGAAATGTAAGTCCATATATCTTAAAACCCTTTCAAAATCTTGACATCTGTTCATGAAAAATGTCTAATTTGTGAACAAATGGACCTCTTTTACAGTGTTTTGCATCATTTATGAAGATTGAAAGCTTCACAGCGGACGCTACCGTTGTCGTGTAACGTCGCAATGTCTTGAGGCTGTCTACGCTGGGCATGACAAAGTGACCATTGCAAAGTTATTTGTCTATGTCAGAACCACAAATGCTTAGACTATGTCAGAAATAGAACAGACATCAGTTTGTTTGATTTTTCGAGTCGCCACATCCAATGTAGACACCATCACTGATTATAATGGATTCTATAGTCTTTTGTCGCGTTGCGGCACTCACTTCTTGTGTAGACACTGTGTAAGTCCCCATTTTACAAAAAGCACAGGTACGTCCTTCAGAATTTCTTTTTTTGAAGAATGAATCTCACTGAAGAATGAAAGCCATACAGGTTTGTAACAACATAAAGGTAAGGGCGAATTGCCTATTTAATGCTAGATGGACACTGGACATGATGCTCAAATTTTCAGACTGTCCTCATATGAGGCAGCGATGTGCTTGGTGCTACTCTGCTCAGAGACCCATGCACTGTGAATCGTTACACTATACACATTCCTCTCCCACAACACTTTAACCCTGCTGCTAGTGCTAAGCCTCCTTCACAAAGAGATCAAAGATCCACCGTACACAAGGTGAACTCAGCCGGACCGCTTGTGTTAAAGTCACATCTCTAATGATCTTCCAGTGCAGCAGTGTGAAGGCGCAACAGGTCATTAACATGTGGAAGTGGGTGGAGATAATTTATACTTACTTAGCTTTAGCAGCCTTTAACGCCATCTCTGAATAGTGCAGAAATGCTTCTTAATATATAATAACAGCAAACCTGTAATTAACGCCTGCTCAAATTTCAGCACTCACTTATTCTTTACGAACAAATAAATAAACTCTACAAATAGTTAAAAGACTTGTGGTCACTACTGTTAAGCCATCATGAGATAGATTATCAGGACTATCGGGCAATCAGGCATTTAAACAGTGTTTGCAAATTACTAAATGGAAGGAGATCTAAAACAGTTTATGGTAACAAGCATTTCATGCATTATACTGTAGTAAACAAAGTGTTAAAAGATGAAACCTATTCAAGGAAATGCCAAAGAAAGTCACTACCAAAGAGGTTTCTCTTTCATATTTCCCAGTTTATTTAGTTAAATTGTCATTTGAGTATATCAGCTTTGTCTCAGATGTCCCTCCAAAAATTCATTGAGAAACAATTTAGACAAATCAAATGTTGTTGTTGCTGACATACAGTAAGCGAAAAATTTGAAGAACACACACACAAACACTTGTTTAGGGTCAGTAAGATGATTTTTTAAAAAATTCATTAATAATTATAAAGTGATAGTAAAGATGTGTAGTATAATGTTACAAAAAATATTACATAAATTCTGTAGTTTTTGAACGAATCAAAGGAACCCTAAAAAAAATCCACAAAAATATTAAACAGCATAATTGTTGTCAACATTGATTAGAAATGTTTCTTGAGCTGCAAATCAACATATTAGAATGATTTCAGAAGGATCATGTGACACTTACATTTTTAATTGTAATAATATTTCTCAATGTTACTGTTTTTACTCTATTGTCATCAAATATATGCAGCGATGCAAGAGTTTGAGGTTTATAAATATAATGTGCTATGACATACACACACACAAAAAAACAAGCTCAGATCGGATGCTGTTGCTGTGAAGGAAGTTGAGAGAGAAGAAAAGAGAGACACATCCACGCCACATGCAGTCTGAACTACTGTCACGTCCTCTGTTTACAGGCACGCATACAGGAGGAGCAAGATGTTGTGAAACAGAAACATGAAGATGTGAGCTGCATGCTATCACTCGTTTCGCCCTCTCTCTCTCACACGTGGCGCGCTGCGGTGCGGAGCTCTCAGAGCCTGAGGTTTCATTGACTGCAGTGAGCAGCCAGCGTGTGGAAAGTCATCAGTTTCTCCGTAGGCTGGAAAAATAACCTTTCCTGTACATTCGTGTACCCCACCTCAGCCTCTGAATAAATCATAAGTCCCTTGTCTCAGCATAAGTGATCCTGTACTGCTTCACTACATCTACATGTACAAACGTTGACGTTCAAGAGAAGCTTAGGTCCTGTTCTCAAGCTCAGCAGAAAGCTCAACATAATTATGTGGAGAACGTGCTAGAATAGCATCGTGTCAGGGCGATTAGTGTAGCGTCCGGTGTGCTGATATAGGTCAGGTCACCTGGCGCCGGTGTGTAGGCAGCGTAGTAAGCCAGAGGCTAAAGAAGAGCTTGAAACTGTAATAAATATAGGAGAGGGCTGTCGGGGGCCAAAGAGTGTTACTCTTTCTATGTGCCAGGACAGGATGAGAACATAGAGATAGGGTACAGGAGAGCAGCAGGACAGGATGGCAGAAGGGCCATCTGTCTCTTGAGCAAAGCAAACACTGCTCTGAACTACATGCGCCATGATCAGACTCTTAAACCAGATTTAGAGCTCTTCTGTTGAGCTAGTTCAGTAATGACACAGCAGAATGGTGCTATATAGCAATGTCATTATTTCTGCAATCACAGATGCTGTTTTCAGCATTCTTAAATTAAGCAATATTTATTGATGGCCAATTTCTATATAATTGCCTATACCATTTCTGTGCAAATCTGTGGAATACATTAAAACAAAATAAAAGGAGTAAAATGCAGCTCAGAAGTACTGCTGTCTTACTTGTAGCTAAAAGCATAATCAAATTAGCTGAAATGTTTAATAAACACACAAGGATCACCCTTTTGTCAAATTAAGCACATGCACATGATTCACACACAAGTATTTAAACCAGTGGATCTTAACCAGGGGACTGGGATCCATCCAATAGGTCATGCAAATTAATAACATTTTTCAACTCCATGGCCATTCTTACAAATAATACATTTTATTGTGAAAAAATAAATAAATAATCTAGTTCAAGTTCAAGTCGGTAAACATATTTTACAAATATTCTTTAATTTTTTTTTTTTGTCATTATTCTTTATCCATTCATTCACAATCAGCTTGAAAATCATGGAGCCTTTGAATATTGTTGTGGACAATGGGGGTCCTTGAGAACCACTTATTTGAACTGTACATGAAACGAGTGATGCGCGGTGACAAAACAACATTGCTTAGATAGGATACAGGCTCCCATTATAATCAATGAAACCGTACACAATCCATGAATGTAAACATATGAACATAACTGTGATGTTTTCAATGCATTATAAGTGTATCAATGCCCTGAATAAGGAATCGGTACATGTTATTGGAGCATGTTATGGGCCCCATGAGGAAAACATGCATTTTTCTGTAAAGTGGTAGGTTTAGGCTTAGGGGATTGAATATACAGTTTGTAGAGTAGAAAAATCATTATGTCTATGGAAAGTCCCCATAAAACATGAAAACACAACGTGTGTGTGTCTGTGGTGTGGCCCCTCACATAAGCTGTCCTTTCTCTGAAGGGAGTCTCCAATCATTAAACTCCAAAAAGAGATCCACCAACACCGTCCTTCTAAATACAGAGCACTGGCATAAACAACACTTTTTACAGCATTCGGTGCCAAATTATTGTCTTTATATAGCATGTGCTGGATCTTTTAACAAGAACACAACATGGCAGACAAGAGGAAAAAAGTGCAAGACTGCATTATTGCTAAAAGAGGTGCTAATGGAGATAAAACAAGGAGGCATGAAAAGGAATTGGGCATTCTGGTTTTGGATTAAAGCTGCACTATTTTATTGCATATCACATTATGTACAAATTTGCATCAATGCCTCCACCTTGACAACATGTAAGCATCTGTGGTAGACCGATCTAAAGCAGAGATGTGCAAAGCAGGTATCTTGCCTGTGGATTCATCAGGAATCATCCCACACCCTCTAGGACGAGGAGACAGGAATGAGAATAGAGAGGGACAGAGATACTGAACATAGCAAAGGCTCAATTATGTGAATGCCTGGAAGGTTAACACATTGCTATGTGAAGCTTCATTGCTTTTGTGACCTCAGCTGTCTAAATCTCTTGTACTCAGTGTATACACATAAGTGAACCCAATGATGTTTTCACTAAACATCTTTACACACTCTCCTAGTCCTAACTAAAGACTTGTTCACACTGCCTCGTTGAACACCAACAAATTTCACTGGCTGTTGTGTTTTGTTGGATCAGTGTGTTAACGCTGTTGTTTTGAGCCAGTCACTTGAGCCATGAATGCCATGTGACTAATCATTTTGGAGCTGCAAGAAAATGGTCATGGTTGGCTACTTAACCGATAACAGCACAAGAACATGTACAGTCCCAAACCTTTCACTATAGCGACTATCCTGAGCTGTGACGGCAAAGGCAGCCAGGGAAAAATACAAATCCATTTCATACAACTAAGAGCCTAAAAATATTTAATCATGTTAACAAAATGTAATCTGATACAGATACTTTTGCTTGCCATCATCAAAAAATACTATATAAACTGCCATAGTTTGTATCGACCTGGCACCAAACCTTGATCCCTTGGTTGGGACCGGGAACCAGCCTTAAAGGGACAGTCACAACTAAAAATGTAAGTTCTGTCATTATTTAATCAGCCTCATGTCGTTCCGATCCCACACTTTCTCCTGTGGAACACAAAAGAGGATATTTTGAAAAATGTAATATAGTGAAAGTCAGAGGAGTCCAATGTAGTTTTGGAACCCACTGACTTTCATTGTATTTACAAAAAAAGTAACGTTATGTTATGTTACTAAACGTTATGAGGTTGAGTAAATGATGACAGAATTTTTATTTTTGATTGAACTATCCCTTTAATAGAGAAGGAGAGACAAGGCACACTGCTAGAATGCTGCCAGACACTGCTTTTAGACATCTGCGACATTCAGCTGATAGTCCAGAAGGATGGAGGTAATGGATTATATGAAATACATAAACAAAGACATGCTCAGTTTGCTGAAGGAAATGCAGTTTTGTTTGCTGACAAAACTGCAGACACATCCTCTCACTCTACTAGGGCAGTCAGCGACATGCTAATGCTCTGAAGTGCTTTCATTTTGTCAAGAACATCTGAACTAGACTTTCTGACTCTCAGTGGTATCTGTCCATCCAATTTCCTCATACATTCAGTAATGCCAAGTACACATTACAAGACTAAAGCTCACCAGCCTGTGCATATTTAAAGACGCAGTTTCATGTTTTGTCATGTCTGGGTGCACAACTAACTGCAAAACATACTGTATGCATCAATTACATGACAAGATCATCAAAAAACAAGACAACACATTTACTTAAAGAGCAAAATAAATTAAGTTTTTGGAAGTAAAAACTATGAATTGACATAGGCTATAATTTAAGGTGAGGGCCCTGCGTGAACTTTTTATTTTTGACATGATTTTTAAAAAAATATTATTTTCTCATTTTTGTTATCAGTAATTTAAATAAGTGTTTTGTTACATTTTCTGTTATTTAGTGTCATTTTAGTGTCGTTATGATGAAGTGACAAAACAATGGCGGAGAATTTGGTGTCAAAGGGAAAAGTAAAAGTAGGTCCAACAGATTCTGAGCGTCACTGAAAATATCTCAAATATAAAAAGTGCGGTCAGTAGCAGATGCTCCCTCTACACAGACAGAGTATGTGTAATCGCGTGTGTAAAGTATGTGTAATGTGTAAAAGTCAAAAGTGAAAGCGAAAAGCAAGCGCGCATTCAAAAGTGATTTCAATACCTTGCATATTGATAAAGGCACCTGGTGTTGTGAAATTTATTATCCGGTGGGGTGGGAAAGTTTCCTCACTGTGACATCCCTAGTGGTTATCAGTACATTTTAAAGGTGAAAAGCAGATTTTGGTAGGTCAAGTAGATTTGTATATTTACATTATATCACTTGATTAAATATACAGTTATAAGTTGTAAAATATAGAGGCAACAATACGCCACTCCGTAAGCAACCACAGCTGCCTTTTTTAACCATAAATTTAACTGTATTTTTAACAGTGTAGAAGAGCTGTGACAGTCAGTAAATACCCAGTGACAGAGACTGAAGAAACTGATTTCATTAAGTCCATTTGCTTGTAATGAAGTGCAGCATTTGAAAGGCTGACAGGCTTGTGCTATAAGCCAAGCACACAGTACAAGACTGACGCTTGTTGCCCTTTGATGTTTTGAGTCTGCGAAGAAGTCTGTGACAAGAAGACCCAGAATGTTGCCAACTTGCAGCCATTGCAGATGCTCTTCTAATGTGCACACTTGTCAAACACACTGAGGCTAGTTGCAGGCTCTATGGCCATTTTCACTCAGGTTTACTATGACTGGATTCCTTTTCTCGTTTCAAGCATAAAATGTATTAAAGGAGAACTCCGGTCAATTTTAACATTGAGCTAATTTTTTTGTACATTTGGAGTGCTGTCAATACAGAGAACAACGACAAAAATCGGTGTTGCCTACACCGAGTTATTCTATTTTTAAAATTTGCACCCTGTTGACTTCAATGGGGCAAGTACTAAACCTGCTTTTAGCCTCTTAACATCCTTGATGTGTCATTACAAGTGCACAGAAAATGTGAGTGATTCCTTCTGAGTGAACACGAGTGAATCTGACTGCAGTAGATGTGAAAGATATGTATAAAAATGATGTTATTTAAGCCAGCGCAAAGTAGTCGATTGCCGAGTTCACGCGCGTGATCATAGGTAACTAAACCTATGCGCGTGAACTCGGCAATCGACTACTTTGGACTTCAACCGAAAAACAGGATGTAAACAGGTATTTGCGCTGGCTTAAATAACATCATTTTTATACATATCTTTCACATCTACTGCAGTCAGATTCACTCGTGTTCACTCAGAAGGAATCACTCACATTTTCTGTGCACTTGTAATGACACATCAAGGATGTTAAGAGGCTAAAAGCAGGTTTAGTACTTGCCCCATTGAAGTCAACAGGGTGCAAATTTTAAAAATAGAATAACTCGGTGTAGGCAACACCGATTTTTGTCGTTGTTCTCTGTATTGACAGCACTCCAAATGTACAAAAAAATGAGCTCAATGTTAAAATTGACCGGAGTTCTCCTTTAAATTAGATTTATGCTTAAAATAAGACTTACAATATCCATACATTTTACATTGGTACAGTAAAATTACATAGGTTGCATCTGAAAGCTTAGGCAGTGGACTTGTTGCATCCATGCCTTATCAGGAAGTGACTTTGCAGTGTCCGCCTTTGAAGGCACCTCCCAAAACAGATTTCGGATAGACTTCTGAGGGAGCATAAATGTTTAATGATCTTTGGTGAGATCTTTGGTGATAACCAAGCAATACTTAATTACTACAATACTAATTTAACTATAAATTAAAAGTGGGGGAAAAACTTACATTTATGCACAAACTGAACACCAAACACAACTTTCAGGTGACATTTTTATTTTTAGCTCAATGTCAAGGAATTGAGCGCACAGGATTGTGGGATATCACAGGCAGCGAAGGATACATCTATGCTGCCTTCAAAAATCAATCATGATGTGACACGATCATAGGATTCGGACGTGCCTAGTTGCCTTCCTACCTCACTATGCTGTCTGTTTCTGTTCAATTTATAGTGATTCATTCAAATCTACATGCACACTACTGATTATTTGCTTGTGCAGTTGAGGTGTAGTAATAAGACTGTTAAAGCTGACAGACATTCAGCACTGCTCAGTGCAGTGACAGACGTGAACTACATCATCCCATGAAGCTTTGATCCATAAAAACATCTCTATTGCTAAAACTGATGCCTGGCTTAGAAGCAAAAGGTATAAAAAAGTCACTAATATAGGATACTTTTTTCAAGCTTCTTTAAAATCATGGCCAAAATGAGGTATGCATTTATATTCTGTGAGAAACCAAAAGATTAGAAGCAATATTTGATGCTGGGCTGACAAAAGAAATAACCAACAATAGGTAAACTTCACACAAAGCTAATGTACGGCATCAGAAGACTTGGAATGTAGTGTCAATATGAACAGATCCCATTTCCATTCACTTTTTCATTGTTTGGAAAATAGCATCCAAGACATTCTTCAAAACATACAGGAGTGAATACATTTTAAAATATTTTTCTTTTTTGTGTGAACTACTGCTTTAGACATCTATCCTTTTCTCTCCTCATATTACAGTGCAAGACAGTTGAGAGAGCATGTGACTGTTTGCTCACCACTTATTTCTGATTTGTTGTCTTGGCTGTCTTCTAATGTAAATTATTCCTTCCCGTGTGTGTACGCTCCTCCTAACGTTGAAGCGCATACGCACACACAAACACACACACCTCATAATCGTCACTCCAGAGTTTGTGAAACTGTGTGCTTCAGAGAACAAGAGCGAAGCTATTTTTAGCAGCTGTCATCCTCACAACATTTTATTTCCATTCTTATTCATAAGTCTATCATAGATAAGACTGAGCTTGGAGACACAGAAGTGGATGTCAGTGTACAAAAAACATTTTTGGTATATGTTTATCCAAAAACCTTAGTATCTACAACATTTTTCAGACATTTGAGAAACGATGTAAACAGCAACCCCCGAGCACTTGAGAGCTCATCACTCATCTAAATGTCATTACAGCACAATAACAAGGTAGATGGAGATTCATTGCATTCTCTTCAAATCTGGTGGACTCTAAATCACTCTGAGAGGAACTGAAATGCACTGAATGCACTTAAACTGAAATAAACTGCTGGAAAGAATTGCTATGAGTCCAGTGGCAAGTAAAAAAAAAAAGAAAAAGTGCTGACACAGCAATCAACCTAAAGAAGGATCCCTGGAATTAAATAATATTCGTCTGATTTCAAGCCATGTGCCTGCTGAGGAATCCACCACGCTACAGGAAGAACTCTGTGTTTCAGCATCTGAATGTAACAACTATGTTGACCACGTGACCCCAGATATCAATGTGGTCAATAGTGTTAAAATTAGAGATGCAAAGAGCACAGTACATGCATTAATCCTGTGACACATGACCAGCGAATCTCAACCTTAGACGGCAAAACCCACAGACCACTCAGTCATTTACAGACCATCTTCTGCATATTGCAAACAAAAAAGGCGAAAACTGGATGAAATTTCCATTTCCAATCTAAATGCTAGGATTACATGCAACTTCTAAAGTTTTTAGCAGATTTTTGCAAATTGCATCACACTTCATACCGATATTTATAACTCTGCAGGTAACCAACTACTTGAAGCTACTGCTTTAAGACTTCAAGTTAGAAATTCAGCCAGGAAGTGCCAAGCATTTACCTCCACATTAGTGCTTATGCTTGTCTTGAAGAGTTGCTGGAATTGGTGCCAGACACTAACAGTGCAAATATAGGTAATATTTGCTCTGGCCAGAATGGTGTCAAACTGTGGACAAATGGAGTCTTTATGAAGGCACTCATGCTTCTCTAATCCAGTGGTGGCGTTTCACAAAACCTAAGTTAGGCATAATTCCTTCAGGTCATACAACAAATACATTTCCAAGTGATCATATTATATCTAAACAAATTGTTTCAAAGCTGAAATTTCTGCCAAAGGCCAACTCAAGCAACAGAACTAATGAGCACCATCATAAGCTGTCATTTACCCTGTTTTGTCTGAATGCCAGAGTATGGCAACTGCCATACGCATACGCTGCCCCTGCTCTAATACTAAACAATTTGTAAAAAGAGGCACTGGGAGATTCAAAAAGCTCTTGTAATGAAAAGATGGCTGGATATCAAACAAATCCTCATCTATATATCAGAAACCATCCACATACTGCATTTATAAACTTGTGCATTGGTAAAATGTGCCTTATTTTGTGCCTGAGAGCCTGAATGCCCTAACCCAAGCCATTTTCAGGCTCAAAGAGGTACACCCTGCATATATCACAGATAACCTCCAGCTATTATTCTCCCTCCACTGACTCATAATGCACTTTTCAAGGGGCAGTCTGTATTGTCTCAAGCCCTGTTAGGCTTATTACCTCCCGGTTGTAATTTGGCCAGCTTTAATTTGATCATGATCAGACCAATGACTAATCCTCATCATAGTAAGAGCTATCAGTTAACATGTGACACATATGCACACACACACAGTCATAATCACAGCTATTTGCTTTAACAACCATCTTACTAAACTACTTAAATAGCAGAACTACTTTACACAGACTGGATGGGTGGCATTTTCTTCTCAGTCTTCATCTCTCACACTGTAACAAAAGGACAATTGTGTTGTTAAAGGTACGGGACCCCAGGTCACCTAATTAGTAGATGTGTGACCTCGGTTTGCTCTTCAGCCTTACATTGTCAACAATCGAGAAGTGGAAAAAAGCAGCTGGACCCTAACGGCCAATGGGAATTACCAAAAGCACAGAGTTATTATTATGGACCTCTTTATTGAACTATTGCAGAACAGACAGTTGTTGATTCTGAATCAACATGCACCAATGCTATATTTTCTAAATGTCATAATCATTTGTTAACAAACATGTATTCATTACTTCAATGAGCTCATTGTTTCTGCATTAAATTATTACATTGTTTAAATTAATACATTTTTAGCTAATTGTAACTTTGTATATGTACATTTCTGAAATACTTAACTTAGACAGTTACCTCTGATAACAGAACACTCTAAATTGTAATATGGACTCAGACATTTTCTGTAAAGCTGCTTTGAAACGATGTGTATTTTGAAAAACGCTTTACAAATAAACGTGAATTGAATTGAACAGTAAAATGACCATGGCAGCTGACAGCATGGACAGAAGTGGAGGACTGGTAGTTCCAACCACCTGAGTCAAGAACTTAAAATTACCTTCTTGCCATGTCCATTACTGTCTTACCAGAGAGAACAAAAACAAGGCATCTTGAACCACTACGTACTTGTTGCTTATGAAATGAAAAGACAGACAGTAATTCCCTTAATTTGATAACACTGATATACTTGTCAATCACCGAGTGAGAAACTTGACCGCTAATTCACAAACAAGTTGTCTTCTGTAGGCTTTGCAGCAGAAAATTAAATCCCATTAAGCTGTGCCACGTTCAGGCCCGGGGGAAGTGTAATTAAACAAAACACAATATCCACAGCAGGCTCTGAGACAGAGCAGCCAGCTCAGGGCGTCATTGACACAGGTACATAAATCAACAAGCAGTGATGGTTTTAGGACTGAACCACTGCCGCTATACTTGAAATGTCATGCGTGACCGAGGTAAAATATAAGTCAGTGCAGGTAACACGAATCACTAGAAATCAAGTAGCAAACAGCGTCACAGTAATTTGGCATTTGGTAGTGTTTCTGTAGCTGCAAGGTTTATCCTTGCTCTGGAGAGCAAAAATAAAACTAAACTGCAGGAGTCTGATGAAAGTTTCACTCCCTTACATATACCATGTCTAAGATGTATTATGAATGCACTGCATGACCTTCTCAGAAGCAGCTGAAGGCTGTCTGATGTCTAAGAACTCAAATATGTTTTCAACTAACAGCAATTACCACATTCTCCATTTCAGCCACAAGGTTTTGACGTGCTGAAAGAAACAGCTGAGATTCATGACAAAGCAATTAAGTACAACCCTGACACATGAACTCTTTGTGTGTCTACTGTACATAGTTTGTCTCAGACATGTTCACACCGAGTCCAAGTCTGAGCCTTTTGAAATGAGCCCAAATCAACTTTTAAAATCTTTTGTTTTCTATGTTACAGGTTAGATATAAAAAAACTTTTGCAAAACAAATCATTTTAAATATTTTTTTAAAAAAAAAGTATTTTAAGAGATTTCCTTTATCATGATTATGCAAAATGCACTTTACATTGTGTCTGAACATATGTCAAGGTGTGTAATCAACCGCCCTATTATGGTAAAAATCCACTCACTCCTTGTCAACCATTTTGCACTATCGTCTCTATCGCAGTTAAGCACGCTCACATTGTTGTGCAATGCAGTCACGAAAGCATTTCCATGCGTTTTTAAGTATAACAGTTTAAAAACAAGTGATTTCAAACTGTTGAATCATAGTAAGCAGCAAAAGACTGAGCGTTGTCTGAGAGATGCGCGCACTTGAAGCCGCTGCTAATAAAGCGACTAATTGGGCTTGAACGGTTAAATACACATACTTATGCATCAAAATGACTACGTCTTTGCAAGTAAACACAGTCATTTATCTCTTAAATCAACAAACAGTTGAGAAGAAAAAAAAACACAAGTATATTGGATCCATGCAATTGGTCTTTAAGTGACAGCATCCAAATTTACCTGCTGCAATTATTAATTAAAACAAAAAAGAGAAAATCTCTCACTGCTCTTCACTGAATCACTTAACTTTAATAAGAATAAATGTATATTTAATTTACACAGTGAAGACTATGTAATGTTTTTTAAACATTTGATTACTTTATACAGTGTGTGTAGTACTTATTATTTCTAGTGCTTGAAGTTGTCTTTATTCTATTATAGTTTTGTTCTCCTATATGCTTGTAATTAGTTTCTTTGTTCTTTCTTCATCAGTTTACTTGTCTTCAGTAAGCTTAAGAGTTTTTTTTTTTTTTTTTTACTTGGGCTTGTATTAGTTTTCTTGTGATATTGAAAATGGTGACAAGAATTATGAAATTTCAATGGTATCAAAAAAATTGGTATCATAAAAAACTAATATAAAGCAAAAATACCTATATTGTGATTTATATTGTTATCATGAAAATAAAATTACTCATATTGTGATAGAAGATTGTGTTCATATTGCCCACCCATAGGCTGAACACTGGTATTGACAATTTCTAACATATTTGCTGAGTGAGATTTTTGTTGTTGCCAAAGTATCCGAAGCACAAGCTGTAAAGGCACGCCCTCTTCTGGAAAAGGGGCGGCAAGCAGCAGCTCATTTGCATTTAAAGATACACACATGAAAACAGCATGTTTTTACTCCCACATTTGGGGCATGCTATAATAAATGATCTGTGGGGTATTTTAAGCTGAAACTTCAGACACATTCTTCAGACACATTCAGGGACACCTGAGACTTAAATCTTATAAAAAGGGACATAATGGGTCCCCTTCTAAAAGAGGAAAGTAGGAATCAATAATTTCTTTAACTATCTTTAATACAATTTACTTTTAAACTTAAAAGTTTATTCCTAAGTCGATAATAAAGTCCCCATCATATTGTTCCAAACTTGTATGACTGACTTTCTTCTCCAGAACACAAAAAAACTATTTTGAAGGATGTTGGTAACCATGTTGGTGACCAATGACTTGTATTTATTGTATACAAAAAACACTAAGACTTCTCAAAATATCTTTCGCTCCACAGAAGAAAGTAAGTCAAACAGGTTTGGAATTGACATGAAAGAGAGTAAATACATTTTTTTGGGTGAACTACTCCTTTAAAGTAGTTGACCACCTGCAATTAGTAATTTTATCCCTTAAAACACAATGAAAATGGTTTTGTCTTGACTATGTTATTAAACAATTAACAATGTGCTGTTATTGTTACAAACCACGTTCCCATTCACCATCTCAGAGTCACACAGCTACCTTCTAAAAATCAGCCTCCTTAGAAATGAACATCATAGAAAATCAGTGGAGAAAGACATAAATTCATCATAACATTGTAATATACATCATATACATAATTCACCCGCTGTATTGCTATATGTACCTGATTTGAAGGTGTTCTTGAGCTCACTGTGGAAAAGCCTGCACGTTGACCGGATTGGTTACATGTTTGTGACGGTAGAAAACTGGGCCGGTTTGAGATTGTCTTTGGTACACTGCAGTTTTAAGGAAAAAAATCCTCAGCAATGGTGTTGACTGATGAATTTGCACATGGTTTGTCTTAAAGCATATTAAGACACCACACAGACATATAAACAACATTAAAAACTTGATTTTCAGGACAGGCAACTTGGTAACCTAGGTCTGAGGCTCAGACCAACCTATGGTTTGTGCATACAATCAATATGAAAACTAAACAAAAGGAACAGATTAGCTGTGTCCAAATTCAGAGGCTGCATCCTTTCAAAGGATGCAAACTTCAAAGGCCACACCTTTGAGCATTGTTAACAAAGGAGCGTTGTTAAATGGGACGGCAATTTTTCTTGTCACATAGCAACTGTGAGAGCTGTCGTTGACGAGTGGCAGTAATGTTTGTATTGGACTTTTTAGAAAGTTATATTCAACTGCCTGAAAACAAATAAGGGTTCACAACCTGTCTAAATATGTTCACCTAGGTCCTTCTCAGTACATAATAAAGAGTATAAACTATATAAAATAGCATTTTAGATTTAATTTATCAGCATGACGAGTGTGAGGCGAGCTGACTGACAAGACGATGGCGGAAGATTTGGTTTCAAAGCGAAATGTAAATACGCCTATTTGGCAATATTTTGGATTTAAACCGAATGCTAATAGGGAACCTGCAAATATTAATGAGGCAATCTGTAAACTTTGCCTGATGAAGGTGGCAGTATCCGGAGGTAACAGTTCTATTTTACACACACCTTCAAGCAAACCATAAGAATGAGGCTGCCGTGCCTATTCTTTTAGTTAATAAAGCCATCTTATTAGTTTTGTTAATAAAAGTTATATGTTTAATATAAGCAAGTTTGTCATTGTACTGTTTTGTTGTTGTGTTTTTCATAAAGAATAATAATGAACCCAATGTTCAAGCAATTGCCATTTTTATATATATTTTTTATTTTTACATTTGTATCTATAAGATATTCAAGTAAATTGAAACCCAATACTTACTACTAAGAAAGTATAAGCAATTTCTCTAAAAAGAATCCTGTCATCACCGGCATCCAATGAATTCTGGGGAAAGGTAGGCTGCGAAGGATTCATCTGTTGTATCCTTCAATGCCCAGGATAAAACAAACAGCCTTTGAATGCGGCCTTCGATGGATGCAGCCTCTGAATTGGGACCCAGCAATTGACAATAGTTTGTGGTTGAATCTTGTTCCAAACATTCCATGATGCTACAGTTACTGAAGTACTGTCCTCTAAACTGCCCTACTGTACTTCAAAACTCAGATGGCAACATAAAAAGTGCCTTTGTATATAAATGACACAAAAGCGGCTTATCTTTATATCAACAAATGGCATGAAAATGCATTTCTAAATCTCAAACAATTCCATTCAGACCTGTAATCCAAAATCCTGAATTGTCACGTAATCCCACACCTACAAAAAAATATGTCCCTGAATCCAGCCATTAGTGTAATGAAAGAACCCAACAAATAATACAGATAACTAGATCAGTAAAACATGATTATTTCAGAGATTATGACTCAGCTGAAAATAATACCCGATACACTGTTCTCTAAGAAATCTACAACACACTAAATACAGATAGGAACATAATCAAATACATAATTGCTGAATATCCTGACAATTAAATGCTTTGTTATAACTAAATGGAGGAACTCCGATCTAGGAATATTCCGATTTAAAGGATCTGCAGCAGTGGCCTACATGCACAACACAGAAAGACTGATTGGGTTTTAATCCCCATAAATGCATTGCTGCATAAATCCCATTACAACCATCACTAGGCCACTGCTGTCATCAGTCATTATATGAAAACCCCAGCACAATAGACCATTTAAGGTCACTCACTCTCTTTCTCTCTGCCATTTCTTTCACATCAATAATTTTTTCCTCTTAAATTTGAACTTTTTTGTGAACTCAGCATCGGCAAAAGAGAAATGTACAGCAACCACAGATTATGTTTGTATTATATGATGTTAACAGTATATCACAATAAAATGGATAGAATGTAATAATAATTGGATTTGCCATTGTATCCTTGAAAGCGCAGACTTATAAAATCCTGTGTGCCCTTTACTTCCAGAAGGAATACAGCCAATCAGATAAGTCCTTGCCAGACCAAAAAGCATTGTCCAGTTCTGTGAGCAATATATGCATCAGTGGGCCAACGAGATTGTGGGCCTACACGCTGAGGCTGAGACTGGGAACAGTGAACAGACCATCTGATCTGAGCAATGTGACCTATAATTTATAAATTGCCATCTGAAGCAAAGCTGTTTCCACAGGAACTAAGAGTGTAGCTCAGACCTCCAGTCCCTTCAGCTCTCTGGATTACTGCTCCACTCACATCACCACAAGTATTTGAAGAGTTTAAGGTCACAGCATTTAATTAAGACGCTCACCTGTCAACTTTGTGCTCTACTATGTTTGAAGGTGACATAACCATGATTTGCATGAATATTAATTCCAGCATGAATATGCATCCCACTATGACAAAAAAAAAAAAAGTAAACCATAATGCTGGGTTTAGGCAAATTGCCAAAGCAAGGAGAGGCACTTGAAATTTCATGACTGTTCTCCAAAACAAACAAAAACAAGATTTGCATTATTCTCTTCTTTCTTTTCAGGCATGTTTTGAGGCTGCTGTTATGACAAGCGGTGGGGTCTTGTGAGGAGCTGGAGATCAAGCTAAAGCGAGAAACGGCCGGCCGGCCAATCAGAGAGCACTAATCGTGCTGCTTTCACCAGCACGGCCATCATTTACGAGGTGGAGGGAACAGCTATAGAGACAGGCCCGGGACATTCCGAAACATTTCAGAGAGCAAGGAGGCAATGCAGAGTGACAGCTCTCTAATGCAGATGGAGTCTTGCTCTAGGGCTGCATGTTGAGATTTCTGTCAGCGCTGAGGAAGCTGTAGACTACAATGTGTAGCACTGTCCTGAATCACACTGCCCTTACACAGCCTTTACAAAACACTTACTATACAAACATAAGACACTTCCAAAATGATTACGATTCGTGCAACATAATTTGCTACCTAAATTAAATACTTAAAGGTTCTGTATGTAACTTTTCACTAAAGCATTAAAATACTTTTGCAGATATTTAGGAAACATGCTGAGTTCACATACTCGTTTCTCTGAAAAACACTTCTACAGCCAGTTATTTTACTTTGAAATGTGAGTTCCGTGTTGGAATGTCTGTTTTTGTTTTGGTCTATGTGATCTCGCCCACTGCCAGTTCACCCAATAGTATTTCGACACCCCGGGATGCCAGTTGGCAGGAAACACAGCGTATTGCAGCCAGCAAACAAACTGGGTCAGAGATTGCAGATTCTAACCAAGCGGCAACCTCCCTGTCTCTCTCTTGAAACCAACACGGAAGTGAATTAAACGGCAATTCATCAACTGGCCGCTTGAGGCTCGCTGCAAAAGTGAGTCAAATCTGCATCTCCCCCATGTTGAAATGCCCAACTTTACAGCAGAAAAAAATATGTTTACAGCCTGGAGCAAAAAGTGGCTTTGGTCTCTACAGCTAATTTTGCCCTTCGTGACAACTGTGAGGGGGGTGAATTTTTTTTATAACTCATCCGTTTAAATTATATTAAGCCTTACATTTCTGCATAATTAAGGGTGTGTCCACTTTTGAGTGACAGGTGGATTCCCGCTACTGTGGTCATTAGTCATCATTAGCCGTTTGTCTACTGTCTGTTAGCCGTCACGTTAGGGTTTTTCGCCCATTTTCGTTTATCCGGGAGTGACGCGCTGCCAAGATGGCAACGGTCGGCTACGCCCACTTTAGGCTTCAAAAACGGTCTTCAGAAACCTACGGGTGACGTCACTGACACTACGTCCATATTTTTTTACAGTCTATGATTCTAACCAACCTAAAAAGCCTTGGTATCCATCTAAAAATCTCTATGAACGAGAGCATATTAAAACGCGGATAAATCAATTTACAGTGCATAAGTCTCCTCGGCTTTCATTGTCAATTGCGCTCATTCCTGTTGCGTGTCCTCAAACTGGCAACCCCGCGTGAGCGTCGAGTCTGAGGAGGAAGGGGCGGGGGAAACAACGATCTCCGATATTTTGAATTTGGACTGCAGTACCAATTTCGACCACTAGCTGTCATTCTTACAGACTGCACCTTTAATATAACAATATTGGGTCATTTTGTGATAATGGGGAGTTTGTGCTTGTATTGTTCCACACTAGTAAGCGGTAAAATGTGGAAGCAAACTACCTTTGTTGATGGAGAAAGTTTGGGGTTAATAAGATATTAAGAAAAAAAAAGAAAATAAAAGAAACTTTTATCACAGTTTCCATAACAATTTTAAAGGGGTGGTATAATGCACTTTTCACAAGATGCAAAATAAGTCTTTGATGTCCCCAGAGTGTGTATGTGACGTTTTAGCTCAAAATACCCCACAGATATTTTTATATAGCATGTTAAAAATGTAAATTTTTGAGGGTGAGCAAAAACGCACCGTTTTGTGTCTGGCCCTTTAAATGCAAATGAGCTGCTGCTCCCCGCACAGAGGGCGGAGCTTCAAGGGCTTGCACTCACACAGACATGCACTGAAAATTTCAAAAACTTTTAGCCTTTTATGTTCAAACCGGAGTCAGACCATGATGGAGAGACTCAAGAAGAAGTGACAACATGTAGACATTTCTGAATGGTTAGTTGGTGAATTTATGTAGCTTATGTGTAGTTATCTTATAGTCATTGATTAGCATATTCTATCTTGATAATCTATAAATCGTGTTCCGGGGGCGGGGTTTATGTAAATTTTAGGGTTGGTGATGTCACTAACCCGGGAGGAATGTCGTGTAGTCCCTACCAGCCGTTTGTTGTAGACCTTAAAAAGCGATTTCTTTAAAAGCAAATATCTCCCTTTGCTTTGAACTTTGAGCAATGTAACTTTGCAGATGTTGTTTATGCTCAAACAGCAACATTACACACTAACTAAAGTTAAAAAAGTTAAATCATAATCAACCACCCCTTTAAGCATTAAGCAGCACAACTGTTTTCAACATAATATTTAGACATAATAAGAAATGTTTCTTTAGCAGAGATTTCTGAAGGATCATGTGACATGGAAGACTGGAGAAATGGCTGGTGAAAATTCAGAAAGCAAAAAAATTAACAGAAAGCAGTTATCACAGGCACAATATTACTGTTTTACAGTATTTTTTATCAAATAAATGCAGCCTTGGTGAGAATAAGAGCCTTCTATTAAAAGACATTTCAAAATCCTACCGACCCCAAACTTTTGAACAGTATATTAGTCTGTTGTACTGAATATCATATTAATATTCAACACAACAGCACTCTTGCTTTTGTGAAATGGCTTAAATTATGTAATACTTTATTTCTGGAACTTAAAGCATTTTTGCATTTGAGTGTCAAAATATGTTTCCCCTCACTTTGTGGGAGGCAACATCCAAACAACAAGTTCAAAGTCTGCTGCTTAAAGCTACTGGCAGCATTTAACCTACTGAAACACGGAACTGTACAAAACATCCCTTTATACACGAGACATTCAGCTATTTAATTTACTTAGGTCCAGCAGGTCAGTGAATTTGGATGCTGCAGCAGTCGGGGTGACGCTATGCCAAGAAGATTAGAGCAGGTGTCAGAGCGGGGCACAAAAAATCAGCTTCTGTTGCTTTGTGATTAATGAAGCCTCTCTAAATTATGCTCTGGATGCCTATTGATCTGGCACAGCATCTGACCTGGAGATGAATTCATCTGCAAGAAAATATGAAAGACTCGCAAGCCCTGCTCAGCCAGTCCAGAGCCTGTGGCATTCATCCTCCGGCTAATTAGCCTGTTCCCTTGAGCATTCAGCACCATTGCCCTAAATTACAGTGCAAGGGTAGACTGATATTTATCAAGCCCTAAATAAGACATATATGGTTAAAAATCATAATGGTGTAAATGTTTTGAGCATATAGCTGACATTGTTAAGTTTGAGTTTTTGCCTCTTTTATTAGAGAGATATTGACGAAAAATAAGAGAAAGAGAGAGAGAGAGAAGGGGTGGGGTGGGGGGGGGGGGGGGGATTCGATCTGTGCGCATTTCAGGCCAGATTCAAACTTGCATCGCTAACGTGATCATCACCACAACTCCAATGTGTCAAAAGCTTGCGCACTGTCGCTACACCATGGCACTTTTCCAATAGCCATGCCAACATATTTTTGTGATTTATTTTTGTGAATTAACGACCAAGATTTAAATGAACTGGTTTTAAGTCAAGATTATCAGTTTATGTGACTGAATCAACCTGACATAATTTGGCAACACCAGTCAAAAGCATTTTTTATGGGTAAGTAGAAATAACCTTTAATCCAACAACTGCCCACATCTATTGTTACTGTGAATTTGCTAACCACACAAAGTGTGAATATCTTCACATAGTTTCCTTTGAAAACAAAAATGATCTCAATGGCAACACTGCTCATGCTGATGCAGAGTGCAGAAAACAAAAACTTTCACACATTAAATTCCGGGCAACTAACAAACAGGTGGTGAGAACCCCCAAATTAATGGTATCCTGAAAGTTTTAATGATGTAGAGGCAGCCACTGCAATGTGGCAATGTGTGCAATGTGACAAATAAGATGAAAGCCGACATGCTGAGCAAATGAGTCACGTACAATGCTATGACGAATTCTGCCTAAAACAAAAACAAAAACTAACTCCTGTCGGTTTTCAACAAAGTCTGCTGTACATTTACTATAAACACTTATAATAACAAAATACATGAGGATATGCTAAAATTTCTGTAACATACTGCCAAGATAGCGGTCTATCTGTCCATTTTTTTCTATACGTAAAGAGGGGAATGGATTTCTTTCTCTTATCCTCATGCACATATATAGGCTAAACAATATACAATAAATATACAATGTTAATAAACAAACTTATAAACAATATTTTCCATTAAAATATAAAGCTAATCCCTCATCTTTATTTCTGATCAACATTACATTCATATCAGTAAACCTATGGAATAATTAAATAATTAACTTCACAAAAGACTAAAATATCTATATGACGGAAAGTATACAACGTTTTATTAGGACAAAGTAAGATGGATTCGATTTTGTTAAATATCTTCTAAAGTTGCTTGCTATCAAGTTTGTGTTTTTTAGGCTATTTAACTGTGGGTTTTCTTCAGTCGGAACAAAGGACCACAGCATATTCATGTCGTTGTAAACTGAACTGAAACCCATTGGCAGACATGAACATTTAACGCGCGGATGTTTCTTTGGCAACCCTGTAGCCCCTTTGTCTCCATGGCAATGGCTGGCTGGCCAGTTTACATCCAGCTAAAGCGCGGCTGTTCCATAGACATGCAGAAGCTCCGTTTTACGCAATAGGTCATTTGCGCAGTAGCTACCCAAACAAACGATTAAGCGTCATCACACAGCGCAGACCGTTGCAAATGTGATAAATAGCTTATTTGAATAGTTACTGAAACCTACCGTAAGTGCAAAGAAGAAAACATAAAAGGGACTTTTAACAAAACAAGCATGGTTTTTATTGCAGGCTTCGTTAAAGCGACAGCCCATTAATTCATCTCTAGAATAGACTGAATAAGATGCTGATTTTCAGTCTTTATCAGATGGCAGTTTTTTTCCTACTCGGCGGAACAGCTAATCATTCATTACTTGTGTAATATTGTGGATATATTCTCATAAACGTTTGTCCTAGACCAACGTTTGACATGTATTTTGGCCAATTTCCATTACTGCTTTTATGTTTTCACAATTAAGCAACAATGCAACGAGTGGGAGATGAATGAGCTCACGGTCGCTTTAAACCTGTGATGCACGGTGAGGAATCGAGACGTTTTAAGACTCTTCTTACCCTTTGAAGCATCCTTTTCTTCTTTAGACTTAGCCACTTTTCCGCTCATAGATCCCAGTTTGTATGTATAGATCCCGATTTAGATTAAAATCCGAAATCCTTCAGTCGTGTATACCCACTGTCGCTTTAGAAAATCCTTGGCCAATCCAAAACAAAGGTACCAGGTGAGGAGATAAGAGCTCTGTAAGAAACGCATTATAAATAAACAAAAGTATTATTATTTTATTGTTGTTGTAAAACATCAGAGAGAAAGTGATGGTTCTCGTACCTTCTATCGACATTTATCAACAGCCGTCAATGCAGTTAAACATACAGACAACAGAAGTCGAGTTTACAAAGCGCGTGGATAGTAACAAGTCCGCCAATGTCACAATCAAACGCAGACCTTCACGTAGTGCTCTTTGTTATCAACAAGGTTATCTCACCTTATCTCTTCCACGTTGTCTCCTACATTAATGCACATTGATATAGAAAAACGGCTCCCGCATGAAGCTCGAGGAGGTGAAAATAAGACTAACCCTGGCGAATGAAGCAAACGAGAGAACAAAAAGCGCGAGGGAAGGAGAGGGGCTTCCACCGAGTGTCAGTCGACGTCAGCTGTGACACAGTGGTCGCGAGCGCTGATATAACCCGAGGAACCACCTTTTGATACTGTAACAGAGATGTTCACACATGTACCAGCCTGTTGCCAGCGTTTACAGAAACTAGTTTTGATGTAAAACACGGAATAATGTAGTGTGAGCAACAGGATATTGAGTCAAAACCTAAATAGCACCTACACATGTAAAGGAAATAAAACCACTGATATTCATAACAATGGACGGCTTACGGTAGAACAATTGTTTGTTTGATATTTTCCAGAAAGGTAGGCTGCACTTTGTATGCTATTTCTTGTTTTTAACGATGGTAAAAATTCCAACAGTCCCCGAATTCCACTTCATTTTAGGCCAAATATTGACCTATAAACTGTAAACATTGTTATGCACCATATTTTGAATGTGAATGTACACGTCCATGTTTATGGCTATTTAACAGGCAATAACAATTATTTAATTAATTTGTTTTTAATCTGCGCATCTTTAGAGTTGCCAATCAAACTAAATAAAGTCGAGGCAAGAATGATTTTGTACGGTCTTAAAAGTAGTCCTGACACAGTATCTCAGATAAAAGATTATTTCTTACCTGTTTAATCGATGAAGAGATAGCTGCAAGACCGCTGAGGTAATTCAACCACGAAGTAAAGTTCACGAACTGTAGCCTATTCCTTTGTCCACTTATGACACCTATTGAATAAACATATGTTCGCTTTAAAATGCTGGATTTCTTTGTCCCTGCTAATTTGGAGTTGACAGAAAAACAACACCAGACTCTGTATATCACCTGACGGATTGTAGCCTACTCCTTCGCTGAACTGAGTGGAAACAGAAGGCGATGGTTTAAGGATCCATACTTGCTATTTTTAGCGACAGTTGGACGCCTTTCAACGTTTCATTGACCAGACTTTCTTAAAACGGTTTCAAGAGCTTTAAACTGACAGTACTGGTTTATCATTTGTTAAATCATAATTATTTAAGCAAATTATACAACAAACAAGGGTTATGGAAGACTATTACTTAAATATTCTGAACAAAATTAGTAAAGGTCCCACCTTCAGTATGTAACTGTCTGACCTCACAGTATCTCACAATGTAGAAAAACATTCCAGTAAAAATGTAAAGTTTTGACTGGAGGGGGTGAAATAGACACATCATATTTAGTAGCTGCATTTCCAGCAGAATGAAGTTTACCTCCACAAATAATGATGCCATTTTTAGGTTGCAATCTACAAAGTCACCTTGGAGAATTCAAGAAGATAGCAGGCATAAAAAGAGGCCATCCAAGATGGGTTAAAGGGGTTTATCTGAGCACCGTGTGTATCTTCTGGGTTGCAGTTTGTCAGGCAAGAGCTCACATCATAGCATTTGCTAACATATACAGATTCTGTCAAATCTACAATATTTGAGTTGACAGCTAATGCTTGTTTAATGCATGTTAAAATGGTGTTTTGTGGTGGACAACAATGCTGACAGTTATGGGTATTATTGGAGCTAAATGCTTGAATTATTGCAGTGAGTTATTTACAAAACATTTTGTGTTGGAAGTCTCATGTTCTCACATTGTAATTATTTCTTTTCAAGTCTGTCATCATCCTGCTTATATCACCAGCATTAATGCTGAACACTATGTGCTTATTCAAATAAAATGGAACAATAAATGCTTAGTTTTTATGTACTGAAGAACTACATTTACTGAACAGAATCACTTTATTTTGAATCTTTACGATTAAATATATTTTTTGCAGAATTTATAGATGTTGAATTGTGGTGTACAGTATATTATGTTGACATTTCTTTATCATGACGAGATCTACTACACAATATGTGTACTGTACAACAGTGACATGCGTACACAGTATCTTTGCATGTACATGGTAGTAAGACAGGACTTCAATGTGGATTAATGGCCTCCTCCTCCTTCATTTATATTCATGAGAACTGAGTGATCCATAAGAAATGTCTCTGCTGAGTTTGGTTGCATTAAACAGAGGTACCTATTTCCAAACGGGGAATCAATATTTGCCAATCAGAAGCAAAAGGTCATGGAGGTCAGTGTGCTCCCGATCAATAAAAAATGGGGTCACCAGCTGGAAGACTTGATTAAAACGTCTGTCTGAAAAATTATCTCACTATTCTGCTACTGGCTTGTCAGTTAAGAGTAATTTAGAAGCCCAATAGTATCACTAAAAAAGTGTCAAAATTTGCATTTTTGATTCATTTTTGATGGCATTTTGATAGTAGTAGTAGTAGTAGTAGTGATACTTTATTGATCCTTTGCAGGAAATTATATTGTCACGGCAGCTTTAACACTCAAAAAAACAAAATAAAACAAAAAAACAAGACAACACCATATTTAACAGAACAGATTACTTCTAACCAATCTACAGTTAAACAACAAATAATAATAATAATAATAATACCTGTATAGAATATTCAGTAACAGATGCATATTCAGTACAGAATATTCAATAACAGAAATTAATATAGAATATTCAGTAACATGTGAATATTCATAACACATTAAACATTCTGATGGCCGCTGGTACAAAGGACTTCCTGATACGTTCAGACTTGCACTTTGTTGCAATCAATCTATGGCTGAAGGTGCTCTTGTTGATCACCCCAAGAGCATGGATTGGATGTGAGGAATTGTCCATAATTGATTTTAGCTTAGAGAGTATCCTTTTCTCAGCCACATGCTGGATCATATCAAATTCAGTCCCCACAACCGAGCCTGCTTTCTTTATCAATTTGTTGACTCGATTTAGATCTCCCATGCAAGCACCCTCTCCCCAGCACACCACAGCAAAGAACAGAGCACTTGCCACCACTGTCTGATAGACGTTGCACAGTAAAGGACGGCAGATGTTAAATGACCTCAGCCTTCTTAGAAAATAAAGTCGGCTTTGACCCTTCTTATACACTGTCTCCATGTGGCTCTTCCAGTCCAGCTTATCATCAAGTTGTACGCCGAGATATCTGTGACTGGAGACTATATCCACTTCACTGCCCTGGATGGCGATTGGGATTAACGGTGTCTTCTTCCTCCTCCTAAATTCCACAACCATCTCCTTTGTTTTTGAGATGTTAAGTTGGAGATGGTTGTGGTCACTCCAACCCACAAACTCCTTAATAGTTCTCCTGTACTCCTCCTCCTCACCTCCTTTAATTAGGCCAACAACGACCGTATCGTCTGAAAATTTCTGGAGGAAGCAACTGCCACTATTGTACTGGAAGTCTGCTGTATAGATAGTAAACAGTAACGGGGCCAGCACGGTTCCTTGCGGCACCCCCGTATTACTCAGAATAGTGTTAGAGACACTATTCTGCAGACGCACGTACTGTGGTCTACTGGATAAATAGTTCATACACCATTGGACCAATGATGAATCCAGCTGCATCCTCCTCATCTTCTCACACAGCAGTCGGGGCTGGATCGTATTGAAGGCGCTCGAGAAGTCAAAAAATGTGAGCCTCACGGATGCATCAGGAATGTCCAGATGTGCATAGGTTCTTATTTTCCACCCCTATTATATAAATTACAACATCATGCATTAAATCAACAGACCACTTATTTAACCTTGGTGTGTTGTTGCATTTAATGTCCTAAATGATTTGTTAGGGCCATATTGATTACCGACTAATATAGGTCTTTTAATTACCATCCCATGCTGATGTCTAGAGAGCAGGGTATTGTGTATAATATACACAATACAATTTAATAATGGTAAATTAGATATTGCACATAAAATAGCAGACTTGCCATACTTTACAGAATATTTACTCTGAACAGAATTTGTTCAAATGAAAAAAAATGAAATCCAGAACTGGAAACCTGTGTTGTGTTGTATAGTTTTAGGAAAGATACCTGCCCTAAGTCTTGTTTCAGTTCCTCTACCAATTTCCCTAAACAGTAATAGCAGCTCAATCCTAACTGTCAATCAAACATCCCCCAGTATGATTGTGTCAAAATATGATACATTAAGTCTTTACATGCTTTTAGCTCCAATGTGACTCTCCCACACTGTCCATTGTGCCACTCAGTCGTCACTCAATCAACCTTGTTAAAATAACAGTAGTAATGATTAAGGACTAAGTCAGGGGTGTTGTTTTCCAGAGGTGTCCTTGAAATGCTTTTGAATGGTTGAAGACTGATGAATGGTTAGATTGATGGTATTATGTGGGCAACAATTATCCAAATGTTCATGAAGAAAAGCTCAGCTGTGAACGCTCAGTTATGGGCTGACATTAATGGCAGCTTTTACACAGCCAGCACACTTCAAAGTGACTTTGGTGAACACAAGAATAACTTTTGTAGAAGTTTTTAGCTTTCAAAGAAGTCATACACACTTTTCTGTCTTATTTAATCTGAGTATTTATAAGTTTACTGCTTTAAATAAAGTCTATGAACATCTGAGCTCAAATCAACAAGCTAGTCAATGTGGTCGATCAAATAGATTTTTTTTTTTTTTTTTTTTTACAAACCAAATGTTGGATGACAAAATATGTCATTTGAAAAGTGTTAGCTTTGAGAAGTTATATGGGATTATTCCTAAAATAATTTTCTGGGACAGAGGAAAGTGTTTTAAGAGCAAGTGATTTATGGACTGCTGTTATGCTGAGGTTAGAGGGCTTATTTTGTAAATAGTGCTATGGGTGAGGCTGATAAGGCAGTAATTAACTTACATTTATGATCAGTATTCTGCTACTACAGTAAGACATCATACCTAGAGCAAACACACCAGAGGGTTATATGGCTGACTTTGCAGTATAGATAATTGCCCACCACCCACAAAGGTATTAAATACACAAGAGAGGATATCTCTAATTACCACTGTCTTTGCTGCATCAGCACTTCTTCCAGTACTGTATAGCACACATATGCTAGCAATGACAGGTCCTATTGGGGTTAGGCAACTGTTACAATTGAGGTCAAATGCCTTGACCTGACACCACAATTCTGTCATCCCCTCTGTCTAAAATTGGCACAATAAACCCCATTGGGTTTATGGCTGAAAGTGTCATTACTCATTAAGGCCCCGATATACTCACAGCAAAGGTCTTTTTCGTTCTTCGTTTAAGGGTAAAAAGAAGTTTGAAATACCTTTGGAGCCCCAGAGTGCACCTACATATTGCGTAATCGCCATGGACCAAGGGTAGTTCCAAAGTGTTTACCAGCTGAAGCGAAGTTTTCCAGAAAGTTGCTTGAAGTATATTACGGCCTTAAACCTTTGGAGATCTACTGCTTTCTGGCAGTGATCAACCCTTGGTATATGTATATTTACCATAACATCTTTTTATCTTACATTGCTGTTATCCAAAAGGTGTAAAAAGGTGGAGATAGATGTAAGATAACCTTGTTTCTGCAACAACTTTCAGCATGTTTCCTACAACAATGTCTGACGTTTACGTTTTAAGAGTCGTGAGACAGTCACATAAACCACACGAAATGTGATTTGAATAGGATTTCAAACCACGCAACCACACACAAACCACGTATTTCATGTGATTCGCACTTGCTCAATCTGATAGGATTTCAATATGCACAAAAATCAGATTTAGACTGTGTCTGAATAGCTTTAAGAAATAAAGAAAGGCCAGGGCAGAAACACATTTTTTTCTGTCAATTAGTTAACCTGAGCGTGACACATGAAATATCCCCTGGCATGAACAGGCATGGCTCCCTACCTTTCTCTATCTCCCTCTTGTCTCTTCCTCTGTACTCCTCCATCTCCGCCGCAGAGTTCTGTTTAACCTTCCATGGGTAAACATTTGGCTTTATTGTAGGCCTGTCCTGGAGGGTTTGGAGCTGAGGAGCTCTGGCCTGACTGATCCCCAGAAAACTTGTCCAAACAGCAGAGCTGCAGAGGACTGGAAAAACACACTCGGGAAGAAACTAGAGGAAGAAAAAGATTCTGTGATATTTTGTTAGGCACAATGTGAACTTTTCTTCATGATAATGAATGAACAAAGTATGCGCGATTGTCTTGTTTTGGCATTTGATGAATCCCAGAGGTCTGAGAACATTCTTAAATTTTAACAGCTTAGCAGAATATCATATTGTGAGAAATGTGTCAAATGTGGGGAGGAGATTTTACGTGTAATGTGGAAAGAACATTATCTGCCCACTGCAGTCCAAAAATTAGTCCTGCATTTAAAAATGTTTGGAAACTTGTGAATTGGGTCATCATAGAATTACATGGGAGCCATGACACTGATTTTAGGCATTTGTGCTTCACTAGCTGCTGATTGTGGAGGTGGGATAATCGTAGTGTAATGCCAATGACCCCCCATAAATTAATTTAGATAGGGTCGACAAATTAACTGTGAGAATTAATTAGAAGGAAATAATAGTCCCAAAAAAAGTTTTAGTGATACATTTTTAAAAGTACATCCAATATCCCTTCCAAAATTCCAATATGATGAAGCACTGCTAGTCTGTAGATTGAGAGAGAGAGAGAGAGAGAGAGAGAGAGAGAGAGAGAGAGAGAGAGAGAGAGAGAGACAGAGAGAGAGAGAAAGAAAGTCAAAAGAAATGTGTTTACGGTTTTGAGCACACATAAAGTGGCTATTTCTTTTCATCCTCCTACTAAATATCAAGCAGATTGTTTAAATGTCAGATGCTTAGATTGGGCCGAGCTGGAGTGGTGCACTGGGGCCGTGGGTGTGAAGCATTACCCTTTCAGACTCACAGAAAGACTGTGCTAATTAACAGAGGTGCACTCGAACAAATACCAGATTAATGTCAATGGCCACGTCCAGGAGACTATATAAGGCATGGGCAGATTCTTCAAACCTGCCGTTGTTCCATTTATAACTGCAGTACTGCACCCACAGGAAGGGAGGAAGGGACTTACGTTATACTTTATACTTTATAGGGAGTTACTTAACTCACAAAGGGAGTCGGGAGTGTTACGTGTGATTTAATGGTGGAAAGGGAGACAGATGTTAGAGCCAGCAGCAGTAAATGCCCCCAGACTCACCTTCAGAAAATAAATGGGATGCTTACATGTCTAGCATTAGCGATTAGACAATCATTCATTAGTCACAATCCAAATTGATTAAACACACTGAAACATCACTAACATGATTAAATATCTAATATGGGGACAGATACTATATTTTCCCCCACATTTTGTCAAATGAACAACCAGTGCTACTGTACCTTAATATATTAGGTTGCACCTGATTCTCAGGTCAAAGAATATAAGTGAGATGTGGGCTTTGTTTTTAGGCCATTGATATAAAAATATTAAATTTTTATTTATTAATTTTAAATTGTATTAAAAAAAATGGTGTCAAATTGCATCATTTAAAACATTATTCTTAAATTATGTAATTTGCTATTTGAAATATTATATTATAATTTGAACATTTTTAAAAGTTTTATAAGTTTTAAAATTGAATAAGTTTAAACATTAAGTTCAAAACATAAGTTCAAAACATTAATGAATACTACAAAAGTATATAAACAACACTAAAATAACACTGATAACAACAGGGTTAAATAATTTATTCTTCTTTATTTAATTTATTCAATATATTTATTTTACAGTACCTGATTTTTTTTTTTATAATCCTGAGATTACTTCCTCTAAGTGGATAGAGGGTTAGTTCAGAAGCAGAAATCAAGACTTGTAGCCCAGTGCATGACCCAAAGGAGGGCAGAGTTCTGTAAATGATTCTTCAATAAAATGATATATCATTTGCATAAATAATAGCTTTGGTTCATAATGCCACTATGATTGAAAACACACCCACACACACTCCCCTGTAGCAGGGTAAACACACTGTGTGGAGTGACTGATGTCCGTATAGCGCTTTCAGAGAGGGAGGAAAAAAGTAAGGACTTAGATGGTGAGTCAATGCTAATCCAGAGATTGTGGTGCATGTGTGATGTGAAGGTTATTCTCAGACAGTCTGCTATTCTTAGGCTGTCTGCATTCGTCTGAGATGGTGCAAAGTTTATTTTTCTCTCTTTCTTCCAAAAACGTACAAAGCAAAGTGAAGTAATTACAACCTTTCTCAGTCTTCACTTTGCTGTTTCCTGTTGGTGTGATGTTTCTCTGTTCTCACTGCTCACTGTGATGTTCACTGCTATATCTGTGGTCTGGCCTGCTGCCTCGCCGTCTCTGGAGAATAATCAATCTCACTAAAGGAAGAAATTCATGTGAAACTCAACCTCAGTTTGCGGTTTTATTAAGTATACTGTACATTTACATTTACATTTACATTTATTCATTTAGCTGACGCTTTTATCCAAAGCGACTTACAATTGCTATATATGTCAGAGGTCGCACGCCTCTGGAGCAACTAGGGGTTAAGTGTCTTGCTCAGGGACACATTGGTGTCTCACATTACTGTACCATCTAAAACAACTTCAATATACAATAGACTTACTCTACACGTTACAAGTACTAAATGTGCATGATACTAAATGGACACATATAGTATAATGCAATAAATAAGTACCTTTGTGTCAAGCTTATTAAAGGAATAATTCTCCAAAAACAATTATTGTCATCATTTACTCACCCTCATGTTGTTTCAAATCTGTGCGTTCTTTCTTCCATGGAACACAAAAGATGTTAGGAAGGATATTCACACTGCTCTGTTCCTTACAAATGAAAGTGCATGTCAAGCTCTAGAAATGACAGAGAAAAAAAACTACATTAAAGTAGCATAGAAATTATCTGTATATTTATTCATTTACCAGATGCTTTTATCCAAAGCAACTTTAAATGATGATCATTAAATGTACTTGCCAGCAATAGTCATCAACAGTATATCAGAAAGCGAGATATACAAAGTTATGTCATGAAACTCTGGAGCAGATAATAGGTCCTTAACTCAACCTGTTCGCAATTACACCATTCTCTATAGGGCAAAGCTGAATGGTTCCTGTTGTATCAGTAGCCGATGAGCTTGTGTGCTCAACCTTCAAATACTTGGTTAGCATTTGCTGTAGCAGTGCAGCGTGCTTTCAGAAACCCTCCAACTTCCCCAGCTCCACCTGTATAGATACAGGTATACCATATACCAGCAGCATGTCTTACTGGCTCACTAATAGCAGTGTAGCAGATCTCCTCCACCAAGACCAAATAAATCAACATTGTCATACCCATTACCATGCCAAACACTCAGAGAGTTGTCATGACAAAAACTGACTCATGTCATATTCCAAGTCTTCTGAAGTCAAACAATAGCTTTATGTCTAACATCTCCTTTTGTGTTCAACAATACACTGTAAAACTTTTCACTGTAAATTTACAGTAAAATACTGGCAGCTGGGTTGCCAGCCACATACTGTATTTTTACAGAACTAGTACTGTAGACAGCATTTACAGTATTGTACTGTAAAACATTGTACTGTAAATTTACAGTAAAATACTGGCAGCTGGGTTTCCAGCCACATACTGTATTTTTACAGAACTAGTACTGTAGACAGCATTTACAGTATTGTACTGTAAAACATTGTACTGTAAATTTACAGTAAAATACTGGCAGCTGGGTTGCCAGCCACATACTGTATTTTTACAGCACTAGTACAGTAAACAGCATTTACAGTACTCCACTGTAATTACCAAATACACCACATACTTTTACAATATTAAACTTGTCTACAGCAATAAATTGTATAGTAGTCACACTAGGAAAAAGAAAACAACATTTTCTGGGTTTTAAAACATTTATTTTGGTTAAAAGCAAAGATCAGAAAATTGCCTTCTGTGAACATGTTGGCTGAATTTTTTTTAAACATAAAATGCAATTTTAACACTTAACAACAAACAGGTAACACTTAGCACTTAATTAAAGGGATAGTTCACCCAAAAAATTAAATTAGCTCAAATTTACTCACCCTCAAGTCATCCTAGGTCTATATGACATTCTTCTTTCAGACGAATACAATCGGAGATATATTAAAAAATGTCCTGGCTCTTCCAAGCTTTATAATGGCAGTGAATTGCTGTTTCTGTTTTGAAGTCCATACAAGTGCAAACGAAATCCCATTCAAAGTCTTCAAGTTTTCGCAGAAGTGAGGACACCTGTAGGCTTACAGTGTTCTTTTTTTGCACAACTTGGCCAGTTTTGTTTGAAGTTACTTGTCCTTTCTTTGTTTTTGATCCACGTTCAGGATTGATGTCAGGAAATCGTCTAAAAGGCAGAAAAGAAAGGAAAAAAAACAATGAAATATTATGGACTGAGTTTATATATTTTGACAGAGAGAGACAGCACAAAAGATGTGTAAATAAAAAACAGATATCGGTTTTAACGACTAATCTGTTTGGATAAAACTGAACAACATAAAAAAAAATGCAATGTTGGATGTTGTGATCAATAACTGATATTTTTTCTGCCCTGGTTAAAATACATCAACTCAATGTGTCTGTTTACATGCGCACTGTCAACTAACTAAACTTTTGGAAGTGGGGTTGCCAGATTTAAAGTTTTATTCTACAACTTTTAATATCATCCCCTCATCAGGTCCCATCAGAGTATCAGTGGAAAGACAGCCATAGACTCTGTTTATATAGAGCACACATTGCCAGAATCCAGCCCAAACCTTTGTGACAGAAATAATTTAACTTTAATTGCAAGCCTTGCAATGTTTATTGCATACATGACTACATGATAATGTTAAACATGACATTTACCAGACTAAAATGCATGTTTGCACCCAAAAATGAAAATTCTGTCATTATTGCTCACCCTTAAGACTTTCGTTCGTCTTTGGAACACAAATTAAGATATTTTTGATGAAATCTGGGAGGTTTCTGTCCCTCCATTGACATCAATGTCATTGCAACTCTCAAAGCCCAGAAAGGTGGTAAAAACATTGGTAAATAGAACATATAACTACAGTGGTTCAACCTTAATATTATGAAGTGACGAGAATACTTTTTGTGCGCAAAATAACCCCAAAATAACCTCTTCTCTTACATGTCATTCTCCTACACTGTTTTGTGAGGATGAGTAGGCCGGAGTGTATTAAAGGGTAACTCTCGCCAAAATGCAACCTAGGGTCTTTTTGTTAATCTACCAGAGGCAAACTTTCATTTAAAAGCATAATTAGGATGGAAACGCCACTTAAGTTTGACCGTATTTTCGTTTTCGGTCTAATTGCCTTTTGAATGGGAGTGCTTGGACTATGATAGCATTAAAAATCGCTATTTTTTAAAACACTAAGGAGGCTCGACACAACATGAAACTGTGCTCTAAGTATCACCAGGGGCTCTACACATGAACTCCAGAGCATTGAGAACATTGTTTGTGTACACAGAGTTTACCAAAAATAAAGATTTTGAACAACTCACGGAAGCTGTGTCCGCCTGCATTTTGACAGTCAAAAATAGTCGATCTAATAACTTTATTCTAGAGCTGCTGTAAAGCCAAAACAATCTATGTTACTGTAATTTCCTATTATCACTGTTAAGCTGCTTTGAAACAATCTATATTGTTAAAAGCGCTATATAAATGAAGGTGACTTGACACTGTTTACACTACGTCAACAGCGTAGGAGAATGACGTGAAAGAGTAGAGATTGTTGAATAATGTCGTTATTTTTTTTATTTTTTTTTGTGCACAAAACAGGTTGCACCACTGTAGTTGCATGGATTATTTAAACAATGTTTTTACTACCTTTCTGGGCCTTGAAAATTGCAAAGACATTTCTGTCTATGGCTGGTTCAGAAACCTCTCAGATTTCATCAAAAATATCTTCATTTGTGTTCTGAAGATTAACAAAGGTCTTACAGGTTTGGAACAACATGAGGGTGAGTAATTAATGATAGAATTTACACTAATCCTTCAACTGAAAACAACTTGCACAGACATATCTTAAATATGTGACTGCCACTGTTTTGTCTCAAGATGCACACCAGTAATGTTTTTTTTTTTATTAGACATTTTTATAAAAGCTGCTTAAATACCCTAATTTTATTAAGGCCTAGACCTGTCTTAAAGGGTTAGTTCACCCAAAAATGAAAATGATGTCATTAATGACTCACCCTCATGTCACTCCAAACCCGTAAGACCTCTGAACTCTTCTGAAGACATCTTAAGATATTTTAGATTTATTCCGAGAGCTTTCTGTCCCTCCATTGTAAGTCAATGGACGTGTCACTGTTCACGTCCATAAAGGTAATAAAGACATCATCAAAGTAGTCCATGTGACATCAGTGGGTTATTTAGAATGTTTTGAAGCATCGAATATACATTTTGGTCCAAAATGAACAAAAACTACGACTTTATTCAACATTGTATTCTCTTCCGGTCTGTTTTCCATCCGCATTCACGAGTCCATATTGACGCACCAGATAACACGTCAGCAGCGTCAATGTGGACTCGTGAACGCGGATGGAAAACAGACCGGAAGAGAATACAATGTTGAATAAAGTCGTAGTTTTTGTTCATTTTGGACCAAAATGTATATATTCACTTACAATGGAGGGACAGAAATCCTCTCGGAATAAATTTAAAATATCTTAAGATGTCTTCAGAAGAGAAACGGAGGTCTTACGGGTTTGGAGTGACATGAGGGTGAGTCATTAATGACATAATTTTCATTTTTGGGTGAACTAATTAAGCTAAGCCCAGTATGGAAACCAGGGCCATATTGTTCATACCAGTACTCAGTCAGCTTAATAAATACTGTCAAGACAAGTCACAATTCAGTCTAATATTTATATGAATGGCAAATATGCTAATGACTAACCTCTGAACAAACTCAAGGTGCTGCCTCTTCCTGTACTGCAAGCTGAAGTTATAGGAGGAGGCAAACAGCGCTGCCAGGCCAGCGATGAAGTTAGGCTGTGATCCTTTCCACACACACCTTGACCTTCCAAACGTAATGTCCAGCACTGGTTGCTTAGAGATTGACCTGTAATTGAAAAAAAATAAAAATAAAATGAATTAATAAATAATATTAATAATTAAAATAACTATTGTGGGTTCCACTGTGGTTCGATGTAGTTGTCTATCTATTCATAGTTCTATAAATTAAAATTTTCACCTAAAAATTAAAATTGATTAGGGTTAGAAGAACACTAAAACGCACTGCCATATTATTTTGCTTGTTTTAAGCATAAACTCACTAAATTTTTACTTATTCTTTCAGAAAACAAGACACTTTTTACTTGTCAATTAAATGCTTCTTCATGTAAGAATTTTAGATATCTGGACTGGAAACAAGAAAAAAACACTAATTAAGAAAAACATATTTTGCAGTGGAGTGAGTAAATGATGGCTTTTCATTTTAGGTTTAAACTTAAACCTTTAATGTTTACATACCAGGAAATAAGGCGTGGACTCACTGGCAAATGTAGATTGCTGGACATCAGCGTTGCAAATTCCTGAAACAATTTTTAAAAAGGACAGCACAACCATGATCAACAGAACCAAAACATAAAACATATATTACAGATTAATGAGATTTGTTGAATATCATCTACTTATCTGCTTGAAGGATAACACCGTCTAACTTCTCTTTGAATTGTTAGGCAATTTGTAGGAACATATGGCATGGCAATCAGGAATACTACATTTGAAAACAGCATTAACATGGATTTTTTTATGCTAGCAAAATTGAAAATTCTGACAACGATTCAAAAGCACGATCACAGAACTGACAGCATTTGATAGCATTTTTTATTTTATTTTACCACATAGACTATAACTGTAACACTACTTAAAAGCACTTACATTAGCACTGGACCGTCATCAGATTACAAAGCCTGAAACGAAAAATATATATCAAAAGCAGGTCATGCAAATAACATGGTATATGTTGCCTATTATGTGAAATATCGAAGTTAACGTTAACTTACTTGGTAAACAGGTGGAACAGAGTGAATTGTTTGCGCGGCCGCGGTAGAAAACCGCGATCGCAAAATCAAACCAAATAAGCATTTGTGAAAACAATGTAGAAATGCGAACGCAAAAAAACAAAATATATTGGCTTACCGTATCACTCAGTTGAACAATTTTCCATCTTCTCAAACTCTAAATCCCACTAATCGTCACAGGCGCAGGTTATTCAGATGACAAATTCTTCCATCCGTCTTCATGTAACATTAATGTCGCCCATTTTCTGCTGCGTCACAGACAACTAATGTTTCAAACACGAACCGAAGCTCACAAAAGCTTAAAAATTGCTCACAGATTCGCAGACACTGTTTATCTTGTTAACAGGAATGATTATTCTGTTCAGTTGAATCCCGCTGACAAATCAAGTTTGCCTGTAGTAGCTACATGTCGGCTCGCGTCACATTTGAACTGAATTGAGCGCGAAAGAAATCAATCCCACAATGCAGTGCTTTTACAGTATGATACTGTATTACGAATTTATCGGGTTGAAAACAGAAATGTGCTGTATATTTACAGCTGTTCTGTAAAATATACAGCCTAATACTGTATTATGGAAATACAGTACAATTCTGTAGGAAATTCGCTGTAAATTTACAGTAAAGTTTTACAGTGTAGAAGCTAGGTTTGAAACAACACGAGGGTGAGAAAATAATGAAGAAACCATTCCTTTAATAACATAGTGTGGATCATGGGAACATGAAGCATCTGAACACTTTGCAGTCTAGAACCTGTTATAATTTCCTGATACAGTTAACACTGCAAAATTCGCAGCCCTTTATCTCTCTCTCTTCATCCCTTCTAACTGCACTTTATGATACACCCAGTCAGGTGCTTTTCGAGGCCAAAAATAAGTTTGTACAAATGGCTTGGGGACTCTAATGAGCTACGCTGGCCTCAGAGTTCACAAGTCCTGGGACCTCTGCGATCTGCTTATACCTCCCCAGAGAGAAGATGCTCTCCATAATCGATTGCACTGAACAGGCGTCACATTTTTATTATCTTCTGCAGTGGGCTGATCCTTCGCAGTAGCCTCTAATCTAATTGGAGATGGCACCAATTCCCAGCAGCACAGGGCAGACAGACGCACATCACTGCTGGAATCAATGGTGCTGTGTCCAGTTCCCACATGCTCCACATAACCACACCAACCTGCCCTGCTTTAATCCACATTACACAGTCTCAGTAGATTTACATTTGGCAGTAGATTTACATTTGGCAGACGCTTTTATCCAAAGCGACTTACATTGCATTTCAATTCAAGGTACACATTTTACATTCTTATCAGTTCTTGCTTTCCCTGGGAATCAAACCCATGACCTCGGCATTGTAAGAGCCAATGCTCTACTGTTTGAGCAACAGGAAAGCAGTCTCAGCACCTGCTTGGTATCATGTAAAGCTAAACGTATCCCATCATGCATCACGTTCAGAAACTCATGTGCCCTGAAATTGTGAGATTTAGAGTAAAACTTTACAGTATTAGATAGGCTATTACATATCATTTGTTAGCAAAACATTAAGTGTTGCATATTTTATTGGTGCAGAGATGATTATGTGTTTTTGTAAATGTTTACAACTGCTTTTTATCATTTAATTAGAAGCATCACAATTAAATTGTGTCGTCTGTTACATAGGGACTACTGAACAGATCTTTAGAAGTTTATTTTAAATGGCAAAGTATTGAAAATAAAAATACGTAAATAAAGCTTGACTTGCATTTACACAACACTATGGCTGCATCCGAAATCGCATACTTCTATAGTAAATAATAGGTGAAAAACAGTATGTGACAAAAGAATGTCCGAATTCACAGTACTCATAAAAGAGTAGGCAAAAAGTACCCGGATGATATCCTGGCAAGCCAGACCTACATCAAGATGTTAGGTCTGGCAACTCACCATTGACACGGCTCAATCCGAGGGGCGGGATAAACGATTGTCTTTCAAATTCCCTCTGCATGCAACAGGACAGCGCTTCAACCAACCAGAGCATTTTCTTAACAGCGGAGCTAGTAGATTAAACTTTTGCCGTATCTGGTCAGCAAAACTACGAATACATGTTTTTTAAGAATGACTTAAGTGCTGTTCTTTGTTCTTTTCTCAAAGAAAAGCTTAACTCCAAGTCCTCCAGAGCTGGCGAACAGCGGCCTTTCGAATCGGCTTTGATTCGGCTTTGATTCAGCTTTGATTCTTAAAAAACATGTATTCGTAGTTTTCAAGTAGCAGGGAATTCACACGGAACCGTCACAACTCTGTCGTCATTATGTTAAGCCCGCCCACCGACTCATACACACGATTTGATTGGCCTGACTAGAGTTTGGTTTTTCCAGCTCGAAAGTCAATGGAGAGTTGCTAGACTACACTGGCTGCAAAATAAATTTTGCTGCCGCTAGGGTTCGTCTAGATTTCTAGGCTACCCGGATGACATAATACACCCGGGAATACTCTGAAGTGTACATACGATCAAGGGGGTAATCTTTCAGCCGGAAACTGAAGCTTCCCCAGGGAGCCGCCATTGATTAGCAGACCATCACCTGCTGTTAGCATTCCATTGACTCCAATTCATTTTGGCGTCACTTTGACCGCGAATAACTTTACATCTGAGGCATTTAAAGACTCCATTTGTCCATTATTTCTAAAGAAACACGAAAATGTATAAAAGGCTCAATTACCTTGTATCTTACGTTATGGCCCCGTAGAAGCAGTTTTTGTAAAAATAGGCTAACGATTGCGTCATAACCACATGACTCTCTGTCGCACAGTAGAGAAATTACCGTATGGACAGGAGGGAGAAACTCGCGGGCAATCGGCAATCACACCTCCTACTCACGCTCTCCGTCTCTGCAAGTTTCGGAAGGGAATGATTCAGATTTCTCTTGGCACAGCTACTAGAAGACAGACAGGTTGCTCACGTCACATCTACGTCGTCAAGCTCAGTTTGAGTCTGCGCAGTACGCTCAACCATCTGGAAGTGAGAGCTTCTAATTGACTTCACTTTTCTCTGTTGAATCCAATGGGGTCGCTGTGTCCATTTCTTTTACTGTCTATGCATACGATGGACACTTTACCATCCCATGAGGCCACGGGAGAGGAATTGTGAATGGCAGTGAAGGGGCGCAAGTGACACTGGTAGGTCACATGATAATGATAACATGACGGATGTAGTACATCCAGATTACAATCATACTACAGTCATACATACTTTTCAGAACATACTGTTTTAGCAGTTGCGAAGTAATTAGGCTACTTATTTCAAAATAAGTACCTAGCAGTGTGCTATTTTGGACGCAGCCAGCAAGTGTGTCCCTTTGTGTAATGAAAAGTTCTTCACACCTTGACGTTTGTAACCTTAGCCGGAAAAAAAACATAACGCTAGCTAACGCTGTGGTACAGGGAAGGAGACCAGAAGGATCAATGTCAATGGAGGAGAGGCTTCACTATGCTGAATAAACTGTTTTTGTGAATATGATTAAGCTTATCATTTAATGAATCGACAGCCCTTCGGCTAATCTTAAACATGTTTGGTATAAAACATCCGTTTTATATTGATCTATTTTTATGTGTATAGAGTTTACACGAAAAAAAAAGCTGTTCTATAAGAGAAGTCGCGGGCAATTGTGCGACAGGTATGATTCTGTTTACGGCACTTCTCATTCATTTCTGTGGTATCCGCAAACAGTGATCGATGGTTTCACAACTCTGAACGAAATTCAATGACATCAAGGCTGTAATGCTGAAAAAGCTAGACGAGTTCTTCAGACTTACTGAAGGTAAGTGAGTTTGATCATGGTTTGAGCTAAACTCTACAGACAGTGGCCCTCCAGGGCTTGATTTGAGGGAGAAAAAAAAAAACATTAAATAATAGTACAACCCACTGAAGAGTAGCCTATTGTCTATCCCTCACAGCCTCGCAAAGATGGCGCTGCTGTGAATACGGTAAATCACACATCAGGCTACTGAATTCGTCTGAGGTAACTTTCTCCATAATCGATAACTGAGACGCGAGATGGCGGCAGTTGTGTTGTCTGAAACGGAACGAGCGAGTTCACGCCTCCACGGACATGCGCACCTAGATGGACATCTGGGCCATCATTCATTCATTCTTCTTACCGGTTATACTCCAAGGGTCATGGGAGGCTGGAGCGGCAGTGGAGCCTATCAGCATCTCGGGCCGCAGGCGCGAAACCATCTTGGACCAATCACAATCAAGAGTTCCAGAGCGCCATGTATTATCAGGGGCTCTGGTAGTATCCTACACATTTTTCAAACATGGTAATATCTGTACTTTTTATTAGTGTTGTCTGAATGTACATAGCTAGCTCTGCGTTCAGAATTCAGCTTCATTGACTGGTGGTGTTGGTTTTAAAAATGGATATGAATTCAAAGGTAACTGGGGGTAAAGCTTCTCCAAGCATTAAGTGCTGTAATGAAAAAAAGTTGAGTGATGTAGTCATGCTGCTCTTATAGCTGTAATAACAGTCTGTTGATTGCTCCTTGAGAGGCTGCGAGCCAAAGCCCATCACAGCAATGAAAAATCTCAGTTACGGATTGATTGGCACTCATACAGTGGGATTGATGACCAGTGTTAATTACTTAGAAATGAATAATTCAGCCTCGTAATGGATGGATGAAAACGAAGAGCCCACAGTCGATAAGAAAGCTCCATCTGAGAAGATAACAAATTCCCATGGGGAGAGAAGACATCAAGAGCACTTACAGTGAACTGAAGCGTAGACTGGGCTGATCTCCAACATGATTCAGCCCCGGCTCCCACAGTCCCAATACAGGGCCCATCTGTGTGTGGAGAAATATAGGCCTACACGATACACGATGTTGCGTACTTCATTGCATTATAGTGTCATCTCTTTTCTTTATTAGTGAAATAGGAAACCATTAAATGCTAAACTGTTTCAAGAAGTAAAAACTATCTTACAGTCACGTTATTGATCTAGTCATTGGAGCAGCAGCGCCATCTGGTGGAGATTTGATTTTGAAACTTTTTCATGCCAAGGACTCCCGAACTAAAAATATAGGCTCTTCCAAAAAATATTGGCTAAAAACCCATGTATATTGTGTGGGAAAATATTAAATGTAATATTATAAATACTACAAAGTAAAACACATTAAATATTTGCATTGGCTTTTTACTAAAATAAATTATGTTAACAGCATATCTGAGATTTACATATTACACTAGTCTTCATAAAGCAAAATAAAATAGTATAAACATAACGAAAATAGTAGTGAATGTAAAAAACAAATAATTATTTAAAACACTTAATTATTATCTAACATTATATTTGACTGGACAACCAGTTTAAAAGTCAAGTACCCTGTATTAGAAAACATAATGATAGTAAAATGGTATTAATTTTGATTTTCATTATTAACTTTAATTGTGATTGTGAAATGTTCAGTAAAATCAATTTTATTTTGTTCTACTTTTATTTCTGTCACTCAAACAGCATGTCCTGTGTCCGGTGTACTTTGGAGCGTAGGATCAGGTTATTTGTCAGCTCACTGTGGAATAATAAGGGACTGAATTTAGTTTAAAACATGGCTTCATTCATTCTTGTTCTTTTCCCATATATTTTGCTGCAGGCCTTTGCAGGTAAGACCTACAAAACTATTTACCTCATAAATCAGACTTCTGAAAGACTTGGCATTTGCCTTGTGACTCTCTGAGGGTTAATAATCAAATTGACACGTACGCTTTCAGTAGCTCTCCTCTAGTAAAGATTCTCTCAAACTCTGTAACAGCCCCAGGTTCAGTGTTCTTAGATGGGGAGAAAGCTGACAACATTTTGTGGAGACGCAGACGAGCAAACACAGGACTGTTTGAGGAGTTTCTGAAGGGGAATGTGGAGAGGGAGTGTATGGAGGAGAAGTGTGTCCTGGAGGAGGCCAGAGAAGCCTTTGAAAATGATGAAAAGACAGTGAGTAGACAAGTTGTGGTTCGTCATTTGTCATTGCATTGTGTAACACGGCAAATGTGTTTTTCAGATGGAGTTTTGGGCGGGTTATGTTGGTAAGTCTGTTAAATCATTAACTTTTATATTTACTTACACTAAACGGTGAGGCAGTGGAGATGTGTGTTGATTTCTGCTGCACCTAAAGACAAACAAATGATTGTAGGCTATAATATTTGAACTGGATATTAATAACGTATGAAAAAAGACCAGTTGTTGACAAATTATCCTGTTTGTTAGACGGGGACCAGTGTAAATCATCACCCTGTCAGAACCGAGGCACATGTGAGGACCAGATGGGCACGTACACCTGTAACTGTCTGCCAGGCTTTGTCGGAAAAAACTGCGAAATAGGTTAGACAGGATCTCGCTTTCCTCAAGCGCACAGTTTGAGTGCACCATGCTCCCAACGTTAAAAGATGTTTTGTTCTGTTTCTCAGTGACTGCCAAAAAGTGTGATGTTGATAATGGTGGCTGTGAGCATTTCTGTGTTCTGCTGGAGTCTCACGGGACAGTATGTCAGTGTGCATCCGGATACAAACTCACAGAAGACGGATTCGAGTGTGAGCCTATAGGTGATTTATTTACATCTTTTGTCCTGATTGCTCCAAAAAACATCTCAAAGAGCTACTTTCATTCTTAAAGCTTCTCATATACAGTATTATATGACGAAATACCAGAAGTGGCATTTAGAAAGACACTGCAAGCACAATTTCAGAGCTTGCAAAACATTTCAGAAAAAACATGTTTGTGTTTTTGTATGTGTTACCAGTGAAGTTCCCATGTGGCAAAGCAGGTAAAACAGCTATGAAAACTTTTGCAAGTGGCGCCAGCTCTGTTACGAACACATCTGCACAGTCTTCCAATAGGACAATCAAATCCACATCCAACATACTCAAACCAGACAATCAGACAATCCCCACAGATTCTAAACAGAAAGAAGGGAAAATCTCACAATCTCATGTTAAACTGCCTAAGTGGACTTTTGATGAGTATTTGACGTCGCCTACAGTAAGTGCTCCAAAAAGCCGTATTGTTGGTGGAAATGCGGCCTTACCTGGAGAAATCCCTTGGCAGGTAAATACTGTAAAGTGTCATAAAAAAAGAATCTAGGAGTAAATTATGGAGTTACTTGTGTAACTTCTACAAACCAATCTGTTTATGCACCAAAAATGATGTAATTTATCCCAGTTGACTGCTGATCTGTAGGTGGCGCTGGTGTCGCGCTCAACGCAGCAGGTGTTCTGTGGAGGCTCCATTCTGAACCCATTATGGGTCATCACTGCAGCACACTGTCTGCTAGGGAGCCAGAATGGATCCTTCTTCATCAGAGTTGGTAAGGCCCTACAACAGAACAACAGCAGAATTTTACAGCCAATGAAACAGATTAACATAAATTGATATATGGTGCCAAGTACTATGCTTGATATTTAAATATATAACATTATAAAATACACTCATCTAAAGGATTATTAGGAACACCTGTTCAATTTCTCATTAATGCAATTATCTAATCAACCAATCACATGGCAGTTGCTTCAATGCATTTAGGGGTGTGGTCCTGGTCAAGACAATCTCCTGAACTCCAAACTGAAGGTCAGAATGGGAAAGAAAGGTGATTTAAGCAATTTTGAGCGTGGCATGGTTGTTGGTGCCAGACGGGCCGGTCTGAGTATTTCACAATCTGCTCAGTTACTGGGATTTTCACGCACAACCATTTCTAGGGTTTACAAAGAATGGTGTGAAAAGGGAAAAACATCCAGTATGCGGCAGTCCTGTGGGCGAAAATGCCTTGTTGATGCTAGAGGTCAGAGGAGAATGGGCCGACTGATTCAAGCTGATAAAAGAGCAACTTTGACTGAAATAACCACTCGTTACAACCGAGGTATGCAGCAAAGCATTTGTGAAGCCACAACACGCACAACCTTGAGGCGGATGGGCTACAACAGCAGAAGACCCCACCGGGTACCACTCATCTCCACTACAAATAGGAAAAAGAGGCTACAATTTGCACGAGCTCACCAAAATTGGACAGTTGAAGACTGGAAAAATGTTGCCTGGTCTGATGAGTCTCGATTTCTGTTGAGACATTCAGATGGTAGAGTCAGAATTTGGCGTAAACAGAATGAGAACATGGATCCATCATGCCTTGTTACCACTGTGCAGGCTGGTGGTGGTGGTGTAATGGTGTGGGGGATGTTTTCTTGGCACACTTTAGGCCCCTTAGTGCCAATTGGGCATCGTTTAAATGCCACGGCCTACCTGAGCATTGTTTCTGACCATGTCCATCCCTTTATGACCACCATGTACCCATCCTCTGATGGCTACTTCCAGCAGGATAATGCACCATGTCACAAAGCTCGAATCATTTCAAATTGGTTTCTTGAACATGACAATGAGTTCACTGTACTAAAATGGCCCCCACAGTCACCAGATTTCAACCCAATAGAGCATCTTTGGGATGTGGTGGAACGGGAGCTTCGTGCCCTGGATGTGCATCCCACAAATCTCCATCAACTGCAAGATGCTATCCTATCAATATGGGCCAACATTCAGCACCTTGTTGAATCAATGCCACGTAGAATTAAGGCAGTTCTGAAGGCGAAAGGGGGTCAAACACAGTATTAGTATGGTGTTCCTAACAATCCTTTAGGTGAGTGTATGTAAAAAGTATACAGTAACATACCTACAAATAATTAAAATACAATACAAACTTCAAAATGAATTTCTTAATAAAGTATCTAAATCCTTACAACACAATAATATGACATAAAAACACAAAATCATTTGAAGATGATGAAGACTTTAGAAAATATATCTTGAGTTATGTTTCTTTTACTTTTTTGTCATTTTGCCAATAGGGCAAAAAAAAAAAAACACACACACAAAAAAAAACAGAGTATTAAGATATAGAAATATACAAAAATATATTTTAAAATATACACTACCATTCAAAAAAGTCAAAAAGATTTAAAAAGAGAAAAATAAATAATACTTTTGACAGGCAAAAATTGACAGTAGTCATTTATAATGATACAAAAGATTTCCATTCCAAATAAATTCTGTTCATTTGAACTTTCTTTTCATCAAAGAATCGTGAAGCAAAAAATGTTTCAGCATATTAGAGGGATTTCTGAAGAATCATGACACACTTAAAAGAGGGCTGAAAATTCCATCACTTGAATAAAATACATTTTAAAATAGAAAAAAGTAACACTATTTTATTTACTATAGTAATAACTATAAATTATGCATAATTACACATGCAACTGACCCTAAACCAACCCTATAGAAAGTACATGTAGTAAATCACTACTCGGTACACTGTGTAACAAGCACACATTAAAATAAAGTGTAACCAAAAATTATATTAACTTATCTTAAATTGTAATAATATTCCACAATATTACTGTTTTTACTGTATTTTTGATCAAATAAATGCAGCCTTGGTAAGAATAAGAGACTTAATTCCAAAAACATTATCTTATGCAGCTTTGCTTATCAGATAAATGTAATATTTTACAAATCTTTAGATATTCTAACTGAAATGTTACTGATTAAAGACCAGTTATTAATAATATTAACAACCATGTTTCACAGGGGAGCATGACGTCTCCAAGACTGAAGACACAGAACAGAATATAGACGTCACCCGTTTAATCTGTCATCCCCGTTATGACTCCAAGTTAAGCCTCTACAATCATGACATTGCCTTGTTGCGGCTGCGCACCCCCATCCGGCTTACTCCAACGGTACGTCCCATCTGCCTGGGACCCATGCTCTTCTCCAACTCACTGCTGCAGTCTGGATCTCTGGCCACTGTCAGCGGCTGGGGACGTCTACGCTTCCAAGGACGAAGTGCAGGGATTTTACAGAAGGTTGAATTGCCTTATGTGGACAGAACTGCATGTAAGGAAAGCAGCAGTGACCAAATCACACACTTCATGTTCTGTGCGGGATACTCCAATTCTCTTAAAGACGCCTGTCAGGGGGACAGCGGAGGACCTCACACCATGCGCTTCCACAACACCTGGTTCCTCACAGGCATTGTCAGTTGGGGAGAAGAATGTGCTAAGAAAGGGAAGTATGGTGTGTACACACAGGTTGGGAACTATTATCGTTGGATACAACATGTGATGGGTGTTACTAAGGGAGCACTGCTTACAAATGTGGACCAATGATCTTTAGTTCTCTTGAAGTCTCAGATATAGAGAAAGCAACATTCAACATTCATGATTGATAATTAAGTTGATGTTTGGCTAATCAAGTCAAATAAAATGTTTTGTTTGTTCCTAATCCATTGATCCCATTGTAATGGATAGCAATCATGCTCCGCCTCTTAAGACCTGGCTGGCCAATGAGATTCCATCATTAAAGCCTGTGCAGCATTTCATCAATTATGCATGACTTAGTGTCTTCACTGTCCCTTAAGGACATTTAATAATCGATAATTATACTCAGTAGCACAGTTTTCTCCTGTGGTCTAATGAAAGCAAGCATGTTATTAAGGAAAGTACTGTCTTGCTGCATGGTTAGAACCTCTCATTCAGACAGCAAAGGAAACAAAATGCAGCCCATCAGGCTTTGAACTGCCACCGCATTAAGAGGGAAAACTAGAGGAGGGTGAGGGAGGGATAACTGAAAATATCTGACACTAGAAACCTACTTAAGATTTCAACAGCGTTCTTAAAAAGACCCGTGCCCTAGTTCTGAAAATCACTGGATCTTACCCATAAAACTCTGGAGGCATCGGATCACTCACATCTCACCTGTGAAAGATCCTTTCATCATTTGAGGCCAGTCTCTGAGAGAACACAGTTAGTGTTTATAATGTATACGTGTCTTTGACTCTAATCCTAAGAAGTCTAAAAATCTAGTAGCTGTAAATTAAACTATTATATACACTACCGTTCTAAAGTTTGGGGTTAGTAAGATTTTAATTCATGTATATATATTTTATTTTTTTACTTTTATTCAGTATGGACACAATAAACTGATTAAAAGTGACAGTAAAGACATTTACAATGTAACAAATTATATCTATTTTAAATTCATGCTGTTAACAACTTCATATCCATCAAATAATCCTGGATTTTTATCATGATTTGCACAAAAAATATGCAGCACAACTGTTTTCAACATTGAAAATAAGAAATGTTTCTTGAGCACCAAAAACATTATGATGATTTCTGAAGGATCATGTGACACTGAAGACGTGGAAAACAATGGAAAACAGTTATTTTAATATTTCACAGTACTAGTTTTATTTTATTTTTTACTTTAGTTTTATTTTAAATGCTGCCTGGGTGAGCATAAGAGACTTTCAAAAATAGAAAAAAAATCTTACCGAACCCAAATTATTTGAACAAAAAATGTATTTCTTAATTTTCCATAGGCTGTACAAATTTACAGTAAATATATCATTGTTACAAATACAATACAACAGTCAATACAGGTACATTCCTTTAAAAATAATAATTTAGAAGCCAGTCCCAAAAAACTAAAATCAGGATTAAGTGCTATTAGATACGATAGGGTCCAAAAGTCTGGGACCACGGGTGAAAATGCTTCTGTTTTGCATTATTTCTACGTTTAGACATATTTTGAGTAAAAATTTGAACAGAAAATTTTACATGAACATAAAGGAAAAACCTGATGATCACGTTTAAATCATAGGTTTAAATACAAAAATAAATAAAAAATCATAGATTTTTAATGTGGTCTCAGACATTTGGACATGAATAAGCCTGTAAATATGCAAAACTGACAGTACATATGGCTAAAGGCCCGTTCACAGCAAGGATGATAGCAATAACGATAAAGATATAGTTCTAAATATAAAAATAGCCACACCATAAAGATTACGACACAGAGGAACGATATCGTTGGAATCACTTTCAGATTCTTCTTATTATTATTATTAATTTTTTTTTTTTACAGCTGATGAACAATAGAAACAATGACAGCCAATCAGAATCCATCCTGCTTTGAAGAGCATTTAAAGCGGCAGACGAGAAGATTGCAGGGCGCTTGAAATAAACAAAACGATCGTCCGTTGGTGTGTACGCTACTATAGTTATCGTTCTTGATGTGAACAGGACTTAATACAGCACAGGCATACATCCTTTATGTGGCTTGATGCTTTAAGGGAACAACTTGATAGCCAAATTAATAACATAAGAGATATGTACTTCACAGCGTCTCCTGCTGCGACACACAGCTCATTTCCACTTCAAACGCTGGTATTTCAAAGTCAGCCCTCCAACTGTGGGCCTGGGTTTATGTAGTAAATTCATATAAGGCTTCAATTAATATTTAATTAAGCATTCGAAACAGTGGGTATATTTAATGTTTGCTGTATGATCTCACTTAATAAGAAACCTCCACTAACACGGCTCTGATTTTGCAGCAGCACGTGGCGCCTTGCTTGTGACAAGAAACACACATGAGCTCTGCTCGCCCCCTCATGACTCATATTTGTGACTATAAAGTCAACATTACATGACGGCCCCCAGGTCTTCAAGCTGAGTAGATTCTGTTCCTGACAAGAGAATCTTACTAAATAAGAGAGGTAAGAACTGATGGCATGCAAAATTCAACTGGTTTAAAGCTGTAGAGAGACACAAAAAAACACAAATTTGTGTGACCTGAATAAAGTGCTTTGAAATATTTTTTTTTTTTGTTGAGGTAACTAGTGCACTACATTAAATTAAAGTGGGGAGACGGGCATTATGGCACTGCATGATTTGGCATTAAAGCTCTCAGGTAGAGCTCTGTTTGTTCAAACAGGATAAATACAACAACAGTAACAGTACACAATAAATAACAGCACATACGCACAGTTTAAAAATCCAGGTCCGTTACGAACACAATGTTTTCATTGGTCAATGTTTTCAAGGGTGAAGACAGCCACAAAGCCAGATAAGAAGAGGTTTTGATGGGCCTTGATTCATTAAAAAAACTGTCAAGTCTACTGGGACAATCCCAGAGTCAGAATGTTCTAGGCTTCACGTAGTCAGGAGGACTGAAGTGCTTAGGCGTAGGACTGATCTTTAAGAGCGCTCTCTGGGTATTCTGAAATGATGATCTCTTGTAAGGTGTAAAAAAAACCAATATGTATTTTGCATTTTAGTAGCGTCTGATCGCAGTGACGATCAGAACAAGAACGTTGGAATACAATCCTGCTGGTCAAGTCTGAATCCGTGTCGTCACGTCCAATATGAGCTACCAAGTGTGAATGTGAAGGTCCAATATAGCACTAGATGATTTCTTCACGGTGAACTGAGCTTCCGCGCTTTACGATTCCCTGGATCTGCAGAGAAGATAGGGCAGCATGGATCATATGCAACAAGAAAGCTTTCGTCTCTTCAGGGAACTACACTAAACGGGCAGCAAATGTCCAAATAGACTCTCACCTCCAAGCCGGTTGGAGTGATTCTTGATGCGGTCTCCCAGAATGCCCTGCAGGTTGGCAGTAGGGATACGGCCTTCTTGTCTGCGACTCAGATTCTTCACCAGCCTGTGAGAGTTCACAACTAAACTGATTCACACCAAACTAACATTTAAAGCCACTTTAGTGTTGTGAAATTGTTTTTTTGAACTACCGTAAGCCATTTAATGAAATAATATGGTTAAGAACTATAGTTGCTACGGAAATCATTTTGACCTATAGTCAAAGCTTACGGAGTGTATAAAATCAGAAATGCAAATAATTTTTTTTTTTTGTTAAAGCACTTACATGAATTATCTGTAAAGTTCAGGGTTTTGCACCATTCAGAATTGAGAATGCCTTTTGAATTCAATTCCTGGATTTGAACTATTTAAATTGAGTGAACAAACAGGGTTTTGACTTTTTTGAATGTTATGAAGTAGAATTAAAAAAAAATTAACATTTATATAACTGCAGTTTTTTTTAACTAGTGAAGCAACTTTGAACTTTGAAAGGAATCTAATTCTTTAATTCAGAATTTTGCAATAAACCCTTTGCCCAACCCTTGTTAAAATTGTTCTTTTTGATAATAGGAATACATTTCTCACAATGCTTCACATTTTAACACTTTTTTTTTTTTACACATTGAAAGAATCAATTTCATGATTCTGTTGAGTTTAAATGGAGAGTTCACCCTGAAATTTCTGTCAATTTTTACTAACCATCATGTTGTTTAAACCTTTCCTTCTGTGGAACATAAAATATGATGCATTTAATGACTGTTGGGAACCAAACAGTGACTATTGATTTTCGTTGTATGGACAAACAAACATTGAGGCATTTCTCAAAGTATCTTTTGTTTTCTGCAAAGAAAGTCGTACAGGTTTGGAATGACATGAGGATGACAGAAGTTTCATTTTCCAATGAACTATTCCTTTAAGTGGCGTTTGACCCAGAATATCCCTTTATATTCCCCACACATCACTCACCACTGGCCATCATTTTCCTCATGCTGTAGTTGTATGATATCACCACACTTAATGATCAAGTTATCCAGCCCTGTTTTCCTCCAGTCGACAAAGGCCCTATATCTGCCTGGAACCTAAAACAAAAGTGAAGGCTATAAAAAAACTCACCCAACACGAGTTAGCACATCTGAAATAAGTGAGAGTGGGATGTCTCACCAGATGAGCGGCGTCCTCCTCCTCAGTGTCAGACGGGTTAGAGAGGCTGTTTGCTCCACTCCAGTCCTCCAGACCTTCACAGATATCTACAGAATAAGGTGCGCCCGGCCAGCCTACACAAACACACATGCTTCAGTGTAAACCCTTGCATTCTGATTCATGAAACACATTCAAAATTCAATATAGAGAGTCTGATTAACTGATGCTGACAGCCTGCGCCAGCTTAGAGATCATGTATGTGGGTGGAGAAATCACATGCTCCTTCATGTTTACTGCTTGTGTGTGGCTTTGAGCTTTGGCTTGAAGTTTGTGGTGATGGGGATAAAGGTTTTACACTGAGTGTGATGTCTAGGATCAGTGTTTATACGAACTTACCTTACTTTTTTTGGTAAGTACTTACAATTAAGTTTGTACAATAAGACTACACTTGCACTGTGTTGGCCTAATGCATTCACGTCTGCATTGTATACTTAAACAGCATACTTAAAGGGTTAGTTCACCCAAAAAATAAAAATGATCCCATAATTCACCCACAAGCCATCCTAGTTATATATGACTTTCTTCTTTCAGACAAACACAATCGGAGTTATATTAAAACACATCCTGGCTCTTCCAAGCTTTATAATGGGAGTGAATGGTACCTTAGATTTTGAAACCCAAACAAATGCATCCATCTATCATAAAAGTAAGCCATACGGCTCCTGGGGATTAATAAAGGCCTTCTGAAGTGAAGCGATGCATTTTTGTAAGAAAAATATCCATATTTATAACTTTTTAAACTATAATCACTGGCTTCCGGTAACGGCCGTACACGAGTCTAGTTCCGGCAGAAGAGTGGCCTCTGACCCGACGCATGACGTATTGATGAACGCGGAAGCACAAAGGATAGAGCAAAACAAAACACCGATCACAAATGAGAAGTCTAAAACGAGAATTTTTAGTTTGTTGCCCTGCCCTATTTTTTTGAACCACGAGAGGCGTCTACTCTCACCTTAGCTTAGTTACACCTACGTCACATGCCAGAACTCGACTCACTCGTGAACATGCGGACGGCCGTTACCCGGAAGCTAGTGATTACAGTTTATAAAGTTCTAATTATGGATATTTTTCTTTTAAAAAACTTATCACTTCACTTCATAAGGCCTTTATTAACCCCCAGGAGGGTTACTTTTATGATTGCACTTTTTTGGGCTTCAAACTCTAAGGTACCATTCATTTCCATTATAAAGCTTGGAAGAGCAAGATTGTGTTTGACTGAAAGAAGAAAGTCATATACACCTAGGATGGCTTGAGGGTGAATAAATTATGAGATAATTGTAATTTTTGGGTGAACTAACCCTGTGTATGTGTGTATGTGTGTATTACTCACTGCGTCTGTTGCGCTGGAGCTGGCTAGAGCAGCTGAACGGGTCTGGACTGCTGTGGCCTGACTCAGTCCCCTCTGAGCTGACTGACGCTCTTTGCTGTTTGCTGTGGGTCAAGAGCAGAGCATGAAGTGAATAAACAATTATTCACACATACACCATATCTTATACATGAAACAGGAGCCAAACCAGCCATCAGCTCAGCACAAACCATATAAGAAGCTGGCAGATATGGACAGATGGCAGTAATTTTTCATAACAGATGTGCTGATAAGGAAATGGAGAGAAAATAAAGAGATACGCTTTTGATTTATTGAGATACGACTCAACAGGCTGAGCTTGTTAGCATATCTGTCTTGATCTCAAAAAAAGGCCTGTCTTCAAAGCATTGTTCAACAGCCAAAACAATGGAGTCAAACTAAACTCTTCTGGTGTTCTCTTTTGTTTGCATGTCATGCAAAACAGATGCAGAGATGAGCTGGCAAAGCATCTGCCTGTTATATTGATGAGCAGGGCACTGCTGGTGAGATCGGCGGTGTTAGGTGTGTATGGAAGGGACAGCGATGGTGGTTAAAGCCCTGTATGTGACGGAGCACAGATCCCGCCTGCTTTACCACTGAGCGTCACTGTCGCTGGGAGGGGCGAGTGAGGCGTGGGCTCCGAGCGCGAAGGCACACACACACGCCCCCCGACAGGGACACAAGGTCCAGGCGGGGCAGGCAGCCCTTAAGAACGCCACGGGAAGGCCGCACGGCCCTGTGGGAGGACAGGCAACCACACACAGCGGCTTCATCCCCATCATCATCATCATCACAAATACTTTTTTTTTTCATACACTTTGACTTAGGATTTGTTAAAATAAGACAACCTGAATGTGTATGGGTTCCATATATGCAAATACAAGAAATATGTCAGGCTTACACACAGGGTCCAAAATGAACTAAATTAAAAATAGCACTGCAACAATGGCGAGTAGATAAAACACCTACTCAGCAGTAGGCCAGTTACTTTATTAGAAACTCCAATATTATATGACTTAATTCAAATTTTAATAATGATAATCTGACCTTCACTGATGTTAGTGACGAGCGATTCAAATCTACTTAACAAAACATCTATCATCTATCTATCTATCTATCTATCTATCTACTGTTTTCTGTTTTAAAATCATTCTAATATGCTGATTTGCTACACAAGAAACATTTCTTTTTATTATCAATGTTGAAAACAAGTTGTGCAGGATTCCTTAATTAATAGAAAACTCAAAGGAACAGCATTTATTTAAAATAGAAAACTTATGTAACATTATAAATGTCTTTACTCTCACGTTTAGTCACATTGTGTCCTTGCTGAAAATATAAATAAAATAAATAAATAAAAAACCTCACTGACCCCAGTCGTTTGATAATCGTTTGACAAACATATATACAGCATATATAATAAATATAAAATAAAATATAATTTGAGTAATATGTAATATAAATATGAATATTTTATGACCCTGTATATTTATTGCAGGTAAACTTTCTCAATTCACAAAAGTTGCATTTAATTAAAAAAAAAAAGTTAATTTTGGACCCTGCTTACACATGTATTGCTAAAGCAGGGGCTATAAAAGCAGGGATGGTACAATAAAAGCTATTGGCAGGATTCTGGGAAGGAAATGTCATGTAAGAGATCTAACAGCTAAAAGCAGCAAAAAAGCTGGTCTAAGCCAAAGGGTCAAGGAGAGAGAGAGTGATTGGTGAGTGTTGAATATGAGGGATTAGAGGGGGGGGGGGGGGGGCTCAGGGATAGTGTTTTTGCACATTAGTGGACTCTTACCTCACGGAGAGGGGAGGAGACATTTGCATCTGCTCTGAGACTGCAGCAGAGTGACACAACTCCTCTGGACCAACGAGAGAAAAGGACAGATTACTCAGAGGACTTGTGGAGGAATAACAGTGACATTTTATCATGGGAAATGTGTTGAAACCTTTGAGTTGTTTCTGCTGGTTGGTCAGAATCTTTCTGATCTCGTTCAGCCAGGCGATCTTCACCTCCACTGTGGGTGCCTATGGGAAGTTTTTGCATATCTATGTATATAATAGTAATCATTATCACAGTCCATTAAATGATACTTATTTTAGTTTGTTTGTAGCTATCTTATTCATTTAATATGATCTCATTTTTGTATTTACTTATTGATTTTTTGTATGAGTAACATCAAATACATAATACTGTATGTTTGAGCATTCATTTCTGAATATTATGTCAGAAAAAGGGGGCGGTTAAAAATGCTCTATTGACCGTGAATCATGTTTTTATTTGAAGCTTGATAAATGTGTAAGTAGTTCTCTAGGTTTCATTATTTTGCATTTGGACAACGGTTACAGTGCAAATTTTGGTTAGACGGATCTAATTGAAATGATAACCTCTATGAAAATGAGTTGAGAAGAATCGCTCAGACTGCAATTGCATTCATTTTTGAATGAACTGTCACTTTAAACATTCTTACCTGTATCACATAGACTTCCTCTCTGCCACTGTACCAGATCTCAAACTTTTTCACATCTCCTTTGACGTTCTCCGTAATGCCTACTGCACTCATCTGCATCATAAACACACCATTTTATACTCACAGTCAGATACATAGATACCTCCTGTATAAACATTTCATATCCTGTGACATCCTGTGACATACAGTATAACTTCATTTTAAAAACAAGGAAAGAATGTTGTCAGGAACAAACCGGTTGATATACAGTGATGCATGCACATGTGATGCCTCCAGGGCTTCCTGGGTTTGTATACGTGCTCACAGCAGGAAGTGTGCCATACCTTAAGACAGTGCTTGAAGCTGTAGGAGGGAGTTTTGTCAGCGTTCTCTCCGTGTTCCTCCCGCCGCTTGCAGAAGAGCAGTGCATGCTCGTGCAGGAACAGGTGTCGCTGCATGGGCTTGAAGCGGGCCAGTTCCTTCACGCGGGTCGGACCCTTCTTATGACTAATCCACACACTGAAGGAGCCTTGCATTAGCACACGGCCCAGATCGCTGAGATCGCCCTGCAACGAACAACATGTTAACTAGGCATTGACACACACAGACACTCACATTAAGTTGGTGAAAATGTCACCTCATATCCAGTGATGGCAATCTGGTGCATTGAGTCATTGACTGACTTCAGCAGGTCCAGCATGGCTGCTAGCGCCCCCTGCAGTTCCGAAACTCTCTCACAGCCTGAGCTGTACTTCAGAAGCTCCTGTTATCACACACAAACAATTCCTGATTTCATTATTGACAAAAAGTTGCTTGCTAGTGTTATTTGATTTAGCTTTTATTTTTGTATTTTTAGTTTTTGTTAATTTTAGTTTAATAATAGTGTAATTTCGTTATGTGCTTTGGTCATTTTATTATTTCTTTAAAATATTGCTATTTAGGTTTAATTTATTTTTAGTTCAGTTTTATTTTCTATTTAAGGTTATGGTTTTTAAATTTAGTGCTTCAACTTAAAGTTATTTTAGTTTATTGCTAAGGCAACATTTCTAATAATAGAAGAAATATTTATAATATTTATATTTAATATTATTTCAACTATTTCAATGAACAGAAATGTTTTTAATAGTTTTACCTAACAATAGTAACCCTTATTTTTTCATCATAGAAACTACACACTACTGGCTACTTTATTAGGTACACCTAGCAAGTACTGGGTTGGACCCCCTTTTGCCTTCAAAACTGCCTTAATTTTCATAATATAGATTCAACAAGATCCTGGAAACATTCCTCAGAGATTTTGGCCCATATTGATATGATAGCATCACGCAGTTGCTGCACATTTGTCGGCTGCACATCCATGATGCGAATCTCCCATGCCACCAAATCCCAAATGTTCTCTATTGGATTGAGATCTGTTGACTGTGGAGGCCATTTAAGTATAGTGAACTCATTGTCATATTCAAGAAACTAGTTTGAGATGATTTGAGCTTTGTGACATGGTGTGTTATCCTGCTGGAAGTAGCCATCAGAAGATGTGTTCACTGTGCCCATAAAGAGATGGACATGGTCAGCAACAATACTCAGGTAGGCTGTGGCGTTTAAACAACGCTCAACTGGTACTATGGGGCCCAAAGTGTGCCAAGAATATACCCTCAACACCATTACACCAACAGCAGCAGCCTGAACCATTGATATTGTATAAGCAGCATGGATCCATGCTTTTCACACTGTTTACGCTAAATTCAGGCCTAAACAACTTGAGCAGTTGAACAGGTGGCTGGTGAGTGTATTTCTTGGTGGACCAAAATTACAAGATTGCAGGATGATATGATACCATTTGCAGTTCACAATAACCTTACCCCAGACAACCTTCTCAAGCACACTGAGGTGTACAATTTTCTGGTCAAACGGACTTGGCACCAAAACATGTACTGTAGTGTGAAAGCGTCCTCTTTGTATTCAGCTAAAGTTCACACCTTTAATAGGAGTTGATATTTCGTAAGGCGCTGGACTGGTTTCAGCAAGTATGAGTCAAGAGCAAGTTTATGTTCCAGCTTCTTTTGGCACTCCTGAAACACAAAGCACACATCTCAGATTTTTCTAGATGCATGCCAGTGAGCTGCAAGTGCGTTTATAGATGGAGATGGTTTTTATTACCTGGAAGAACGGACAGTCAGAGAACTGCCTCCATAAGGACTCAGATCGAGGCTTGTTTTGACAGTAACATTCATATAAATGGAAATGGTCTTTCTGAAAATAGACAGATATTTAATGTTAGATCTGTTTTGTGAAAAAACGAGTAAAGACATGAACACTAACCTCAAATTATTATATGACCTTCACCATTATCATATGGTGTTTTAAACTTCCTCACCCGTTCCAGAAAACATGCCCCTACTGCCTCTGGACTCTCTAGACAACTTTCCAAATCCTGTAGGAAGACACTGGAAAACAAAAGACATATACATACATATATACATATATACATATATATATATATATATATATATATATATATACACACACATATATATATATATATATATATATATATATTAGGGCTGTCAATCGATTAATTTTTTAATCGCGATTAATCGCATATTGTCATGAGTTAACTCGCGATTAATCGCATTTAATCGCACATTTTTTTAATTGTTCTAAATGTACCTTAAATTAATACTTTTCAAGTTTGTAATACTCTAATCAACGTGGGCATGGATAAATATAGATGCTTTATGCAAATGTATGTTTATTATTGAAACCATAGTCAATATAGAGCATAAGGATGAGATGTTTCAAAGGTCACAGATGTTTTTCTAAGAACTTGTTCATGTCTAGACACATAGAAAGAACAAAAAAATGGCAGGTTACCATTACTTCTCTTTCTTTGCACTGAGCAATTTACTAACACAAACATGTTTAGATTTTTGCATGACAGGGCAGCTCTTCTAAAAATGCTAAATGTACATTTATTATTTATTAGCCTATTACATTGTAGTTTGTCTCTCTCTGTGCCCATTTTGATGAAGCTAAATTCTCAATAAAACTGTTTTCATTGGTATATTTTACTGTTTCTGTTGTCAAACAACGGAATGAATTTGAAATGGTGACTGAAACGCGACCCATTAAGACATAACCAGCTCTCCCTTCCAAGATGTTAAGTTAATCTGCACAAAAATTCTGATAATCGAGCCGTCGTCTGGTGAAATCAAATTCACATAAGATAAAGACAATATCTGTGCTCTGATTTCGGCTATAGCCTACTTGTAAAAATAGAGAAGCAACATAATATCTGTGCTTAACTGAGTTAAAGCGCTGCTCCTCCGCGCGAGACGCAGAGAGAGAGAGAGAGAGAGAGAGAGCGAGCGAGAGAGAGAGAGAGAGAGAGAGAGAGAGGTGCGCGCGCGCGCGTGCTGAGAGAGCAGTACCGGCGGTACCGGTAGATTCTCAGAAACTAAATAAGGTTTGGGCGCTTTGTTGAAGGGAAAAAATCGCTAAAGGGGTCTGCAATGTCGCTAAGTTAGCAACACTGTGTATCTCCATTTCTCCAACTAGGCGTTGGGCCACGGGTCAAACAGAAAATACGCGCTGCGTTAATCGCACGTTAAAAAAATTAGTGCCGTTAATATGATTTTGCGTTAACGCGTTATTAACGCGCTAACTTTGACAGCCCTAATATATATATATATATATATATATCAAATGTTATATATTTCAACAAGGCAAGAAATATAAAGAAATAAATGTTTGCTGTGTATAGCCTTATAATCCTTTTGAAAGCTAGTGTATGTGTATTGTATATATGTGTATTGTGTGTTGATATGTATGTACAAATCATATATGTTCTACAACTAGTGTGCATTACATATATATATATATATATATATATATATATATATATATATATATATATATATATATATATAGGTATTTTTTTGTTTTATACACCCCTCACTGAGCATCAGTCAGTCTATCTATTACAGAGATGGAATGAGGCATAGTGTGACTGGAAAAAAAGGAAACAAAATAGTTGCTAAATTATTTATGCATACTAGACATTGTATACATAATTCCTGTGATGGCAAAGCTTAATTTTTTTTGTGAAGTTTCACTCTATAGTGTCATGTGATCCTTCAGAAATCATTCTGATAATATGCCGATTTGGTGATCAAGTAACTTTTCTTATTATTTTCAATGATGTCAGGATTCTTTGATGAATAGAAAGTTGAAAAGCATTTATTTAAAATAATGTCACTTGCAACATTATAAATGTCTTTACTGTCACTTTTGATCAATTAAATGCATCCTCTCTGAATAAAATTTAGTATCTCATTAGTATATGCTTCTAACCACAAAATGTTTTCTTGTTTTAAACATAAATCTGACAAACAAAAAAAAAACAATAAAATATACTAAATTCAAAATATATTCACTAAAAACTCTAAAAGTCTTTATCTTAAAACAATTTTGCTTCTCAAGTAAATTTATTTTGTTGTAAGGATGTTTAGCTTTTTTTTTACAGGAAAACAAGGCAAGAAATATAAAGAAATAAATGTTTGCTGTGTATAGCCTTATAATCTTACTGACTTTTGAAAGGTAGTGTATGTGTATTGTATATGGTGTTGATATGTATGTACAAATCATCTATGTTCTACAACTAGTGTGCATTACATTAAGTATGCACTACAATTAGTATGTATTAAATCAAATTTACACCACAAATGCATATTTTAAATGTGTATACACATATACACATAGTATATGTGCTCTAAAAATCTAGTATGCAATTACAATTAGTATATATTCAATGTAATATTCACTACAAATATGCACTATGCAATATCTAGTACATATAAATAATTTAGCAACTATTTCGGTTCCCCAGTCGCATTATGCCTATTTCCGTCTCAGTAATAGATAAGACTGACTGACACTCAGTGAGGGGTCACAGCTGTCTATCAGAGCCCCCGCTCTGCTGATGCGCTCCCTTCCAGCTGAGCTCTCATTGGCTTAATCAAATCCTTATTTGACCAACAGCCATTTAGCTGTAATTAAAGTGCTTTAATTGGCGTAACGACTTCCTGCAGTCAACCAATTTGGCAATTTGCCTCACTCGGGGATGAAGACCCAGCAGGCAAGACAGGTTTCAAAGCCGCTGACAAACACAGCTGCATAAACCGATAAGTTTTATTTAAAATAAGATGTTTTATGAAGGTGTCTTGAAGTCAAAACTGAGAGTGTGCAGTTGTGTCTGACTTGCTTTATCTCACAGCAAACAGAATCATATTTCCGTCTGAAGTTATTGTTAACATTTTGCTCCTGCCGTTAGCAGCGTTATGAAGTTCTCTGTGTGTGTGTGACTGTGTGTGGTCTTGCCTGCTGTGGAAGTTGTAGATATCAGGCAAGTTTCCAAACAGCACATCTCTCTTGTTGCGAAGACTTGTTGGCAGGACCGAAGCAAGAGACGGATTGTCCATTTCAGCCCTGTAGCCCTGCAAAATGTAGTGAGAGAGATCATAAACAAATCCACAGCGTCAATACAGTAAATTTAAACTCTATTTTCAGTGCCACAATCAGAAAAATGAAGGTCATCTTACCAGGAGCACCGCCAGCAGCTCCTCCACATAGATCCTCTCGGTCTCTATCAGCTCCTTCATCACATGTCTGGAGTCACACACATTCACAGGGTCGTCAGACACGTCAGAGTGTCATTTAAACAGACCGTGTCAGACAGCAGACTCACCGTTTGAGCAGGTCAGTGCTGTCTTCTCCATCTATACTGTAGGGGAGAGGGCTGGCCATCTGATAATCATGAATCACCTCAATCTGACTCGCACAGAAAACACTAAATGATTTCCTGATGTTGATTTAATCAAACCACACACACTGCACGTCGTTTGTATCTCTTCTGATCTTTATCATCTTTTTTTCTATATGATAACCGAAATATTTCAGTGAACATTAAATCACATTTTCAGATTTTTAACGATTGTCAATTGTGAAATGTGTGATTTAATTGTGATTTTTAAATGTATTTAGGTTTATACATTATAAGTTTAAAATGGCACCATAATTTCCACTACAGAGACAAAAAATCATTTAAGATGTGAAGGAAATGAGTTTCAGACCAAAATGAAAGAATTCTACTGTGATTGGACAAACAAACATTAAACTAGTGAGAGAGTTTATTTTCTACAGTTGAAGAAACATCCATACATTGTATTATGATATTGGTAGTACAGTAAATTTGGACCATTGGTAGTGAAAGAACCTTGCAAATGCATTTGTAAAGACCAAATGAAAAAGTACTGTTTACCTTCCTGCAGTTTGGGCTTTTCCTTGATGTTCTTTTGCCTGGCAGTGGAAGGTCAAAGGTAAACTTTAAACTGGAATTAAAGTCTGTTTTAAACAAGAAGAGCAGGTGGATACAACACAGAATCAACACTAAATTGTACGTTTCAAAACATTTACAAGAAAAGCATGAGTCATTTTTTAAAGGTTGCATTACTAAAATAGACCAATGATGACTATACATTAACATCCACAGCACTATGAACAATCAAATTGATATCAACGAAGACATTCAGACATCTGACTTTGGAAGTAATTCAGAAGACAGCACCAGTTTATGACCTCTGTAAGTGAATAAAATCCACCCTAAAGCCCTTGTTTCAGCTACAGATCCTTCTTTACTTTGCGTTCCTGTCAGATCACTTTTGATGGGCTGTTATCCAGCTGTGCTGAAGATCACTGTGTGTCAGGTGAGCTCTGCACATCTCTATCGCTTCTTCCCTTGATCTCTCCATCTTAAAGTGCTTCAGCTCTCTAAAGAATACTGAGTGCCAGAAATCTCTCTCCTTTATCGTCTCCTTCACCATTAACTCATCCATAATTTTAACCTAAAATATATTATTATTCTGCAATCCAACTTACTTTTCCTCAGGACTGGTTAGCGAACATATTTAGAAGTTGCCATGGTCACTAATGACGTATACAGTTTAATGGTCATTACACAAAAAGTTCTGACAGCTGAGATTTGACCACTATTGACCAATCAGAATGAATAAAATGTAATCTTTGCATTCTGGGGTAAACAAAAAGTTATCCTTCCTAATTTACACAAAGGCATTCATTTGACTGTAGGTCATAAAGAAAAAGCCTTTGTTGTGTGTCCCTGGAGTTAAAAATTAGCTTTAATGTGAATTGCAAATACACCCTATTTCACAACTTCACAGGAAGTCTGCATTATCCGCAGGGATTTATTAGTAAAAAGTAGCAGCTGTGTAGTAGGTTGTTTGGCTGCTGTCTAGCTTCATCTCTCAGATATGAAACATGTAATGCAGAGTCTTTGAGAAGGATGAACTGTTTATAATATTGTGAGAACTCATGGCTGAAAACATATTGAGGATAAGTGGACCTAAATCAAAGTATTTATTATAAAAATAGTCTTTTTCAAGGTCTTGTGCCGGCACATACCATGTTTGGGGGAGAAGAGGGGGGATTTCGAGCGTGGTAGGTTCTCTGGTCGAGGGGCCACCAGTTGAATTGGCCGGACGTGTTTGTGTGCCAGTTTCCTCAGGCAGTTCTGTCTGGACTGGATTAGAGCCTGCACAGAGCTATGCTTTTGAAACGTCTTCTCTATATGAGCCTGAAACAGCACAGACACACATAATTAGGCATTTACATTTATATACTGCCTAGAATGTAGCCAAAAGCCTCTTTTCCTCCATCGGGCCAATACAAATACATCAGTCATTGCCTTGGTAATGCAAGAGTTTACAGATGGTATAAGATGTAAATAGCAACCGCGTTGTGAAGGATGATCAGATTCTCTGCTCAAGAAGAAATCGCTTGGCAAGCTACTGAGAAACTGGCAGCCAGGCAACAGACAAGTAACCAATCCTGAGTGGCGATGTCACTACACACACACTCTATCAGCCAACCAGGCTGAGAATTCCTGACTGAGAACAGTTTGTAATCTATATCTGGAACAGCATTATTATGGTTTCTAATAATATATCTGGAACTGTTCTTAGAACCGCTCAGCCCGAAGGAGGAAAAGCGGCGAGAAGTTACAAAAATCTAATTTTAGGAATTAGCCATTTAGAGAGCCATATTGATCAATTGTTATTCTGAACATCAGTCATAAATACGACAGATACTGAACAATCAAAACTTTCAACTTCAATCAAAAGCTAAAATGTACATTTCTGTAATTACTGTCTGTAGGAATTTACATCAAACAGCTGCTGGAACTGTCTTTTCGTAGTCTTTCAATATTCACCTGTATATAAGGAGTGAGCACAGATTCATTCTCCAGAAAGAGCACATCCGTGCCTGCACCGAGGAGAGGTGGTGCCCCCTCCAGGAACTTCTCGATATCTCGAAGAGCTGACTGTGCACCCTCTTTAGACTGGAATTTATCCACCTGCTGATTGGCCAAGAGATAAGCGCCATCATCACACCACCTCTGAGCCTGCAGGACAAAAGATATCACAAATCCATAAAGATCAAGACACTGGAATATTGTCAAATATATACACCCTTAAAAATAAAGGTTCTTTATTGGCATTTATGGTTCCATGAAGAACCTTTAACAAAAATGGAACATTTTCATTGGAAGAAAGGTTCTTTATTGTGGATAAAAGCTCTTTAGATTATTAAAATGTTCTTCACACTAAGAAATTTTTGGTTCAGAACAGTATTTAAAATTATATCTTTATCGTTACAGTAATCATCCTTGTTGTGAATTGGCCTTTATTCGGCAAGGACGCATTCAATTGATTAAAAGTGACAGCAAAGACATTTATGTCACAAAAGGTTTCTTTTTCAAATAAATAAATAATATATCAGAGTTTGCACAAAAAATTTAAGGAGCACATCTGTTTATAACATTGATATAATAAGGATCATGTGACACTGAAGACTGGAGTACTGATGCTGAAAATTCAGCTTTGCTGTAATAATATATATATATATATAATATATAATAATATATAATAAAATTGTAATAATATTTCACAATATTACTGATTTTACTTTATTTTTGATCAAATAAATGCAGACACAATTGAAGACTTCTTTCAAAATGATTTAAAAAATCTTAACGACACAATTTTCTTTAACAGTAAATGAGATCATGTAAAAAATAAAGAGGGAATGTGTTATCCCACCTCTTGGAGGCGACGCAGTAGTGTCAGTGCTTGTGTCAGTGAGTTGCTTTTAGTACTGAGGGCAGAGGTCAGGGTGTCACACTGATGTCTGAGTTCATTACAGCGCTGGATAATCAGAGCCATTGCATAGTGGTGCCCAGCAGCCAGCTGATGCCCGTGCAGGATAAGAACCTGAGCCCGACTCATCTCCTCCTAAAACACACACTGCTGTCAGAAACACCAGTATATTTGTGACTGCATGTACAACATGAACAGGGTGGCATGATGCAGATACCTGCGCACGTTTTTCCAGACTGTCCAACTCTCTGACGGTCTGCTCTGTTTGGGACAGGGATTCTCCTATGACACTTATCTTCCTTTCCTGTGCTCTTAATTTCTCTAAAGAGCACTCCATCTGACAGAAAGAGAAAATTTGTTAAAATACCTTCAATGAATCTTACTATTATCACAGAAGGAAAAAAATGATCAATCTCTCTTTTCTTTCCTTCTACTCTTTTACTCTTGTAAGATAAATTGCTCGTGTTTGTTACAGGGGTGTAGAAAAGAGTTGAAAAGCAGGGCAATATTCCAGAATTTGTAACTGAATAATTAATATAATGTAGTTTTACTATTATAATAAAAATTATCAGCATTTTAGAATTTTATTTATTTATTTATATTTATTTTTGCATGACGCATCATTGGTTGAATACAGCACCATGTTAAATTCAGTGGAACAAAGTGATTTTGTGAATTCTTTCCTCATACATTATATGCAATATATTATTTTAGATTTACTCATTGCCTGGCCATGTCATACTGTATAAACACTCTGGTACTGTTTACTATGGTTTTGCTCCATTTTATAAAAAATTAGCAAGATGTTTATAGAGTGCTGTGGGGATTACGTATTTTATAAGACAAAACCCCAAAACGAGTTCTGGTTCCATCGTCCCGAAGTCAATGGGTTTTTTGTAATGGGATTTTGGTTAAAAGCCTGAAATAAAGTTTGTGGTGAATACAAACTCAATATATTTTCACCAGTGTTATATTAACTTCAGGGTTGGCCTAAAAAAATATGCCATCACTGCAGCACTCTATTGCAAGGCATTAAGTATTAAGCAATTGTCCTGGTATACAATGCCAAAACTAAAAAAAGATAAGGTTCATCAAAAAAGTTATCATTTGAATAAAATGCAAACTCTTGCCTTGGCAGATCAAAATTACCCAGAAGATGTGGATATGATCAGAATCATTTCATGATCAAATGCCAACACTGGCTTTGTATAAAGCATTTGTTTGTGAGCCAAGGTTGTATATCAGTATACTGTGATCATGCCTAAAACAATCAGAAGCTGTTTTCGATGTTAGGGACAGAAAGTTAGTTCACCTCCTGAAAACTGTGCTCATATCTCAGCAGTTGTAAATACTGCTGCAGTTTGAGGTGGTGTTTATCAAAGAAGCCATCAAAAGCCATCTCCATATCTGTGAGCTGAGCCAGCAGCCTGCAGGAACACATACAGCTACGTTATCATTTTGGAAAGGAACATGTGTGTGTATTTGTGACGCAGACAATTTGAGGATCAAACTCTATACCTCTGCATGGTATCCCAGTCCTGTGTCATGTCCCAGCGCGTGTCAGCGTCCGCCTCCTTCCTCGAAGTCTCCAGGTTAGAGAGTAGCTGCCGCCCTTCCCTCATCACTGATCTGATGGCATCCTTCACCCATGAATATTAACAACAACAACACTGCTATCATTGACATCACAAAATCGAGGAACAAAACAACAGTGAGAGCCCAGAGGGGCTGGACAAACTCAAGAAAAGACTAGACAGGAGCTAAAAGTGACTGCAGACTGGGGTGGAATAGACCTTTTGTGCTGTCTTTTAATGTACTAAGTTCTGTGTACACTAATCATAGTTTATTCCCCTAGGTTTGGTACATCAAATATTTTTGATATTTTCTTTGGCAAAAGCAAGTGGTATACACAAAGGACCGAAGTTAGGGTAGACACCATGTTTAATCTGATGCAAATAAGAGGCTGTGAGAGACTGTTTAATAGATTGTCCTGTCAAAGGTATTAGGTCACCTTTAACATACCCAGTACATTACTTCTTCATTATTATTATTATTGTCCATTTCTGACATGCTAAACTATTACTAATCATTTTATCATTTTGCAAATTCTTTTATAATGATTTTGAAGGCCCCTCTACTAACCTCATATTAATTTAGAGACTGGTGCACGATAATTAACTAATAAACTAGACAATTGCAAAAAATATATAGCCTATTTAATGAATATACACTATGACTATATACCCTACTGTTCAAAAGTTTGGGGTCAGTAAAATTATTTTTTGAAAGAAATGAATAGTTTTTTTCAGCAAGGATGCATTAAATTGATCAAAACTGACAGTAAAGGCGTATATAATGTCACAAAAGACTTCTATTTCAAATAAATGCTGTTCATTTGAACTTTTTATTCCAAGAAAACAACCATATTAAACAGCACAACAGTTTTAAACATTGATAATAAGAATTGTGTCATGTGACACTGAAGACTGGAGTAATGATGCTGAAAAATCAGCTTTGCATCATAGGAATAAATTACATTTTAAAACATATTAAAATACAATTTTACATTGTACACCCAAACTTTTGAACAGTAGTCATATACTGTACATGCTAGGCTAAATGGCTTTTGATGTTATTGAGAGCATTCCCTGCACACGAGCGCTTCATTGAGCTGTACCTTAAGTCTCCTGTATTTCTCGGTGTGTGACATCAGGAGGAACTCGATAGCACTGCACTCCTCTGATAACTGTGTCTCAGCCAGCTCTGTACCAAACGCCTGCAGCATCTGAGCAATGTCTTTAACCAAAACCGCAAAACTCTCAATGGCCTGTAATGAGCAAAGAGACTGCCTTGTTTAACAAGATATTTTTGTGTATTAAGTTAACATATGCATTGCATCGTTCTTTACTGTTCTCAAGACTATCCAGTCGCTGTGGCAGTAGTCAAGAGTTCCTCCAAACTCTGAGGTCAGCTGGTTCTCATCAATGTACCGCAGCAGATCTGTGACAGAGCTGAGCATCACCACCTTAATAACAGACACACGTGGGGTTCACTGCAGTTTGCAAAGATTGTAAAATTACAAAGAATTGAGGTTGTAATGAGTCATACTGGCATTTTGAGCATGAAGTCCTCTTGACTAAAGCGGAAGCCGAGATCTGTGACGGTACGCTGGAAGAAGCTGGTCGGTCTCAGCACCAACACCAGGTGAAGGTTTCCAGGGAATGAGGCCTAAGAGAGAGAGATGAAATCAGCCTGGCAGACACACAAGGACAGACCACCTTAAGGGACAGATAAAGGCATGCTTAACCCTTAAAACATGAGGTATATAAGGAAAAACAGAAAAGGATGTTAACATGTTTAAGGAATGCTGACTTCCATGGAAACCTTATCCCTCCATTCATTCTTTTACTATTTTTCAATTGCCTTTAATGGTTAGATTTTATTGTTTTACCTTCATCCCAGACTCAATGTTAAAATAAAAATCTTCAATTTTCAATTATTTATTCACTATTAATTTAAATTCTTTCCAGCACAATAATTTCCATGGCCAAATAAAGTTAGTACAAATGCTAGCTATGAAATTAGCCTCAGCAATTCTCCCATTGCATTAAAAATAAATAAATAAATATGGTTACAATGTAATTTTCACCATTTGGAGTTCAAAGTAGACATGCAAAACTTGTACTTATTTTAAAACACTTATATCAATCCTTTCCTATTTCCTTACAAAAATGTATTATTTGGCTTGCATGATTGTGCAAGTTGTACTTTTAAGAGTGAGACTAACTGCTGTATGCTCTAAGAACATCTGAGAAAATGAGTTCACATGATCAAATGTCACAAATTTAAGTATCTGATTAGTCATTTAGAAATGGCACGGAATCTTATTTCTGAAATCACTTTAAATCATAATGCCTCTGTTTTTAATTCTTCATATTTTCTATTGTTATCTATTTCCAGGTTGAAATCCCAGATTTTCAATGTGTTCTCCGGCTTTTGGACCCCACTGTATATGGGATACATACAGTATATGAAATAAACCAATAAAAATGAATGTGAATGTTACTCCATGTCCCGTAGGGACATAGACAGCACACATCAGTCAAAAAGCCAACTGACAATAAGTCTGGAGAGGCATCAACAAGCTGTCAATCAAATTGATCAGACAACACTAAAACTAGTTAACATGATAAGATCACCAGTCTGTTTAGCTGCTCTCAGTGACATCTACAGTAACAACACAGCTTATAGAGACGACATAAGCTGAATGACATGACAAGTATTTGAAACATATCGGTCTAACCAGCCTTATTTATTACTTTTACAACAGAAACAGGAAGTCGCGATAGTTTATCTTAACACACTGAAAGGACACCACTTGACATTGATTCGTCCTTACGTATTTGTAAACAATAGCATCATCTGCGACAATATTCACTCGAATTTCGCTTAAATTCATAATAATACATATCTTTATAGGTTACGTGAATAAATAACGCCTTCGCTAGCATATACCCAGGACGAATGACTAAGCTAAAGGCGTCCGTCGCGCCGCAGTGTACCGCTATGAGCTCGCGCTGCCGCATTGAGCTCATCTAAACTTCAGTCCAACTCTTTACTGCAACTACTCCAGACACATTACCGTGGAGCGGCGGATCCTCGGAGGTCCACGCCTGTAGTTCCGCTCACTCATAATTATCGATGTTTTATGAGGATGTTTTAAGACCTCGCCCATCCTGCTGTGGCAGCCCGGTGCCCGGCGCAGTGGACGGTCTGCAGGATTCATCGCCGCAGCGTCGGGAGGGTGGCAGCACCGTCTCTCCTGCGGTCTCCTCACCTCTCCCTCGCTTCAAGAGCGTCATCATGTAAAAACCTGCGCATGGTTTGTGCTAACTCATGCATTCCCTTTGCCTCGCAGTGAGCTCGGATTTCACACATTGTTCTGCAAGCTGTTATTAAAATCAAACTTCAGTCAGAGCTGCCGCATTTAGTTATTTAATCAGGCTAAAGCTCAGAGAAATGGGCGGTAAGCACATACTGTACTGTACTGTACTGTACTGTAACTGTGCTGATGCACTTCAGCACCGCGGACAGCGACAAGCGCAGTTTAGCAGAGCGCAGTGAATACAGGCGCGTGGTGCATTCAATCCCCAGAGGACAAATAAGGGTCAATGGTGCTCATTTATTTATTTATTGCCTAGCTCTATTAAGCTTTTCAAAACTACAATAAATATGCAATCAGTGCAAATGACTTGAACATCTACGCTGCAACTATTTTCACTTTCTGAATTAAAAGTAAATGATGATGTTAAGATCATTACATTCAAGAATATCACAGATTTTGAACTTTTAGAAAAAATGCATCCTAAAAACACATCAATAGTCAAAAAAATGTGTAAAAGAAATATAATATAATATATATATATATATATATATATATATATATATATCTTCAGAAATATATATGAAAACTTGGCAACACTTAAAACCTTCATGTATAATGCATTGCATTGGTGTATTATTATAAACAAATTAAAATAATACATTATAATACAAAATAATAATAATAATAATAAAATGATCATTCTAAATGACACTTCATAGCCTTTTGCTTCAATAAAAAAAAAAAAAAAAAAAAATATATATATATATATATATATATTATAAATAAAACATTGTCATCTCTCACCGCTATCCTTGCCAGTGCTGTTTTGATTGAGGTCCAAGTATCTAATCTTCGGTCTAAAATGATGATAAATTTTACACCAGGTTGCCGTGCTCTGAAAACATGTGAAATGCATCAGGTATCACAGTAACTTCTTGGTTAAGAACATTGGCATTGTAAATATGTATAATGTATGTAAAATGTACACTGGATTTTTTTGCATTGCAATATATACATATATATATATATATATATACATACATTTTCTTACCCTAAGGTACTGACTGAATTGTGACTACACAGATCTCTGCATATTTAGAAATCTAACAGTTCTGCATTGCCATAGTGAATACATTTATTTGAGCAGCTCAATTTGTGTAAGGGCTCTTGCAAGGCTTTATGTGAAGAGAATACATAAGGGACTTTTGATGTACTGCAATGCAGTGAGATGGAGAGGCTTGTAAATATTAGACACAGACCTCGGGATCAGTGTGAGGTATGAAAGAACTTTGGCCAGGGCTTCTTCAGGAATGTCACTGAAAGCAGAGCATTCTGGGAGAGTGATGATGACACTAGAGTCCTCACCACATCCCCCTGGAATCCAAATAAACACATGAAATTATTACTAAGTCAAAGACAAATTCTGTGGCAGCTGAAATTTATCCCATCTCAAACATCTCATCCTAATGAAGTTTATCTGATGAGACAAGCCATTAGTCAACATGTATAATGTACTTTACGTCTCCAAAAAATAGAAAACAGAAACCCCACCTGATAAATAGGCCACTTGTTTCTCAATGTAGCCGGCCACTTCCTGCAGACTCACAGGCACTGTGACCTCTGAGGAGACACACATATAAATCACACGCATAAATTACACAGCAGCAAGCTTTATGTCATGTTTCTGTGAGTTTGTGTGGCTTTGTCAGAGTTATGTGAAATTTGAGGAGCAGCACCACCCAGTGTTCTTATGTACAAAGTACAGCTCTAATTCAAAGTGCTATATAAAATGCAAAAGTTATTATCTGTTAATGGACTCCACTGACAACATTAGTAGTAAGTGGGAATGAGTCTTAAGCATTCATGCCTGCAGAACCATCAGGATGGACTGAAGCCATAGACGGTGGTTCGGTTTCCTCTGAGCCTCGTCTCATGCTACAATATACTGAAAGTGGAGGCTGACAATAGAGGATGTGTTCAAATTACACATACAGCAACACTGGTCTCCAGTGACTTCACCATCAACTCACTTCCTGTGTCTGCGGCAAACAAAAACAAATGAATTCCGCAAGGGGAAACGCAATACGCTGTAGAGGAGATTGATTATTTCAGGTCTTTATCAAGTTACATAGAAATCAAGCTTCCTTTTTCCTACTATAAGGCTCCCCACATTCTATACTATAACCATGATAGATTAAAATAAAAACACACACACAATTACATTTATGTATTCAGATTGCTAGCTATATAACTTAACCTATTATAATAAAAAATGAATGCTGACGTTAAAGTTTAATGAGTTTCCAACAGGTACAATGTTGGCAGAGATGAATGTGAATGAAGTCCTGACAGAATATTTAATGGCACTCGAGACAGTTTCGATAGTTTAAAGCATTAAATACTGCATACAGTATATATACACCTCAAAATCTAAATTAATGAGACTTTTGGGAACCCTTTTATCCAAGATAAATAAATAATTGTAGTCAATTTTAGTGAGATGTATTTAAACTAGACTAAACTATGCAATGATAAAAATAGAGTTTAAGGTCTGTGAAAAGATTAATCAAATTAATATATTTAGACATTTCCTATTTTTCATTGAGTCTGTTTATGCACTAATAACTGGAGTAGCCTATTTGCTCATCGTTCTCTGTTTGTTCTTCATGTGATTTCAGGCTTTATAAGAAACCCCAGCACTGGCCTGACACTGTTAACTTTAGGCAGCATCGCCCTTATAAAACAACATAGATAGAAAACCACAGGGTGTGGTCACAGGGTGTGAGGGTGTGTTCAAGAGATTTCATCCAGTCTGTGCAAAATAAACATTCTGGTTCCGTCCATGTGATGTGGCATGTCTAAAGGCCCCATTAACACCATAACTATTAAGATATAGTTATAAAAATCGTTCTAAAAATAAAAGAATAGGAGTCCACACCACAACTACAACAATAACAGCACAGAGAAACAATATCGTGGGAATCACATTCTGAATGATTTTTTCCAGCTGAACGATAAAAACATCGACAGCCAATCAGAATCCATCCTACTTTAAAGAGCTCACGCATTTAAAGGAGAACTCAGGTCAATTTTAACATTGAGCTCATTTTTTTGTAAATTTGGAGTGCTGTCAATACAGAGAACAACAACAAAAATCGGTGTTGCCTACACCGTGTTATCCTCTTTTTAAAATTTGCACCCTGTTGACTTCAATGGGGCAAGTTTTAAACCTGCTTTTAGCCTCTTAACATCCTTGATGTGTCATTACAAGTGCACAGGTCATGTGAGTGATTCCTTCAGAGTGAACGCGGGTCAATCTGACTGCAGTAGATGTGAAAGATATTAATAAAAATGATGTTTATTCAGCCAGCGCACATACCTGTATTTACATCCTGTTTTCGGTCAAAGTCCATAGTAATCGATTGTCGAGTTCACGCGCATAGGTTTAGTACCTATGATCATTTTGACAGGTGACAAAACTGCAGTGCACGCTTAGAGTAAACAGAACGTCACGACATCGTAAGCTGGTGTGTACGCTAATATAGTTATCATTATCTTTATAGTTATCGTTCTTTCTTGGTGTGAATGGGCCTTTACTCAGAAGGCTTCTCACTAAACAAACCTGTACTGCTTTACAAATCTAAGATTCAGTAACTAGGCTACACATAGACTTTGATCTGTAAGAGACAGGTTGTTTGTCTCAAATATGCTCAGATTAAGACAAAACAGGGTTAAAATACAGTAAAAAAAATAAAAATAAAAATAAAAATTATATACGTCTATATATTATAAAGTATATATATATAGGTTTCAGTCTTGCATAATTGTGGTGTTGTGATTGTTGTGTTTATATTTGATTTTTAAAGGCTGAAGTATATATTAAATGCATTAATGATGCATTTTGAGAAAGGCTGTTAATTCAAACGGTGCTGTTCCAAAAAGAAGAAGAAGAAAAAAAAAAACTCTGAGTAGGCTAAATAATAACCATTTCTGATTGTTTCACAAACATCATTGTAGATATTTTTAAATGGGATTGAATGTTAAGAGGATTATTGCATGAGCTTTTCTAGAAAAACACTAAACCACAGACAGTGACAACAAGCTTAGATAAACATGTTTTCGATTCACAAGCTCAAAAGTATTTTGACACTTTAGTTACACTTACACCTGTATGTGTACACTTGGCTACCTATCAAGCCAAGTGGAAATATACCAAGTAAAACATTACACAAAAAAGAAATATTGGTTGTCAAATGTTAGTGGTTAAGGGGATAGTTCACCCAAAAAATGAAAGTTCTGTCATCATTTACTCACCCTCAAGTTGTTCCAAACCTCTGTGAATATATATGTTCTGCTGAACACAAAAGAAGATATTTTGAAGAATGTTTGTTACAAAACAGCTGATATAGGGATATATACAATGGAAGTCAATGGTGCCCCATTAACTGTTTGGTTACATTCTTCAAAATATCTTACTTTGTGTTCAGCAAAACAAGTACATTTATACAGGTTTGGAACAACTTGTGTAAATGATGACAGAACTTTCATTTTTGAATGAACAACCCCTTTAATGTGATGAACTACACCTGACTTCACAAAAAATCATACTGTATATTCAGTAAAAATCACCTTGACAATGAATCATGTGTGCCACTTGGCTTAATATTTGATCTATGATATTTATCAATTAAGTGTGGTTTAATGTCCAAATACACTTTGGGGCCATTATGTTTGGCATAAATGTGGAAGCGTCATGAATGTTTAGCACATGTTAATTTCCATTTATAACATACAATGTAAATCAAAGCTTTTGTAATACATTTTAAATTAAATTTAAATCTTATCTTAATGGGATAGTTCACCCAAAAACTAAATTAAACCTGTTCATCATATAAAGCGATCGAGTCTCTTCAGAAAATTTGGACTAAACCGCTCGATTCATATGGATTAGTTTTACAATCTCTTTATGAACTTTTTGTAGCGTCAAAGTTTCAGTTGCATAGACTGTCAATGGAGAGACAGAAAGCTCTCAGATTTCAATCAAAAAGATCTTCATTTGTGTTCCGAAGATGAACGTGAAAGATCATTTTTGGTTGAACTAACACATTAACATTTAAAGCCAGATCTAATGTAATGTGGTTGTGGGAATGAAGGGGTGAGAGTTCAGATCTGAGGATTAACAACACAGAGTATTGAAAGGCAACTCAGAAAGCAAGTTCAGATTTAAATACACTTCATCATAATTGTAAACTTATTGTGTCAGATATACTGAGGAATACTAACATCTGATTTTCTTTGAACACATTCTGGCATGCACCAGCCAGACATGTGTTCACAATGACTCTGTTGTTGTTGTGAACCTGTCTCGGCCTGAGAGGGACTACAGTCTCGTATTACACAGCATCATTACAACATAATAAACACCTTTCCACAGCGTTACTTTAACACAGACGTGACACTCACACTCACATAAAAACACCAACAAGGAGACAGATGCCAATGACCCGAGCCACACTGCCAATGCTAATCCACACAATCACTTTGAGGAATCGGAAGCATTACATAATGCACTATAGTAACTATAACATAACACACAACAGAATTGAGTGATTCAGACTTGGACCTTTAAATGCATTTAAGTGACGCCTGTGGAAAGACACTGGCTAAAAATGAAGATGCTGAGTCATTGTCTGAGGAACATCCTCTGGGTTTAAAGCCGAATTGAGAGACAGAGAGCAGGGCAGGGGGTTAATAATACCGGTGCTCTACTTTCTGTCTCTCAACGTGCCTTGTTTTTAAAATGGACAGTACAACTTCTATTTTCAAATCTCACTGCTGGCCCAAATTCACATTGTATGATTATAAACTGAAAGCTTACTGTATAAGCCCATCAAAACACTCATAATATTGGGATTTCATGGAAATATTATGCGTTTCAATAGAAAACTGTTTATCCGTGCAGAATTCCAACATATGGTTCTGGAATTCCCAATGCATGTCATTACAGAAAGATTGAATCTTGCACATCTTTCATGCAGATTATCAAATATCAGATCTAGGTTATGGCCAAAACTATAAATATCATACATAATCCCAGCAATACTACATAACACACCAGTGAACATCCTGAGAACCTGCTCTCCTTAAGTAAAAGTGGTAGTTTTAAAGACACATGTAAACATATACTCACGTTGCAGCGTGCTCTCCAGCTCCGAGCCTGCCTGCAAAAGGTTGTAATAGCCCTCCATGTCTTTTTGGGGCTGTTGAGGAGAGGCCGAGCCCATTCCCTGGCTGTTCCCGGAGAGGAGTGACTTGACTCTGGGCCTGTCAGGCCCTCACATCCTACTCCACCAAGGATTCATTTCACTACCTCCACAGATCAGATCCCAGCTGAGGCTCCACTTCAGTTCCGTGCCTGTGAACTCCTCAAGTCACCTTGAGCAGGAGCAAGTGCATCCACAAACTCCAGCAGCACGGACAGTCCCCCGCTGGAGGAAACGCTATCTGGAAATATCTACTGTATGGCAAACAGCCTGCTGCATCTGGTGAGCACTGCAATATCACATCTCAGCTTACAAAAACCACACACACACATAAGGGAGGGGCAGAGAGGATGAGGTCCTGTCCCAAAAGTGAATCGCATTAAAAGGGTTTCCTGTCCACAGTGCTGGCGGTCTGCTCTCTTAAAACACACCACACACACTCCATCCGGCTGCAAACTCCTGTGAGATAGAGTGCGTCAGATCTGCATCGCTGTTAGACTCAGACTATTGACACTCCGCCAACTCCCTCCCCATTGACTTACTCCACTGTGGAGTTTAGACCCCGCCCACTGCTGATCTCCACCCTCCTCATTGGTCGGTTTTCCCTCATAGGCAGTGACTTTCTCACTGCTGTAAAGGATCTCTGCATGCTGTATTACACCCATTCTCAGCCTTACAAGCACACACACACACACACACACACACACACACAGGCTGTTCTGAATATCACTATTGACAGCAAAACTATTTTTTCTTCCAAGACTAAGAAGTTTCATTGTTCAGAATACAGAAAAGCATGACGTGTGGGAAAATTGCACAAAGACAAACAGCTACATGAATAAGAGGCATTGTTGACAAAGAACACACTATGTTTCTACAACCACATCCTATGTCCATGAGAGACTGCTGATTTGAAATAGCATATGGCATTACAATCTTTATTTATTTTACGCATCCTCTGCAATTGTTGGAGAGTAGGAGAGATTAACTTTAACATCTGAAGACAAATAAAGGACAATACAAGTTATCACTCTTTTTTTATTAAAACTTCCACTTTTACTCATGAACATTTTTAGTATTTTAGGTAGAAATGTATGAATGTATAAATATATCATTATTATTAAGATATCAGTATTTATTACACAGATCTGTGGAATACTTGATTCTGATTGGTCAATCACGCCATCCAGTGGTATGTTATTTCCCGATAACAAGATAACAGGCTCATCCGGGTTACTGAAGTCAGCAGCGCTATACGCTTTGGAACGTTTTTTCTTTTTGTGTTTGGTGAGTTAATCAAATATATATATAAATATTTTGTGTAGTTATTTAATTACGTCACTCAGTATCGTGGACTCGCTCTCTCGTTTCATACAAACACAGCTGCTGCCATTTTGCGACTATTGTTTTGTACACCGTTGGATTATACAAACAGATAACAAACAGGTACGATTTTAAAAGTTAAATCTCAAAACAATATCAAAATCAATATCCCCATAATTATTTATGTAGCGAAATGCTGTGTAATAAGTGGTATGACTGTACCTTATCCCTTAAATGTCCGTCTCTTATTATTTACTTATGTGGCAAGTAGCCGTGTAATAACTGGGATAATGTGCATCCAGCCGGTTATCATCTCAGAATAAACCCCTTCAAGCTGATGCAAGACCTGATCACCCTGTCTGGGTTTATTCTGAGATAACAACCGGCTGGATGCACATTGTCCCATACATATTCTTGTAAACTTCAACATAAAACCTTAATGTTTATGAATAAAAGTTGAAGTTCACACATATTATATATATATATAATATCTCCTATTATTATTATTTATTAAGATATAATTATATCCATATACAAAAACATCATCACATCAGGCCCTGTAACTGGTTAGCATTTCTTTAAAATTTAAATCATTTTTAGCTTGTTTTGTCCAATAACGAGTCTCTATGGCATCATGACACATTAATTTTTAAACAAATAAATAATATAATGTGGTATAATTTACTTTGAAGCCCTGCAAATTGCATGTTTAATTAAACAAGCAGCTGTTTAAAAAAACAGTAAAAACAAGAACAACTGAACTCAACATATCAGAGAAATCCTAGGCAAAAAAGATAAAGCGTCAAACACAAATGTCTTCTTTCAAAACAGCTTTTATTTGAGAAAAGTTTGAAACAGACTGGTCTTGAGAGGTACATTCAGATCAGCTGGAGCCTGAGGGACATGATGGAGGGAGCAGGGCTGACCGAGTTAGTGCCTGACTCATTTCACAGCAACACACCTCAGCCCTGCCTCACGCTCCACAATCAGGCTGCCTTTTTTTCTGCTTTATTTTTTTTTTTTACTTTTTCTTTTTCTTACAAAAAGTGGCTCAAAAAGTTTCATTAAAAATACAATCAAATAATTTCATATATATTTATATATATTCAGGCAACATGAGAATCCAAGAATTATCATAAGCTTTGAAAATAGCATCTCTGAAGTAATTTAAAGGTCTGTTTGGAAATTTCAAACATTGCAGGCAAGTTCCATTTACCCCTCTTAAACTGAGCTGAACAAACACATGAATGTCTTCATCTTGGTGAGTGTGTATGTGCTCACCAGGGTTCAGTCCAGTGGTGGCATTAGTGGTCACACATGCACAGAGAGAGAGAGAGAGAGAGAGAGAAAAAAGGGGCTCACGCTGGATTAATGTTCACACTAAAACATCACCCCAACTGGCCTTACATGTCTAGTTAATAAGCAAATAGAGCTCTGATATATTTTCTCTGGAAAGCTAATTCATGATGTAATCAGAAATGAAAAGAAGGCCTGGTGGTTACGCTGGGCTGTGATACAGCTGGATTAAGCCCGGCCCAAATTTTGGAGCTGAGCTTAAGATGCTTAGCATCATGACACAGTCAGAGGTCTAACACACACCACTTTCCCTTGGATAATCCACACACACTTGAAGATAGTTGAAGCTGGAATGGGGGCATTTTTCATATGGCATTGTTTTAAGAGAAACACAATCGAGAAACACACTGGCTCTTCTAACACCCATTTTGGGCTACAAGCAGAAAGAACAATGGAATAGATCGCTCATATTAAAGGGAGACAGAGATTTCAGCTGCATTAACACCATTTAGGATCTATCGGACTGATCTCTGATCAGAGAAAGAGCCCAGAGCTGCTGGTCTGCAGGTTCTGCTCAGGCTTACAATATATAGAAACCCAATCTGTTCAACAGCGGATTGCACAGAAAAAAAAAAAAAAAAATCAAATGGCACAAGCTGATAATGATTAATTTAAGAGAAGGAAATTCATCTGACAAAAATATAACATTTATGAGTACAATTACAAGGTACAATAAATATGTAAAAAAAGAATCACATAGTCAAGAATAAAATAATTCAATTATAATATAAACTGTGATGAAATCATGGCACGTAGAATATGGAATGTATTAAGAAGTGAAGAAAGTAGAATGAAGATCCATTCGCTCCTAACCACTAGGGGGCAAACATGGGCTTACCCTTTAAAGTGATTCATTCAGTAACCTCAAAACAGTGAAATGCATGCATGTGGACGTGAAAGTGCGTTTTTGAGTTCTGGCCTGGTATTTAGAGCTGACACATTGCTCAACAGTGAAGCTCACTCCGAAAATACACAATTAACTTTGCTTTGAGGACTTATCTTAGCATGTGCCGTTACCACGGATAAATCACCTTCAAGGAAAAACTGAAGAGAGATGGTCGGCCGCTTTTCTTTTTTTTTTTTTTTTTTTGGCATCAAGCAAGAATTTCCACTTTTCACCAGTACATTTCTTACATCTATAATCCAACTGTAAACTGATCCCCGTTTCAACAAAGAGTAACATTGAAAACTGTGAAAGTACGTTTAGCACGATTTTTCACACCCGCACGTACATGTACAGAGTTGTTGGGCACCGTGGGATATCCCAGAACTCCATGTGGTTGAACAAACAGCAAGTTGTTGAAAGGCAGCTTTTATACCCATAGGGTCAGTGCCCTCAGTGCAGCATCTTAGAGAGAGCTCACATTTAGGGATCTCAAACAGCTACATATCACAAAACTCTAAACTATGATCTGGGATTGTGATCACACCTGTTAACCGATCACAAAAGGGGCCAACTGTCTGCTAACAAAGTAAAGAAAACTAGAGAGCATGTTGACGAAGGAAAGGGGTATTTATAGGACTTTTTTGGGGGTCATGCAAGAGAGCCAATAAGGAATGAACCAGGGTCGGTACATTCTGCAGCAGTTGAGCGCTACGGACAACTTCTCCAGCGACACATTTATCACAATACGGGTGGATATGAGAATATGGCAGTAGGGCAGGGCAGAAAACGTAGTGAAAAGAGTTCTCGTGGAATCGTTCTGGGATGAGAGGCTTTGAGAGAAGTGAAAGGACATGACAGAAAAGGTGGAAAGAGGACTGCTGGTCTGAGCAGTTTAAGGTGGTTCCATTGTCACGTTTCATTTAAACAGGCAGGAGGAAGGGCAGCGACCCTGGAAGATGCGAGGGTCCCATCAGTAGTCTTAACCCAAAGCTGTCCGTGCCCATCAGTAGCGCTCCATCAGATGCTTATAGGAGAGGGGTGTGACAGCAGCCATCTGTGGTGTACACAACAACAACAAAAATCACCACTGCGCACAAAACTGTTTAGCACATAATTAACAAAGTATTTAACAGGTGAAGAGGATAGATCTTATTAAAGTCTGAATAGCAACAATGTGTCGATCTCTTATTTGACTGATTTATCAAATATAACCAACCCAAACACATAAACCCAGACAATTCTGTACACAATACCAACCCTAAATCAAATCAAACTGATCTGCACCAATGAACCATCCTAATCACAGGAGGATCTGGTTGTCAGGAATGATTCACTCATATTATATTAGTCCAAATAAAACGCGGATTTGAATCCTGGTTTATGGAACGTCCTGGATTTAAAACAAGTCCTCTATGTCTCAGATGCTGTCAATTACCACAGACATTAAACGGGCAACGCACCGCTGGCAAAATGGGTTTTTAATTAAACTTGACTGTGAAATCGATGTTACATGACAAGCAAAAATAGAGTAAAAGGGCTGTGGCATTATCTTTTGCTGAAAAACTTTCATACCTATAATTCACTTTTGATTTTGCATTTACAAATGCATTAGCAGCTACCAATAGAAGTCTATAATTTACATTTATCTTCCATACAAATGTGTTATTTGTCCTATAAAGTGGCCAAAATTGTTCAACGAATTGTCAGATGAATTTTTGGTAATGCATTACTGGCGTAATTCCTTTGGATGGATTTGTCGGTGAACGTAGATGCTATCCAAGATCAATTTGTGTTGAACCCAGAACATTCCTTAGATCATATTGAGCACTTTACCTGTCTGTGTAAGTTGAAGTTTCCTGTGACAGCTGAGAAGAACAGAAGAGCAAGTTTAATGCTGGTGAGTACTTCCTATCTACAGCCTCACCAATAACATCACAAATTTGACCCCAAAACCTTCAGGCACAGGCGAACATGCAAAACACCCATATCGGCATGCAGAATGCGAAGCATTAATGCAGGGGAACAATCACCGGAACCAAAATAATGTCCCACAAAGGTTAGACAGCCAACTTCGATAGTCACAAAAAAATGTAAATAAAAAGAATCCAAACTACAAACTACCACACAAAATACCCAACACAGCAAAAGACACGATAAGACCAACATGACACTGCGGTTTCATTTCAATGTATTAAAGTATTGCACAAAACAACCACACTCATGTTGTCATTCACACACATATAAATGAGGTTAACCAGAACAACACGACAGATAACTGGTTTAGTCAGTTAATACGGACCCAATCACAGGTTACTTGAGGAGCACATGCAAAGCATAATGAGGGGCGGAGCTTCCCCTGGTAGGCTGAAAGGATCATTTAATATTCATTCATTCATTTTTCTTCCCCTTCTGCTTGTTTATTTTTTATTCCCTACAGCCAACAGTACTGCACTGCAGTCTATTATTATAATTATAGTAGCGTCACTTATTAAATACATACGTTTATTAGGTATATGAAAATACTACAGGGTCATATGTCCTGTAACTCTTGATCCTTTTTAATATAAAATGCAACAGCAGGATTTTCAAAAGTAAAAATCACATTAAAAATCTCCATAGAGAAAATATTACATTACCTTGTTTCATTGCAAAATTCCTGGTAAAGTAAGACACTATAAACAATCCTGAACCAATTCCAAATCAGAGAAGTCTGTTAGGAAATGTGAACAGGGCTGTTATTCTTTCAGGCTTGTAGAGGCTAGCAAAGTAATGCAAGCTATCTACCTGGCTTTTTAATACTAGTTGGTATGGGATTTTTGTGGTGTTAAAGCATAAAAGACATTAGTGATTTATCCAATAAGAAAACACAGTTACACTTTATTTTAAGGTGTCTTTGTTACACTGTAATTGTACTGTGAAGTACTGAGCAATAATAATAAACTACATGTACTTACTATAGGGTTAGGATTTGGTTTAAGGTTAGTTGCATGTAATTATAGTAACTACATGTAACAATGACACTGTAAAATAAAGTGTTACCGAAAACAAATTAGTCGCAAAGTTGAATTTGTATGTCTTTTTCACATTTTCAAATACTTTTTGCATCAATTCAAATGTTGTAATTGTAATCGTCAATCTCAGAGCTGGATAGTTTAGTTCAAGAAATTTTAAACATCTAAGGTGCAGAATTTTTAAATCTCTATGGAGAAAATCAATGGGGATGTACTTGTGGAACACAAAGTGGGCAGTCACTGTTGAGCTGTAGTGTGTTCTTTTGCTTAAGTCAAAGACTAAATGTCTTTTCAGCCAACCGATGTGAGTTCATCCTGGGGTAGGGAGAATTTCCACAGCAGAATTCGGAGGAAATTAAAAGGATCCCACAGAGGGGGCCCGACTGAACCCAAGGGGAGGAACTGCACCGACTACGAGGCAAATCCCTTGTGGATGACTAGGGTCAGGCACTCAATTGGGGCTCTGATTGTAAAAGTCTGGGGTCTTGTACCTGTTCATTTGACAGAATTGGACTCGTCTGAAAAGGTTCTCATGAGCAGGGGTCTGGCTGAAGACTGAGAGGAATGGCTGCCCCCAACATTCGACTGACCCGGCTTTTTCTGAAAGGGGGTGGTGAAAGACACTTGAACACGATGGATCGGACACACACATACCCACTCAAACACACAACTGCGGTACAGTAAATCCTTTAAAAATAAGACAAAACATGGTGAATGATGTTTATAACGATGAGATTTCATATTTGAGGGCACAATAACGTGTTTATAGTTTCCATACAGATTAACTTTCATGGAAGAATTCACAATGGCCATTTCTCTAACATAATCCCTTTTTTGACCCATACAAAAGTCAGCCAACACTCAAAGAAACTCACAATATAAACCCACCAAGAGATGGTTTCCGATTCCAGTTCCTTAATGATTCAGTTAACAATTATTATTTGTATATTTTTAAAGTAGTGCTAAATAATTGATCCTAACTACACTACCGTATAAAAATGTAAACGTAAAAGTAAAATTTTGTTTTTCAAAGAAAATCATACTTATTAAAGTGACTTAAGACATTTATAATGTTATAACAGATTTGTATTTAAAATAAATTCTGTTCTTTTGAACTTTGCATTCATCAAAGCCTCAAAGATTTTTTTTACCATAGTTTCCACCAAAATATTAAGCTGCAGAAGTCTTTTCAACACTGATAATAACAAATTCTGAAGGATCATGTATCACTGAAGACTGGAGTAATGATGCTGAAAATTCAGCTTAACCAATCAAAGGAATACATTACAAACAGTTATTTAAATTGTAATAAAATTTCACAGTATTACAGTTTTTACTGTATTCTTCAGAGACTTCTTAAAAAAAAAACTTTTAAAAATTCTTACAGACCCCAAACTTTTGAACGGGAGTGTATATTATATATATATATATATATATATATATATATATATATATATATATATATATATATATATATATATATATATATATATATATATATATATATATATACAAATACAATATTTGGGTAACATTCTAATTGGAACCCATAGAGGCAATGTAGACCAATGAGTCTCATTTGAGCGCCACTCTTGACTAATTCAAGAACCGGTGTTGCCCTTGGACCACGAAGCCATTCTATTGTACTGTATTTAGCGCCTAATTTCAAATTATAAAAATAGAATAAAAAAAGAAAGAAATAATAATCGGATTATGGTGTATTTATGTTTAATTATGATCATATTTTAATGACTGTATTGCCTTTTAAATTGCATATCGCATTATATAGCATGAATATATATAAAATGATAAAAAAAAAATGCCCCTTTCTTCGCTGTTCTTCCGTATTTTTTTTTTTTTTTGATCCCCAACACTAACAAGACAAACACTCTCTCTCACATACACACAAGATCTCACTTTGAATCAAGCAGCCCAAATGCACCCATAAAGTCAGTGGTTTGGGTGGGGAGTGGAGTAGTTTGGGCAGAGCACGCATGCAGGAAACCCTGTATCTTTGTGTGCTGCATTCTCCTGGCTGAGCATGCAGAGACAGCAGGCACCTGGAACAGGCAGCTGAAGGAATCCCCATCATACCCTGCAGCCCTTACAGATGCACACTGAGGACCACCCAACAGCGCGGCTCAGCTTTTGGGGACAATTCTTGCACAATGCCTCAAGACAAACACCCGCTCAAAAAACTGCCACCACGATACACCGTTTGACTCACAATCCAAACCCAGAACCCATGACAAACACATTTGAGCTAGCGAAGAACACCACCTTACAAAGAGGGAGCAGAGACAAACGGGTGGAGAGACGGCAGGCAGGACACTGAAGATACAGACAGGCAACCCAAAGGAGGAGGGACAGTGAGACAAAAAGCAGAAGAGGAACAGGCAGAGAGACCTCAGTCACTCCAGGAAAAGCTGTGAGTGCTAGCAGTCTGCGACAGCATGAAGATAGTGGATGTCCCAGAGGAAGGAAGACGTCGTTTCATCTATGGTACAGCACACAGGTGGGCAAGAGACCAAAGAGGAAGATCATGGGTAAGAAAGGGTGGGAGTAAAGTTATGGAGGTAGAGATAGAGAAACAAGAGAAATGTGGTAGACACGCAATTAAATATGCAAGTGAAAAGCTCCAGTAACTAGAACACTGACTATGTGCTGTTTGATACAGCAGAAAGTTGACCAGCTCAGCATGAATAAGTATCTATAAAACAGACTAACTCTCCTGGTGGAAATTGATTGCCACATAAATCACATAATACATTTATGGTCCGAAGAATAGAATATTAAACTATCAGGAATTTTAATAATTTTAAAAAAAAAAATCATACACTACCATTCAAAAGTCTGGGGTTAGTAAGATTTTGTTTTAATGTTTTCGAAAGAGACTCTTATGTTGACTCTTGTGAAATTGTGATTGTGAAATCAAAACATTGCTTTTTGAAAAATATGAATATGTTTTAAATTTAATTCATTTCTGTAAAGGCAAAGTTGAATTTTCAGCATCATTACACATGATCCTTCTGAAATCATTCTAATATGATTATTTGCTGCTAAAGAAGCATTTCTTATTTTTATTAACAACAGTTGTGCTGCCTAATATTTTTGTGGAAACAGTGATATATTTTTTTCAGGATTATTTGATGTACAGTAAGTTTAAATAAACAGTTATACTTAAAATAGATTTTTTTAACATTATAAATGCATCTAAATAAATATTAACTTTCAAAAAAATGTACTGCCCCCAAACTTTTGAACGGTAGTGTAGATTCTGAATTAATGAGCTGCATTTGTATTTGTAGTAAAATGCAAATAAACACACCTGTGACCGCATGTTCTATATTAATGAGCATAGTTGTTTAATTTTCATTAATTTTCAATAACAGCTGACGGTGTGACTAAGTTCAGCAGAGCTTGACTTTAAGCCAGCATCACTGCTCATTTGCATAATGTCTGAACTGCAAATACTTTTCACAGCATTTTCAACAAGCTGCAGTCATTAATAAAAAATTGCTTTACAATGTATTAATAGAGTGTAATAGAGTAATTATGTTTTTTCTTATTCATGTTTTCAGTCTTTCTACGGACCTGTAATACAAATTAGCTTGTGAAATAACCTCTACACACAATGTATCGTTTCACATTTTACAAGTTACATTGGTCAATAAAGACCATGTTTCTCATCTAACAGAGTTCATTAGGCTATAATTATAAAAAACATTTTTAAAGTTGACAATTGAATAATTGACATCATTATCACATTGACATCAATGACACAAAATTTCTCCCCGTTAGCCATTTTAATTGACATGTGGCATTCTTGGAAGGGAAACGACACCTACCTGTGAGGAAACAGGGGGCAGATGAGCACCGTATGCTCATCTCTGGCCTGAAAGGCTGCTTAATTAGTGTCACAAACATTAGCGACTCCCTACAGCGGGTGCTCACTTCCTTTAAATAATTCAAATTACTGGAGGGGTCTAATTATTGTTTATAGATTCTAACTGTGGTACATGTTAGCTGGTTGGGTAGCCACTGACAAAAGCACAGAGTGATGCAAGTATTTATGTCAGAGTGATACATGGGACAAAAAGCTACAGGAGAGTAGGAGAGGACATCGAAGAAGAGTGATAGTAACAATTAGACTGATTGACTTCCTGTCTGTTTGACCAACCCCAACAATCCAAACTGTTCAGAGCTTTGAAACAAGGCAAGAGTTCTGTTAGGAAAAAAGTCAATGGAGTAATTCATGACAGTCAGGGGAAGTAAGGAAAAGAGACACTTGAGAAGTGACAGAGTTTAAGAATAATAATAAAAATAAAATAAAAAGTAAGGTCCTAAAAGGTAAAATAAGGCTGGGGATACAGGGGATTATTAAATATGACTGCGTGTCCTAAACAGGTGTGACGTGATAAAGCAACAAATGACACAAACCATCTCTCTACCGTCAATCAGAATTTATGTGCTAACCAGCCATGACCGCACCAAGCAACAGTGCATTTTGCCTGCCTACACAGGTCCTAAAATCCTGGTCAACATAACTGTGAATTAAACATCAAATATCTTCAAATTGGCCATGACTGTGTCACGTCATGCCTGGTTAGGACACGGTGGAAGATGAAAGAAGAACAGAAGAGAAGGTAAATCAGGAAGAATAAGGGAGAATAGGATGGAAATGGTAGAAATTAAGAGTTGAGGAAGTCCGAGAGGAGTAAAAATGGGAGGGAGAAGTATACCTGTCGTGAATGGGGGCCTCTGGGCTTGCGGAGGACCACCAAAAGGAGCTCTGGCAGCAGACTGAGGAGAATGAGGATGATGATAACCAGCCAGGCAGACACTGAACTTAGCATGTTAGCAAACACAAAGTACAAACGCTGCTGCTTCAAAAACGGCCTAGAAAAAAGGAGAGCGAGAAAACAAGGGCGTTAGACAAGTTAACTCATGCGATTAAACGTAGGTTAATTTAATTTAGCTTTCCTGATAATTATATTTGCTTCATTCTACAATCAGAGCTGTACAGTGGAGCCGCAGCACAAAACCGCAATCTGTAGTCTGAATTATCAGTAAAGATATCCACTCTTTAACAATTCAAGATGTTGAAGTTATTTGCATCCTTTTTAACTACAAATATAATATCAGCTTAAAAAGTGAAAAGTTCTCTAATGACGTGTGCACAGGCGCGAGGGCTGGGTAATTATCCCTCCCCTCCTGCAACCTGTCACTCACATTAGATTTGCAGCAATTAGCAAACGACAACGATACAATGAATTCCTGATGGACAAAATCAAGCGTGCCCTTAATAGAGAAGAAAGGACTTTGGAGACTTTAACGTTTCCTCACCATATGATGCCTCCCCAGAAGAAACTGAAGAAAACATAGAAGGCCAATGAGCCCCAGATCACAAAATGGTTGATCCACGTCCAGTGCCGCGTGTCTAAAGCCAGCTGGGAGAGGGGAAACAGTCAGTCTCTGACAAATGAAGATCTGAGATACTTCTTTTATAGTTTAGAAGTTTGAGATGTACTAATCAAGCCGCCAACCTTCAATGTCACAGTGAAAACAAGGACTGTAAAGACAATTGTTCCATAAGACCAGTTTCCGAAGACCTGTAAAAGGAAGGAGTAAATCAAATGCAGTCCCCGCTTTTTCATTCATACAGTTTTTAAAGACACCATTAAATCACGGAATATTGTAGTATTATTCATTATTTATTTAAACACTATAGCAAACCACAGCAATCCAACAAGCCAATCAATTCCCGATAGACAAAATCAAGTCCCACCCAAAATTTTGTTCGAGAAGCCATTTCACGCGGATATAGTATGTCACAATAGAGTATAGTATGTCACTATTGCGGCACCTGTTTCATGCCCAATTTTAAAAAGCAAACCAGCTCTAACCTGCCCATTATCCTGCAGTGCTGGATTGCTGAACAGGAAACGAACACCAAAGAAGAACATGAGACCCTGAAAAATTCCTAATACTGTCCAGTAGAGGAAGGGGCGCCAGCGTAACATGGCATTTTTGGCTATTTGTCTGTAAGAAGGATAAAAACACAGTACATCAGCAACAGCATGGTACAAATGAAATAATCAGAAGAGTTGCAGTGCAGACGGGCACCTGTAGAGGGTGGCATTGTCCAGCAGAACCTCGATGGACATATGCTGTTCCAGCAGGCTGTAGGCCAGAATGGGCATGGAGGTGAAGCAGATGTTGTACATCGTCAGATAGGCTGCGTCGTACAGGGGCTGGGAAGGGGAGCGAGGGAAAGGACGGGGGCACCGGGGAGGTTAATACCACAATAAGGACATCACACATATGCACACAATCTGACTGTGTGGCCACATGCAATGGTCGCTTAATATACAAAACACATGCTGGAAAATGTGATATCAAGATCCATTAGAACAATAACAGGAAACCACAGCTGAGAATTGGTTAAGAGCTGTTTCTAATTTTTATCGATTGCATAAGTGACAGGGCAATACTACAGGAGAAAGAAGGAAAAAGATGGGACACAACTGATATATATAAATATCAGTTCAAAAAGGGCAGAGAGAAATGCAGAGGAAAGACGCAAAGTCAAGAGCAGAGGCAGAGGAGAGGGACCTGCTGGGACGTAGTCTTCTAACAGGTCCTTTATTTGTACATACCTGCTGAGAGTATCCACAGAAAAACTGGTAAAGGAACTGAGGTAATATGAAGCAAAGATTCTAAGGGAGAGAAGAGAAAAAAGGTTTAAAAGAGTCACTAAAATAACTACCTTTATATTTATAGATTGAAACACGGGTCACTGGATGCCAGATGTACCTTATAAAAGAAGTACTGGACAAGATGAGCAATGCGCACATAGTAGAGATGCCCATGAGCCAGCAAAAGCTTCTTTAAGTGCTTGAGTTTAGGGATGGCATAATCACTGTTCCTCACAGCTTGACGACCCTCCTTTCCTTTAACACCTGAACACACAATAGAACAAACAACACCATCACATTCCATCGCCAAAACAAATAAAAATAAATCCTAAGCAAGATATGTACACTTTAATAATGTACACTTACCATTCAAAAGTTTAGAGTCGGTAGGATTGGATTACGTTTTTGGAAGAAATCTCTTATACTAACTAAGGCTGCATTTATTTGATCAAAAAATAATTATAGTACAACAATTTAAAGTAACTGTTTTCTATTTGAACATATTTTAAAATATAATTTATCCCTGTGATGGAAAAGCAGAATTTTCAGCATCATTACTCCAGTCTTCATTGTCTCATGATCCTTCAAAAATCATTCTAATATGGCAATTTAGTGCTCAAGAAACACTTATTAATATTTTCCAAATTGAAAAAAGTTGTGCTGCTTTATATTTTTGTGGAAACTGTGATTTATTTATTTTTTAGGATTCTTAGCATTTATTTGACATCCAAATCTTCTGTGTCTTGCTGAATAAAAGTATTCTTTCAGAGTATTTCTTTAAAACACATGTTGTTTACATGTATGCACAATGAGATCTCACCAATGCCCACGTGTGCCTCAAGAATCATGCTAACATCATTGGCCCCATCGCCAATGGAGAGAGTGATTGGGGAACCTTTGGAGTTCTTCACCATCTTCACGATCTAAAGTGAGTAAAAGAGAACTTTAGCCAACTAATTCATAAAGTATAAGCGCATTTAATTATAGGCACCATAAAGAGATGCCAAAGTGTCAGCCTGCAGGTGTGACCTGAGCTTTCTGCAGGGGTGCCATGCGGCAGCAGAGGACGGCAGTGCTGTTCTGGCAGATCTGCAGAAAGAGGTTCCTGTACAGGCAGGCATCTGCATCACGGGGTGGGTTCATCAACAACGACAGCGTAGCACCATCTATGATGAAGCCGTACTCCTGGTTTGATGTAGACCAACTCCTGTGGTACAAAAATGACAGTAAATTAGGTAATTAAATACACCCATATTAAAATTCTGGCTGATACGATAAGCCTATAATTATGCTCATGTTATGACTGAGACCTGATAAATGGCAGATACTAAAACTCTATACAATTTTGTCAAAATTCAAAACAATTGTCTTAAATGCTACAAGTGAATTTAGGCATCATAACTTTACAAAGTTAGTTCAATACCATATTTCTTATTACATTTATTCATGTTTTTAAACATCCAATTAGATGAGCGTTAGGTGACACGTAGTCAAAAATGTAAAAATAGGGAAAATTAGTATAAATTCAATATAGGCAGGTATATTCAATATTATTCACTAAAAAGCCAGTAAGAGGTCAAGGGTCTGACCTGGTGACCCCAGCTTTGACAGGTGGGGCGTCCTGCACTGCTCTTCTATGGTAGTCCCGTAACAACTCAAGAAGTTTTTCCTCGCGCTTTGTCCTCCCATCCTCCAGTGTCCGCACAGTCAGTTCCAGTAGCTCCGTACCCCTCTGGAACAGGCGGCAGGCATAGCAGGTGGACTTGGCCGTCTCCATTTTGTCCCCCGTCAGCACCCAAACTTTTATCCCTGCACCCTGCAAGGCCTCCATGGTCTCCGCTGCCTCTTCCTGAAGTCTGGGATGCAATATGTTAAGATGTTAAGCTATCCAGGGTTTCTCTTTGAGACAAAAACATGGCGTAAATAGCCATTTAGGTCACCAACCGGTCCTCTACAGCGGTCGCTCCAATCAAACTCATGCCCGTCTCCACTTGGTTATAAATGGCCATGAGTTTCTCCTCCCTGTCCTGAAGAGCCAGTCTCGCCTCCCTCAGCCCAGTGTCTGCCACGGCATACTCCTCAGCGCTCAGCTGCTTAAAGGCTACACACAGTGTACGGTAACCCTCCTGATGAGCGAAAACACACAATTTTTTTCAATATTTAAAAAGTCAATATGATCATAACATCCTTGAAAATGAAAGACACTGCAATACATTAACATTCTGTAATCTACTGTACCGTTGCATTTCGTTCAACGTGCAACCGAATCCTTTCCACCTCCTCTGGTTTGACTCTTGGGAAGATGGAGGAATCGGCTCCCTTACAGAAAAGCAGCGTCTCCCCTAAATAAACAGTAGAAGACAGGTGAGAGACATTCAGAGTTACAGATTACAACATAAACTTGCTTCTTACATCATCTGCAAAACTCACAACCACAATGCTAAGATGTTCTGTGGAGTTGCTAAGTGGTTGTGGTGTTCTGAACAGTCAGAGACTGTTTGCATAAATTATATATTTTTTTAACTTAACAACTCATTCTGATGTGATAATACGTAGCATTTTAACTGTGACAGAAAAAAAACGGGGAAAAAATGAGAAATAAATTAAATAAAGAATTTAAAAAAAATCTAACTAATACATTTTTTTTGTGTAGCTATTGGTTGATAAAGGGAAGAAAGACAATTTCAAGCTGTATTTGGGTTCCAGCTTCAATGCAAACCTATGGCATTTTCCTGCTCAGTCCATCTACTACTGATCTCTAAAAAGGTCACTTCACCTCAAGTCACATGGTTTAAGTTATCATTCATGTCAACAGCAGAAATGGTGCAGGACAAGTTATGCAATTCAAATCTCTAACCCTGCATATGAGCAATAGCAAAAGCCTTAGCAAGCATCACTAATGATCTCTAGCTCACCTGATTTGGTCTGCACGATGACGCTCATTCTCCGTCGGACTGGGTCAAAGTTTAAGACATGGAGCAATTTATACCTGAAAAGTTAGATAAATAATATGTAGAAATATGCTAAACTAATAATAATAATAATAATGCGTAGCTATGCAAATCTTCCTTGCATCTAATTATATATCGCTCCAGGTTTAAAAACATCCATGGGTGTAAGAACTGAAGAAGTATATTAGAAATAATATTGTGTTTGATGAGACGTCAATGATCATAACTTACTCCTCTATATCATTTTGCCTATTCTTGATCTTCATGTTCTTACTCTCCAAACCAAGAAAGGTGAAGCCATATCTAAACAGAATAAAAGTTATGTCAGTAAGTGCCAGCGATCCCACCATTATCAGCCACAAGAAGAAATAAAAACTGCATATCATGGTCCCACCTCATGGCTCCTTTGACCAGTGCGATCTCATCAGGAGAAGATGCGATGAAACATCTTTCCTCCTCCGGCTGGGGAAACATCCCATCAACACCATCAACTTGGTCCCCAGGAGTTTCCTCCGCTCCGTCCTCCTTGACCTGCACCGTGTGGCACAGGCACAGGGCCCGCAGAAACAACTCCTCTTTCTCCTAGCAGACAGAAAAATAACAAGCTGCTTATGAACATGCATATTTGTGCATGTTTACTTCAATACTTGGAAAAACTTCAAGTACCTTTAAACATGAAAGCTAGTTGGTAAATAATTGAATAATTTAGCTTTCACCATTGTTTTCATTTCATTTGTTAATATTTATAATATAATATATAATTATTATATTATTATACCATTCAAAAGTTTAGGATCAAACTTGATGAACACAAGAGAAAAAAAAAATCTTACTGACCCAAAAAATTTTAACGGTAGTGTTAATGTAATGTAATTAATGTAATTAACTTTTTAACCCTTTAAACCCAAAGAATTTTTTTTATTAAATTCACATAATTAAATTACTAAGCAGAGTCTGAACTTTGATTAACTCCAAAGTAGTGCTGAGTAATTTGCTGATAAATAAAAAAAATTGTTTTCATAATTTATGAAATATTTTTTGTATTATGTACTGCAATGTGATAAAATCATCATGCTGCTCAGATAGTCATGTGTCATACGTCATTTGAAAGGTCTCACGGAGTCGAATACAACAAGCATGACTAGTTTGGGCTTTGACGAAACTTTAGATCCAACACTTAGATATAAAGATATTATATTTTGTGTATGTCTGGAAACAACAATTTAAAAAATGTCTTCCAGGTGTCAAGGGCTGAACAAAACAGCTACCTTGGTTCCAAACACTGTAACTTTTGAGTATGCTATCACCACAAAATTGGATCTATATGCAGCTCGCAAGTAGGGGAACTTCACCAAAAAAAGAATTGTCCTCCTACCTTATTTCCTTCCTGAGTTATTGCATGTCAAATAAGAAAGATATGTAAAATTTCCATTGAGCACACTTTTTTTTGTCTTTTATCAGCAGTTTCTCAGCATGAAAATGCCCAAATGAAATGAAAATTTATATTTACTAAACGTTTTCTATCAAACGATACCTACCTTTTGACTCTCTTTGCTACAGTTTTGGAGTTATGACTCTTTACTTTGGTATATGTCACAACTTGTCACAATATGTCACAAGGACTTAAAGGGTTAAATAAAGGTAGTTCAATAACATTAGTTCATCAAAATTGGTAGAGAACCGTAAAAATTTCACTGGTATTGGTACTGAATGCTAAAATTTTGGTATTGTGACAACCCTAGTATACAGATCATATGCACAACAAACTAACAAGGGCAAGGAGAAAGAGGAAGTGCTCTCAAAAGACCATCCGTTTATGGAGCATATTAGTGTATTATAAAAAAGGAGTTAATCTACATAACTTAAGTCCTAAAAAAGCCTGCCAACACAAACATATGATGTTTACTGCCTTTGTGTTTATATCTCAGCCTCAGAGGATTCATAATTTAAAAGGTTTGCAGTCAGTTTACATACTGAGGTGAACACATTCAACAACACGATCCGTAAGTGTAAAATCAATCCCATCTGAGGTCCTTTGGGTCTCAGAATGAGTGTAACTCACCAGTCCAGCCTTCTGCTGCAGTTTACTCACAGGCCCGTCCGTCACAGTGAAGCCGTCCAGCTCGTCTCTGTGTCCGTACTGGAAGCCGTCTATACAGCACTCGATGAACTCCATGTTGTTCTGGGTCAGTGTGCCCGTCTTGTCTGTGAATACATATTCCACCTGCAGGGTGCAGACAAATGTTGACCTTACCAATTATAAATCCAGGCAATAAAGCACTCCTTTCCAAATTAACAGAGTCCAACGATAAGAACGGACAATTAATTTGTGACAAAACCAGTCTGCTTGCATAAATCAGTTTAACGAAGCATGGCCTGTAATTTAGAGCAATCATCTGCATAACCAGCCAAGGATGATCTATGACCTCACTGCCAATGGAAGAGCCAGGGACAGCTCAGATTATGTTCATGTCATGATTTACTTTCATTTGGCCGTTCAGACTAAAACACATTTACATATTATATATAGAATTTTTTTTTTTTTTTTTTTTTTTTTGAGTCAGATATGCCACAGTAACCCTGTGTCTAACCTGGCCAAGTTCCTCATTGAGGTCCGAAGTGTTGACGAGCGCGCCCTCTTGGATCTCCGGGTCAAAGAAGTCTTTATCCCAAGTGATAAAGAAAGAGCCCAGGAATTTCTGCATCTCCACAGTGACGTACATGGACACGGGGATTATAAAGTTGAAAAGGACCATGAAGGAGAGGAAGTCTGTAAACATCTTCACATACTGAAATAAAGACAGAAAACCTGCATTCAGTCTCTTCAAAGCCCAATATAATGTCTGGAACAGCAAAGAAACATGGAGATTAAACATAAAGCTATTTCCTAATTATGATGTATTAAGTATGATCTGTGTAAAAGCTGACCACAGCCACCAGAGACCAGATTAGCTTGTAATTTATATTAATTGCATCAAGAATGACTGATGATATAGAGGGAGTTGCTAATTGATTCATGCAATCATGTTAAAATCAGTCAGATGTGAAATCCACAGACTGCTCACCATATTAGTGTCTTTCTCCTTCTGCGTTTTCTGGTTGTACCACGGCTCATCCTGACCGTCTTTGCTCTGCCATACGTACTTTAGTGTAGTGCACACCACAGCTTTACTGATGAGGATACACAGATACACCAACAGAAAGGCATTGATGGATCTGGAAAAAAAAAAAAGAGGAAACGCATATCATATGTACTTAATCATGTAACCACACATAAACACATCAAAATAAGATGCTAAAATACTTCTTTTGCATATTTTTTTTTTTTTACTATTTATTTTATTTATTATGCAGTTGCTGTCAATATTCTTATTATAGGAGATACATAAATAAATACAATCTGCATAAAGATAATTAAATATATTTTGGTTATATAAACTCTGGAAAACAATTTATTCAATTAAGTTCTGATTCATATTATCTTGATTCACTCGAATTTTTAACTAATGTTACAATTAATGGTTAAGATTGGAGACACTATTTTCACATTAACCAAAAAAAAAAAAAACAGACAGATTAAAAGATCGATATTAGGATTTACAATCAATATTGGAGCATTAAAAAGAACTTTGCTAATAATCCGAAAATCAATATTTTGAACCTTACTGCACACTGGGGTATAAAACTGCTCTCATCACTCACTTTTCAACAGCTGATCGTTTCTGAGATTTGCCCTGGTAGTTAAGCGCCATCTTTGTCTCCATGCCTGTGTATACTGCGACACCTTTAAAAGAAAAGGCAATGAAGAGTGATTCGGGTGAATATAATTTGTCGACGTCAAATTAAATGGTGCCGGGACCTACCATTAATCTTCTTGGTGTTTTTCAATGTAGCACCTTTGAGGAGAAGGTTCTCTGGGCCCAAAGATCTAAATTAAACCATAAAAACGAACAATTATGTCAATAAAGACACATTCTGGCATCCAATCCCACATTAAAGTGGCTCCTAATGAGCAGCATTGCTGGAAGTATGTAGGCAAGTTTGGCCTAGCCCGCTCTTGTGAAGGACACGGCATAGAGACTCATAAAAACATTTCAAACGGCCCAGTGACAAATGGAAGAGCGTGCAGGGCTTGAAAAGTTGCCAGGCCGGCTTTACTTTAATGCTGCTATGGCGTTACGGGTCGATGGAATAATGATCAGAGGCTAATGCAAAGGGAAAAGACAGAGCTGGAGTGGTTATGAGGTACTGTGGGATATAGTGGGCCCATGGGATCAGACCAAAGACAGTCTCACCTTACTGCTGGCTCCTGGTCCGCCTTGTAAATGTGCATTCGGCCAACAAACCTGCAGAAAAGCAAACAAGCTACAGTTAAGCAGGCTTATATATGTTCTCTCAAATACAAACATACAGAAAAAGGTTGAACGATTGCGCAGACGTAACATGAATATAATCAAGACTACTTGATGAGGTCAACCTGAAAACATTCATCAGCCACGGGCCACGGCGGCAAATTACCGACGCCATCATGCACATGCATTAGCGTTTATTTTGTATAGACTCCTTCCCCATTATAGAGGCTTGATGATAATATCTGTATTCCAATACAGTACACTATGCAAATAAGCCCTGTACGAAGTGAACCATTTACAAGGAAGATGCTCATTGGTGATGACCCAACAGTCTGGCATACTGGCAACAGCCCTTTGAAGTTTTTTTTTTTTTTTAGAGACTGAATTTTAGCAGGCGACATCTGGTGCTCTAGAAATCAGAAATGCAAATGTTCTTCCACCTAAAGAGGCTATAAAGAGATGTGCTTAGTGATAGGGGGCGCTGGAGTCAAAAAACTGCTATTACAGTTGGACTGCCTCTCTGAACTTGCAGATTGTGTTTGTTTCAAGGTCTGTTTGTTCTTATTACTCAAGCGGAGAGGCCAGATAGTGTTTGACTGTTCCACACTGTTAGCTGCTGATCTGAAATCAAACTGGATCCAACATGTTACAAAAAAGGTTTTCTTGCAGTCCGCTCACAATGCCTCATGTTTTGGTGGCAGTGAAAAGATTTCTGTTAGGTTTGTGTTTGTGCTATCAAGGTATTCATACTTGTAGAGGTCAGGCTGGGGTTGTTCACACTCAATGGTGGCAGAGAGAGCCTGCAGGTCCTTCTCTGTGTCTGGCACTGTGTAGTGTGTCTGAGGGAAAGACAGGCGAATTAGTATTCCAGGTCGCGTTGAACACACAAATGCACACGGATGGAAGAGGGAGAAAGATGAAGAGTAGAAGAATGATGATGATGATGATGAGGAGGAGATCTGGGCCACCTACTTAAAGAGTTTGACTAAAGCAAAGTAAAGGAATCCATATTTAATATTCAGTTTATATTTGAACAAAAAAAAAAAACATACCAGGTGATTCTTATTTAAAAGAGCAAGGAAAGCAGAGAGACAGCTTTTTAAAAATAACATCAATGATCATATCAAGAAAATCATATTTGTGCCCATGCGGTTACTTGGTAAGAGGTGCAAAATCTCACTTTATGGTTGGATTCTCCATCCAGGCTGGCTGTGGTGACAAAACAAGTGTCATCTTCTCGAGTGGACTGCAAAAGTATCAGGTCACACGGAAAGATCTCGTCCTCCACCACTTCAACCACATCGCCCACCTGAGCAGAAACACTTCGACATTAACCACACACACAACACTCAGTCTAAGACAAAACCAAATATTCTGCTTCTTTAACAGGTGGGTTGCAGGTTTGTTCTGATTCAACATGCAAATCACTAAATAAAAATATAGAATTTTAAAATGTAAAGCAAATAATAAAACACAGCTACATCCACAAGTGTCCCTTGATTTGTACAGGCTAATGTTAGCTGCTTTTCTGTTTTTTACAAAATTATTTTTTTTCTTATGTCACGTTAATAAGTTTGCATTTTTGGCCTTAAAGTTAATAGTAATATTAATACATGTCAGTGTTTGATTAGAAAAAACATTTACTCATGAATAACAATTTTAGTACCATACTGGGTTGCCACTTGATGTACTAATATTAGGGATATTTATTAAAAAAAAAGAAGGCTAGTGGTGCCACACTTTGGGTGTGAGCACAAAATCTGCGGGAATGAGTAAAATTATGCTGTATACGCCCAATCCCACTCCGAAATTCAAGCCCTGCAACACCAACAATATTCATCCAGAGCAAATGAAACAAGTGAGTAAAGGGACACGGGTTTGTGTATCAACTCGCTGTCTGAGAGATGAGAGAGCGAGAACGCGCAGCTGGTATTGTGTCTCCCGTGGAAGAGTTTCAGATATTTCGGGATCGATATGTATCAAAAAATCTATATTTTTAACAACACTAGATTGCACTTAGTTTATTATTTCAAATTCTTTTTTAAAAGACTACAAATGAAAATGTATATTACATAAAATTCAACCCGTCAAAGTGGCTAGTAGGAGTGACTGAGTTACACGCCACTGCTGAAATCCACCCGCATATGGCGGGTTGGCGGGTGTTAATGTCAAGCCCTGCGTAGGAGTATTAATACAGTACGCGAGTGTGTTTGGGTATATGATTGTTAATAATAACAATGTTGCTGAAAAAAGAATCTTTTGCTCATCAGGGTTGCATTTATTTGATCAAGACTTTTGACAAGTTACAAAAATCTGCTCTAACACAATTCATTAACAGCTAACTAGCTGTATTGGCAAACACTTCCAAACGTCTTTGACCCTAACAGTTTCATAGTGTACAGCGCATTTGTTCCATTTCATATACAGCACTCCCAGCTGTGAACACCCCTAGTGGGCATTCTTCTTTTCCACATGTGAAGTATGGCAGTGTGCCACACCCTGCTCCCACGGTGCATGTTATATGAGAAACTTGGCAAGGGTGTAGCAACAGAAAGATACCTTGATCTTCTCGCTCTCCTTCTTCACTGACCGCCCGTCCTCTAACACCGTCACCGGGTACTTATTCACCTCGTAGTCTGCTTTGTGCCGCAGCCAGTCCTCATAACCCTGAAGAGATACCGAGAATGTGAGAACAGCATGCTGGTGTGTGTGAAAACAGAAGAAGGTCAAATGAGGACTGAGCCAGTCTAATACATTTCTCACATACAAAAAATTAGGGCTGCCCCCTACTAGTGACTAAACGTTAGTCACCTAGAAGAGGCTTAGTCAACCGAAAATTTTATTAAACATTAGTTGCAGAAGAAAAAAACGGTGGGTTCTTGTGGTAATTACCGTATGTCGGGCAGGAAATCCAAACATTAACCTATCATCCGTCAACCTCAAATATGGCTTATCATTTGAAACATTCAAGTAGCAAACTTTACATGGTTGCTCGCTCTAAAGTTAACCTAGATAAATGTGCGCTATTATTAGGCGCATATCCAAGTGTTTGTGTGGAGTGTGGAAGTTGAAGTATACTGCGATTACTGCATGACATGGAGGCGCCGGCGCGATCACTTGCATTTTTCCCTGACAACAGCAGAAACAACTTAAAATACTCCATAATTTTTGGTCATACAGATAACAGTAATACCCCATTCGAGTCGGGTCTACTTTTGTTTGTGTAAACTCACAATAAAATATATAAAAATAAAGAAAACGAATGCGTGCGCTCGAAAGCAGAACTGGATATATATTACGCCTATATTTATTAAAAAATGTAGTAGTTTAGTATTCTCCTCAGTATATATTTAAGTATTTTAATTAATATAAACGTGCAATTAGTCGACTATCATTTAATATGGGTTAAATGAACGGCTACTAGTCGACTAGAAAAAAACTTTAGTCCGGGGCATCCCTAAAAAAAATATATATTCTCTGTAAAATACACACATAATTAATCTGGTTTTCACTGCATACAACAGGCCTGTATTAATAAAGGAAACTACGTGAATGAGCTGAGGGAGTCAAGGCATTTGAAGTCAAAGTGGGCTGGGGTCACACGGGCCCCCTGGGATCTTATTTCAAAGCCCAATTAAGGCCTGAGCCCCTCTCAGTGTGAGGCCACAGAGATCTGGAAGGAAGTCCACCTTCCATTGTGCTATTCTAAAAAGCTTGCGGCAGGCCGGTGGAAAAAGTTGATCCTAAAACAATACATCTAAAGCTGTGAGAGAACCCCTGTGTTGTGACAAGCCCTCGGATCATTTGTTTTGTGCGTGCGAGATGGACTTTGGGGTCCGGCTGGGGTCGGCATTATTTAAGCAGTGACACACGGCTATAAAACATCAAGTGCTTTAGCGACAGCCAGAGAAACTAGAGGTGGCAGGTGAATAAAAAGAGAGAAAGAAATGAGAAAAGAGTTCAAAAAGGATGAAAAGAGCAGACAGGGGCATAAACAGAACATAATTCAACTAACCTGTTTGATGGCCGTCACTGTGATGACAAAAAACAAAGGTAAACCACTGGTCACGGGGCTGGTTGGGGTATCAACAATCACCTTCAAGAAAGGACACACATATATAACATTATTTACATTTACAGAATCATTTTACTTTGAAGTTGCATTGACATTCATAATAGAAATCTATAGGGCAAGATATTTCAGAGATCAGAAATGCGACGCTTACTTTCTTTGTTGCTGCTTATTTCAATTCTCCTGTTCAGAATGCGTATTATTTAAGATTTAAACATCTGCTCAGCAGTGGAGCTCCCATTCAAGGAGGATAAACGTTTAGTTTTCGGTTCACTATTCCTGTGGGTGTACTTGTCTCTATATCAACAATATTTTGTGGATGGTTGTATCATGTCTCTTCCTTGTGAGTGTCTTGCAAAAATGGCCATGACGGAAGTTGAAAATTGTCAAACATGCCAAATAAATGCTGTTCTTTTGAACTTTTTATTCAAAGAATCATGAAAAAAATGCATCACGGTTTCCAGGAAAATATTTAGCCTAGTAGCACAACTGTTTTCAACATTGAGAAGAAGAAATGTTTCTTGAGCAGCAAATCAACATATGTGACCCTGGATCACAAAACCAGTCACAAGTCGCACAGGTATATTTGTGGCAATAGCCAACAATACATTGTATGGGTCAAAATTATTGATTTTTCTTTTATGCCAAAAATCATTAGGATATTAAGTAAAGATCATGTTCCATGAAGATATTTAGTAAATTTCCAACCGTAAATATATAAAACATTTAATTTTTTGAGTAAATGCAGCACAATCACGAACATAAATGGACAACTTTAAAGGCGATTTTCTCAATGTTTAACTTTTTTTGCACCCTCACATTCCAGATTTTCAAATAGTTGCATCTCGGCAAAATATTGTCCTATCCTAACAAAAGCTTATTTATTTAGCTTTCAGATGATGTATAAATCTCATTTTAAAAAATGTGACCCATGTGACTGGTTTTGTGGCCCAGCGTCACATATTAGAATGATTTCTGAAGGATCATGTGAGTGATGGCTGTTGAAAACTGGACAGGAATAAATTACATTTTAAAATATATTCAGAAGTACTTGGTGAGTATAGGTATAATTTCATGTTTTGGTCGATAACCGACAAATAGCCAACATTCAAATTATATACTATTTTGACAAAATATATTAAATGTACAGTATGAAAAATATATATTAATTTGGAGATTTGCTAAAGATTACATTTAACAATTAAAGATTACATCTAATTGTTTTTGTCTGATTTAACAAACTGCTGTATGAGACAAATTTATTTTCTCTGGTCATCAGGTATGGTCACAGAAACTGTTCAAAGAGTTTAGGCTAACTTGTATCGAACTCAGAACAGATAGATTTTTAAAACAGCATGAATAATAGTCCAAAATTAAAGGCCTAATGTTTTGAAAGGGCAAGTAGAGAAGTGACAGGGCGATGAGATGTTCACATTAATGTTTGTATTTTAAAAATGCAGCTGGACAGGAAAAGCATGCGTCATATCATAACCTTGAAAGTGTGAGATTGAACATCTAAGATCCGATTGCTGAAAACAGTAAACACCAGTCTATCTTTAACATGAGCAGTTTGTCACGCAGTAGGAAGTACAAACATCACTCTTTCAGGAGAAAAAAAACAAGGTTACAACCACTTGGTGCATTTATACTTCTTCTATGTTTGTGTATTTATGGAAGAGAAAAAAATAGGGTAGGTTATGAAGTCAAACCCACAGAGGTGTGAACATTTTGTTCGTCCAATGAGCTACGGCCAACACGCAACACACTGCGTCTCCCTCTCTCTCACACACACACACACACACACACACACAGGAACCCTACAGGGCATGGTTGAAAGCGGCCAGTGCAAAAACCACAAGCCACAGTGAGAAACGGCATTTTCACTGCAGAAAAAAGGCTCAAACACAAAGATGCCGTGTGTGGCATATCGCTGCCAAAATTCCTGTAGGGAGAGAGTGTAAAGCCGGCAGGAATTCAGAAGGTGAAAGCCCATCTCAGACCAGCAGCACTCCAGCTCAGAGCTAATAATCCCCATCATCCTGATCACACACACTTTTAACACACAAACACCACAAAGTACATTCAGCCCTTACCCAGTCTAAAACCAAATAATCCCAAATAACCTGATCTGAAACATCCACACACACACTTTACTTTTGGACTCGGCCATTAGACGTCATCTAAACCGCTTTGCAATCCGGCCAATCATGTAACATCCCCCTCCTCAGCCCACACGCAAGCCGTTGCTTAACATCCACAAGTTAGAGCTTGCAGACTAACCCAAATACATTTAGGCATCTTTAAATCCTGTCCTGCAGCTTATTCTAAAATATCATGCAACACCTTGAGAAACGAGCACCATATGTGTTGCATGCATGTTCACAGGAGCACAGATCTTTCAACAGTGGCCCATTAAGTTATAAACATCTCTCAGTTGCCAGGTGTCTGCTGACAGCTGTTTAGCAGTGGCACTGCCATCAGGAACAGAAAGAGGAAGAGAAAGGGGGCTTTTCCTGCCAACGCGACACATCTGCATAAGAAAGCAACATTAAAGGGATAGACCTAGTTCACTCAAAAATTTAAATTCTGCCATTATTTACTTACCCTTACGTCATTTCTTTCTTATGCAGAACATAAAACAATATGGAAGATATATTTAAAAACTGTCAGATTGAACTTGAAATTTAGAGTAAAAAAAACATTTCATTAACTGATGTTAATATAACAAAAATACTAAAATATGTTTGGAACTATATAAATGTACACAAGTGGTGAAGAGAAAGCCACATGATGAATCAAAGTTCATCCTAACTAGCTTTCCCACAAGCTGAGTAACATACTAATAGACACAATACTAATAAAATAATCCAATAAATATTAATTTAACAACATAAGAGGTAACATAAAAACCTAATATACATTACTGATAACAAAAACAAAAATAAATTAGGGCTGTCAAACGATTAATCGCGATTAATCGCATCCAAAATAAAAGTTTGTTTTTACATAATATATGTGTGTGTACGGTGTATAATTATTTTCTATATATAAATACACACACATGCATGTATATATTTAAGAAATATTTGCATGTATATACTGTGTATATATATTTATATTATATATAAATATTTTATATATAAATAACACATTTTTCTTAAATATATATGCATGTGTGTGTATTTATATAGAGAAAATAATTATACACCGTACACACACATATATTATGTAAAAACAAACTTTTATTTTGGATGCGATTAATCGCGATTAATCGTTTGACAGCCCTAAAATAAATACAAAGAAACAATTGTTTAACTGTTGAACCATTAAATATCAAGTGTCAGGAAATGTAGGTAATGTCAATTTATGTTTTTTCACTGTAAAAAACGGATTATTTAAACTATTTTACTGTAAATTACATTATATGTCCCATTAGATCTACGGTTTTCCATCGTCTATAGTAAGGAAACTCATCCATAATTAATTTACCGTAGCATTTTCATACAGGTTTTGAACAACATTAAGGGTGAGTAAATGATGACAGCATTTACATTTTAAGCCAAATTATCCCTTTAAACTTAGCAGTTCAAGAAGGTACTTTTGAAACGAAAACACAAAAAAACGCCAAAGGAAGCAGAAGCACTTGACCCCTGTGAATACCACGCCTGGTTTCCCTACTAAGACTGACCCTTCTCCCCAGGAGCCAGGGCTGAGTCTAGGATTCGGTCAGCAGAAAGCGCTCTAATGCGCTTGTGGTTCCTACAAGTGATGGATGTTGTGGGAGCCAGTGGTCCCACACATCGTTTTTTTTATTTTTATAAATTGATAAAGGCCCATCTGGATGGAGCCCACTGCGGCTTCCCACTCGATTAAAAATATTAAGAGTGATGCGGCCCAAAGTGCTGAGCACAGTCTGTCTTATGTTTTCATTTGTTTTCTGTTTTTAATACACACAAAAATGCATGCGTAGTGGGAGTTTATTCCTCTGGATCGCTCAGTTACCGACGGCCCCACTGATACAGTTCATCAGCGACTGTAATGAAATAGTCACTTCTCTGATGAAGTGCTGCCCCTTCGTCGTTTTTACGCTCACACAAAACACCCCCACCCATCACTGCCAGACCCACCTCGCTTGTTCCACCACGTAGAAGCAAATACTATTCATTTAACCGCCGCCTCGAGGGAGCCAATTCCCAAAGCTAACGCTGAACACATCAGTTACCGCCGAAACACCTTACGGAGGCAGACACACAACGTGCGAGTTACTAAATACCAACACGAACCAGTGGGACTAGATGCCATAACTTAAATGGTTGCAAATTAAAATGAGGCTGTGAGGAACCACAATACAATCTGTTCAATTTGTCCTACTGTCATAAAGAGGTTTACATACTGCACATAAATAATATATGACAAACATTATGCGTTTTAGGGAAATTCAAGGAAAGACACGGAAAGTTAAACGCTTGACACCTAGGTGCCGGTATAAGGGAAGACATGTTTAAGTACTACCTCACTACTCGGTTCTCAATGAAGGGGTCAGAGCCCACTGGGGGGCCTCAGCAAACTTCCAAATGAGCCAGAGAATGACTTAATAAAAAAACTTAATTAAAATGCTATTAAAAATAATAATAATAATTGAGATGTAAACTGAGAATTTTTTCCCCTCAATAATTATTGTTTTTATTGAAAAACTTACAGAATATTCTGAAATCACAAAATTAATTGTGGTTAATTTATTTGAAAATATTAAATTATTATAATAATCATTAAATTACATAAACTATATATTAGGGCTGTCAAATGATTAATCGCATCCAAAATAAAAGTTTGTTTTTACATAATATATGTGTGTGTACGGTGTATAATTATTTTCTATATATAAATACACACACATGCATGTATATATTTAAGAAATATTTGCATGTATATACTGTGTATATATATATATTTATATTATATATAATTTATATTATATATAAATATTTTATATATAAATAACACATTTTTCTTAAATATATATGCATGTGTGTGTATTTATATATAGAAAATAATTATACTCCATACACACACATATATTATGTAAACACAAACTTTTATTTTGGATGCGATTAATCGCGATTAATCGTTTGACAGCCCTACTATATATTAATAACATAGTATTTTAATGTAATCAACAATAAGCAGCATTTATTGAAAATAAGCAGCATTGTCATAATTACAGCAGAGAAAATAACTTTAATATACGTCCAATACGTGAGGCCTATATTTCCAAAGGCTGAGAAGCGTTGCACTATTTGATTCCTCTAAATGATTCTTGAAGCATCTTAATTTTATACAAGTTTGCATAAAAGCTGTACTAAAAGATGTCTGCTCTTATCTGCCAACAAAAACAATTCTACGTCAATTAAAATCTTCATCAGAGCAACATTAAACATTAAATTAGCGACGCGTGGGACTTGTTTTCTGAGCCTGTGCGTAAGAATTCCTTCAAAAATATAAAGTTCATGGAATTTATATTGTTGGTGGGTGGCCTTATTTAAGACGGTGTAAAATAACGTTTATTCAGGCTGTAAAATGTCCCGGCAGGCTCCCACCTGTGTGTGTTTGAACAGGTGTAAACCAATGTTTCTCAACGGGTGGGTAACAGATCTGTTCTGTTGGCCTGTTCTGGTCTCAGACAGTATGGAAAAACATGCCACGTGCAAATAATCAAATTTAACGAGGGTATTATTTAATAATAAAAGTCAATGTTGCTTTGAGGACATTTTTGTTTACTCTCGTACGGTAAAAGGTTTTGATATCGTGTCTGCTTACCACTTTACTTCTAATGTATAATCTGGGTGCTGAAGCAAAATCAGAGTTTTGTGGTATAGATGTCACTGCAGATGTGCCCTTGTTTCCATTTTTGAAGCATTGCAGCCTGGAATGGCACTTATGTGCGTCGTGTTTTCCCCTGCATATGCTTTTAAATAAGAATCAATCACTTATTTAAAATAAAAATGTAGGATTTTTGTGGATCAACCCAGAATAGTTTGATAAAGACTTGGTGAATCATACTGTAAGCGCTCTCACATCGATCTGCTCTAAGAAACAGTATATGCACAAAAAACATCTCATTTCACTCTCACTCTCTCTCTCTCTCTCTAACGTTTACTCAAGATTATGTGCTAATTTCCTCTTTACGGTTATGCACACTTCCACTCTGCTGAACACTGACTGCTTGTTAGCGCAATCCCTCATCTGCATTCACACACACAGGTATTTAGAACATTCCAGCAGAATGTGTGTCAAAATGAGCGTGTGAAAGACAGATCCCCCTCGACTCCTCCCCTCCTTCTGTTCTCCTCTCCTCCCATCTCTCTTTTCCCATCAGGACCCCGGCGAAGGCACGCAGTGCTATTTTTAGCATACTGGTGCTTTTTTATCAGTCGGTGTCTATTTGTGGCTCAAAAGAACTACAGAGGGCTTCCTAGCTGCTGACGTCAGCAGTGCTGTGCTGCAGAGGCGTACAGGACAGGGAGAGAGAGGGAGAGAGAGAGAGAGAGAGAAGGGGGGAGAACAAAGAAATGAGGAAAAGAGAGGGGGTGTGGTATGGAAAAATGGCAGGATGAAGAGACATGGAAGGATGGGGAGATAGAAATGAGCATAAGACGGTGAGATTGCAATGGTGCGTTTGCAATGGGCCTCGGGAGAATAGAGCGGTTCTATTTGGAGGCTGGTGATTTAAGAGCAGGTTTTGTGTGACAGGCGCGCGTGTGTGTTTCCCTCGTGCTGTTATAATAGTGGGCTGCATGGGGAGAGCTAGTCGGCGAGAATAAGGAGCCCCTCAAGAGAAAAGCAGGATTAGTAGAGGCATGCCAGAACCAAGCAAACTCCTGGGGATCTCTCTCACACGCGCACTCAGATCACATCACAACATGGATGTGCATAAGACATAATGAGGCATGCATATTTATTATAGACTGTCTGCAACTCCCTTGTTTAGTTAGTCAATCTTTTAGTAAGAAGAATGAAAATTTGATAAACCATGATGTCACATTACGCCATAATCTGATCTAAAACATTTAATTCATGTGATACAGAATCCTTACGTTAAGTGAGAAATTGGTTCATAACAGTTTATCATCTATATTTAGATATGAATTTGCTGCTTTCAACTGATCTGTCAGAGGTTTTTTCATATATTTTCAAAGAACTGCTAGTTAATGCGACTGATTTTGATTCATTAAAATAATTGGCTTATAAGCTTAATATATTCGCGAGAAAGACTATAATAGTCGAGTTTGAAGTCGAAGTCTGTTTGTTTTTACAAAGTCCTTTTCCATTTTGCAGTGCATAGCCCTATCTAATCACATTCAGTTTAACTTGGATAACATAGATTTTCTGTAGTATTCTTTCAAACATTTGGGCTCAGTATGACTAAAATGAATAATACTTATTCAGAAAGGATGCATTAAATTGATCAAAAGTGACAGTAAAGAACCATTTTAATGTTTATTTTCTATTTCAAATAAATGCTGTTCTTTTTAAATTTCTATTCATCAAAGAATCCTGAAAAAAAGTCACGGTTTCCACAAAAATATTAAGCTTGACAACTGTTTCAATATTGATAATACATGTTTCTTGAGCAAAAAAAAAACCCCAGCATATACGAATGATTTTTGAAGGATCATGTGACACTGAAAAATCAGCTTTGCATCACAGGAATTATATCTTAAAATATATTCAAACAGATGACAGTTATTATAATATTTCACAATATTAAAATTTTTACTGTATTTTTGGTCAAATAAATGCAGCTTTGGTGAGCACGAGAAGCATTAAAAAAAAAAAATCTTACTGAGCCCAAACTTTTGAACGGTACTATATAAGTCTTTTTTGCCAACATACCTCCATATAGTGCCCGAGAACGCATCATTCGCAGGTTTTTGATACATTCATTACCACATACATCAATCTCTCACACACAAAATCAGCTGCCAAATCAGGTGTCAAATCGTGCGATTCATTTCTCACTCCTCGTGCACCTGACAGCATCAAGACCATGTGCTCTTCATCAATCCACCATTACCCTTTCAATACACACACTTAAATGGCATCAGCTGTTTATACGGTTCCACTCTCTAGTTTATCCAGGGTCATCTTCATGTGCTTTTATGGAGTGGAGCAGAGGCTTCCCTGTCTCTGTCTCTCTCTCTGCCATTATCACAGGTCCAGTGACATCAGATCAGCATGGAGCAGAAGCAGCCAGGCTATGAGTCACGCATAAACACACTGGTATCCTCACACACACACACAGGATGTTTCTCTAGGGATGCAAACGTTTATGACTGATCAAAAGCGCTCACTTACCTGCACCAAGAATATGATGAGGAAGTAAAAATTAGCAATTCTTCTAAACTGCTCGAATAGGTTCTTTGGCAGGAAGTTCCACACGGTGTACTGAGGAAGTGAGAAAACAAAAACAAAAATAAATGTAACAAGTTAAAAACCAACAAGCTGTCAATCAATTACTGTAATCTTTTAAAGTTGTAAAAAAAAAAAAAAAGTGTTATTTTCCCCCAAAATTAAAGCTGAGCCATCATTTAATCATCTTCACACAAAGCTATTGTTTGGCTTCAGAAGACTTTTAATATAATGTTTTTTTTTAAGCTTATCAGTCCCAGTCCTCGTTCACATTCATTATATGGAAATGCAGCAGGAACACTGCAAAATAATACCGAATTTTTATTTTCATGTGAACTATTCCTTTACAGCCATGTGATTGTAAACCTACATCCTGATGAAAAGCTGGAGGAAGGATTAAATGCATTCAATATTCATCAGCTCCTGTGTTTGTGCTTTTCTGGGAGAGGGAGCTTAGGTGACTTCAATAGCTCCAGAGCGCTCTGATGTGTGTGACCGGGCAGCAGCTCTCTGGGCCAGCAGGTATTACATTGATTCGGATTAACGACTCATCGCCTGGAACCCCGGAAAGGGGAACCTGCCACCTGATCCGTTTGAAGGCGTCTCGCAATTTATCCACTTCTCTTTTTAAAATTGGCAAAACAGCAGAAGTGCACTAGTTCATTAATACTTAACATCAAATTTAAGGCCGAATCTAATACGAGCACATAAAAGAAAGTGTTTTATATTTTGTTTTTGTGAACCATTTTATTTCAAATAAAACTTTTTAGAGTAAAAATAAAAATTTGCGAGTGAATATCTGCTTGAATTACCCAGTAAGCCAAATACTCAGCAATACAACTAATAAATGCAAATACTGACTGGATAATGTGGAAGGGGAGACAGAGTGAAAGAGACAGAAAAATAACTGGAATGTAGACAGCTATTTCCACCTAATATAGCCATGACTGCTAAATAATGGATCGCCAAGAGTGAGGAAAGTAAGGAAAGGCAGATTGAGGAGCCTGCAATAAGATAAAAGGGAATACATCACCATTTCTAACAGAGCAGATGTTATGCTGAGGTGAACTCGAGAAGATGTGGCAGGTCTGGACCTCTTTTAAAAGGAAAAACTGGATCCAAGGGAGTTAGAGAGGGAAGATGCAAAGCAGATGCATAGAGAAGTGTAAACATTGCAGTGCAGGTAATTAAAGTGTGTTTAGAGTCTCATGCCAGAGAAAAATTGATCACCGTACACCACAATGCCACAGGTCTGATAAATCTATTACTTCTTACTCCATCGTTTCTTCCTTTCCTATCTTAAAACACCCCTCATCTATCGACTGAATGAGGAGATTCAGGAAGAGGGGGGGGGGCAGAGTCAACCACCCTGAACACTTGAACTTTAATTGCAAGTATGTATTTATCAGCCGGATCTCTGACAGGCAAATTAGGGTGTTTCATTGGGTGGAAGGGGATGGTAAGATTTACTGCAGTTTGTGAATAGCGTATAATGGAAGAATAGAGAGAGAAAAAAGAGAAAATGGAAAGAATGTAGTCTCGTCCCAGACTCAGTAGGGGGTTCCAACAGTCTCTTCACACCTGGAGGAACAGGTGGCTGAACACCAGGGCTTGAGAGAATCATGCTCCAGCCATACTCTCAACATGCTGCTGTTACCACACATCTCTTATGTGTTAATGCTGCGCTGCAGTTGCCATGGCATTAAACAACACTTGCTAATTACGGGCTAAAGAAAATTACAAACAGGCTCTTGTAGGGAACAAAACCCCTAATGCTGTTATCCTGTAAAATCTGATTACACTGTGGCGAGCTTAAGTACATCCCAGCTCCTGCTTTTATATTCGTGACAAGGTGTGATATAACAAATACCAGAAGTTACCTTGGAGGACACAATCCTGTTGTCACAGAATTTGGAGGGGATGAAGGCCTCTGTGTCCGGACACGGCCGATGTCCTACATAGATTGTCCTGCTGTCCACTCGCTTCTCATCTCCTCCACACTACAGAGACACGTGAGGAAACAGGAAGAAAGAGAGAGAGAGATCATTTACATGAACAGTTAAAAGTCGGACACAGCAACATCAGCCGAAAGCAATGGAAAAATTCTGACCAATGTCAAACAGGAAGTGCGTTCAGAGTAACATGTTTGAAAACAGTCAAATTTTCAGTAAAAAAAAAACAATATTTTTGCTACTCAGCACAGTGAGGCTAGAGTTGTTGTGAAATCTTCTAATTTAAAATGTCGCCAAGGTAATATTCTGTAGTGATTATACTGCATGCAACGGATGCCAGTCTTCCAAAAAAAAGTGTTTGCATTTATTAGTAGCTTTCATGGTGTCACAATTATTTTCTGATGCAAAAATATGTTTTTGTGGTAGGGCCAATTAAAATACTAGAAGAATTATTGAGATTAAAATGGAGGAAAAAACAACCCCTAACTACAATAAACACGTTTGCAAAGCTTTGCAGAGCGAGCTTTGGAGCAGAGCTCCAAATTTACTAAGAAACGCAGCCAAGTATAACAATGGTCATGTGGGTCAATCCACAAGCGGAAGAGTGATCAAGCTCCTGAGACTGGACTGGAAGTTTTTTTATATAACAGTTGAAAGATCTCACTCCTATCTATCTATCTATCTATCTATCTATCTATCTATCTATCTATCTATCTATCTATCTATCTATCTATCTATCTATCTGTCTGTCTGTCTGTCTGTCTGTCTGTCTGTCTGTCTGTCTGTCTGTCTGTCTGTCTGTCTGTCTGTCTGTCTGTCTGTCTGTCTGTCTGTCTGTCTGTCTGTCTGTCTGTCTGTCTGTCTGTCTGTCTGTCTGTCTGTCTGTCTATCTATCTATCTATCTATCTATCTAGAGCCGGACAGTAACTGAGTACATTTACTTGAGTACAGTACTTAAGTACAATTTTGAGGGATCTGTACTTTACTTGAGTATCATTTTTGGGGAGTACTCATGACTTTACTCAAGTACATTTGAGAGGCAAATATTGTACTCTTTACTCCACTACATTTCTATCCATAACTGTGAGTACCCGTTACTTCCAAAAAAAAAAAAAAAAAAAAAAAAAAAAAAAAAAAAGGAAAAAAGAAACATCTCGGAAACCCTCTCAAATGTGATTGGATTGTGCAGGCGCCACTGATTGGGACAGCCTATCAGCAATCACCTTCAGCTTTCCGCCAAAGTCAACTCCATGGTCAGATTTAGATAAGAGAAGAAACCATGGACGAAACAATGGATGAAGACACAGCAGGTCCATCCTGGGAGCGATATTTTTTTCCCCAGGATGGTAGGGAAAGACTCATGAATATTCATTAGGGAAGTCATCCCTGATTGGTCTTAACCCCAGTGACGGGTAGGTTTAGGGATGGGGTTATGGAGGTCATAAGACCCCCAGTGACGGGTAGGTTTAGGGGTGGGGTTAGGGGTAGGTCATCAGACCAATCAGGGATGAAAAAAAATATCGCATCCCGGGAATGTGCCAAGCCGTGGCCCCACCTCACCAGACTATTTCAATTTTCTGAACAAGTTAATGATAGTTTTCGCTTCAAGTGTTTGCTGTGTTTACCAGTGTAAGCACTGTGGCAGTAGTAATGCAATATTTAGAAAATGTACTCTTGTACTCTTGATACTCAAGTACTTTTAAAAACAAGTACTTTAGCACTTTTACTTAAGTAGACATCTGACTGTAGTACTTTTACTTGTACTTGAGTAAAATTTAGCAAGGGGTATCTGTACTTTTACTCAAGTAATGTAGCTGTGTACTCTGTCCGCCTCTCTATCTATCTATCTATCTATCTATCTATCTATCTATCTATCTATCTATCTATCTATCTATCTATCTATCTATCTATCTATCTATCTATCTATCTATCGTTGTGTAAAAAACAGAAAGGGAGTAGCTGGGGTGAGTATTCAGAAGTAGTTAATGAACAGAACACAGTTTTTCCTGCACTGCTATTCAGCAGATACAATTGGAAGATGCTGAATCTACAGCATCACAGCAAAAGAAATCATATTTTTTACCTGAGTTGGGAGTTTGAAGTCTGAGCTGAATGCAATGGAGACAAAAAGAGTGGGTACCGCAAAATAATATAACGATATAAACAGACAGCATGTCTTTCTTTTGAGTTGCCCTGAAAAAATATCAAATTAACAGGGCAGACCAAAATAGTTTGGTCACGACTCGCGAACAAACTTAGAAGCGGTTTCTCACAAAACTAACAAGACTTACAAAACTAATGAGTTATCAGAAACAATTTGAAACTATCCATCAAACGTATTAAATTATCATTTGAAATCACTTATACTGACAGGAAGTTTGTGTGAGAACACAGTTAAATATACATTTATTTTTTTATGTAATATCCCATTATTTTTAACTAAACTATTATACTAAACATCTAAATGTGTTATACAATATATAGCATGTTTTGTTTAGTATGTAGGCCTACTTAGGACCAATTATGTTGTGTGTGGCAGAGGTTTGAGCCCGCCCACTGAAAAATTCCCTAGGAAACACTGAAACTGGTCTGTGTTTCCTCTATGGTCAAGTTTCGTGACCCGGGACATTCTTGTAGCATGAAAAGGGCAACAAGTTGACTCGGAGCTGTGTAAGCACTGGATTGCCGGAGGAACGTTGGCACAAAACACACACGGTGACGGACAGCCAGGAAACTCTACCCTGCTAAGCTACAGAAAAAATAGCTAACTGCATTTAAGGTACTTAAATGGGAATATCTTTTTAAATATACAACCTACCAGATGATGTTATTTAATTGAATCTGAGGCTAATCTTTCTGGCACAACAATGAGGGTTTTTTAAATGAATGAACAAACGAAAAAACAAAACAAAAATCTCAATAAGGGTGACATCAACACATGGATAGCCGTGTTGGATAGCTGCATTAAGATGCAGCTATAAAATTAGAATATGCCCTAATTTATATAACTGAGTGGAAAACTGATTTCGACTAGATTCACAGATTTCATTTACGTTCGAAAAAACAGATTCACTTGAATTGGATTTTCCAAAGCAACATGGAAAGAGAGAAGACCATTTAGAACTCAATTCACTGCAATGAATCAAAATCAAGACTTTCAAGTTCTACATATAAAGCCTGGAACACACCAAGCCGACGGTCGGCCGTCGGGCAGTTTTTGAGCGTCGGCCGACTAAGTTTTCTCAGTGTGTTCCTAAAATTGGTCCTCGTCGTTTTTTGTTTTTTTTTGTCACACCCCAACACTGCCATTTCTGTCTCTGAGGGTTTCGATGAAGACAACACACACAGTCATCACATCTCAGCAGGCTTTCAGGATCACACTTCAACCACACCCACCGCCCACTCTTTCTCACCCTCCCTCCCAGTGTTCCCCGGGACAGTGCAAGCAGCAGCAGCACTATAACCGTGTGTGAATAATTCAGAACGCATTGAGAGAAAGAATGAGAGGGTTTATTGAGAGTCACAGGCTGAGAATATGTGTGTGTGTGTGTGTAGAGCTCCCCTCCATCGTTGTGGTCGGGTCATCTGTCCCACACCTCTGCCCCCTCAGGTAGAGGGATTGTCGGCATCAGGCCACAGGCTAAGTGCTGTCACAACCTGTCCGGACATTTTCAGCAACTCGGCGACAGGACTTAACGGCATGTATCAGATAACACACTGATCCTGTGCTCTAGCATATCTGCCTGAATCGCTCACATCAGTGTATTCATCACCTGAGAACTCAAACAAAGCGCATCAGTATGCGTCAGTGGTAAGCGATAACTCCCGTCCCTCACTCAGGGGCCTCGAGGAACAAGAGGCTTGTGCGTGTCTACTGCAAACTAGATGCAAATCTTCAGCATGCAAGTCGCTCTCATGCACATATGTGCTCTGAGTCAGAGGAGACAGCTATTTAAAACAGTCAACGACTGTTTCTCCTCCTTTCATCTGCATCATCTTCTCGTCTCCCACTGGATCTGCCCTCGATTCGGCTTCTTCTGAAAACGTACGTGGCGGCGCAATGTGTGTATTCTGCCTCTCCGGTCAGGAAGAGCCTGGGATTACGTAAGTTTTTGTGAAGCGTGACGGCTCTTCACACATCAGCGTGGCATGCGGTGCGTTGCCGGTCCCGGATGAAGCAGGCTGGTCTAAACGGAGAGGGGAGGGGCAGGTGTGAGGAGAGAGGAAATGGCACAGGTTCCAAAACTCAGGGGATTGAATCCACCTCCAAATGCCACCCGGTGTAAAGGAACACAGCCCAGGGCCTCGGAAAAGCAAGCACACGGACCTGTGTAACATCTAAATAGAATTATAAGGTTATCAGAGCTGTGACGATGCTTGTGTGTGAGGGCTGCCGTTTCAGCGTTTCACAGAAAGGTCAAAATGCTACGTAAAAGTGAATGATTCAGTGAGGCACTTTAGGTTAGATGCTTGCTCAGATACGGTCTCTTCATTTCATTAGTTATACATCAGCCACAGTCTGGCAAATGGTTAGGAAGAAGGGACAAGGGCCTTTGGGAGGGAATCCACCTTGAATGACTCTACTGATGATGATTATTATTTTCATGCTGTCTATGTTGTTTAGCACCTGAAGGAATTTTGCTGATGGTAATGGCACAAAAAAAAGGCTATTTCAGGGAAATAGCGTCGTAAAAACACGGCCAGACAAAGGCTGAAAGAAAGCATGTGGAAGGATTGTGACAGGGAACTTTGAAAGACAAAAAGTCCATGCTTACACATCCTCTATTTACTAGAAAGTATCAAATCTGGTTCAGATACTGTTTCTATATAATGATTCCAGTTCCTACATGACTCGATTAAAGTTTCGAATCATTTTTTTCAACAACAACAAAAAAAAACACACTCCAAGACTCGCTTTTCATGACTCTCATGATCTTCATATTGCAGAAAAACAGAAAACTTATAAGTTTGAGACAGATTCATATATTTATTCAACTAAAACACTAAAAAGAATCAGACTACACTGGTCAGGCTATTGGGAAGACACATTATACATTGTGCATTAAACTGCCTTTATCCAAGCAAATTTAACAAACGCTGACTCAAATCTGCACTTCTATATATTCCTGATTTTAAAAACCATCCCACTCACGAGCAACTCATGGATATCTTGAGTTTGAGGCAGATTAATAAACCTTTGAAGGAATCAATTCATTAAAAAAAATGGTTTTAAAGTCAGACTAAACTGGCCAGGCTATTGTGAAGACAACACATTATAATGATGTTGTCAGGTTTTTTTTGTTGTGGTTGTATTTTACATCATTCCCTCTAATAACATACAATGAAAGAAACTTTAATATCATGAAAACCATTAATTTCACCCAACCAAACAGTGACAAATGCTGACATTATGAATCTGCACTTCTATTCAATTTTATGAGCCTCATTTGCACTCAAAAGGAGATGTGTTTCCCCGGAAATAATGACAATAACTTTTTAAAAATTCATGGTGTAGCACTTTACCAGCACATATGGCGTGTGAGTAAGACAAAGGCAACGGTTGAGTGAACTGGATCATCAGAGTCTCTGACAAATCAACCTTTTAAGGCATCTTTACACAGCTGATTTAAGGCTGCTCTCTGTGCCTGCTCAAAATTCTGTGTAAAGACGTAATGCTGCATAAAAGACAAACTAAATAATGCCTGCTCTGGCCCACCCTAGCACCTAGACTAAAAGTATACTATTAAAATTGCTGTGTAAAAGCATTTATGCCACGCTTTACACTGTTTACGCTTTAAACAGTCTTCACAGTGTAAATGTGGCATTAATTAATTACTCCCACTAGTTCTCCTGAAACCAACAAAAAAATTATCTCAAACCTATCACAACACTAAATAAATAACTAGTTTTTCTGAAAACTGTTTTCAGGAAACTGAATAGAGAGGAAAAAAAGTGTGAAAGTTCAGTTCTGACAGTGATCGATATCTTTGCGGGGTTAAGAGTGCAGGTCAGTGAACCTGTGTTTTAAACTAATCTTGCTCATCTTCTCTCGTGTCTCTCTCATTGGGAGTCATTAGCCACAAGATCAACGTTACAGAGCTATCTCAAGGTTACCCGCCAAGCAAACACTGACAGGCCTCAGTATAAATCTTAGTTACTCAACAACAGACAGAACGCTACAGCTACATCATTCTGGAACATTGACAAAACAGACATAGATAGTTAAGAGAATACAAATCACAGACAAAAAGAAACAGAATGGTGCACATAGAAAGACATTGTAAGGAGAAAAAAACAGGGGACAGGAGAGATAAGAAGACTGCCAGTGAACTGGCATTGATTTTGAAGGGAGTTCAGTGTTAAACATAATGAGGGTCAGAATATAGGGCCCCGTTTCATTTTTGAAATGCTACACGCTGGTGATACTCTTTTCACAACCGCTTTCTCAAGGCCAAACAATGGAGGCGCTAATGTAAGAAAGGAAAGTGAGAAATGATGGAATTATCTTTTCCACAGGGTGTGAAGTGTGAACTCGGACAGACCTCAAAGAGCCACTACAAATGCTGAGCAAAAAAAACAAACAAATGCATAGTTTGAGTGCATCAGTTTAGTAAACTCTTGCTTCCAAGAACACATTAGCCTATAAGGGAGAGTGGGGTAAAATGTGTCAGTGGGTAAACCGTGTTATCCCTTTAATCCAGCATAATGTACACAATTTTTGTCACACAACCATTTATTAAGGTATATCATATTCAGCTGTCTATGATTGTGAGAGGAACATTAGAAAAATGAAAAACATTTTTATGAGAAAAATAAAATGAGTTTTATCAAACCAAGTTTAATATATGGGTTGACAAAACTAAAATAAGTATGCCATATGTACATATACACACACTCTCTCTCACACACACACACAAAAACATACACATACAAACAAGCAAATGTAAATTATTAATTTTAATAAATTAAACATTTATTTCCAAAATGGTAGCTGAGCTGTGGGGTAAAGTGTGCCACGGGCTCAACTAACAGTGAGCTTTGCATCCAAATACAGGAAATACTATTACATTGGTCTCATCAACAAAAAAATTAATTAAAGAATCTGAGGCAATCTTTTCTCCTTGACTAGAGGTCAAATCAATGAAATGTGGCACAGTTTACCCCACTCTCCCCTACTGTCTAAAGGAATGAAGGATCAATATTACAAACACTGCTTGCTCAATTGAGACCCAACACAGCTGCCATTGAATAAACACGACATTGGGGAATTGAGTAAACCGTATCATTACTATATCAAATTAGACTTTAAAGACATCATGTTTACACGGTTTCAAATAAACACACAAGCACAGCAGTTGAGTGCTGTGATTTCAATGGAAACATAAAGCAGCATTCAGTCTGTGCCAGCGTTACAGCTGCAGACCACTTACTCAGATGCAGACAACTCACCACGTGTTTGAGACTGACACTCAAATCAAAAGAAAGAAGAAGTGTGCCATGACTGTAGGCAAATGCATACTCCACATTAGAGTAGTTACACAAAAAAAATGAAAATTCTGTCAATATTTACTATGCCTCCAGTCATTTCAAACTCATTTGTTGTTATTTCTCCTTTGAGCATACAAAACTGGTCCATGTCTTATGAGTTATATTCTAAGACAGGGGTGCCCAATCCCATTCCTGGAGATCTACCTTCCTGTAAAGGTAGGTACATTATTACATTACCTCTCCCCTCAGTCTGGCTTGAACACGGCGATTTCGATGAAGCCCCTCCTTCCGAAATACGAAATGTGCTGTGATTGGTTAGCTGGCTCAGTGTGTTGTGATTGGCAGTGCTTAGCGTGTGTTCGGGAAATGTCCCACCCCTCCATAACTGAGAGTTCCTCTCTAGTGTAAATATTGAAGATGGCGTCAATTTCAAACCAATTCGAGCTCGATTCAGACCCTGACAATGTTAACGAACAAGAGGATCGTATAGAACGGATTTCACGCACAGATTTTGCAAGCACGGATTTCACAGGATGTTTCAGAGTGGTATGTTTTTTTGTAATTTTCTTATACATTATAGATACAATGTTATCCACCATTTAATCGTGATATTTGTTGGAAAACTAAGGTAATACAAACACTAATCGGTAACAAAACCAGGGTTAATTATTCTTAAGGAGCAGTGAATCGTCTTACAAAAGTGAGAGTTTACAAAAGCAACAAAAAAACAAGCATAAAATTTGCAGCGCACAGATAAATGTTGGGGTTATATTGTTCAGAAACACAGTGTTAAAAATAAATTTTAACCACTCTAAGTTCGTCAGCTATAGGAAGGTCAAACAAATGAGTTTTAGAAATTGTGTCTCTTTGACATAGCAACAACACCGTCTTCTCTAATGCAGCTCAACCAGGCCTCTTACCTTTTTTGCGTAATCCGTGGGTGGGGATTATTTAAATGAGCACTACTGTGACTTCCTAAGATCCGGAAAAATCGCGTTGTAGTCCAAATGAGCCGTTCACTGTAGTTCTTGAAAAGGGGATTCTGTTAAATAAAATATCTCCCTTTGGAGTGGACTTTGAGCTTTGTAACCTTGAAGATATATTTTTATGCTCAAACAGCAACAATACACACTAACTAAAGTTGAAAAAGCATAATAGGACCCTTTAAGATCTTCAGGAACACTTGATAATTATTACACAGATGTGTGTGTTTGATCAGGGTTGCAGCTAAAATCCGCAGCAAGTAGGTCTCCAGGAACAGGACTGGGTACCCCTGTTCTAAGACATCAAGCAAAAGATTATCTAAAAAAAATTATTTTGTGTGTTCAACAGAAAGAAAGAAAAAATACAATAAATGGTTTTGGAAAGACATAAGGGAAAATAGATAATGACACAAATTTCATTTTTGGATGAACTTTCCCTTTCAATCAAAGGAGGCAAGACCATTCAGGTGACTAAACAACAACAAAAAAAAAGTGTTTAAAGTAAACAATTTTTTAACATTTAACAGCTAACTTACATGAAATTGTTTAAAGCATGAGAACGTGTTAAAAGATTTGTCTGATATGCCCACATTTAACCACTGTCACACTAAATTCACCAGAACATCCTGTGCTTGTGTTTTTTTTAAATAGCTACCTTTGATAAATGGACAAACCACAGATTGCACAGTCATGGCTAATGATTCCCATGCCTATTTCTGCTTTTAAGGCTTTATATTTTATTTTCAGGTAAAATAAATGAGGCTTCCTGACAAAATTGCCAAGCTGCTCCTGCCGCCCAGGCACCTGGAACTGTAATGAATATTCTGATGAAACGTTTTAAAGATGCAGAAAAACACAGAGTCAGCTTGTGATGGAGTAACTCTCTCAGCAAATGATTGATTGCGTCGCTGTTGAGCAATGGGATGGGAAATGGTCTATGATATATCACTTATAAATACACTACCTGAACCCTAAGCTGTTGCACCTCGCGTTGTTTCTCTCAGCAGTAAATAAAGAGTGGATTGAAAGATGAAAGAGTGATAGCGTGACCTCTATCCACCACACTGCTGTGCATGCAATAACAGCTGAATTAACTATTGATTGCTGTAAATCATATCTATTTCTCTCAGTGTTTGGTAGGAAGGCATGTTAGATTTATAATTAGCAGTGCTTGCTAAGGCAAGCATCACTATTACGACTGCTAATGCATAGGCATTTGAACTTCTAAGTATTAAACTCCAGCAAATATTACAGACATAAATGATACCTCAAACTGTGTGGCTGTTCTATTACTTTTCCAAGTGACTGGATTTATGATTGATTTTTGCCTGGCGAATAATTAAAAAAAAAAATCCACATATTAACACTGGAGGAGTGAGGTGGGCTCTACTAGACTTGGGGTCAGTAAGCAACCATCCATTACTAAGTTTACTGTATTTCTGATTAAATAAATGCAGCCTTGGTGAGTATAACTTGAGCAAGACTTCTTTCAAAAACATTCTAAAATTCTTAATGAACCCAAACTTTTGAACAGTAGTACAAGTAAGGGTGCTTTTCACAATTAGTTCGATTGCCAGGTCCGAACAGGAGTTCATTTGCTCCCCCTCCCCCTACTCACGATGGATTGTGTTCACATTATATTATCTGGGCCCGAACCGAGGTCTGTTTGCATCATCAAAGTGCATAGTGTTGCCCACCTCACTTTTATATTTTGGATTTTAAACCTTTAGTTTTGTTTTCCAAGCATCAGCACATATTGGCACTTGCATCTATCTGCCACGAATGTACTCCAAATGTTCTAAAGACCGCAGGAGTCCATTTCTGCTGAAGGCGAGCAGAAATGAGATATACATTCTCTCTGCTTGCAGTGTCCCCGTTACGCTTGTCAGGAAAGTGAGTGAGAACACACAGTTTTATCAAACACATTTGTCATCAATAGCGGTTCTCTTCCGTGATTTAGTATAGTGGAGGAAAGAGTTGTGATTTGGCTGTATGAGACAGATTATCCCATGTGTTCAGAATTTCATATAATTTCACAATAATGGGCCAAATTCTGTTCTATTTTTAAAACATCCTTCAGGCCACATCGGAACAGGCGGCGTGCCGCAGTTTGGACACCCTCTGAGTTAAATTAATAATTAAGTAATGGAAAGAGTACAGCACAGCTGTAAATCTACCGAAAGCAGGCCGTCCTTGAAAAGTGAAGAAACCAAGAGACCAACGATTTACAAGTTTCAGACTGGAGAGAAAACTGCTGTGCAGACACTCCACCAGTGACATGTCATATGACATCTCCCCTACAATGTGCCAGAAGACATGTGGGACATCTGAAACCAGCTAGAAGAAGTTTCTATGGTCTGATGAGACCACAATTGAGCTTTTTAGCTAAACACTTCACTTTTTGGTGTGAAGTCAAATGCATCATAATAACACATAACATCGTTCTGTGGAGGACTCTTGTCGGAAGGCCCAAGAGGACTTGTGAATACTTTTTATAAGCAGTGTAAACAATAAAAAAAAGTGTCTAATTTTGTGTCCTACTGATGGTGACAAGAATTTGGTTCACCGAACAGGGTATTTCCATACAATGCACTTCCTCATTCTTATTGAGCACATTCTTATAATTCTTATTTTTACTTTGCATTTCAAATGGGCTCAGCAGCTATGTAGAAAGACACAGTCCTTGATCATCCATCAATGCCCAGGCTCTACACCCTTCCAGAAACCTATATGAACCAGATTCCCTGCATTACACAACAACAACACAAGAAAAGCGGACGAAAATAGGGCAAGACGACAGGGCATCAAAGTGACAGTGACAGACTGAGAGAAGACGAACAGACTCAAGTCGAGTGTGAATGACTAAAGTGAACAATGAGCTTCTAAATACTCCTGAAAGTGGATGTCAGAGGAGATCTCGTGGCCCAGCGCTGATGAGACGCTGCATGTGACCGGCCCACAACCACAAACAAATGGCAAAACAAATGGTCTACTACTGACTTTGCATATTAATTTGCATACTCGAATATGCAAGGATGCTTCGCCTGAGCAGCCAAACATTGACAGAGACACTGGTTGCCAGAGGAACAAGACTGCTGCTACACTAAAAAGGGACCTGACTAAGAGCACCGATGGGGGGGGAAAGAAAAGGACTGAGCGCTTAAAATAACTGCTCAGTTTTAGAGACTTGAAGTAGTGTGTAAGGGGCTTTATAAAGGCTGTATTAAGCCATACAACACCCACTCACTGCACTCAGCTCATAACCTGATGCGAAGTTGAGCAAAAGGGCATGTTTTTAGAGACCCAAAGAGCTCTCACAGGCACATCTGAGTTTGTCAACTCCTAAAATCAACAAAATCAGTCATAAGGATCAATACCGGGTTCACAATTCCAATTTCAAATGTATAACACTCTTCATAATACATTGTTTCAAAGCAGTTTTACAAAAAAATTGTGCCAAACATTTAAATTGATCATTTTATATATGGATTTTAAAACCACTTCAAAATATGTATTATAAAAAAAATTACATTAAAGATGTCAATTATACAGTTAATATTATATAAAACAATTATCAAGCTGAGAAGTTTAAAACATTGACAGCCGAATTTGCACCAAATGAGTGGGCCTTATTGCACAATAAGAAAGTCAGACACTTTTTTGACAAGAAAAAGTAAACATATCAAAAAGTGTATAGAAACATGTCCAATTATGATCCCTGTGTCTCTGAAATGTTATGAATGTTGTGGGCAGCACTCACTGTGCCAGCTCTGTGCTTTACAATAGTGGTGCAGTAAAACATTCAACAAGCTTAAAGCCAAATCAAGCTATCTGGCTTGATAGCTATCTATAGTTATGCAAGGAGTGCCGAGGTTCCCACAGATTGAAACAAAACCCAGATTATTACGACATCAACACTACATTTACACAGCTAAATTTAATTATCAATTTGTTTGGCACAGAACACCATTTTGATCGGATTTAGATTGAACTTTCATGGGGAAAAATGAAATGCATCAAATAATATCAACATCATCAACCTTACATTAGGACTTCAGCTGCTGCTTCTGTACATTACCTGATAATAAACCTGAATAAAAGGCTTAACCACCTTCATTAATCATATTTTATACCGATAGTAGACACCATGGAGTTTAGCAGATCCCACAATGCTTTGTGGTACTGACTCCTAAGTCTTTTATTCTCCATCACATGCAGAATACAGGGTGGCACCAGGAGGATATTAATAACACCAACACGACACGGTGAAGTGAAGACTGGTAGTGAGAGAAGTCTGAGCAGCGGTGCAGCAGAAGACACTGTGTACCGTGGCCTGGCCTATATTAACACGGCCTCAATGAGAGAGAGAAACGAAAAAGGACAGAAGCAGAAAAAAAGAAAGCAACTAAACTGCATCTGGGAATTTTTGGTGTTGCAAGCTCAAATGATGTGCGAGATAAACTTTCACTGATAGCTTTGTGATGTCAATGCTGATTGTTTTTTGTTTGAGACCTTTTTTTCCCTTTCGCTTTTCCAACTGAAATTATATCAAGATGTGTTCCCAAAACCTTGCTGAAGACAAGCCTGTTCTTGCTCTGAACTGCAAATGCAACTGGTCTGAGCTTGCTGGGCTCAAGCCCAGTTCTCAGACGGAGTCTGCAGAGACGTGAGATTACAGGGATGTGAAAGAGGTGAAAGTTAAGGGAAAGGATGAAGGAGAAAAAACAACAGGAAGCCAGTGTGCTGTTGTCTGCACAAAGAGAACGTGACTTGTGATAACAGCTTGCTGTCGAGCGAGGCTGGGAACTTGCTTTTGAACAATATAACATACTGATATAACAGGCATTACATTCATTAATCATGATTACAGACATCATGACACACCAAGACAACACAAAAGCAAACTCTATGACTATTATTTCTTACTTAACAGAATTCATCAGGTCCCACATGTGGGGAAAAATGTTATTTATTTCTATTCTTCTCTTTCGAATATTTGAATCTGCTTGGTCAGTCGTGCCATATTACAGACAAATATTTCTGTATAATGACTGCTTCAATCCGTTGTCTCGTACAACTGATTTGCTGTGTTACAAGCACTAGCTGTGCTAGTTTCATTCACATGTAACAAATTATTTTGAACTCAAATCAATCTCATGCAGGTCCATTTACTAATCTATTTTTGTGGTCATGTAATAAGCAGTAAAAATGTACAGTCAGCCAATCACTAACACAAAATAAACCCAGACAGCGTGCATTATTGCATACATGTATCAGCATATCCATATTGATCCCATCAAAAGTCTTGTTCTACACTATTTTCCTCTGGAAATCCTCGCTCTGAAAGTTAAAGGAGCTGTTTCATGTTGTCTTTGAGGAGGACATGTACTAAATGTTTTTCAACTTGATCTTCAAGATCAACCATGGATGCTTAGCATTTGAGAAAATAACAAAAAAGTATTTCTTGACAAAGGTTTCTGATTTTTTAAACAATAATGAAGAAATATGACAACAGCATTTATCAAATTACTTTTTTAAAACAATGTTGACGAAAATATGATGAGAAAAAAACATGTAATAATGGCAAAATAAATTATGTTGGGAATTGACCCACTTGAGTAAAAAGTGCTGAACTGCTTCGCTAGCTTATTTAACTCAAACACATTTGAATATATATGACATTAAACAGACAATGAAGCGAATTCACAGGTTAACTTGAACTTTAACATGTGCCTAAACACCCTAAGACACACATACAAAAAAATTAGCTAAAAAAGGAGTCTGTACATGTATATATATATATGTATGTATGTGTGTGTGTGTGTGTGTTTAATTATATATACAGTGAGGAAAATAAGCATTTGAACATCCTGCTATTTTGCAAGTTCTCCCACTTACAAATCATGGAGGGGTCTGAAATTGTCATCGTAGGTGCATGTCCACTGTGAGAGACATAATCTAAAAAAAAAAAATCCAGAAATCACAATGTATGATTTTTTAACTATTTATTTGTATGATACAGCTGCAAATATGTCTTTGAACACCTGAGAAAATCAATGTTAAGATTTGGTAGAGTAGCCTTTGTTTGCAATTACAGAGCTCAAACGTTTCCTGTAGATTTTCACCAGGTTTGCACACACTGCAGGAGGGATTTTGGCCCACTCCTCCACACAGATCTTCTCTAGATCAGTCAGGTTTCTGGGCTGTCGGTGAGAAACACGGAGTTTGAGCTCCCTCCAAAGATTCTCTATTGGGTTTAGGTCTGGAGACTGGCTAGCCACGCCAGAACCTTGATATGCTTCTTACAGAGCCACTCCTTGGTTATCCTGGCTGTGTGCTTCGGGTCATTGTCATGTTGGAAGACCCAGCCTCGACCCATCTTCAATGCTCTAACTGAGGGAAGGAGGTTGTTCCCCAAAATCTCGCAATACATGGCCCCGGTCATCCTCTCCTTAATACAGTGCATTCGCCCTATCCCATGTGCATAAAAACACCCCCAAAGCATGATGCTACCACCCCCATGCTTCACAGTAGGGATGGTGTTCTTGGGATGGTACTCATCATTCTTCTTCCTCCAAACACGTTTAGTGGAATTATGACCAAAAAGTTCTATTTTGGTCTCATCTGACCACATGACTTTCTCCCATGACTCCTCTGGATCATCCAAATGGTCATTGGCAAACTTAAGACGGGCCTTGACATGTGCTGGTCTAAGCAGGGGAACCTTCCATGCCATGCATGATTTCAAACCATGACGTCTTAGTGTATTACCAACAGTAACCTTGGAAACGGTGGTCCCAGCTCTTTTCAGGTCATTGACCAGCTCCTCCCGTGTAGGTCTGGGCTGATTTCTCACCTTTCTTAGGATCACTGAGACCCCACGAGGTGAGATCTTGCATGGAGCCCCAGTCCGAGGGAGATTGACAGTCATGTTTAGCTTCTTCCATTTTCTAATGATTGCTCCAACAGTGGACCTTTTTTCACCAAGCTGCTTGGCAATTTCCCCGTAGCCCTTTCCAGCCTTGTGGAGGTGTACAATTTTGTCTCTAGTGTCTTTGGACAGCTCTTTGGTCTTGGCCATGTTAGTAGTTGGATTCTTACTGATTGTATGGGGTGGACAGGTGTCTTTATGCAGCTAACGACCTCAAACAGGTGCATCTAATTTAGGATAATAAATGGAGTGGAGGTGGACATTTTAAAGGCAGACTAACAGGTCTTTGAGGGTCAGAATTCTAGCTGATAGACAGGTGTTCAAATACTTATTTGCAGCTGTATCATACAAATAAATAGTTAAAAAATCATATATTGTGATTTCTGGATTTTTATTTTTTAGATTATGTCTCTCACAGTGGACATGCACCTACGATGACAATTTCAGACCCCTCCATGATTTCCAAGTGGGAGAACTTGCAAAATAGCAGGGTGTTCAAATACTTATTTTCCTCACTGTATTTCAATAGCTCTGGTTAATTGACAAAACTAAAAAAAAGTAAGAATTATCACTGTGTGGGAAAAAAAAAAAAAGTCTAGAAGGCTTTCAGGAAAGTGTCTAAAGCAAGACACAACATTTTGAATTCCTACATCTAAAAGAAAATCATTAAATATATTTAAATGCACTACAAAATGACTATTTTAAAGTCTATAGTGCAAGAGATATAGGAAATATGCATATAAGCAATTGAGATCCTCTCTAGCTAGCATGTTGGAGGAACATTAGCGCCACGGTGTTAATCTAGGTACTATCATGTCTGCATCTTTGCACGGTGCGTCTTTGGATAAACTAATCAGTTTGACTGCACTGTGGCTTTCATCCCAGAGAGAGAAAAAGAGGGGGAGGGACAGAGGAAGGAGTGATGGAAAAGAGGGAGTCGTTCTTGCTACCATTCGGCATCGGATATTTGCATCTAAATGCTGACATGCAAAAAAAATCTGCATCTCAGCTCTTGTGGATCTGATGCCATTATCTTTTACTATACATTGAGCATCATGGACTGTAATTGCCATTCAATTAATTACAGCAAATTGTGTTTGAAGGGACAGAGAAAAAACTAGCTCTGTCAGAAAAGTCTAACAGCAAAAGGAAACTAATGTGCGCCATGGAGCATCCAGGTTGCTGAGGCGGCAAGTGGTTTGAGCTGCAGGGCCAGGGCTCTGCTCGCAGGCACCAGTGAGCTGAGTAAAGATTCATTTCTCTCCCTGCAGCGGACTGATGGGAAAGCTCCAGCGTGGGCTCATCCGGTTCTCATTGGAGCCCGTTATTTAACCAGGAACTCTGTGTGCGCGGGTGTGCATCAAGGCCGGGTAATGGGTCCTTTTGCTTTTGCTGGTGTAAGTGGAAAGGTTCTCTTTTTTCGCCTGTAGAAGCAGAAGTACCAAGAAACACTAACTCACATTTTCTGTTTCCCATTCACACACTCACACTTTTCATTATTCTCTTCACACTATGGCGTGAGAGCTCTTGGGGTATTGCTGGTAGCTAGGGCACAACACAGGGAATCTCAGGATGAGGCTTTATAAATATATCATGACAGGAATGCATTTCAAGTCCACAAGCCTGGTGACGACATACAGCTGGAAAGGGAGGAACGCTGTGAGGAGAATTTTAAAAACGAGGCACGTAAATTATTTAAAATGACAAACTGAGAATTCAGCCTTGCTTTTAGAGATAGACTCGGATGCTCCTTGATCTCCAACGCTCTCTGAAAGCCTGTCTATTATACATTGAAGGTAACGTAGGGGTACAACAGGTAGATCTGCACATGCACTTGCATTGCCTTGTCTGCTTTCTGCACCGTTTTCTCTCACCCATCCTGACTCTGATGGGATGTGCAGTTCAGCCTTGTGCGGCTGGCTGCGTTTTCATTATGGGGTGCCGAAGTGCAATGAGAGAGAGAGAGAGAGAGAGAGAGAGAGAGAGAGAGAGAGAGAGAGAGAGAGAGAGAGAGAGAGAGAGAGAGAGAGAGAGAGAGAGAGCAAAAGAAAGAGGGAGAGGGAAAGAAGTAGTAGTCAGCATAAGCATTTCTGTCTGCCAGCCAGTTCGGGAGGGACAAGACAAATGGCAGCAAAACGGAGCAAGACTCTAATCAATATGTGGCTCTCCTGATGAAACAAGGCCAATAAATCACTGGTCCAGGCAGGCCAATGTGGGCCCCTCACCCTCTGCCACTTACCCCAAAAAGGCCGTCACACCATCAACATGGTTATCATCAGTTTAACTACCCCTGCAACACGTGGACAGTGATGATAAGGGGCTGTTTGTGATGGTCAGGTGGGTGATCTGAGATCTGTGATTAAGTGGCATCAGAACAACAGGAGCCAGCCGGGTCTTCTGCCCGTAATACTACAGGCTTTCTGAGTTGGTGAAGGTACATGGTCACTACTCTAGCACAAAGAACAACTTCTGATCAGTTTTAAAAAAAGAACTGTGAACTGTATTGTCAAATACATTGTATGCATGAGCATAAAAACAAGTACTTCCCAGAGTATACAACAAGGCTGGAATTAACATGCTTTGATGGATAATCTTCACTGGTTACTGTTTGTCATGATAATAATAACTAATTTCAGTAGTTGGTGCCAATTCCAGTGAAAATTCACAATTCTCTAACTGTACGTTCACACCGCCGCCGGCGAGAGCGGCAAAATTCGCTCTCGCCGCCCTGCCACCGACGCCGTAGAAAGATTCGGGGACGCTCTGACGTAGATTAGAATGCGTGATTTTTTTCCTCTCAGGCGGAGGACTTCTACATTCCGATTGGTTGCCGCTGGTTGCCGCCGAACCGCGTCATAGCTTATTACCATAAAGTTGACTTGTTTTCAACTCCTCTCGCCGCCGGAGCCGGAGCTCGCCGCCGGCTCTCATTGAAAATGAATGGCTTCCGGACACTTTGACGCTCTCGCCGCCGGCGGTGTGAACGCACAGTAAGCAACTGTAAACCTATAGGCTACTACAGACAGAGCAAAATCGATATTTACTCAATTGTTTTAAAATGTATGTTTTAATACACGTTAGCTAATTAATTTCAAATGCCATGAATATTTATCATTTAAGAAAACCAGCAAGAATCAAGGAAGAAAACGATCCACTCGTTTAAAACACCATAAATTATTTAAATACTATATAACCTTTATTTCACTAATAAAAATCTAAATAATTACAGCTCTGTGGATATTAATTATTATTAAATTATTATAATTAATAAATTAATAATTCTGATAACATGCCAGATGAGATGGACTCGGTAATTGCGATAATGTATTCGCCAATTTAAAAACAAAAAATTTTGGACAATGTTTGTGTATTCTTGCGAATGCATACGTAAATGTATTTGTATTCCAGCGTGTTCCATTCACCTTTTAAAACTGTAGTTTAAAACATTTAAAAAATGCTTATATTTATGGTGAGTTTATAGACTCCCCTGTTAATGATGCAATTAAAGCTATTAGTTTTTTATTCGGGCAGTTTAGAATGTTTTATGATTTTAGTTGTTAGAATTAATTTGACATGCTATATTCATTACCTGTTTGTTTACCTGATCAAATATTTTATTTAAAAAAGACACTTTAGTGACAGTGCACTATTATTATTATTTTTTTATATATTTTTTTGCACTCTTTCAGACTCTATTTGATGTAGAAGTGTATAACTTGTTTGGTATGCAAGGAGGGAGTGAAATTGCAGTAATTACAGTATTTAAAAAAAGTGTTAAATAAAACAGTTTGTTCAGTTCAGTGCTGTATCGCACACCTTGGCAATATAATCACCATTGGCTATACATTTTTTTAGTATACTCGCCAGACTATATATATATAAAAATCTGCTTTTCCGACTGTTACATTATTTTATGGTATTTTTCTATTCAAGAGTAAGATGCAAAATATTACTCAATTCAGTATTCGCGCACAATATGTAAACCATGCGCAAGTGCCAAATTGAGTTCTCTTTCGCATCTTCTTGTACTTGAATGGTTTAAAATCACATTAAAATGCACACAAAGGAATCGTTAAACAGAATCGAAATGCACATATCCTATTGAATCCACATTACTAGGAAATTTGGAACTGGTTCTAAAATAGAACCGGTTCTCGATACCCAACCCTAACTGCAAAACCTTATGCACAGATTGACAATGAGCACACATGATTTTCCACTCATTTACATTCATTCGAGACAATCAACTGGGATTACGGTAACACCTCGTCAAGATGGGCATTTGACACTTCACACACAGAGCCGCATTGCCTCACAGAGCGTGTGCACACGCATGCATGAGTGTTGGGTGAGCCGCCTGACAGCAGCTGCTTTCCAACAAACCTGCACACCAGGTTCCCTGAGGCTGGCGACTTCTGTTTATGATACCACCCAGACACCCAAAAAACATCCTTTGTAGACACAGCCAGACGGCACGACTGATTAGCAGCTAGGACACACCACAGTGGAGGCAGGAGTAGAGCAGGGCTGAGCGGTCCTTGCGTGACAATACGCCCGGCTACTCGGACAAAACACAGACAAGACAGCCAATCACAAGGCAAACTGAAAGCTCTTGCTGGGTTTCAAAATGGGTTCAAATTAAGACGTGATGTGACGACTCTAAATTTTAAGGTACTCTACATTGCCTGGCTTTATACAAGGGAAAAAATCTAGATAGCACATCAGCACATGATATACATGCAAGCTTTCAGTATCCCAGAATTCTGTGGGACTTGTGCCAGTATTAAAAACTGGTTGGTTTTTAAGTGAAATGAAATGAAAATTCCACTTATTTATTTTTTGTGAATGTGTAATAGATCTTTGAGGCAAAAGACAGCAGTAGGTTTATTAGGCTGCTGTTACTTTAAGAGCAGCACGTATCCAACATACTGTTACACACGCGTTTTCTTTCAACTGTTTATGTTCACTTAAGACATAACCGCTTATGTTTCACAAGGACACATTTGACATAATTATGTAAATTTGTCTGTTCAAGCGCAAGACATGAAAGAAAACTAGATTTAATAGGATATTCGTGCGCTGTCTGAGAAGCAGCTTTCTGCATGCGCACTTTGGATGTTCGCGCACAGAAAACTTGTAATAATGTAGGGAACCACTTGTTATGCATTAAATCACGTAACAGTTCATGTTTTTACTTGCACATATGATTTTGTTTTAATTCAAATGACACGTGTGCTGAGTGAACGATCAGCAATCAAGTGCATGCAACAGAAGTGCTCTCTCTCTCTCTCTCTCTTTAGTGTCAGGTTAACATTAGTAATATGCTCCTCATTTTACTCTCTTTGCTATTGCCATATCCAACTGAACTACAGTGCAAACTTTCCAGCGATGTGTGTGAAAAAGGGATGTGCCATGTGCGCTCAATCCACTCCATGTTTCGCTTATCAGCTCGAACATAGCAGCAATATAGGCGTAAATATTTGTTTAACATTCTATTAATTTGATACGTTTCCTTCATAGACATCCTTCTCTGATATATCCATTCCGCTCTCTGGTTACTCATTTTAATGAGTGAAAGTACACAAGCGCAGTATCGGGCCCAATACCTATACTGGTATCGGTGCAAACTTACTAATAAGCAACTAGTAATAGTGGGAATTGGACCCTAAACTAAAGTGTTACCAAATCCTCATAACTTGATCTTCCAATGACAACAAATTCTCCAGTAATTTTGTTTGCTAACATCACTACTCATTTTTTTTCTTTTTCAATAATCCATTTCACTTGCATGTACGTCACATACCGGTAGAAAATATCTGTTGCTACTTCCATCTCATCACAACTTTAATCTAGAAGAAAACAGAGCTATAAAAAAGCTACAAAAAAGGATAACTGGAAAAAACATGCCGCCAATGGAAAGTACAAGTCACCAGAGTTTAAATCCAGGTTCAGGTTATTTCCCTGTAGCTCACATTCTCCCACACAAACTTTATGTTGTTTCCTGTTGCCCCTGCATATTCATAGCAAAACAAAAAAGCCCAATAAAATGAAAAAGATAGAATAAAGAGAAGACAAAAACATCTCACAGATGTTTCACAATATTGCAAAAATTATTAAATGACTGCAGATGGTGAAAAACGACAGAGAGAAGTGGAAAGGAACCTTCAACACATCAAACATTTGTGGTGTTCTTTGGGTAGGCCACGGTTAATAACATCCGTACAGCTCCATCTTCAGATCTCCTCAGGGGTTTGCTTCAAAGAGGCAAAGTCTTTCCTAAGAGAGCATCATACACACCAAAAGGAAGCTCTCTGACTTCACCTTTAACTACTGAAGAGAAAGGACCTGAGCAAATGCTCCGAGAGAGTGACAGGACAACATAAAGAAATCCTGTCAGACAGGGCCTGACGTACAGTAGATGTGTCAACAGCAACTCTTAAGTCTAACTGAAACAAATAAACACTGTTTGTTCATTGTAATTTCTGCTATCTTGCATTAGTATCAAGCTAGTGCTGCAGCCGCACAATATATCTAAAAATAAAATTAATATCGCAATGTGGTTTAGTGCGATTTTCAAAACAGGCAGATTGCAATTTCTTTAAATAGTACATGCGCTATCAGCTCCAGAATAGCACTGCTAATCCACACACATGATACAGCGCTTCAGTGAACCACGAACGAACTGCATGAATGCAAAGTGCAGAGTTTTACTCTGAAACCGGCAGAGCATACATTTGCTGGCAACCCATCAAAATAAAAGCTTGATGGCTTAACATTTGAAAATGAGGTCATTTTACAGTTTCACAATATTGCATGTGCAATATTGCACACTATAAGATTTAATTATTTTTATTAAATATAAAAATTTGGGGGGAAAATCCAAGAATTTGACTGCCAAAACAAATTAAAATTAAAAGCAGCTTCTGGGAATATTTTCATGAGGTTCCAGCAAGCAGCATTCCAAGACGTTTCCCTCTGATCTATTTTCATTAAGTACTTGATTTCTTATACAGTACAACAGTTACAATATTATATTTCTTGTTTAGTATATTATAATAATAATATAATTATTACAATTATTATTATTTTACACTAAATTGGTCAGAAAAGTGGGAATGTGGAGAACTTTATGGTAACTGAAAAAGTTTGTGTTAGTTCTTGTAAAGACTAAATGCAAAGTGAACATCAAATTGATTGATTTTGAGCTCTCCAACAAAATCACGCCATGCACTCATTCTAGAATAACTCTTCCAAATATAGCTAAGTCATCTGGTGAACTAGGGCTGCATGATACTGGGAAAAAAAATGACATTGTGATATTTTGTTTTTCTGTAATATATATATTGTGATATGAAAACAGTTTCACCAGATGACTTGAATAGCTCTATTTGGACAGAATTATTAATTCTAGAATGATTGGGGTGATATTGTAGGGTAGAGAATCTGCAAAGAAAATAATAAACAAATTGCAATCATAGGTAAATACAATAGATCAAAGATACAAATGTTTTTCAGATAAGTCTAACAGTAAGGTAAAGAAATGCAATAATCAAATGGAAAATAACACTGCATAGTCTTCACTAGGCTAAATATAATTAGTCTTTGTTAAAGCTACAAACGTGATTTTCTCTTTGTATTTTGCTGTTTAATTAAGGTTAATGACACAGACAGCAGCAGGAATATTAGGCTGCCGTCACTAAGATCGAATGCACGGATCCAATATAATGATACGCATCCGTTTTCAATTGTTTACATTCATGTAAGCCATTAGCGACTGCATTTATGAGGATACTCACCAAGACATAGGCTAATTTTGCATCAAGCAAAAATAGACACGGAAGAGAGAACAGAATTAGGTGTTTGCGTGCTGTCTGTGTGCGCACAGAAAACAGAGCGCGAGGTCCTAATGACTTGTCTTTCACATCTTCTTGAGCTCGAATGGTTAAAAATCAGCTGAATGTTTAAACTGACAGGACCTAGGCTAAATCACATGCAAATGATAAACTTTCGCTTTATGTTGGTTAAAGTTTGCAATTAATCCAAAAATCACGTTAGTTTCAAACTGTGGTGCCTGGTCCATACGAATCAACTACAATACCCATTCTTGACGTCGCACATCCTTGATGTATCTAAATATAATGAATCAGGAAACCAGATAGGGTAAAATAAACCCTGCGTACAAATTCGTACAGCTGATTTGCGCTCAAGTGAAAGGGCAAGAATTCAAATCAGAATTTGAGAAATTATTAATCACAATTATATTTTGAGCAAAATAATCGTTTATCGGTTTAACCATTACTGTGCAGCCCTAGTAAACTGGCTGCCAAAAATGCACCAGTACATGTGAACAATGCAATTGTCTGAATGTGTTCATATTGTATTCACATCTTTGCAAAAGAGATTCGAAATTGAATGCTATCGCATTTCCTCCAGACCACCAGCCAAGCCACAACAGAAAACATCAAGAAAACATCAAAGGCACCAAGATTTAGCATTCCTGTCAGAGAACTACAACCGACAGGATTTTCCCAAAACAGGTCGCAACACCACCCTCCTAACACTATTTTAATGACTTTGCCAAGAAAGCAGAGTTAGAAGATTCCCACCAATACAGTTAATGCAACATTTGATTCCCAGTAAATTAAAAGGCGTCCTTCCAGATAACATGGAAAACTACTGCAATAACAATACTGTCCACTACAGGCATGGTGGCCACGCAAACGTTATTTATGAGCCATACAAAAAGATACTGAAGCAAACACTATAGCAGGGCCAGAAAATACGCTGACTTGAGTAATATTACAAACCTTGTGGGAATATCAGAGCATGCTATATCATTATATTGGTCTATTACTGCTGGAATCTATAGCGCTCACACTGCCAGCAGCACGATTTTGCCTAATGGCACCAACAAGTTATTGGAGAGTTACACTATAAAAAGAGACAAGACAGTAAAGCAGCTCATCATAAAAGAAAAATCTTGTGTCAGTGCCACCAGAGCTATGTTACTGACCAGTAGGGATATGCAAAATTTTCAAAAACAACTAGTCAACTAACTGGTCTTAAAGGACCCGTGAATAATAAGACTGGTTTTGGGTTTGCTTGAATCAAAAATCAGATAGAGGGGTAAAAAAAATAATAATGAGGTCTTAAGAGATTAAAATGTTGAATATTTTTAATTTGACACACTGTCTTATATGCACAATGCTTGAATTGCTTGTGGTGGGACGCTAAAGAAAATTTGTACCAACCAAAGATCCATGTGAATGTGCTTCTTGAAGCTGGTTGCTTAAAGGATTAGTTCACTTTAGAATTAAAATTTCCTGATAATCTAAACCATCAGAAAACATCCCATTGAAAACAACTGGAAAAATATGCCAGCCACGTGAAAAAAACGCTTTGGTGGAAACAGGGCCTGAGTAAGCGAGGATGTGGTTTGTTCACACTGACCCAGAAATTACCCCAACTGAGAATTTACATTTCATACAATTAAAACATTACCACAAATTGGTTCGCACACAACCATATTAAAGGGACAGTGCACCCAAAATGAAAACTGCAATCATCCTAATGTTGTTCCAAACCTAGATACATTTATTTCTTCCATGGAAACTTTCACTGCATTTTTTTTATTTTTTTATCTTCATATAATGAAATAACAACTCAGGCTATATCTATATGTGTTCCACAGAAGAAATAAAGTCATACGGGTTTGTACTGACATGCAGGTGAGTGAATACATTTTTAGTTTTGGGTGGCCCCTTTAAAGTCGGAAACGTAAGTTTCGATAGTCTTTTCTTCCCTATTGTGATGTATACCTGAGCGAAACACCTTCTCAAAAAGGAAAAAAATGGAGGGTGGGACTTGATTTTGACCATGGGGAATTGATTGGATCATTGTGGTCTGCTATTGCTGTGATGTCATGTGAGTGACAGGTTGTCTCACCCTTGTGCAAGCAAACATGTCATCAAAGAAAAAGAAGAGGATGGCAGGGGAAGTTGGTTTGATTAAAGATTACGAGGGCACATTAATTTTAACAAAATAATAATGTGCACAGATAATTTATTAAAAAACAAGAATTGTCCATTTTGATTTCATGGTGACTTTAAGGATATGGAGTGCACAGTGAATTAATTTGTAAGACTAATTACATCAATAATTGAAGCACAAAAAGAGAGGAACTTGACTACAAGAACTCCCACCACAGCCTAAAACAGCAACTAAAAAGGCTTCATCTTAAACCCAGCATTAAACTTCAAGAGCTCCTCCAGCACTGCCCTGATGCTCTGCAATTATGTGGTAAGAGCAGAATTACTGCATCACGTGTCCAAATAAAGTTCCCATCTAAAAGGTTGCGACAGCAATGAAGGGCATTAGGAAATTAATTATTGGATTCAAGTACAACACGTAAAGGGCTTAGCTTGCAAGACTGAGCAGTATTATTTGATTAATACAATCAGGAATGCAGCTCAACTTTAAAAAAAAAAAAAATTGGCAGGACACATTTAAACGCGCTGCCTAAAGCGATTATCTTCACCACAGCAGAGGCGTCGTCAGTCTCTCAAACCTAGTAATATGACTGTCCTAACCCTAGGTTTCAAATGCCTTTGAAACAACCGTCAGCTTCACAAATAAATAAAAAAATGACGGCTGCTAAACCCCATAAACTCATGTTTTGAATCGCTAATGTGCGTGGCACGACTCACTTAGCAACAGCTGGTCCATGTTACCAGGAAGTTGACTGCATACCTCAAGTAATTACTGCTTTGGTGGTGTTGAGAAACTCTTTGAGGCTAGCCAGACCAGCGCTTTAAGCAGGGTGGCTCCCTAGTTTTTAAATAAACGCTCCACTTATGCACCATTTAAGATATCCCATTAACATGCGCCCTGTTGTCAGACTCAGATTGATCATTGGTTACAGACTCGGATCACATCTTCGTTAGCTTCGTTTAAAGTAACATGTAAGTGAACGGCACTGGAATGCCATTACATACCAATCGGTTGAGCCTCCTCCGTAACATCTTTAATTCTTCTGTCTTCTTTGGTATCTGAAGACACTGATGAGCAGCTGTTCCTTTTGTTGCAGCCAACTACAGGCTAGTTGAGCTTGATGATGAGTAAGTTTGCATGTATGACGGCAAAATGCGCCCTATTTAGCTATCTACTACTTTCTAACCTGTTTCCCCGAGCTATATGCAATGCGGCGGTGAAGTTACATCGTTTCCATATTAATTGAATCCTGTCATCTCTAACCATTCGCATTCTCCTTTTGGATACTTTGCGCGGCGCTAGTCGCGGGAGCTCCCCGCGCGCGGGGTTGATAGAGTCAGCGGCATCCTGTACTCTGTGTGCCCTGTTGCTGAGCCTCCAAATAATTCACCGCATTCGCTTCCCCACGGTTAACGGACTGCACGCGACTGGAGATTGACGAGGGGGGGTGAAGTGATGGCGATCTCTTGAAGGTGCGGATTTCCACTCGTGTGCCGCCGCCCCCTCCTCTCGTTCAGATTCCTGTCAAACACACATTTTACTCTCCTAACGCAAGTGCAGCTACGACAACAAGCCCCGCCCCATCGGTGCCGTCATGACGCAAGCTTTCTGGGAAATGTGTTTTTAGGCAAGGACGATTCTTTTTAAGCGTTTCACTTTTGAGAAACTTGTTCAGTTGAAATTAACGTTGGTTGTAGTAATCGGAAATTGGAAATGTTGATCACTTTTGCAAAACTTGTTCAGTTGAAATTTACGTTGGTTGTAGTAGGCTAATCCGAAATTGGAAATGTTGACCTTTAGTCATCGTCATATGTGTAGGCTATATCGTGGGACATGGAAAATCCAGCATAGAATCAAGGTCAAAACAGTCATAAAAAATACATGCAATATTATATATATAGGCTATAATATAAAAACCATAGCATTTATTTTGAAATAGGCTATAAGTTGATTAGTGTATGCTGTAGTATAGACTCGGATAAACCAAATTAGCAAATGTGGAATACAGTAAAAGTAATAATGTACTGTATCATATTTATTATTTCATTATTACATGCATTAAAACACCTATATCTAACGTACTTTATGTCTGTGTCAGTGGTATTGCAAATACATAAGACTACATGAACCATTAATAATAGCCTACAGCGTGTTCGCTTCTGGGCTGGGAAGGGATAAAATGCATTTGACCAAAAGTACTGAATAACGGACGTCCTCTCTCACCCCTTCACTCACACGGTCAGCTTGTTGATATATTTTGTTATAGCACCACCACGTGGTTCATGTTTAGATTGCAAGCATGTTAAATATTTACCCAACAAGGAGATTGGTCCAAATAGATTAAAAATAAATTCATATGCAGAGTGGTCACACTTTAATTTGTTTTTTGATATGTTATAAATTTGTAGGCTTTATTTGTACCCCCCCTATAATTTGTAGACATCTCTCTCTTTCTCTCTCTCTCTCTCTCTCTCTCTCTCTCTCTCTCTCTCTCTCTCTCTCTCTCTCTCTCTCTCTCTCTCTCTCTCTCTCTCTCTCTCTCTCTGTGTCCAGGGCTTGACATAAACTTTTTTGCTCACCAGCTACTATGGCTATTGGTTTTCCAAAAGTTACTAGCTACTCGCCATTTTCACTGGCCACAATTTTGTTGTTGGGATATTAGGGGTGTGACGATACACAAGATAATACACGAGTCTCGTCGAGACAATACACAATATTGGGTTCACAAGAATGAGAGTCATGAGAATATTTTAACACTATTTTAAAAAAAATTTCAATGATGAAATATATGACTGGAAAATTGTCTTCTATTTGACTGAAAATCACAAAATGCAATGCAAGTGCATTCATGGTTTAACTAGTCCACTAGTAAACAGCAGACAAAGAGCTGCTAAGAGCTCCCAAGGCTCTGCGTGTGGTCCACGTAGGGCATGAACGAAACACAGCAACATGAGGGCTGGGTCTACCTCCTCCAGGGGTAGTGCTTGCAAGTTCACCACCTGGTCCTGAAAAGAAGTGGTGGGAACTTTGGTCATGTCCAGGCCGGGGTCTCAAAAATGCCTGCAGGTCCCCCACCCTCTCTATGAGTGTGAGTGTGTTCAGGAGCGCTGTCTTGAGGGACAGGATCTTAAGCTCGACTTACTCTAGTGGCTCAAAGGGCGCTCTCTGCAGAGCTGTAAGTACATAGAGGTCCCACAAGGGGATGAGGCGTGGCCGAGGAGGACTCTCAGGAACCTGATGAACAGGTTATGCTTTCCCAAAGACCTTTCACTGCATCATGATAGGCTGCAATAGCAGCAACACACTTTCAAGGCGGAGGAAGCCTTCGCTCCAACCTGCAGGAAGGAAAGCACAGAGCTGATCAGGCATTTATGGGGGTCTTCCTGTCCAGGCATTTATGGGGGAACACCTATCAACAAACAGACTGTACTTCAAGGCATAAGCTTGCCTAGTAGAGGGGGCTCTGGATTGTGTGATAGTGGCTACCACTGCCGGTGGTAAGCCACTGAAGTCTGCCACGTCCCGTCCAGAAGCCACACATGGAGGTTCCAGAGATCTGGACGCGGGCATCATATGGTGCCCCGTCCTTGAGAAAGGTCTTTCCTTAGGGCAATCCGCCAGGGAGCTGTTGTCGCAAGGAGCATCAGGTCCAAGAACCAGGTCCAGGTGGGCCAGTATGACGCAAGCATCAAGACCTGCTCCTCGTTCCTCCCTGACCTTGCACAGTGCCTTTGCAAGCAGGCTCACTGGGGGAAATGCATACTTGCGCAGATCCCGGGGCCAGCTATGTGCCTGCGCATCAGTGCCAAGGGTCCCCTCAGTCAGGGTGTAAAAAAGCTGGCAATGGGAGGATTCCGGAGAAGCAAACAGGTCTACCTGTGCATCCCCGAATCGACTCCAGATCAGCTGAACCACCAGGGGATGGAGTCTCCATTCTTCTGAGCTTGAGCTGTCGTATCGTTTCGGCTCCACGATTGAGCTCGTCCGGCACCAGAGGAGACACCAGAGGAGGAGAAGACAAGTGAGTTGCAATATGTGACGTGAGCGTAAATCGCCCTGGTGGTTGATGTATGCCACTGTCGCAGTGTTGTCCGTCCGGACCAATACGTGCTTGTCCTGCAGCAACAATCTAAGCCTGCGCAGGGCTAGTAGTACTGCAAGCAACTCAACGTAGTTGATATGCCACTGCATTTGAGGTCCTGTCCAGAAGTCAGAAGCTGCATACCAGCAGTGGTGGAAAGTAACTAATTACAAATACTTTCATTACAGTAGCTACTTGAGTACATTTTTTAAAATTTTAATAGTAGGCTAGTATAATTGTATAGTATTCAATAGTATAACTAAATTGTGGTACTTTTACTTTTACGTGAGTTGAATAAAAATAAACTATTCAACTTCGCTACATTTATTTTTCACCAAAAGTATAAAGTACTTCACAAAGGTGCTGACGGAGCAACAGGGCGAGCTGGCATTTGACAGACACTCTACGGGACATGTGAATGTCTTTTATTTATTCCACAAGTTTTGACGCGTATTGTCTTGTATTCACACTCGAAATACATATTGTTCCTTCATCACTGTTTATTCTTCCAAGTTCTTCCAAGATTCCAATAAAGAATCAGATTTCTTACATACAGCATAATCCTCTTGCGCAGCGATGTCTGCTCAACAACTTATTTGTAGAGATACTAATACTTTTGAGGTAATTTATGCTATATTATAATAAACGGTCAAAAGCTTTGTATTCTCCCACTGTGCGTCTGCACCATAGACTGTAAAAAATAGGTCTGCACTTATTGCATGTGCGTCAAACTTTTTTACATGCGCTACAAAATAGACGTCACTGAACATGCGCGGTAAGAACAAATATAAACCAAAGAAACATATTCAAAAGTAAATGACTAATTAACATAAATAATTATTATATCAAATTTACGTAATAAAAATATGAAAATATAAATTTTGAAATATTAAATTTGGCTCTTACAAACACTTTTCAAACTACTTCAGTGGAGCCCTGCGCTTCAGCCAATAACAGACAGGTCTGACTCGGGAGCAAAACCAATCAAAACTTCCAGTTCGACTCGGGGGCGGGGCGTTCAAACCGCGCTGTGACTTTCAATCACTGGTGCTGGCGTTTTTTTAAATCAGTGTAGCTAAAGTTTGAATATTTTAGTGAATGCAAGAGAACTATGCTCATATTCTGATTTTAAATTGTAATTTTGGCAGCCCCTGAAATGGGTCATACCATTGATATTACCAGAGCACTGAGCAGTTGAAGTAAACTGAAAACTCGGACGGAGCAAGAACAATGTAAGTGTCTAAAATGCACGCACACAGTTCAGTTGAATGGTAAAGCTTGCCCTCTTTAACGATGCAGTTAAGCTAAATGTATGAAGCTGAAATAACCTCAACATTAGCAGCAACTGTGAAATAAAATTGCATGCTTTATCTGTCTATCAGATGCATGCAAAAGTGTAGTTTGTTACTATAGCAACAGTGGACTCCCAGCACGAAAAAATAGTTTTTTATTTATCATGTTAACCCATACCCCACCTTATATTTTTTACTGGCACTTTTCTGTTAATGCTGTTTTTACTGTTCTTTGCTTTTGCCCATTTTAAAAACATTCAGATGATCTTATGTAGACTTACTTTTAAAAATTAGTAATAATAAACAATCACTCCTGGCCACAGGGATAACTAGTATGTTTGCTTAGCGTCAAACTCAAACATTACAATTTATGAGATTATGTTTTGCTCCAAAATCACTATACTGTATACACATCAGTCGTGTTTGAAATAACTTCTGTGATCCCATGTTGCTTACACAGAGTGAGACAGAAAATATATTATTTTATAAAATTCTATACTGTGATAACAGGCTATGTCAATTAGCGTTGCATTATAGATATACATCATTCTTGTGAAAATACCCGAGTTGGCTTGAAGAATACAGATAAACAAAGATATATCATCGCTATAAAAACAAAACAACAAATTTATAAACGCAAATGCTAACAAGTTAGAAAACACAATAACAATTCCAAAAACAAAAAAAACAAATCAGAAAACACAATGACAAATCTGAAAACAAAATAGCAAATCAGAAACACAACGACAAATCTGAAACAAAATAACAAATCAGAAAAGCCTATGTGGCGAATGGAATACTGACCGCTGATTGGATGAGATCTGTCAATCAGGAGTTGCAGAAAGAAGGCTACAGCAGACTGCGGCAGGAGAAGTCGATTTGCGTGTGCAATGCATGTGTAAAATATATTAGAGCTGTCTATTTAACTGGCTAATTTAGTGCGATTATTATAGAGAAAAAAACTTTTCATATTATATCTGGTTTGGTCAGACAAAATGAAAAAAGAACCCAATCTGGTAAAGTGGGAGAGTGCCGTGTAGAGTAAGAACAGCAGATTTCGACTCTCCCTTTTTCTTATCTCTTATCAGTTTGGAGAGGCATTTAATTTTAAATAAAAATGAAGAAAATGTTTAAAAATGTAAATTTTTGACTCTTTCTGCTTCTGTACTGCCGAGAACTTCTGGGCAAAGTCCTTCATCCTTGCCAGGTTCAGCCAGAGATGGCTTTCTTGACATCGTCTGGCTGAGGGCTTGCGCCGTGACTTTTGCCACCCTGAGGGCAAGGTCAGTCGCCGTGCGCAGTTCCTGCATCAACCCCGGCTCAGAACTACCCTTGTGCAGGGCTTTAGCCTGATGGACTTGCAGGAGGGCCATAGCATGCAGGGCGTAGGCAGCCTGTCCAGCGGCACTGTAAGCTTGAGCAGCCGTGAACTTATAGGCCTTGGAGGGGAGACGCAGGCGATTCTGCCAGGTGGCGGCACTTTTCAGACATAAATGTCCCGCAATTGCACGCTCCACTTGAGGAATCTCCGCGTACACCTTGGCTGCGGAGTCCCACCATTGGGGCTAGTGAGAACGGAGGAAGCACCAAAGTGACTTCGAGCTGTAAAATGTGCTTTCCATGACTTTAAAATCTCCTCATGCACCTCCGGGAAGAAAGGTACCGGGGCAGGACGTTTCTGTGAAGCAAAAACCAATCATACAACCATGAGCGTTCCGCTCAAGCCTGACGCTCGCAGTGGTCCGGGAAAGCATCGTCGCCAACTCTGGGTCTGACTCAACCTGCACCACTCTCCCAGAAGGGGACAGCGCTGCTGAATCTTCATCCCGGGAGGACTAAAGCACCCTCGATGCAGTGATCAACATCTGATCCTCCGCAGGAGCTCCCCCATGAGAAGGACCGTCAAACTCATCGGGAAGTTTAACAGCTCGCGATGTGTGGGAGGCCATTGGGGACTGGCCCGGCGGCACTACAACTACAATCCTCAGATCACCGTGCGTATTAAGCGAAGTGGCTTTCTGCGGTGAAGAGAAACCAGAACGGGGAATAATGGACGGGGATTCCACCTTTTTCAAGGAGCTCGAGTCTAGATGTTAACATTGCGATGGTCACACAGTGAGAACATGAACCATCAACAAACGCTGCCTCAGTGTGTTGTTGACGGCCCAGGCCGTGGCTGTCAGATGGGGCCAGGAAACGGCCGCATCCAGAAACACATGGGTGGAATGCCATGCAACGTCACCCGTGTTTTGCTCTTTTACGGAAACTGATCTTTTTTGTGTTGAAGTGCTCAGGGGTGCACTTCAGTGCTGTCTACTTTGCGGGGTGACACACCGCTGCCTTTTCTCCAACAAAAAAATGTCTCCTCTCTTTAGCAAAAGCGAATGGCAGAGCGAGTAGAAACAACTGCTCGGTTCCGAAGCAAAAAGCTGAATGAGTGAGTTCCCGGCAGCTTATATACCCGTATGTCCGGGGGAGTGGCATGGCATGCAGATCTCACTCACCATAAACCAAAGTTTTTTATGGTCTGTTATATTTAATAGGCTGCTAATTTGCTTAATTAACTTTGGTCTCAGCGCTGTCATGATGTGTTGTTGTTTTTTACATTATAATTACGTCATACATTTTGCAACCCAGCCAGTTGTCAGTATTCCGCTAAATGATTGTGTGATGTGAGCAGTTTATTACATTTTATTTTATTTAGCTGAGAACTGTCACTCACTGTGCTATTTACTTGTTGCATTTCTTCAAAGGTAAATTATGCAGTTCTATTGTAGTGGACACAGTTAGCTTGCATGGCTGATTTTAGGCTTTTCCCGGGGTGAGAAGGGGGTAAGAGGGCCAAGGTTCAAAAGTCACTGTTCGCACTATACACACATCAACACATCAAGCAGAAAAAAATCAATCAATCAATCTATCTATCTATCTCTATATATCTATCTATCTATCTATCTGTCTATCTGTCGATCTATCTATTTTTATCTATGCCCTACTTAGCACACCCTATCAATCACCTAGCAACCACTCACTTTAGAAACTGCCTAGCAGCCACTCAGAACTTACCCACTGGCTTTATACGTCACAAAGACTGAAGCATTTAGCTAATGCCTCTCAGTGTTATTTTAATTGTAATCTTATTTGGTGATTGTCCAGATGCATACTTTATTCATTTGTTTATGACAGCTGATAATGCTTAATGAAAAGTAACTAATTCAGCTTTTAATTGTTGTTGTTATTAATATTATTTCATTGACATGATTTTCTACTTCATTATCAATGCAAATTATATTAAGGGCAGTGATTCTCAGCCTTTGTGAATTCCAGAATCCTCTATTGTCAAAGTCACTAGGCTTATTTAAAGGCTCCTCATGCTCAGACTGTGATTTTCCTCTGAAACTTGCACACTATTTAAAAAAAAGAGAGAGAAAAAGGTTCAGTTCAAACTCCAAATTTTTTTCCAGAATATGAATATGATGTAGGAAATTCCATGGAAGTTTTCCATGGCCCCCTGTTGAGCCATGGCATACTCTACAGTTGCCAGAAGAAGAGAAGAGGACATTTTCACTGAGAGCATTTGACTAGACAGAAATGTTATCATGCAACTTTAAATTTATAAGCTTTTTATAAATAAATAAATTGAAGCTTTATCAAGCCAGCTTTCAAAGTTTGTCTTGTTGAGCTTTTAGTTGTTACTGTAATAATGTATGACAGTGATGTGAAAAAAAGTAAAAGCAATGAAAAATATAACATATACATCATGAAACAGTGCTATTTTAGTATTATTGCGATACTATTATAATTTGTATCAATTTTTTTAATTAGTTTTCATTTTAGTTCAAGTTTTAGTCATTTTGTTGTGTTTTTGTCGTTTATTAGTTTGTTATTTAAATATTTTTAGTAGGCTACGTTTTTAGTAATTGTTTAGTAATTTTAAAGGATTTTTTTAGGATTTTTAGTAGTTAAACTAAAGGAAAGTTAAACTAAAGGAAAATGAGAAATGTTCCCTTGGCAACTAGCTAAAATTAAGTTTATTTTATTTCAGTTAACGTTTATTTCATTTTATTTATTTATTTGGTTTTAGTTAACTATAATAACCATGGAATGAAAATATTAGTTTCCCTGGTGACGTTTTAAGAAAAGTAGCTTGTGCTTAGAAAATGAATCTGCAATATTCAATAATCCCACACGGTGGCGTACTAATGCAGTAAGTGGGAGCTCAGCTCATTATACAAATTCTGTGATTGTTGGCTCAGGCTTCATTCTGGAGACACTTCACATCCTTGAGGCTTTTACACAGTAGTTGGCTGAGGTAGAAATAAATATTTAGAGCTACAAAATAGCGCAAAAAATATGGTGAGTAAATTTTGTTTTGTAGGCTATATATGTGTAATTCAAGCATTTATAAGGGAATTTAATGTGTTTTTGTACTTAAAAACCTGTTTTCATTGTGATCTTAAATGGGGTAATTGACATGCACACTTTATTCATTCGTTAATGATATAGCTGACTAAGCTTTCATTTCATTACCATGAAGGCTCACTGTTATTAGTTATTAGTGTCATCTGTTAGTTGAGTCATATATATATATATATATATATATATAATATAATATAATATATATATATATATATATATATATATATATATATATATATATATATATATATATCAGTGTTAGTTGAGTTGAGTTAGTTGATATATATATACATGCTTTACTTTTTGGAATAGTTTGTTTGTATAAGAGTATAATTCATGCATGTTTTTCAGTCTTTTGAGTATTACATTTCATTACCATAATGACTCAATGTTTTTTGTCTAGTTTTTACAGTTTATTATTAATAGTAGCATCTGTTAAGTCATTAAAGAATGTATATATTTTGTTTGTAGGTATAAAAAGTATAATTTATATAGATTTTCCAGTCTTTTGAGTATTTAAAAAAAATTCGCATTTATATTTGGCATTCCATCACTATCTCTTCTCATAGCGACACTGAGCTAGTCACTCACAAGTTACTCTCTGTTTACGGGACTTCCTAAAAGTTGCAAGACTTCCTCAGACATCAATTTTAGGGGAGCCCCCTCACTTTCTCTTGCTGTACTCATCCCTCATTCTCACACTGGGTCTTTGTCAGCAGTTCCTGTCCTCGGACGAGGCGTGGCGAGCCGTGGGGCTAGGGCAACCGTAGCTGCTTTCATAGACACCTGCAGATTGGACAAAGGGCTGAGGGTGCCAACACCGAAGACAGATTGACGCTTTGTACGCGGCAGAGGCAACCGAAGGAGAGAGAGCGCAACTTACTCACACGTGTGTGTGTGTGTGTGTGTGTGTGTGTGCGCGTTGGTGGAAGGGGTGGGATTAGGGGGTTTATTGGGAAGAGTGAGGGTGGGAAGGGGGCCGGGGGGAGTCGCAGAGATTGTCACTCCAGTCTGTGTGAGTCCGGGCTTTGGAGGCCTCGGAGAGATGGACAGCTTTTGTGGGTTGCGTCGATGCACAATAGTGGCACTTTAATGGGCGGTGGCTAGAGGGGGAGATCTAGGGCCGGGGGGCTGTTTCACTGCTTCTCTTAGAAGGGACTAATTCATGGGCATTGAGTCCATCACTCGTTATTCATTGAATGCGCCCAGTGCAGGAATGCAGCGGCATCAATTAGAATGTGTTAGCAGATAGCAAGGCGAAGAAGAAAAAGCCTGCTCTCCCTTTTGCTCACGGGACAACACAGGCCCACTATAGGAGGTGTCAGAACCACAAAGCCTTTTTGTGATTCTCTCTCCATTACATTACCAGTGCAATATGTAAGGTGGGGATTCTTTTGATTCAAATTAAGTGGAAAAAACACTAAATCCTATTTTTATTCAGCAAGGATAATGGTGTTATACTCTATAAAGGTCTTTAACTACTTATCTGTGGCTTAAAATCTCCCTGGCTCCCATTCTCTCGTTTGGTCTCTCGCTCTTTGCATTATATTTATTCAGTGGCAGTGGGTCAAAGACAGACTGTTAAACAGAGTTGCTTGTAGCATTAACTGCCGCATCACTCTTAATTGTATATCAGTGGGTCAACGGTTTGTTGTGCTGTCCCCCTTTTTTAAAAAGAGGGTATGAATTAAAACAGACTCTTGTAAGCCATTGTCGGCGGTGTGCTTGCGCTGCCACTTCAGATACTTTGGGTCTTTTGAATAACGAGACCCTCTCTAACTTGCGGCATTCGAAACAAAAAAGAGGAAAGGCTAGAGCAGGGATGGGCAACTTCGGTCCTGGAGGGCCACTGTCCTACGGAGTTTAGCTTCAACCCTAATCAAACACACCTGAACAAGCTAATCAAGGTCCTCAGGATTACTAGAAAATTACAGGCAGGTGATTTCTTTTCAGGGTTGGAGCTAAACTCTGTAGGACAGTGGCCCTCCAGGACTGAAGTTGCCCATCCCTGGGCTAGAGTGTACTTTGATGATGGAACGTCTGGGTGATATGATTCCATTTCGCTTTACGACTGAAGGGGAAACAGAACTTCTGCGTTTGGACTAATTGGGACGCGGTGTCATCGGTGATGGCAAAATACAATCGCTTTTGATTCACTTTTTCGGAATGTTTTAAGTGAAATCTAAATGAAACCAACTTGATGGATAAATTCCGTTTTTACTTCTGTAATTGGCATTTAGGAACATACAGGGAAGTTTGGAGACGGCGGTTGCTGAATCAAAAGTGCTAGCAGGATGTTTAATGTTCAATGTGCTCAATTGCATCATCCACTTCCTCATCATTCCCCCAAACAGAATGATCCAGCTGGCACGTGTGCGCAAATGGATTTTGGGATTTTTTTTTTTTCATTCTCCTCAGATTTAATATGAACTAACTAGGAAGAACCTCTCATAGCAAGGTGTTTGCTTGAATATGAGCAATTATGCTTCATTTGGAGCCAAATGAGGGGAATTTGCATCCACTGAAAGGAGCGCTAGTCTTAACTGTGCAGAAAGTGCAGTAAATTGGTGCAAACTGAGCAACATGCAGACATGCATCTTCAGTATAATTGTATAATTGTGGAATGACTTTAAATGCAGCCTTCCAATTAAACTTGCTTCTTCGGTGAGGCGAAAGGCAAAGGCACTGAGCCTTGATGGAAATCTGAGAATTGCCACATTGTAAAAATTGCTTCCTTCAAGGAGGATCATTTGCACCAAAATGGGAGATTTGGAATATGGACAGATGTCTTCACACATGCGGCAGAGTGAATTGGTGAAGCTGGCATTCGGTAAGAAGGAGGGAGAGAAATACGTCGAGAGAGAACTTCCTGCCTTTTCTGGTCCCGCAAGCCAGCACGGACGACTTCCGAATGGAAAATGAGACTTGATACTTGTGTCTGAGTGTAATCTGTCACATCTAATTACATTGGATGATTTTAGCTCGCTTTAAGTTCACCTTTACATCAGCGCGAAAAAGAATATAGCTGTCATTGCTAGAAAGCTGAGAGCGCTGTCGTCGATGACAAATGAGCAAATGAGAGTGTGAGGGAATGAGAATTTGTGCAGTGCCAGTGGATGTGAGCCTACAATGGTCCGACTGCTGCTGTCTGCAGGGATCCAAACAGCCAGGCCTCTGTCTGGATTAAACCCTGCTTCAAACAAAGGGGGGCTCAAGTAAACGGTTCATGAATGCTGATTAATTGAGGCCATTTTTCTGCAGTGTGCCATGGAGATTTAGTTGGTGCCTCATCTGGGGGGTGGGAAAGGCGGCAAAGAAATGGGTCAGCTTCTAAAATGATAACCCATTTCTTCATTCAGTGACGATTATTTATCAGCTGAAATTGTTTCGAAAAGTGCTAAAAGTTTGAGACTAACTTTTGCTAAGTGTCGGTTTTTCACTTTGTGTCTGCACCGCAACACAGGATTAAAAATAATGTCTAAATTGGTTTCAGCCTCCAGCTGATTTAGGTAACAAGGTTCACTGTCGAGGGTTCCCACGATGGGGGTAGGTGAGCACAGGTGTCCTGGAACAACGTGAGGGTGGCCCAGGGACCGAGGGGCGAAGCGCTGGCCCGTGGCCCGCCTCAATGTGGGGCTCCCAGGGGCCGACTCAATAGGCTGGGTTCCACTTGATGGCGAGAGAAAGGGCCGTTTCAGCCACTGCCCAGCAGGAAGGATCTGCTTGTGGAAGACCTCTTTCAGGAGCCTCTGTTTGTCTGAAGGCTGTCACAGCAGATGAGTACTCAGCAAACAGCGTGAACAAGGATTTGAACCAGAAAACCAACAGAGCCTTGACAATATTGTGATTGGGGCTTGTCTCCTTAGAGGGGGCTGAATGGCCAATCGAGAGTAGGAACAAGTGTGCATTCAGAACGGGACGTGGATTCCTCATAGTCGCTTTCAGGACAGGGCGAGAAATCATGGCAGGAAACAGAGGACTGTGTGTGCTTAGGAGAGTCAAAATCCAACAACATGTCTAATCGACAAAGAATCAAGCTAAGCCTAGATGATCCTCTGGGCGCTTGTATGGAGTGTCTGTGTTTGTGTCAAAGCTACGGTTTAAACATATGGCCATAAATTAACAGGACAGAACAGAGATGATTTTGATTAACTGTAGGGCAACTGCTCACTTTCTAGATACTCACTGCTAAGATTGCATCTTCTAAATGAAGAAACCCTTGTTGTTAAAGGAATTCCATGTTTAATACGAGTTCAAGCAACAGCATTTATGGCATGTTTATTATCACAAAGAATGATATAGACAAAATGGAAGTTAAAGTCAGCATGAAACAGAAGTTGCAATAGTCTTTTCTTCCCTACTCTGACCTATATCCGAGTGAAAAGGCTTCTGGAATGAGAAAAATATAGGACGGATTTGATTTCATCCTTTGGGAATTGATTGGATCGTACTATGGACACAGATCTGACCTAAATGGCACACTTGATGTGCACTTGTGGTCTTGTGAACTTACAAGTCCACAACACTAGGGTGTCCCATAATGTGCATGGATAAATTATTTATATAAGCACTGCAACATTCTGTAAAGAAAATGTATTTAATTGCAACCTTAAGATAGTGGCACTTACAATAGAAGGCCAATGTGGAGCTTATAATTTTATAAAAGCATTTACATTAATTCTTTGGTTAAAACTTACTTTATATTACTTGTATAGTTTTTGAACCATAAAGCTGTTTAAATCATAATTTTTACAGTCATTTTATGGCATTGCGTTGTTACCCAAAAATATAACACTACATATAATTTTAGACAAAAAGGGTTAGTAAGGATTTTTTTTTTTACACTCATGTTAACACAAATATTATTTGTGCTGTAGCCTATTGAAACAGCGAGCATTTTATTGTTTCCGAATTTGTCACTTGCACATCAATATTTAATGAATCAAGTGCATTTTGATTTATGATTGTTTTTTTTTTGTTGCTAACGCTGCTCCGAAGCATTTCATAACCCAGCGTTAACAGAGAGTTTTAAAAAGATGATACCCTGGGTTAAAAGCGAAAATTCTGATCTATTAATGTAAGGGTTTGTTATTTTTATCGAGACTCTTAGAGAAAATGATCAAATTAAAACCACTCAAAGCCAGGTGTAGCCTAAACATTGTGCTGCAGAAGTTCATATTACTTATCTATTAGAATAATAGTGGAGCTATTTCTCTTATTAACCAACTTAACCTGAACCGGATGCCAGGAGTTCACGGCTAGCAGGTCGTGGGAAGCTTAGTCTCACTCTACAGCACTTCCTTACACAAGCCTGAGCCCAGTAGCATGACCTCTCTCCAGCCAGGTTAATTCTGATACCTTAATCCCCTGTGAACAAGCCCTGCGCTCACACCTGTGTGCTGTCACCTGGCTGCTGTACACCCAAGCAGAGGCATTCCAGGGGATTGGCCTCTTGTCATTACATGCAGCTTAAGGGATGCTGTTTTGCACAAGCGAGATTGAGGGTTAGGGTTTCTCTTAATGAATCCAAGGTATTAGTTTGTCAAAGGATTGAGATCGTCTTTCTTTAGAGGCTGTGCAATTTCTGTGTTTGGGAAATGCTGATTTACAATGGATTGAAAGGATTTGTTTAAGCACGCAATTTGCCATTTTAAAAAGCCAAATGTGTATCCCAACAGAAGTTGTCCTGAGAGATTTTCAAAGCATCGTCAGCTGTTTTAGACAGGCCCGGAAAATCAGCTGACGGTTGTCGTCCATTTAGTTGTCTTTTTCAAAATTCATCATGCGCATATTGGCGAATTTATCCGCTTAATGGCCGGACGGAGAGGGTGACAGAGAGGAATGTTGTCTGCTGGAAGAGCTGTGCTAAGTTTGAGGGGTGTTGAAGAGAGATGGTTGTGATGGAATGGGCAGGGAAGGGCTGTGACTCTTCCATTGAGTGTGTAGGGGCACGCTGAATTGGGCTGATTTGCCTGTGAATGGAGCCTTTCCATTATTCTTGTTAGGGAGCTGTCACATCCAATAGAGAAAGTGAAAACCTCCTTTTATCAACCTTTTCTAAGTGAAACAGAACAGGCAATCAATAACCGAATTCAAAACCGGGGGAAAGTCAAGCAGAATGATATGGGGATGTTAAAAAAGGGGGCATTTGTCAAATTGCTAATGAAGAAAAAAAGCTAATAAGTGATACAATTTCAGCTCAAGTAAGATGATTAGAATAACAGGAAAGTTATTCATATAAAATCTAAATTTAATATAAAGCATTAGAATAAAAACGAATTATGCTATCTTTTGAAAAAATACAATAATTTAAAAAATGAAGTCTAAAAATTATGTGAGTTTGTGAGCATATGGAATACTAGAATGACAGAGGATGTTTTTATTCTGTTCCTGCCGTCGTATTTTGTATGGAGACCTACACAAAATTGCTAGGAAATAAAGTGAATTATGTCAGCTTGTGTGATTCAACAAACAGTAATTTATATTGCGTTTATATTAAATTGCCAGGTTTGTTATACAAAAAAAATCTTTAAAATTCTATTTGTTGGTATATAAAATAGAAACAATGTTCTTTTAACAATTTGCTATATCATCTAAATAACATACAATAATTATTGTAACAAAAGGAATGCACTGGTACATAATATGTTTTTGTCGCCTTACCATTTCCTTTTTCAAGATATATTGTACTGCTAAAGAGAAATGTTTTTGTTTTTTTTTAAACTTAAAGCATATTGAGTTGGATTTACTGATATCAGAATAACAGCACAGTGTATAATCTATATTTCAGTCTTAATAGACAGTAGTTGAATTAGATTTTGTTCTAAAGCACAAATAATCTGATGGTCCCATCACAGCTATATATAATTTCAAAGCCATTTAAATTAGTATAATTTAAAAAATGTGAAATTAGATTTTTGTTTCTAAGAATGAAATATGAGAAATACATTTAAAATGAATGTGTTCAGGAATCTTATTTAAAAATGTATTTTAATATTTTAAATGGGGAGTAATTTCATAATATCTTGTAGAATTATTTATGCAATTAAAAGGGAGAATTGAAAAATAAATGAATGTTCATGACTTTGTCTTATTGAGCCAAGATGGAATGAATATAACATTCATCAACTAATTTTCATATACTGCAGCTTCCAGTGTTTTTCCGCTGGATGGAGAAAATGAATCGCATCATTTAGCCCCATCAATCAACCTGGTAATTGATGTCTTAATTGATGGCTGGGTTATACAGTTAATTGAGCACCTTCATTGTGGACTGTCATTGTTCACTCTTTTCAAACACACTGCCCTGCAAACGAGCACAGGATATATAGAGAAACTCGACAAAGACATAATAAACCAATACATGTGTTGCTTATTTATTCCAGAGGAGACGAGAAGATCTCATTTTGGGATCCGAATAGAATAGATGGATATCAGATTAATTGGTACTTTCCGAAAATAAGACCTGAAACACTTAAAAATATATATTTTCTCTTTTTCAACTGATGGTCAGAGAAAGGAGTTTAGCCTTCAGAAAATGTTGTTTCTCCACTTCCTGATTCAAAGAACACTGTTATGTTAAGTTATGACAATGTGTTTTTACATTGCTTTAACTCATCAAAATAAGTTAAGCAATTTTATTTATTTTTTTTAATTTTTTAATTTTCAAGGAAAAATACAGAAAGCAGGCCTTCAATAATTTCCTAAATCAGACACTTTTTTATGTTATACAAGATTCAACTCATTTAAGTCAGTTGATGTAAGTTGAAATAACTTAAACATCTAAGTTGATTGTACTTAAAAATTTAAGGCAGCAAGTTTTTTTACAGTGTAGTTTTTACATGAGCTGTTTTATTTTCTATTCATTTTAAATGAGATTTGCAGTTTTGCAGCACTGTTCCCAAAACAAAAGGCACATCTAAATACAGTTTAAAACCTGATTTAAAACCTATTTTCCAATAAAATTAACATAATAATAAACATTTAATAGGCCTATGTTTAAAAAAGCCAAACAAATAAGCATAAAACAAGCATGAAAAATACATGGATTTTTTTTTTATCAAATTAAAAACATAAATTAAAAAAAGAATGGATAACAGGGTTGCACATTTAGCCTATGGGGTATCACCATTTTAATAGAGGACATACAGCCATTTGATGTGTTTAAAACACACTACTTTTCATGCTAAGTTAATTTATGTTAGCTAAAAAGCAAAGTGGAAAGTGCCAACTCTATTTATCGGTTTGTGTTTTCTAAAACGTACTCTCTCTTCTATGATATTTTTTTCTCAAGTTGTGGGCTTTCAACATTCCCGGTTTCACTGCTTGTCTCCGCGGTGACTGAGTGCTGAATCGCTGTGAACGATGGAACTGTCACCCATCCATCTTCACTGGCCTGGCTGCAGATTAAAGCAGAAGGATGTATAAATCAGAGCGCTAATGAATAGCTCTACTCAACGGAGGAGAGAGACTTACCTATTTTTCTCTGCCCGCTCGGTGGGTCCCACTGATCTCTTCCAGCAATCTTTCCTCCTGAAACTCTCTGGCCAAAGCAGAATGGCTGTCAAACACTGTCTTTTCTTGACAAGTTAGTTGTTAAACACCGCCCTAACTAAACTAGTCTTTAAACACTGTGGGGGCGGTAAGCAGGTATCAGTGGGAGAATGGCTGGATGAAGCGCCGGCCTCTCTGTGTGTGTAATCCTGGCCTGCTGATGGTGCTGGGGGGCATTTTGCTTAATTGGGTTACAGAATACTTTAATTACTTCACTTTCCCACATTCTTGCTCTGCACACAGACACAATGATGGCACGGTGAGAAACTGCATCCCAGGGCTTTGGAGTGCAGCTGCAAGGTAATTATCATTACGAGCTCCATGCATCTGTATACAAACAAGCCCACAGCTGCTAACTCTCTGAGACTGATGATACAAGGACCATGAAAGTGCTGTTGATGCCACTGTGCCTATGTGTATTCATATATGAGTATATATGAATTCATATAGGAATAGATATGGTTAGTTGACAAAATACTTATGGAAAGTATACATGTTCTTCACTTGATGTGATCTAACTATTTCAAACATTTTCCTAATTATTTATGATATTATGGATGCAGCTTTAATGAGCTCATAGTAAGATCATAGTCAAGTTTAGAATGAAAAGTTAGAAAGTTTAGAATGAGAAATTAAGTTACATTATGAGATATTAAATCAGATAATATCCTTAGACATAAAGTCACAATTACAAAAAAATAGTCACAATTTCTTTATTTTTATCATTATTATTTTTTACTCTGAGCCAGAAGCAAGTAAAAAACATTTTTTAAAAACATTAAACACAAAAGTATTATATTTACACTATCATTCAAAAGTTTGGGGTCAGTAATATTTTTTGTAAGAAATAATACATTTATTCAGCAAGGATGCAGTAAATTGATCAAAAGTGACAGTATAAACATTTATAATGTTACATAGTATTTAAATGTCAAATAAATGCTGTTCTTTTGAACTTTCTGTTTGTCAAAGAATCCTGAAAAACTGTATCACTGTTTCTATAAAAATATTAAGCAGAACAACTGTTTTCAACATTGATGATAAGAAACATTTCTTGAGCAGCAAATCAGCATATTATAATGATTTCTGAAGAAATCACGTGACACATTACATTTTAAAATATATTAATATAAACAGTTATTTTATATTGTTAGCATATTTCACAATATTACAGTTATCAGTTTTTGATCAAATAAATGCAGCCTTGGTAAGACTTCTTTTAAAAACATCTTACTAACCTAGAAGTAGAAGTTTCATACATATACATATATGAAAATATGGGACCTTCATGCATTATACAGATACACACATATAATTAAATAAAATAAATTAGGTGGACAGCATGACTTTATGGACACTGGGTGTGAAGTAAACACTTTAAACAGCCCACAGGGAATTAGCTCATCTAAGGGTGGACTGTAAAAGGAGCATTTTTAGACATTTTGCCCATGAATTAGCCCATAAAAGGTGGTGTGGGAAAGGGCAAGATGGCAGAGGAACAGTGTGTGTGCGTGGAGGAAGCAGGAGGTGTGAAGAATAGAGAGTGATCAGTAGTGTGGATGCAGTGTGGGAGAGGGGGCTGCCCTGGCTGTCAGAACTCAGGCCCACAGTGGCCCAGCGGGAGCCCTGGCTGTGCTCCCATGATGCCCTGTTGCCGTGGCTGAGCCCTGGAATGTGACAGCACACAATGGAAGAGCGAGCCTGAGAAGGCCCTTCATCCTGATAACCACATTAAAGGCCCACCAACATCTGTTGAGGCACAGGAGAAAGGCCCTATCTCTGGGCTTTAACCCCCAACAGCACTAATCATTAACCCCCAGCCCTGAGAAGGAGCCCAATAACAGCACCTTATTTGTCAGGCACCCTGCAGAGGGACCGAGGGGACTCACATTGTACAGCAAACAGCGTGAGAAGAGCTGGATGATTACTCTTAAGGCCCCTAATATACTCATGGCAGAGTTCTTTTTCGTTCTTTGCTAGCAGAAGTTTGAAATACCTGAGAACCGGTAAACTGTTTGCAAACATCCCAACGTCCCATGGTGCCGGGAGAGGCATTTAGGTGATAATGTAGGTGAATGGTGAAAAAATGTGCTGCACGGTTTCCTCTCAACAACAAAATACAACACAAATGACAGCGGTGAGAAAACAGATGTTAAGAAAGCATCTGATCACAGTCACGTGGAAATGTTTGCTCAAGCTCTGCACTTCAGAACTCTAGTCAAGTCACATTAATATAGCACTTTATGCAATTAATTGGTTTAAAGGTGGGGTAAGCGATATTTGAAAAACGCTGTTTGGAAGTTAGTCGGGCCGACACACAAAAAACAACAACAAACGTGTGTTGTCGATCAGCATTAGGGGGCGTATGGCGGTGGAGGAGAGAGAACGAGCAAGAGGGAAATTTGAAGAAAGACTGCAGAAATAGAGATGAGAAACAATAAAAAAGAGAAAAGCTAAGCGGGAAGGCCTGAAAAGAGACGCGGACGTTGCTTTGATTCAGGTCCACACGTGAGTAACACTGGGTTTGAGTGTCAGTTTGTCTGGAGTTGCTGTGCTGTTGGCAGCTAACAACAAACTCTTGTTTCTAATTAATTACTAATTAGTATGTACGTAAAAAATGTTGTGCTTCCTTGTCAGTCGTTCATCTTGTGCGCTTTATTTTTCGTGAAGCATTATTTTGTTGCCCTTCTGTTATGATACACAGACATCCAGTCTTGTATTGCGTGCGTAACAGATGCCAGATAGCGAGAGTCGCGCTGACGACTGCTAGAGAATGCGTGTTTAGGGTCATTGTTAGTGCACTCGCCTCGCTTGCCGGCGATTGGGATTCGAGGCTGACTCGGAGCAGGGCGGTTAGGATTGGAGGCAGAGCACTGAAGAGAGGGGTGTGTTTGTTTGGGTTGATTTCAAAAATCAACAATGTCCAATAGCGTTTTTGAAATATCGCTTACCCCACCTTTAAAGCAAGCAGCTTTACTGTACAAGTACAAACATGAAGAACATGTTGCTATCAATTAGAATTACAATTTTCTAAATTATATCACACCAGTTCGCTGTTCAATTTCACTTGAAGTATATCGGGCATTTAGAGATCCAAAGTGACTACTGTAAAGCACATCTTCTTTCTGAAGAAAGGACATCTTCTTTCTGGGTTTCTGAAATATTCCAACCCGACCTCACAAGAATATGTAGCAATTTTATGAGCCGGCGATTTTGTATGAATTTGTACAATGTCGTATAAGCAGACAGTCACTGACTGTTAAAAAACCAACAAATAAAATAATACAAATTAGCTATCAATAAAGAAATTAGATAGTTACAAACTATTCAGAACATATTTCACGATTTGGAGTATTATAGACACAAAAAAAAGAGTGAGAGATACATTGCCACGTGCCATATAAACACTGCACTTATTATAGTAGTGCAGATTTCCAATAGCACGTGATCCGGATGATTTTTGCAGTAAACGGGCATGTTATTGTCTGTGTGCAGGTGTCCTGCATCCTGAAGCACAGAAAGACAAGATATGAGCCAGAAACAGGTGTCCTGTCACAAGAAAACTTCTCACACTCCAGGATCCTCATCTGCCTCGAAGGGCCTTTAAGGTTACCTCGCTTCCACAGGTTTCAAAGCCTTGCCAATTTCACCAGCATGAACCTGGAGACAAAGCAGAGGGGCTGGAGGTGGGGGTGAACGCAAACATGAGTGATGCAGAGGAGAGGTGAGTGTCTTTCTCTCTGGCGTTTCATACGCAGCGCTCTCTGTATACGGGCTCTGAGATTAGGAGCTGCAGGAGGTACCACTAATGCACGGACTCCTCAAGTGCCCCCACACAAGTAAGCCCATTCACCAGTAGCTCATTACACGGGCAATTAAGTGTCGTGCGGGGAGGGGGGACGAGGGGTCGAAACGAGGCCCACCAGCCATCGTGAGGAGCCCCTTCCCCCCCCTGCCCACTCCTCCCAGCGTCTTCACCTGGGCAGGCCAGTGGACACCTGCCTCTTCTAATGAAGATCCATGGCCTCATTTCCATTTCTGGAGTCGTATCAGAGACGGCGGCACACAAAACCACGCCTGTGTCCTCCGGTCCAGAGTAGCGGATAGAATGACATGGCTAAGTGCTCTTGCAGAGCAGGGGCAGCTGTAGGGCCTGAAAATTGGGTTTTGGGAGGTTTGAAGTGGGGTGCTGTGTTGCCTACGATGCTGCACTCCTGCTTATTGGAGGGTGCTTCAGGTTCCGATCGGCCACAATGGCTGCTGCAAGCTTCCTCTGCTCTTCGCTTATAATGAGCGGAAGGGAGGAGAGCCTGAGGAGGAAAAAATGCTCGCAAACAATTCTCACCTCTGTTCAATTCAGGTTGACTTATTCATAACTTCTGAAAGCATCTGTAAATATGCAATTTCACTACAGAGACAATAGATTCCCATTAGTGACCTGTGCTGCTCTCATCTCTGCAATAAGTCTCATAAAATTAAAAGTCTCTTAAAAATAAGTTAATAAGTCTCATAAAAGTCATTCATAGGACCTTGCCTTCCATGAATCTGGACGTCAAAATATGACCGAAATGTTCAATGTTTATTCAAATGAATTAAAAAGGACAACTGTGGTTTTATATATTTGCTTATAAATATACTGTGATGAATTATGGTATATACTGTAGAACTATGGCAGACTACTCTCAGTTATATTTAGTTATCAATGCGCACTTATAAACTATACCAACTATTCATAGTAGCTTGTGACATTCTTGTTTCCCCCAGAGTAATGCTGAAAATGATGTAAATGACAATAACCTGCATCCAAACAATGCTGAGTGCTAACAGTTATGATGCTGGTTTGTTGTACAATTAAGATAGGCAAACCCATGTTTTTAATGCACATGGTCAATTTAGAGATTTTGGGCTGTTTTGCTTCCTTCTTCTTTTAGACTTCTTTTTTAAAACAACAAGTGGTACGCTTTAGTACCACTTACACACACAACACTTTATAGTTTTATTTATCTCTGTTCTGTTTTTTACAGAGGGGTTTGTTTACATATCATTCACCTGTTTATTTTGTCATTTTATTTCAAAAACTTGCATACCAATTGGCGTCTGTGGTGTTTCCACGGAAGTAAAAACGGAAATCGACGGTAACACGATATGACTAAAATAGCTGATTTCTCTGGATTTAAACATTTTTGAAAACATTTGAGATAATGTAAGTACACAAGTCACCAAAATATATAACATTGTTCTAGTGGTTTCTGGATATTTGCAATCCAAATATCTTACATATTGTGTCTTTAATGTACTTTGAATAATTAACTGGTTGTAATATTTTTAACCAAAATAAATCAATAAAAGTGTTAAATTAGAATTATTAATAAATAAAATGAATGAATGCATCAGATTAATTTATTGCTATTTACCAAAAATCAGGATAGAAATAAGTTCTTAAAATATAATTTGTTCATTTTTATTTTTTTATTTTTACAGTTTGTATCCATAAGAATAACATGTGAAAATATATCAACATTTACTTCTCATGCCATGCTGGCATGTGACTTTAGATAAAGATTCTGAGATTGGTTTTAATACCAAGTCACTTGATTTGAAAAGTTGAAGGGACGGCCTTCCTAATATTTTTTCACTCCGTCCCACAATCTCAAAAATCTGTATCCCACACGATACATAATTCATTTATTTACAATATCTAGCACATGCTATTACACTTTCCAAGCTGTTGTTAAACAGTTATGTTAAACATAAAAGAAAAGGTTGGATGGAGGGGGGGCATTTCTGGAAATTGAAAGAAATATGGTCACATACAACTAGGGGCTCACTAGCCGCGTTTCCATTACCCTTCAAATTGCGCAACTTGAAATTGCGCATTGAAAATACGCCCAATGGAAACACGTCAATTTCGCAAAACCCCCCATTTCTCGCAAAAAAGTTTTACGCTCGCATGAGGTGGTTTTTCAGGCAATTAGAAAAATAAATATTTCGCAAAACTGCAATGGAAACAGTTTTTGCGCATTTACAGGTCACCTGACGTAGATGACGCGGTATGTTTGGACAGAATACGAGACAGAGTTCTTTATTAAATTCATATAAGACGAAAGAATTACAGGAATAATGGATTCTAAACCTCAAATAAATGCCACAATCAAGACCTCGAAGCAGATAATGAGGGAGAAACATCCAGAAACACCTCATATGTGCCGCTCACAAGTAGGGCCTATAATAAGGGTCGTTCCTTACATTAATGCTTGGAAAGCACACATACATCTCCTTCGGTTAATAATAATGGCTAGTGCAGTGGCTGGGATATAGTACATAAACCTACCAGTGTCCGTTGCCATGGTTTTTGGAATGATTTTACTTATCGCGAGAGGAAAAATTGAAGTTTTAGTCGCATAAGATCGGTCAATGGAAACGCTGTCATTTCGCAATAGTTTTTTGTCGACATTTAAAAAAAATCGCAAAAGTTTTGTCCAAATCTGTAATGGAAACGCGCCTACTGACTGCTTTATTTTATTTTTGCATTATTAAATGAACTGCATAAAACATTAGGATAAATATGTTCTTTTAGTCCAGCCACTGGATCATAAATAGTCATTTAATTACATATGTTCATTAAGGTTTATTACCAATTAAAGCAGTGAAATGGACCATGACCTGATGGGGATGTACAGCAAACAGATAAAAACTGCACTGGCTAATCATTTGCTGCTCATTATTGGGGGGGGGGGCATGTCTTGTGGTCCGTTCCACACTTCTAGCTGAAAGCTCCATTCAGGATTGCAGCGTGTCTCTCAATACGATTGTGGGATCCTCCCTTGTTAACATGTTCAGGCTCACCGCCTCCTCTCAGCACCTGAGGGCAAGTAGAGCACCCAGAGCTCAGGTAATGGAGGAAGAGGAAGGGCAGAGTGAAAATAAACAAGCTCAGTCTCCATCCATCCGTTGTGCCTCACCTGCTCTGCTCCGTTTCAAACTCTGACACGGGCCGCATCAAAGGTCTGTGGATGGGATAACAATTGCACTTTATTTTACAGTACGTGTACTGGGTAATAAGGTAACTACATGGGTTAAGATTATGTTTAGGGGTAGGTGCTGGGTTAGTAACTAGTTATTGTAAGAGGACTGTAAAATTAAGTGCTACCGGGATAATCTATTGCAGTGCTGTGCTCAGTGATATTGCCATATCAATAATTACTAGACAATAACCAGCATTTTATGGGAGTTTTATTGCTTGTATGAACAAGACCATGGTGTGTGTACTACACAATTCCAGCCTTCAAAGCATTATTTTTAAAAACCTAGTTACTTTACAAACTTCAAACAAAAAGTAGCTAACTGCATTGAAGTTACTTGAGACATCAATATGTTTTTATACATAAAAATATCTAAGGCTAATTTATCATTTAATCCGAGCCGAATTTGCACACACAACTGGGTTTTGAATGACTGAACAATTTTATTACATTATCAAACACATTCATTTCCATTTCCATAACCAAATAGAAAGCATAGTATAGTACAGGGAATCCAATTGGTGAATCATTTTTGTGAATCTGTTCATTTACATGAGCTGTATGAACCGTTTCAATATAATGAATTGGCCATTCAGAGAAAGAACCGATTAGGACGAACCGATTCATCAGAAGGAATCAGACTTTATAACACTACATATGAAAGTGAGATTACCGTTTAGCATTAACCGATTTACTAAAATGAATTTACAACGCTTCAAATGAAAAGAAAGGACTGTTTTGGTGAGTGCATTTGGCTATAAGCTACACTGCTGCTCGTTGGATAAAGTAGCTTGTTACTGGAAAAGCTACACTATTATTAAAATAGCTACAATAATGTCAGGCTATTGAAAGTGTAGTTAAGTTAGTAGCATTGCAACTTACTCCCAAACAGTTGTGAGGACACATGTGTGTTTAGGTGTGCTTTGTGCCCCAGGCATGGTTGCACAATGAGTTTGTGTGTCAGAGTTTGCGCTTCTAAGCAGCAGATCTGGCTTCCCCGGCTCTCTCTTCACTCACCTGTGACGGAGCACTTCCCCTGGTCGGCTCTTATCAGCCCACAGAGGAAATACCTGCCACAGGTAAACAGGACCTCGTGACCCCCAGGCTTTGCACTCATGCTCAAGCAGACAAGATGTTGTTCTTTCTGCCCTGCCATGAGCATCCCTGCCCCCAGCTGCCTAAACCCTCTCCCACCCTCTCTTAAATTTAATCTTATCTAAATATCAGCAGGTGTAAGGCAAGAGCCTGCTTATCATGATAGATTCAGTATGCACAAAGTTGATCAACAGTGGCTCAGCACAAATGCATTTCTGACTGCCTGTAATGATGCCGGTAGCACTTTAAAATGACAAGTCCTCTTTCTCAGAGATTGTATTGAGAACCCCGCATATCAAATCAATTCTTAAGAACTTGTTTACTTGCATAAACCTTAAGTATTTTTTTCCGATATTGAGACCATTTAATTTTATAAAATTGTAAAATCATGTTAGACTTTAATGTTTAATTATATTGGACACACCATCCAATATTCAGATTTTTAAATGTCCCTCCGATCCTGTGGTTACATATTCATTGGATTCAGTTTGTAGTTATGGCATGGCATTTGAGGTTTAATTTGTTTATTGCATTTACACATTTATTTATCAATTTGATTACTTATTTACTTATTCTTATATTTATATTAATTACTAAACCACTGTATTCATTATTTTTGTAATATTTTAATATTTATAAATATTAATACAAGCATAAATTAATACAGAACATAAATACTGGGTACATTTGTAAAAGCTCAAAGGGGCTTGTACAAAGTTTTGCTTGTACAAAATAATATATTATATTATATTATATTATATTATATTATATTATATTATATTATATTATATTGTATTATATTACATTACATTATATTAATGCTCTTTTTCAAAGTCTTGATTTAGTTTTTTGTGTCTACTAAATTGTTTACTCCTTATTTTCACATATTTTGCACTGTTGCAGCACCTCTCTTCACGCTCTGTTTAGGTTTTGTCTATGAAGCCCCTCCTTCTGAAAAGTGCGATGTGCTCTGATTGGTCAGCTGGACCAGTTTGATCGGTCAACTGCTTTGAGTTTGTTACGGAAATGTCACATCCCCCCTATCATAACCGTGTGTTTCAGCTTCTCAGGTAAACGCTAGCACCACCAGTTCTTGCCCCTTTTTTTCATATGCCTTGGGTGGGAATTATTTGGATATTGGACTTTGGGCTGTGTAATTTGCAACTTTGCAGACCTTTTTTTATGCTCTAACATCAACATTACACGAAGAGAAAAAGAAAAAGCATATTTGGTCTATAATATGTACATTATATTATATCTATCAGCTGGATTTGTTCTGGGTTGTTCATGAATACACTGAAAAAAGCTACTGCGTGATATTGCTTATATATTATATTATATTATATTATATTATATTATATTATATTATATTATATTATATTATATTATATTATATTATATTATATATCACAGCATTGATCATGGGTTTCTTTATAATAATGTTTATTACTATGTGCAATTATTTGTTTTACAACTAAGCATCAGCTCAAAATTCTTGATCATGCAGGCCTAGAACAAAGTCCTTTTCCTCAAATTAATAACTGTGCTTGTCAAATCACCAAATTTTCGTTATAAATCAACAAACAATAGTATGTGTATTAAAATAGTAAATCATGGTAAGGGATTTCCTACAGTGTTTCCAACATGTTCCCTCTGCCTCTGGGACCATGTGTGAGGGTGGAAGTGTCCAAGTGGGAGAACATTCTCACAGGTCCAGAAGCAATACACCCCCCACAAACAGAGAGAGTGGGGTGGAGGGGACCTCCAGGACAGCAACTCACCTAAGACACCTCAGGGTCAGGGTTATTCTCTCTCTCTCTCTCTCTCTCTCTCTCTCTCTCTCTCTCTCTCTCACACACACACACACACACACACACACACACACACACACACACACACACACACACACACACACACACACACACACACACACACACACACCTCTGGCTAGCACTGCTCTGCCCTTCCCTACCATGTTACCTGAGCCACATGCACCAATGCTGCCCTTTATTTGATGGATGCGGTTTCCCACACTGACACTGATGGGTGACGGGAGCCCCTCCAACCCCTTCCTGCTTTAAACACTGTGATTGACATAAGGAATGTGATCCCCTGGTAATGTTAAAAAATAATCTGAAATTTCAAACTTCTTCAATTCAAATATACATAGATAGTAACATTTTGCAGCGATGCTATATAGAACCATTTTTAATTCCTCAAAGAACCTTTCAGTGATCAGAAAGAACCATTTTTTCCCCTTAATGTAACAAACCTTTTTTATTTTTACTATAAAGAACCTTTTGTGGAATGGAAAGTTTCCATGGATGTTAACCTTTCTTCATGGAACCAAAGATGTCAATAAAGAACCTTTATTTTTAAGAGTGTATGATCTGCACTGAGCTGAAATCTTGCACATACTTCAACTTTCCCGGATGCTTTACCAGGCGTTTATGTTTTAAAAGCCCAACGCTTATGCAATAATGAAAATGAGTTAGTTAATTAGTTAAATTAGACCCTTCAGTATCTTCAAACAGGCTGGTCCAGCCCTTCACTCCAGCCCGAACCAACCTGGATAAGTGAGCATCAACACCAATATGTTGATTTACTAATTAGGGCCAGCACTTCCCTGCAGTTTCTGAATGAGGAAGGAGCACTTGTCTTTGTCTTATTATCACTGGTCATCCATCCCCCTGCCCACTCCTCAATAGCCCCTGGCCCAGCAGATAGGCCAGGACAGAGATAAGTAGAACAATGGGTCAGGCCCACTGCAGTCTGCTATCTCTGTCCCCATCTCACAGCCTGCCTGTGTGTCTGCGCAGAGGATGTTGTTAAAGCAAGAGCAAACACTCAAACATCCTGCGCCAGCTCTATCACTTCCCCCTAATCTCCTGCTCTCTCTCTCTCAGTGCTATTTTCCATCTCTTGCAAGATGCTTGTGAAGGATTTTCACAAGTGACTACTGAGGCCTTCACTGGGTGTTGTGAACGAGATAGGGGGGTTGATATATCAAATAAATCTGATTCTATGGAGCAAAACATTTCTGTGATAGTGATATAGAATCAGTTTCTTATAGTTTCTAGGTCATTATGTAAGGGATATTGTACAGTCATCCAGTCATTATCACAAAATATTAAATAAACCCCTTCAGAGTGATACAAGATCAGTCTGCTTCATAGTGGGGTCCTGATCACCATGTTGAGGTTTGGTTTGTGATCATGTCTAGCTCACTGTGCATTATCCTGCCTATTTCATGGTCAAATAAAATAACTCAAATAAAATGCACAGTTATATAGCAGTCATACAAAAATATTTGAATGTAGAATGCTGCAACTGACAAATCAGAAGCATCCCATAAAGCCATGTAATAAAAAAAAGATATGATTTCTATAAATTATATTGAAGTGATTTCATGTCACCCAGCCTTTGGAGGAGTCTGGTGAGACTGTATTCTGATATTTGCTATGTACCATTGTAAAGATATAGAAGTTATGGTCATTTAGTTTGTTTTATAAAAATGTACTGCGAAAAAACAGTGCAAATGTGGTAGATTTTTTTCAGGGTATAAAACAAATTTATGTTGATCTCCATTAATATTTTACTACCTCAGCATTGTTCGTCCAAAACTGAATTACATACGTTCTGCATGTCGTCCTACAACCCAGAAAAGTGTTAAGCTGATGAGAGGAGAGGGAGAGAGAGAGTGGTGAAGAAAGAGATATGGCCCTCCTCTCTCTCTCTCTCTCCCTCTCTCTTTCACACACTGTTTTCTCTGGAGACTTGACAATATGCACGCGTACTGTTTCTGGCCCGGGAAACCCGGGCAGAGGCAGGTTAATATCGGGAGCACTTGACAACAATGGAATGTTATAAAAAGGTGCAGCTGTAATAAGTTCTTTGTTGGGACCTTCCATTTCCACCACGTCATATCATTACTCATCCTGCTAACCAATTTACTGGTTGCCAAGGCAACCGCAGCGGGCCAAAGCCAAGAGGCAAGAGTGGAATCTCAATGGCTGTAGGGGAATAAAAAGTGGTGGACAGACAGAAGTGTACAAACTCCTCTACGTCCAAATTTATTCAGATTTAACTGGGCTTTCAAAATGCCCCCCATTTCCTGCTGTCCACCCTCTCGTACAACAATAATGTGAAGTAAATAATGAAAAACAGGGAAACCATTTTAAGTTGTGGTGGAAAACAAATTAAATTCAGAACAGAATTCATAAATAAATAGAATTTACAGTATGTTCATGTTTTATATAAATGTTCATGTAATACAGCATATATATATATATATATATATATAGTACATTAAATTCTGATTTTTTTTTTATTATTCAGTAAATGTTTATTCTTCTCTTTTAGTACCACCAATAAAAATAACGATGGTCTAATTCAATCTTCTTCTTCTTTTTTTTTTTTTTTTTTTTGGCACAGCAACAGTTTCATGCATCCGTGTCCACGTGGCTTAACCAGGCATGCTGGGATACACGTAACCGTGTTCAGCCTGTGGAGGTATGCGGGGCCGGGCCGGTGGGCGTGTGGTGAAATCCAGTTCGCCTAAGCGCACAGGTCAGCGCTGGCCGGTCAGCAGCTGCTGCCTGGCCGCGGTCCCACGCTTCCCAGGCTGGGGGGAGGATTGACAGGTCAGTAATAAAATCAGGCGCCCTGGCTGAGCTCAGAGCTGCCCATTGTTCGAGGGCCAGGCCCGCTGCTGCTGTTTACTCTCTCCCATATGCATTATTCAACGGCCCAGGAGCTCCCAGAGAAAGGGGCCCCATTCAGGGAGCCTCTTGCCCATGTTTTGTTTTGCTAATTTTCAATTAAAATAAACCATGGCGCTAAGGGGGGAGTAAGAGGGCGCAAGGGAGAGATAGTCTCAGTACTATTTACCCTGTGACGTCTAAAGGGATTAGGCTGATCACATAAATGACAATAAAACACTACTTATTGAGTATTATGTCAGTGACATATCTGTTATTTTAAATAAGGGGTAGAGTGTGGGACAATGAGGTGTGATGCTGTTTCAGTTTGGTTTATTTCTGCAGGGGATGTCTGAATCACTTTTGCACACTAATAAGCCTGAGAGTGCAAACTCTGTAGTTATGTGACGTTGTTTTATAATAATTATTGCTTCGTTCGGCGATTTAAATGTAATGTAAATATATGTATTAAAAAACGAGTAACATTAATGTTCAAAAGCTTGGGGTCAGTAAGAATGAATTATTCCTTACAAATAATTAAATCCTATTATAAATAATTCCTTTATTCATCAAGGAATCATTAAGTTGAACAAAGATGACAGTAAAGTCATTATAATGTTACAAAGGTTTTCAAATAAATGCTGTTCTTTTGAACTTGGGATTCATACAAGAATCCTGATAAATGCATCACTGTTTTCACAAAAATATTAAGCAGCACAACATAAAAACACAATGATCTCTCAAGGACCATGTGACACTGAAGACTGGAGTAATGGCCATTGCAGGGGGAAAAAAAGCAAAATATATTAAAACAGGAAACAGTTATTTACAATTGTAATAATATTTTACAATATCGCTGCCTTTGCTGTATTTTGGATCAAATAAATGCAGCCTAATTTAAAACTCATCACATTTGATGAGTTGAAAAAGATTTGATAACAGATTGGGTTGATACACAGGATTAGTCACTGAACGTTTAACTTAATGAACATATTAACCTGCAGAAAGACGGCATGACCTGCAGATCATTAAATATCAGCATGCCTGACACCATGGGCTGATCAATAAGTGCCCTGATAGGTTTTTGTTGTTGAGTTTTTTCACACAGGAGGGGGCTACACTAACCCAAAGGAGCGGCGGACAGATGCAGTGACAGTGGGGAGTGAGGAAAGTTAAAGATTCACCACACATCTGTTACTCTGCCACAGAGCGGACTCTCAGGCACCTACCCCTGCTGTCTGTCTGTCTGTCTGTCTTCCTGCCTGCTCGCCTTAATATGTGACTGCGTGCTGTCCACCTGTCTTTCTGAATTTAATTCCTGCATGTGTCTTCTCTGCGTGCTCATCACACTCTCAGCCTAACTGACCAACTGCTCCCTATTCTGTACGTGTGTCCGCTTCCCCCTTAATGAGCAAGCACATCTTTAAACCGTACAGAAACTTCAATCACTTGCCTCCTTTTTTGCAAATGTCGCCTTACAGTCAGTCGAACATTTATATTCTATTAAGCTTTAATTATAGCTAAACAGGCCAGTCTAGTTTAATCAGGAGTGCTTCTGCCAGAGCTCTGCCCTGCCTCTCATTTCGGCAGTTTTCACAATTGTTTGGTCCAAAACCTAAATTCGATCCCACCTCACTTTCAATCGGGCTTGAGGGAGGCTTTCAAAGTCGAAATACTGTATTGACAACTAAACAAACCGAACTCCGACGTCTCATAATAAGAAGAATAATCTCTTTACATGCATTGAGAAACTGTAGAGGCAAAATGCTAAAATGAAATACACTCTCAGAAAAATATGCAAAAATTTGCAGCTTGTCACTGGGGCAGTACCCTTTTTTTTGAGTATCATGTTTAATACATAAGGCCTTTTATGGCTCATATAGTATAATATAGGAAAATATGGAGCTCATACTTGAGGAGGAAAAAAAATGAGTAAAAATATGTTTTAAAAAAGTATAAATATGCACAAAAAAAGGTGTAATTGCCCATGGCCAAAATATAAGATGAAATTCTGATAGTACATCAGTAAGATCTTTGTAACAGTTTAGCAGACTACTTAAAATGCATACTTTATAAATATCAGTTGTCACTCTTTATCTCCCGATAATATATAAATGCAGTTTTATGATCTGTAGCTCTGTACTTTTTATTGTCGGGGATCAATCATATAATGCAATGCAATGCAATTATGATTGAGAGATGTAGAAATAAAGTTCTTCAAAAGCCTTATGTCATATATTTAGCATGATTTTTTAAATACAAATTATGTGTGGATAATTATGTAAGCCTAATAGATAATAGTCCAGATCAGCATTCTAACAGATATGTGTGAAATTCCCTCTTTGCAATTGCTTATGTATTTTAGGGGCTGATTTTGCTATTTTATTGACAGTGAAATTAAAGAGATCTAATTCAAGTCAAACCTGCGTCTTATGCATGAGCGTCGACCAAAGCCTAAATAGCTAAAGCTTTTTGCCTTTTTATAAAGTGTTCCTGTGGCTAAAACAATACAGCATGCTGCTAGCTACACCAAAGCCATTGGTTAGATTCCCAGGGAATGCATAAGCATATAAAATGACCTTGAATGCAATGCAAGTCAGTTAGTATAAAAGAGTCTGACAAATGCATTCAATTAAAAATTTAAGTAAAACTGCTTGAGAGCATTTAGTTGTTCCACCTGTCAACCCATACAACAGCATGAATCGCGTGTCTATCCTTCTCTTCGAGCTGTAATCCCGAGCCCTCTCATCTCCTCAGGACCCTTTGTGTGGCAGCGGTTTCTTCGCAGATAAGATGTACATTTCGGAAAAAAGTGAGGAGCTTCGGATGGGGAACAGAGAAGTTCAGGAGACACGAGTGGAGTCAGGAGTGGAGAAGAGCGCATGTCCTCTTGCGTTTGCTGAATGGGCTTCATCCCCCGCTGGGTGCAGGTGAGCACTCGAGGCAGGCTCGCACCTGCCCTCTTTGTTCCTGACTGATGGGTTTACGGTGAGAGGGATCTGTCTGCCTCGTAAAGCCAGCGGGCCGAGGGGCAGTAAAGCCTAACTGCTGTCAGAGCTTTGTGTGAGGGTGTGAAAGTGTGTGTGAGGCCCTGAGAGACAGGACAGATCATCAGGGAGCATCACACAATGCAGACAGACTGACAAAAACAATTACACTCCTGTAGAGGATTCTCAGACAAAACAGAGTCATTAAAGGCAAACCGATAAAAGCAACATTTAACTGCTATATATACAGAGAGGTTTAACGTTTAAAGAGTTAAACTCACTTTTTACTGAAGTTGACCTCTATGCAACAAGACATTAAATGTAAAATGAATATGCCTAATTCAATTTCAGAATGTACAGAATTAAAAGGAAATCGGCTATAACATGGGGCCAGAGACTTGTCCTGTGACACAACTTGCCCCACTTCAAGGGTAATTCTATCATATCAAAAAGTAATTTTTTTTACATTTCAAAGAAAAAATGGATAAAAATGAATCCACTTTCAAGTTATTTTTTTATTATTATTGTAATTTCATAAGCGAGAAATAATATTTTAATGTAGTGAAGCATTTTTCAACATTTTGGAATAGTGTTGATCAAATACTGAAAAAAAATTTGACTTTTATATGTATGCTTATCTTTTTTATAATGGCTATTGTAAATAACGGCAAAATAAGTTTATGTGATATATACACATATATACAGACATATAGCATAACAATTGGGGTAAGAAAAATAAAATGAATTCAAAAGGGAAAACAAGTTATTACCCCATTGACAAATATTTGTTCTTGTTTTAAGCATAAAGTCATTTAATTTTGTTAACATTGTTAGAATACATTACCTTATATCTTATCACTTTTCTTCTCAAGTAAATGTATCTTAAGAATGCTGAGATATTTGTACTGGTAAACAAGACAAAAAATATCGACTAAGAAAATATTCTTTTATTATATATAATATAAAAATTATTTTCTTATGCGTATCTCTTAAACGGATATTTCACCCAAAAATAAAAATTCTGTCATCATTTACTGCTGTTCCAAACCTGTGTGAGTTGCTTTATTCGTTTGAACACAGAAGAAGATATTTTGAAGAATGTTGGTAATGTTGGTTGACGGTAGCCATACTATGGAAGTCAATGGGTGCTGTCAACTATCTGGTTACCAACATTCTTCAAAATATCTTCTTTTGTGTTCAAAAGAATTAAGAAACTCATACAGGTTTAAAACAGCATGAGGCTGAGTAAATAATGACAGAATTTTTATTTTTGGGTGAACTATCCCTTTAATCCCAGGCAGATATATGACATGAGCCCTTCTATGGTCACATGACAAAAAAAATACAGCTTGCTAGATTAAGGGGTGACATATATTACCCCACTCTCACCTACATGTGAAGATAGATAAAAAACTACTAAGGCTTTTTTTTTAGGTCTCACTGACCAACACCCATCCCAGTGTTCAGTACACAGAGAACTTAGCGCTCTTCCTGCTACTGTCAGTGTCTGATTTCACACCGCTAATGACTGCGCACTGTTTACAGTGCCTCCTTTATTCTTTACAGGGTCACATTACTACTGCCTCAGAGAAAGCACACAGCACACACACACAGACCAGTCACCGATATAAAGTTTTTTGCCTAATATGTCAGACCTCTTTAACTCAGTGACAGTGTTTTAAAATTGAAGAATCTGATGCTCAGCGGTTTCTAACACGAAGGCCCCTGACACACCTCTGAGCACTCTTGCGGACACCAAAATGACGGTACAAAAACTAATGTTTAATTTATACGATTCTCTCAGGATATCATATCTCACTGATAAGAACCAAATGACGTGACTGAAAGGAAGGCGAAGAGATTCAAAATCTGTGCTTTTTTTTTGGCAAGGGCATCTTAGAAACCAATTACCACACAAGAAATAGATCATTATTTCTTCTAAGCAGAGAGTCTTGGGGGGTGGGGGGCAAAGGTGCTTGCTAAAAGGATGGGTAGGGTTTTTTTTTTTCCCCAGCACAATAAAGACATAATCATCTCCCCCTCAACTTTTCCTATCCAACTTTCAGATTTTAATTTGCCGTCTGTGAAGTGGTACCTAATTTACTTTCGCCTCGTCCCTTCAATGCGCCATTGTTACGGCGGCAGAGACTCAGAGTTTCCTCTCTTAGCTCACCTCGGCGTGAAATTGGTTTAATGAAGCTGAAAGGTATGAAGCTCTCACAACACTGCGGATTCCAGCGACACTGCTTCATCACCCCCTCACACCCCCCCAAACTCACATTACGCCCACAAGTTATAAAGCAGCGCATTAAAGATCGCTATCTCTCACATTACATCAGTGGATATTGCTGTCCCTTTCAGAGTGCCAGCGCTCAGACTAACCGCCGAGAGACAAACCGAGGCCGTCCGTCTCAGGGACATGCCCTGGGTGCTTCAGATTCATTTGAAGAATCATATCGCTCTGAATCAGACTCAGTAATGAAACATTCTGAGTTTGGTGGAGGAGATATTGATCAGTGTGTTTTCCACCTCGGAGTATCCCGTCATTTCCATGCAGTGACCCTGTGAAATGCGTTCTCATGTTACCGTTGCTACTGGGTGTGACACTTGTGGGAATGCAACCGAAGTCCTAGGAGATTATTATTAGTGTGTCTGTATGACTTTGTTTGTGTGTGTGTGCTTGTGAGTGTGTGTGTTGTATTAATATGATCTCCTTGTGGCGTATCATTTACTGCTTCTTGCCCCCCTTTTGGAAAATTGCATAAAAATGCATCCGTAACTGAATATTCAGGTCTGTTCTGGTTTCAGTCATGTTTCAGGATCTGCAGGGAAATGGACATGAGGAAAAAAAGATTGACAAATACCAGAGGACTGCATAGATTTGTGTGTGGATGTTTGCTGGGGACCAGCTTTCTGAAGAACAAACTTGTGTCCCCACGAAGAGAATTAATGATGTCTTCATTTGTATCTGAAATGGGTTCAAACTATTGTGCAGAAAGTATAATTAACTTAGGAAGTGTGAATAGGACGTACACACTTTATAAAACATTGTGAGTGTGTGTTAAAAAAGAGGCCCCATAGGAATAAAGAGAATCCCATGGAGCCTCTTTACAAAAAGATTCATTGCAAAAAATCTTTATCAATCAGTATTTTTGTCATACTTTCCAGCAAAAAAAATTTATTTGAGAGGCAAAATTGTCTATATAACCTCACTACATTTGGATAGATTTAGGCTTATAACAATAAAAGAACTTATTGAGGAGAGGTGATTTTAAAAGAAAAAAAAAGTATATATTTTGGCGTTACATTCGCCAAGGCTGCGTTCATTTGATCAAAATATTATTGTGAAATATTGCTATAGTTTAAAATAATAGTTTTCATTTTTAATATTTTTTTAATGTAATGTATTGCTGTGATGATAAATATTGAATTTATATTTATTTGTTTGTTTGTTTTAAGCATAAATCTATCTAAACTCAATTTAGTGAGGCTAATGCAAATAATACAAAATAAAAAAGCCAATGGAGTAAGTAAAAGTGAAGATGAATTCTGAATTAAATTGATCTTGTTTTTTAAAGATGTAAAAAAAAAAATCAGAACAAGACATTAATGCTAATTAAGAAAATCATTTTTGTGTGATGACATTGTAATTCCAAATAACATGTCCACTTAGGTCAATTACAAGTTTATATGACAGCCAAAAATCCTCCAAAAGAACCCAAACTTTATCATTGGTGCTAGATCATTTGAACACAAACTGCTTCTTACATTCACTACTAAAAGAGTTAACTACATTTCCATGGACTTTACAACCACTTTGGTGACATTCCAAGCCTCTTCCAGAGTAAAGAACTGAAAGAAGAAGAAAAAAAAATAGATTCCCTAAATTGTCACCATTATCATCTCATCATCTGTAAGCCATTGCGCAAAACAGCCTTTAAGAAAAGGAAATTGTTCAAAGCACTGTTCCCTGCGTCTACCTTCATTTTTGATGCAGGCAGAAATGAGAGCGATCATTCAAACGCACATACACACAGTAAATTGTGCAGTTAAACTGAGCATTTAGCCTCTAACGGAGCTAAACGCTGTTCTGCGGGGAAGGCCAGTCGGTGAGATTAGCTGTGTTTCCCGGCAGGAGTGCTATCTTATACAGGTAATTACTCAATTATCAGCAAACACACAGAGGTCTGACAATACATGCTGGAGAAATAAAGAGAATACAGCTGAAAAAAATGGTTTAAAAATATCAGAGCTTACAGACACACTTATGTCTGCACTTCATCTGCCTGCTAAAGAGAGAGTGATTCTTGTATAGCAACCGTTAACCGTAAAAAGTGTCCAAATAAATCCCCGAGTACAAATGTATACATATCAATACTACATATCCAAAAACTATTTTGTCTGATTTCGCAGAGGAAGATACAAAGTAGCCTATAAAAAAAGCTTGATGTAGAAACACATTAGTTGCTCCTGCTGCCGAGAGTTCTGTTGTGAAATCTTTCCAGTAATGTGTTTCCACTCATGTCCACTGGTTGGCGCTAAAGAGAGCAGAAGTGATGGAGATGGTCAACTTGCCTCATGACTCAAACTTATAGTTGTAAACAAAAAGATCAAAACTATATTTTAATGTTAGCCATTTACATTTGAAAATGTGTTAAGTATATTTAACAGAAGGTCTGTGACCTCTAGGGGGTCCTAGTGATGCTGCAGGAGAATCTGCCCATTTTTATTCGATCTTAAACCGCTGTGTGTGTGTGTGTGTGTGTGTGTGTGCCTGTGCCAAAGCTAAAAATTCAGCTTAATGTTGTCTCTCCCACATTAAAATGTATTAGGCAAAATGTAAATGTAGGCTACATATGACTCTGTACATCTATGATTGATAAAGTTTAATTTGTTTGCATATTATAACCTTTATTTTACCAGGAAAGAAAGCACATTGAGATTAAAAATCTCTTTTCCAAGAGCGTCCTGGCCAAGATCATCAGCACACAACATGAACATACTAACATATTTAACTAACAATGAAAAAATACTTCTAAAAAATGTATTAATCTTGGTAAATGATCATTTCCTCATTACATGATTAAAATCAAAAGTTGTATCTGTTAATAATATTTAATGGACCTGAGGTAACATGAAAGTTGTATTTTTATTAACTAACAAATACTGTAACAAATGAATTGCTTATATTGTTAATGTTTTAACAAATGTTCAATAATGGGACCTTACTGTAAAGAGTTACCCAATATTTTTCAATGTAAGCATCACAACAACAAAAAAATGGTACTAATATGCTATGCATAATACAGGCCATCCCTAAAATTAACACTGAATTTCATACAATATATAACAGAAGGTTCTTTGGTCTAAACTAAAGGCCCCTTGGTATAGTATTAATTTTAAAAATGAACTTTTAAGTACCTGTCAGATTTGAGTAAATTTCTCTGTGAATTGGGTGCAGTGGGCAGGACGCGGCTTGTTCACCCGGCAGACAGATGATCCCAGTAAGAGTGGGGCTCAGTGTCCCTTACAAAAGCAAACAGGAACAGAAACCCTTTACACACAAAACAAACAGAATAATATCAAATGAACACTGAATATACAAATATGGCTCCTCTCACCTGTTTTGTTGAGCTTGATGCATTTTTAAGATAGAGATGCGAGATGAGGTGGACCAGTAACTGCCATCACAAGACGCCAAAATCACAGAAAGTCAAACATTTATGTGATTTAAATATTAAAAGAACACTTTAGGAAAGATCTCAATGGTACAGCATTTATTACAAGATACATATATTGCAAAATATAAGATATATTATGGTTACACTTTATTTCGATGGTCTGCTTTAGACATTCTACTAACAATAAGTAACTTTGCAACTACATGTCTAGCTCTCATTAGACTGTTAGGTTAGGGGTTAGGGTTCGGGTTAGTAGAATAAGTTGACATGCATTTGCAAAGTTACTTATAGTTAGTAGAATTTCTAAAGTGGACCATTGTAATAAAGTGTTATTATTGGTTATACTGATGAAGAACTGTGATACTTTAAAATGCTGTTTATTAAACAAAGTCCCCTGATACATGAATATATTATCATTCAGTACTATGGTATGATCGTGACTGGACCATAGTTTTTTGTAAGGGTTAACACCATGACAACAGCCCAGTGAAGTGTTTAAACAGGCTATAATACACTAGAGAGCATCCCAAACTGTGATCTAGTTAACGCACCGCTGTGCCGACCCACCCAACGAGCTCGTTTAAACACACACACACACACACACACACACCCCCCTCACACAAGCACCTGCCAGTGGACACACACCTGGCTCACAGCACTCTCCCACAGAGAGGCCCTGTGGTTCTCCACGTTCAGACCGCATGGGCTCAAACTAACACACACCCGGACACACACTCACACAGGCAGCACAAATCCCCCTGAGACAGCCTGCCGTGAGCTAATGAGGAATTAGAGAGGACTAGGACAGCTTTACTGGGGTTTACCTCATGAGAATGACTCACAGGAAGACCCAGAGGCCACAAAATGCATACACACACACAAACACGCACACACTCACTCACTCACAGATGCATGCTCAGGCAAAAATACAGATAAATATACACTCTTACCCACCCATGGAATCAAATCTTATTGCTTATAGACATGACTTTGTTCGTACCGCAGCTATGCACACCAAAACAAACATGAAAAACTACATGCACGTACGTGCAGTTATATCCAGAAATTAGTTTTGAAGCAAATGCAAACAAATTTAAATGACTCACATTGGGTGTACACACCATACTGTGCCATTTTACTAAAATAAGTGTGTTGAGGAATCAAAACATCTTTAATCAAAATAATCACTCCTAAATATAAAAATGAATATGAATGTGGGTCATTGACAAAAAGCTTTAAAAAAGTGTTTTTGACAAATCTTTTCAAAACTGATGTAATGTTTTGAGTCATGAACAATGGTTTTAAACAAGTTTCAGTTGTTAAATAACATTTTGAAGTGTTTAAATACATTTGACTGTTTTTATGTCAGGCGGTACAACCAAATAGGCCTACATAATGTACCAACCTACCCATACTTGAAATTAGCAGTTTTTACCAGTATTTGAGAGAGATCTACAAACCTTTTTTTACTCTGCCACAAGGATCAGTTGAGGTCCTGGATGATGCATTATCATGTTTACTGTTATTACCTTGTCAATTCATAATAAAAGAGCCATGTTTGCAGTTGTGCCAACCTGACATAGGTTTTTCAATTATCTCAACAGCTTTAAAACTGCTATAAAATTAGTTTATATGAAAGGTTACAAATCTAAAATGATGCCATAGTATTTAGTTTTAAATTTTTTATTATTAAGACAACATTTAAAATAGCTTTCTTAGTCTGTTCATTTGTTCGGACAGTTGCACCACCTGACATTTGGGGGGTTTCAGATAACAAAACATCAAACAATATGTATTATTTAAAGGGGTCATAGAATGAGAATTCAAATGTTCCTTGATCCTTTGAAAGTTAACAGTTCGTTATCATATATATAAAAAAAAAAAACCTGTAAGTTTCAAAACTCAAAACGTTCTTGTTATTCCAAAAACTGCTTTTATTGAAACCAAGGCCAGCAAACGACAGGATCTAAAAAGTGGAGACTTGTGATGTCATACTTCAGCTTTGGCCCCGCCCACTGGAGCGTTAGTGAAAAGAGACATGAGAACGAGAAAAGATCGATACCAGGATCAATAATACTATTACCTTCCAAACGATCCTAATGCTAGGATAGTGTTTTTTTCCCCAACAATGTCTCAGCAGTGCATTATTTGTTTGTATTCGGTGTATTTCACTGTGGATTATTTGGTAAATTTCGGCGGAGGCTTTGCAAACAGAAAGGTTTTACGATATGGATCTGCCAGCAATGCCACAAACATGTAAGTAGTCATGTTTATTCTAATGCCTGATCTGTGATCAGTGATTTCTAATGTAATTATTCAAGTTCGGACAGATTATCTCTCAAAATATCGTTCAATACTGTTTATGCATCAGTAAATCATGCCAGTGACTAAACAATCAACTTCACGTCATTTCTCTTAGTAGGATTAAAATAATCTTATTTAAACTGTGATTACGCTCCCTTTCCAATTGCCAAAGCTGTCAATCAAACAGCGCGAGTTTATCTGGACACTTGCCAAAACTCGTTGAAATCAATCATCACAAAATCATGACGCTGTTACAATGTACATTACAACGAAGCTTTTACTGTATTTAGATCATGTTTGCATTGTTATTTGGTGAAAGCCATTGGTGTAATTTCATACACGATCAACAGACTGTATGTCATCTGCTCATCACTGCAACCTTTCATGTGATGGGAATAGATAATTATGATCAATACTTTTCACGATTCCATAATCTCGATAGCTGTATTAGTAAAAACGTAGTAAAAGTTTTAGAGAGAGTTCCACATGTAATACTAGCTATTTCATATGCAAACATGTCAGCCAATCACAGCAGTGGCCGTTTACACTGAAGTCTCACAGCAGACACGCCCCATAAAACAGAGCATTAAAATCAGAGGCTAAAATCAGGCTTGGAAAAATGCCTTTTATTTATAAATTATGACAATTTTTTATGTTAAAATCATACTAACATTATAAGGGCACCCCAGGAAACATTATAAATTAATAAAATAATTCAGTCTTTGGCCCTTTTAAATGTACTAATGATGAATTCAAACTAAATAGGTTTTATAGAATAAAGTGATATACAGTATGTCATGAATTTATCAAATTATTTTAAAAGGAAATAATGCACTTGGGCACAAAAATATGCACATCATGTCATTGACCCATACGTATTTTGTGGTTTATGGTTTATAGGTGGACCACAGGAGGTTTCATCATGTGTGTGAAAATATAATAGTATTGTTATTTGTACTGTTGTTATATTATTATATGATTAAATATTCAATGTTTTTTCACAGTACGACATTATTAGAACAATATATTTCTGTATTTGTTTACATCTTATATTAGTAATATTTAAATAATAATAAATATGTATATGTTTTTGAAACATCGCTGCATTTATTTCATCAAAAACAGTAAAAATTAATATTGCAAAATATTATTACAATTGAATAGAACTGTTTTCTATTTTAATAATGGTTCTTATTAGTATCAATGTTGAAAACAGTTGCTTAATAGTTGTGGATATTGTGATAATTTTTCTTCTGGATTCTTTGATGAACAGAAAGTTCAAAAGAACAGCATTTATTTGAAATAGAAATATTTTGTATCATTATAAATGCCTTTACTGTCACTTTTGATCAATTTTTTGTGTCCTTGTCCTTTTTTATTTTTTACATTTTTGAATGGTAGTGTATTTACCACAAAAATATTCAGCTGCAAAAAAACTGTTTTTTAACATTAATAATAAGAAATGTTTCTTGAGCAGCAAATCAGCATATTAGAATGATTTCTGAAGGATCACGTGACACTGAAGACTGGAGCAATGATGCTGCTATCACAGGAATAAATTACATTTAAAAAATATATTCAAATAGGAAATATTTATAATTTTGTAAATGTATCTCACAAGATTACTGTATTTTTTATCTTAATTACACCAAATTTTTGACTGGTAGTAGCCTATACATATCATTAGTTTGTACACTAACATACCACAATACATGTTATTAGGGTGAACAAAATGTATATTTAAAAAATGTAAAGTCAGCCTTGATAAAAAGAGAAATAACACTCAGCATTGTTAGCAATAACCTTCCCCTAACATACTCTCTGTGTCTTCTTCAGAGCATGTTTGAAACATGTAATTACCAAATCAGCTCTCCTCACGCACTGCTCATTATTGCTGTGACATAAAGTATGAGGGCGGAGGCTGAGATAGGTTGATCGAGTGATTTCTAAAATCAGGATTCAGGATTCAGAACATGTAAGCTCCCTTTTTTTTCCCAAATATGACCAGAGGAAGGTGATTTGGGTGATAGAGATAGGTGTGTGTGTGTGTGTGTGTGTGTGTGTGTGTGTGTGTGTGTGTGTGTGTGTGTGAGAGAGAGAGAGAGAGAGAGAGAGAGAGAGAGAGAGAGAGAGAGAGAGAGAGAGAGAGTGAGTGAGTGAAAGTTTAAAGATAGTTATCTAATACTATGTATTACGTTTGGGTATCTGCATTCTTGTCTGGTGTCCTTAGGTCTGTGTGACAGCCTGGGAATCATGGGAGGTAGTTGACATATGATGTGATCATGGCAATCATGCATGCTTTCAGGAACCTGCGTAGGTGAGTATTTGCATTTGTGGCATAGGTGCATGACTGAGTTGTTTTAAAGATGAGGTCAAAAGAAGTATGCATGTATATAAGGCCCGGGTAGGGGAGAGTGGGGTACAACCTAACACTTTTTGACTTGTAAATCCACTTAGGGTTCAGAATATTTTTTCCCCACATTAATTTCCCACGTGTCTAGTACAATTATGTGGTTTTGTTTCATTAATACAGTGTATTTTTCTTTATTTATCCCCAAAAGAATAGAAGTGAAATGACAAAATGCCCCATGTGGGGCACGTTGTAACATGTTGGAGGCTCATTGTAACATGACCATATGACAGCTTAAAGTGTTATCTGATCTAATCAAAAAATATATAAACTACAATATTTTGTCAATGAAATTACATTTTTTATATAAAATAATGCCATTTAAAAAAGAATAAAATAAACTAATGTTTTAGTTTGTTTGACATCGTTTCCAAGCGCTTAAAGTCACTCGCACATGACAGTATAAGAGGCTCTTTGAACAAGAAAGCTGCAAGAACTTTAAAAGCTTGTGAACTTTATAATACATTTATTTGATTTTTATATATGTATAGCCGTGTATGTATGTATGTATGTATGTATAGGCTATTTATTTTGTTTGAACTTTTATATTAACTTCTCCCTGGCAACTGTTTTATTTGTTGTAATTTTTTCTTTTGGTATGGTTTCTTGATACATAACTGTTATTGTTCTTTGAATTAAAAAAAAAGTCACTTACACTTTGGCTGTTGTACGCTCACCGTCCTCGCAGTCACAAAAATTGTGTTGCACGTGAATGGGATAAAAGCAGACGTCCGAGGACCCTCCTGATCACGGAAATTACATCACACGGACAGTGCGCAGCCGCAGACCATCGCAGAACGCTAAAGTATACTTTGGGCTTAAGTGTGCGTGTGTGTGTGTGTGTGTGTGAGAGTATTAAGCCATGTCTGCAGGCTGAGGCGGAGGACAGTTGGCAGGAGGACTGGCATGTCTTTCAGGCCTCCACCTGCAGAAAGATCAGAAAATGACCCACACCCAAGCTGAGAGATAGATAGATAGATAGATAGATAGATAGATAGATAGATAGATAGATAGATAGATAGATAGATAGATAGTTCAAAATCCCGTCCTCTCTGAAAGAGAAAGAAAGAAAGAAAGTGTACCTATTAATCTAATAAAGCAATAATCCTCCTTGAATGGATGGTGATCCTAAACTTCCTTTAACTTCCCAACTAACCATACAACACTTCAAAGCAGAATGATGTCAGTCAGGCCTTTCATTAATGGTGTGTTTACATCAGCTGTACACTGGCCTTTCATGTGAACCAGATGCAGAACCTCTGTGTTTGTGATGTCTGCGCTCTGCTTCATGTATTCTAGGTGAAGACTAACAAAGGGAGAAAACCATCAGCATTCATGGTCTATTATTTTCCCATAATGGGTCTGGTACATTCCTCCTCCCACTCCTTCCTCAAACAGACAGCCTAGAGAAAGTGTGGATTAAAAAAGAAAACACAAGATGTTGTGGTGGCCCAGGTTTGCTCAGCTGTGTGGCATTTTAGCCCCACCCAAGAGCCCAAATCCAGCACAACCTCTTCATCTCTCTCTCTCTCTCTCTCTCTCTCTCTCTCTCTCTCTCTCTCTCTCTCTCTCTCTCTCTCTCTCTCTCTCTCTCTCTCTCACATTTACAGTTGATATTGCCCATGAATGCGACCTGAAAGTCTGGTTTGTCCAGTGTGGGGCGAACGCAACAGTAAAAGATGGCGGTAAACTGAGGAACTGCGTATTACGAAAGAGAGAGAGTGTGAGGTTCACTGACTCTGAGGAGGAAGAATACTGAGGGAAGTGGACAGATGGACGGCCCAACAAAGAAACCCGCAATGGAGAGGACGGTGAGAGAGAAGCCGAGGGAAAGAGAAGTGGCTGGGAAATGAAGGGGTGAAGAATAGAGAGCGGAAGAATAGAGGGGTCAGAAGAGAGATTGGAGGGGAGAAACGGAGGGGGCGAGAGGAAGTGAGGGAGACAGGGTGTGGCCTGCAGTGGCAAGAGGCTGCAGGTTGAGCTCTCCGGGCCAAAAGTTCATGGAGGAGGTAGAGCAGGTAAGCCAAGCCTGCATGTGCCTGAGTCTCACGTGGATCTCCTTTGTTTCCAGAGCTTCACAGTGGCCTCAGGTTTCTGCCCCCCTTAAACACACACTCTCTCACACAGCCAGCCTAATGCCTCCGGCCACCCGCCCCTAACATACAAACACATACACACAGACCCTTCCACACACTTTCATTGGCATATGAAAGACGGAAGAGCTACCAAGTTTCATAATGTATACACACTTCTAATAATAATCTACAGACCCTCTTTCTTTGAAGCATATCTTTGCCGTTACTTCTTGTGCGGAAACACCCTGTCCTGTGGCGTATCTACTTGTGAGAAAAATGCAGATAATTACATTTCAGCATAATTATAAGACTCGTTTTAAGTGTTGACTGTGAATATGAAACCATGTTACAGGAGGCTGTGTTTAAAGGTATATCTATATGGAAACATTCCTCTGGGATTTTGGTCCATCTTAACATGGTAGCATCACACAGTTGCTGCACATTTGTCATGATGCGAATCTACCGTTCTACCACATCCCAAAGGTTGGATTGAGATCTGATGATTCATTGTCATGTTCAAAAAACCGGTTTGAGATTTGTGACATGGTGTGTTATCCTGCTGGAAGTAGCCATCAGAAGATGTGTTCACTGTGCCCATAAAGAGAAGGACATGGTCAGCAACAATACTCAGGTAGGCTGTGGCGTTTAAACGATGCTCAACTGGTACTATGGGACCCAAAGTGTGCCAAGAAAATATGCCCAACAACATTACACCAACAGCAGCAGCCTGAACCATTGATACAAGGCAGATGGATCCATGCTTTCATATTGTTTACACCAAATTCTGACCCCATCTAAATGTTGCAGCAGAAATTGAGACTCATCAGACCAATTTTTGGTGAGATTTTTGGTAACTGGATATCTTCTCTTTTTCTGACCATTCTCTGTAAACCCTAGAGATGGTTGTGCATGAAAATCCCAATATTAGCAGTTTCTGAAATACTCAGACCAGCCCGCGTGGCACCAACAACCATGCCACATTCAAAGTCACTTAACTCACCTTTCTTCCCCATTCTGATGCTCAGTTTGAACTTCAACAGATCATCTTGATCATGTCTACATGCTTGAATGCACTGAGTTGTGACTGGCATTGCCATATGATTGGCTGATTAGATATTTGCGTTAACAAGCAGTTGAACAGGTGTACCTATACGTATATATAAGTTGTATATATATATATTTGTATACATACATACTTCTGTCATGACAACTCTGAGTGTTTGGTATGGTAATGGGTATGACCATATTTATAGTTCAAGTTCAAGTTCATTTTATTTATATTGCACACTTTTATAACAGCCACTGACTGACCAACGTGCTTTACAGAACTACAAAATTAAAAGAGAATAAGACCTGCATCACAGCACAACACAGATATGTGCAGCAAAGCTAAGAGCAGCCTTAAACAGGAATAGCAAAAACATTATCAGACTTAAAATATAAAATAAGAAAACAGAAATGGCAATACAGTATCAGACTCATCAATAATAAAACAGAAATGACTCCGACTCAGATAAAAAGGAAAAACAGCATCAGACTCAATGGAGAATAGAAAAGCTAACTAACCTTAATTATAGGCCATGGAAACCATGTGCGTTTTTAAAAGTGACTTAAAATTGATCAAGGAAGGGGCTATCCTAACTATCACAACCGAGGCCCAACCACAGAGAATGCTCGATCCCCTCTGCGTTTGAGTCTGGAATGAGGGACTAATAACAGGTTCTTATCGCTTGATCTCAGACTTCATGGTTGTAGCAGTTCAGATAGGTAGCTCGGTGCTTGGTTACATTTATAAACAAATAAAAGGATTTTAAAATCAATTCTGAAATGAATGGGCAACCAATGAAGGGACCTCAGAATAGGGGGTCAGAATTTATATATTTGATCTAGGCAGAATAGACTACACTGCTGCAATTGGTTATTGCTGCTGCTGCTGTGAGCAAGTAATGCTGCTTCTGTACAATATAGCATACATGAATTACCTGTAGCAGATCTATACAGGTGGAGCTGGGAAAGGTGGAGAGTTTCTGAAAGCGTGCTGCAACTGCTACAGAAAAGATTCAACAACAAGTTCATTGGCAACATGATACAGCAGTAACCAGTCAGGTGTGTCCTATAGAAAATGATTATGACTGCAAGCAGATCGAGTTAAGGACCAATCATCTAGAGTTTCATGACAGAACTTTGTATACTGTATATACTGTATATAGGCCTATATAAATGAGCACACACCTACACTGCAATGAAGTAATGGCTCTTCAGGCTTTCCACTGCATGGCTGATAATAAAATTCACAGTGATCAGGATTTTTTTTTAAATAAATAATTTTGTTATTAGTAGACAGTACAAAAAGCTGACTGTGAATAATGTGGTGTGATAACTTATTAGGAAATGTGTTATTTTGTGTGTTGTGTTGCTGTATGTTTATGAATACTGGTGTCTACATAAAAATTCCCTTTTAAGGACAATAAAGTAAAGTAATGTATTAGCTAGTTCTTATTTGTTTGTGTGTGCCAGTTTGCCCTGCACTTTTCCCACCAGTTATAATGTGTGAATTTCTTTTATACAAGGAAAACAGAGTTCTTAATTCAAATTATAAATATTTATACATTCAAATCTCAATGTTGTGAGGCTGAAATAATTTAGTACTTTAGAGTTAGGATTACTATTGGTTGTTTGCAGGATTAAAGGTAGAATCAGCTATTGAAAAAACACATTTATTAGCCACTAACCTAAAGATAATATCTCCAGCAACACTCAGAACTTTGCTATGCTGATTGTAGATTGTTACACTGTGTAAGAGATCCTCAATACTGTGTGAACTTTACTATTGTCAGTTTGTCATGAATTCATCAAGTTTACCTGTATAGAAGAGAAATTTAACATGGGGAATTGTGCCATTGAGAATATAGAGCATCTTGTTGTGTTTGAGGTCTAAAGCCGTAAGCGGCAATACAATAAGGCCTTTGACCACTACTGGAACTCAAGTTTATAAAAGCTAATTTGCAAATAGTGTCAAGTGTCAATGCCAAATAATAAATGTTCCAACTATATCTTGATCATTTCATTCTCCAGTTTCAGCGTTGATGGGTCTGGCCGTAACCTCGACCAACTTGGCTACAATTTCCTGTTCAAGAAATCATAGTTTGCCATTTCAAATTAAAGGGCTCATTCAAAATCATTAGAATGAAATCTTGCCTATGCTTTTCCTGTTACTCTTATCAAGCGCAATGAGAGCGACCTCAGAGCACATCCCGCCCTCACGCATGCTGCCTCCACCCATCAAGCGAATGCTAACAACAGCTCAATCTATGTGCCATAAAGAAAACAATGCAGGGTAATGGTTCCTCAGACAGGAGTCCAGTTAGGCCAATCAGCAGGGGAATCATCTGGAGAGCAGGGGGCTTCAGACACTGATTGCGAAGTGATTTACCTGGAAGGATAATGACTCCACGGGTCATGCCTGCCGAGAGAACGCTAGGCTCGCTGACGAGCGACATTCAGGATCACCTCTGGCCAGGCGCACATACACACATTTGGGTGGTGGTATCTTTCTCTGTCATATATTGTCTTGGGCACCTGACCTGTTGCCCTAAGGGTCTTACAGCAGCATATTTGATTTTCATTTCACATCACTAAGGCGAGGTAAGTCACCTGGTGAGCCACTTACTAAAACACCAGAACAAACAGAGGGCAAGGAGACCAGTGGATAGGTTAACAGATGGGACTGGTGATTCGGTTGAGGTTTTTTTTTTTTATGTAAAGTGTTATGCAATGCTGGAGTATGTGTGTAAGGGGAGGTGGTGGTGTGAGTGTGTGTTTTTGGGGGTGGGAGGGTAACAGCATCAAGTGGACTCTGTATGGAGCCTCTCTTTGATGTGCTGAGGTTACCTTGCATCTGAGAGGGCAGAGGAAGGGCAGAACGAGGAAGAGGGTTCTTCAAAGACCTGGCTTTGTGAACTTCCAGCCCACAGGGCAGAATCAGAGCTCTCCATGAATGCAGGCCATTCGGATGTTAACTTGAACATCATCATTGAGAAAGGCATCCAAATCTGCCCAAAGGATGGTCCAATTGGTATATTGGGACCCACCTAGTCTCAGCCTCTGCAAGCCAAACAATATCAAGACAGATTAGCTTTTATTCTCAGTTAAACCTTATATATACACTGGGAATTGAAATTGCATTTGTTACAAACCCTGGTGCAAATTTTACATTAAACTATTTCGAACTTAAAGAGAGTAACCACATGTGCACTACATGACAAACACAAAAGCACTAAACAACATACTGCACACATGACTCCAACAGTTATAAGACATAAGTATGCAAAATAGTCATAATTGTGAGACATAAAATCTCAATTATGATAAAATTGAGGTGTGATTACAATTGGTTTCACCAAACCCTGATTGTACCATAACTCATTTTAGCTTTGTGCCATCTCCCTTATTTTCATTTTCTGCTTTTAAAATTCCAACAGTCGAGGACATTTGTTCCATTGTACAAAAATCTAAATCTGTCACATGTCAACTGGATCCATTACCGACTCACTTGGTTAAAGCTGGTTTATCATTTCTTTCCTCTTTAATCACTGATATTATGCATACATCACTTCTTACTGGTACTGTCCCTACTGCACTTAAAACTGCTGTTTTAACACCTATTCTTAAGAAACCTCGGACAGACACAAAGAATTTTGCTAATTTTCGACCTATTTCAAATCTGCCGTTTTTGTCAAAAATCCTGGAAAAAATTGTTGCTCTTCAGCTCCGCGAACATCTATCTTGCAATAGTTTATATGAGCAGTTACAATCAGGGTTTCGTGCTTTTCACAGTGTTGAAACTGCACTTGTAAAGATTTCTAATGATCTATTACTAGCGGCTGATGCTGGTCTTTTATCAATACTTATACTTCTTGACCTTAGTGCAGCATTTGACACCATTTCACATCCCATACTTTTGAGCAGGCTGGAATCTATTGGAATTACTGGTATAGCTTTAAGCTGGTTTCGTTCTTATCTCACAGATCGCATTCAATTTGTATAACTTAAACAGTTTAAATCAAAACCCACTTTTGTTGTCACTGGTGTTCCCCAGGGTTCTGTTTTAGGACCTCTTCTGTTTATTATTTATCTTTTACCTATTGGCTGCATTTTTAGGAAATATGATATCCATTTTCATTGTTATGCCGACGACACCCAACTTTACCTGTCTTCCAAACCTTCTTCAAAGTTTCCCTCTTCTGCTCTTGGTGAGTGCTTAAGTGAATTAAAAAATTGGTTTTCAAGTAATTTTCTAAAATTGAACAGTATAAGACAGAAATTCTTCTTGTTGGTTCAAAAAATACAATAAGTAAGTCGAATATTTCTTCTATGGAAATAGATAACTGTTCTGTTCCTCTATCGAATCAGGTCAAAAGTTTGGGTGTCATTCTTGACACAACTCTGTCTTTTGAATTTCACATTAATAGAGTTACCCGTTCTGCATTCTTCCATATTCGCAATATGAATCGTCTGCGTCCTGTCCTTTCACCCAAGAGTACTGCTACGCTTGTGCATGCTCTTGTAACATCAAGAATCAAGAATTGTAATGCTTTGTTTTATGGGCTTCCTTCCAAATCTCTTCATAAATTACAGTTAGTACAAAATGCTGCAGCTCGAGTCATTACCAAAACTTCCACTTTTGAACACATTTCTCCTGTTTTACAGAAGTTGCATTGGCTCCCAGTTAAATTCCGTGTAAATTTAAAATTTTACTTTTAACTTACAAAGCACTTAACAATTTGGCTCCTTCATATCTTCAAGATCTTCTTCATATACACACTCCTTCCCACACTCTAAGATCTGCTTCTGCACTTACACTTGTTCTGCCACGCACTCGGACAACTTCTATGGGGTCACAAGCTTTTGGCTATGCTGCTCCCCATTTATGGAATTCTCTTCCTGTAGAAGTTCGCAACAGTTCTAGTCTCTCAGTTTTTAAATCTCGTCTTAAAACGTATCTGTTTAGGCAGGCTTTTATGTGATTTAATGTTTGTTGCTGTACTGGTTTGATTGTTTAATGTCTTTTTTATGAATTTTGTAAGGTGTCCTTGAGTGCCATGAAAGGCGCCTTTAAATAAAATGTATTATTATTATTATTATGAGCTATTGTTGAATACAAATTTGCATCTTTTCTATGTTTTTGAAAAAAAGAAAAAACTGCTTTGTGTTTGAATATTTTAAAATGTAATTTATCCCTGTGATGTCAACATTGAATATTCAGCATCATTACTCGTCAGTGTCTCATGATCCTTCAGAAATAATATGCTAATTTGGTGGTCAAGAAACAGGTCTTATTATCAAAGTTGAAAACAGTTGTGCTGCTTTATGGAAACCATGACAAAAAAAAATCTGGATTCTTTGAAGAGATGAAATAGAAACCTTTGGGAACATTACAAATCTTTTACTGTAACTTTTGATCAATTTCATGCATCCTTTGCTGAATAAAAATAATTTACTTACTGACCCCAAACTTTTGATCGGTAGTGTATATATTCAAGAAATAACAAAATTGTGAGATATAGTCACAACGTCAAATATAAAGTAGTAATTGTGATATATAAAGTCACATTGTGAGACATAAAGTTGCAATACTTATAAACAGAACTGTATGCAAAACCGGTATTAGTTCAAATGTCAGTCATCTTGTATTCACATATTTTCAAGCTTCTTGCATTCACACATTTTGCAAATTAAAACATATTTCTCTTGAATATGACTCAAGTTTACAGCTCTGCCATCTCTCAGGAGTGGGCACCCATTTCTCCAGAGGGGTTGGGACAGGAAAGAGGGGTGTTGGTCGGAGGTGGGGACAGGGGTTATGGATGGGGTTTGGGGGGCAAAGTGGGTCTATTTAGCCCTCAGCGGCAGAACGCCCCTTCCCCCCCCCCCACCATCCCTTCCCTCCCCCGGGCTTTGTATGCCCTCAGCCCCACTCCTCCCTCTTTTGTCACCCGGCCATTCCGCTTTGCTTAGCATACACAATGGGAGCTCAGTGCTTGGGCTCCTGACGCTGCATTCTGCCTGCGCACTGGGGAGCGAACACGGCCAAACTGGGGGGAGGGGGGTGATACATGGGGGCCAGGAACACTATTTGACGAAATGCCACTCTGCAACCCACCCCCCACCCTCACCAGCCTCCTGATACTTACCAAACACATCCACACATACACAGATGGAGCGCACAAAACAAGTGCCATCCGACCAAACCATGGCACTCGGCAGAAAAACAACCCTAAACAAACAAGTGTTCCCATCATGCCAGCTGTAACTCTCTGTGCTGGGATGGCTCAACTGAAGCGTGACTGAGCCTGGCTACATATGTGTTCTCTTTATCTCTCCAGCGGGGCGCCGGGCATTGGGCCCATGCGGAATTTTAAGACCTGTCCCTCGGAGACTTCGGTCACAAAATTAATCCACAACGTGGGGGCTCGAGTGTGTTCATTTGAAACAATTAAACTATTTCACGCCCCCTTGACAAATCAATCTAAGGAGACATGTGTTTGTGTTATGTAAAATTAACGGTAAGTTACAGTTTCCAAACGTCCATAAAAAGTACCTTTCGATTTAAGCATTGGCTTTACCAACAATAACAATGCAACATATCACTCATATCAGGGTTTAACCTGTACTGTATATATACTTAATATGTAACTATAGGCCAGTGGTTCTCCACCAGGGGACCGGGACCCACAAGGGGGCCTCAGCAAACTTCTAAGGGGCCTCAAAATGGCTTAAAGGTACTTAAATTAATAAATTATTTCTAATATATTAAAATAATTATAATTAAAAGCTAAATTAGAATGTAAACATGTAAGCCTTATAGTTAACTAAAACTAAAATCATTAAAATCTTTCGTGGATATCTCTGGAGTATACTCATGGCTGCAGGGGAAAAGGCCATTACAAAAAAATGGATGACTCAAACTGCTCCGACAATCAGGGAATGGGTTGACCTTATTATGGACATAAGGAAAATGGAAAAAATCACATTCGGATTACATTTACAACTGGACAAATTTGAAAGACTTTGGAACAAATGGGACACTTAAAATGATTTACATCTGTCTTAATTTTCTTTTGATACATTGTTCTTGCTCTCTAGTCATGTTTTGTTTTGTTATGATTTGTTTTTAAAAAAAAGAAAAAAAGAAAATATATATATAAAAAAAAAAACTTTCGCAACGTGGAATAAAATAAAATACAAAACACTTACAAAATTGTCCAACCACTGGACCCCATTGACATTTATTATATGGACAAAGAAAAAACCCTGATACATTTAGCAAAATATGTTCTTTTGTGTTCCACAGATGAAAGAAAGATTTGGAACAACATGAGGGTGGGTAAATGATAACAGGTTTTTTTTTTTTTTTTTCATTTTGGGTGAAGATAAATTGCTAAATGACCTGTTCTTTCCAATACTTGCCAGAATATTTGGCACATGATGGAGTGACTACAGGTGCATCCTCGCCAGCCCGTCCCGAACATCTGCGCCTGGTGCCTGGACCCCACCAGCCTACTGAACACACAAACAAACTGTCACATGTGCTCACAAGAACATACACGCGACCCCAGAGATGGATCTGTCTCAGTGGGCACAGTGCTCATCAACTAAGACGGCATGGAGGGAGAGGGGTGGTTGTTGTTTCTGTGTGTAAGTATGTGTATGAGGGTGAAACAGAAGGTGTGTGTGTGTGTGTGTGTGTGTGTGTGTGTGTGTGTGTGTGTGTGTGTGTGTGTGTGTGTGTGTGTGTGTGTGTGTGTGTGTGTGTGTGTGTGTGTGTGTGTGTGTGTGGCGGGGCAGGGGCAGGGGGGGGGCCTGGGTGGAGTGGGGGGGGGGGTTCAGTTTGAGTTTCAAAGCCCTGCTTGTTCGCCTATATTTCACACCACAGTGACATCTTAAAGACCAGACAGGCCTGGTTGCTCTGCCCTCTTTTTTCACATTCGGAGGGAAAGACAGAAGCTGGGGAGACTGTAGGAGGGGGGATTGAAATATATGTAAATAGCCCCCAAAGGGGATCCGAATTTTATGGGTTCAGAAATTTAGTTCAACCAACCTGAATAATCAAATGTGGGAACAAAAAAATACCCCCAACCAACTTACTAGCACTAACATCACATACTCCCCAAAAGCCCACACGTACACTCTCTCACAGCCTCAGTTCACCCCTCTTCGTCCAGCTATCAACAGCCCATGGTCATATAGTGTAATAGTACCTGAGAACAGGCTCCCATCGGGGTCTGCTAACCACACGAGTGAGACGAGAGGAAGATGAGGAAGGATTTTGAGGAAGGTGGAAGCAGACTTCATACCTGATCAGGCAGCACAGCCGGCTCCTGATTACAACACCATTTTCCCAGCGGGCCCTCTGCCTCATCCAGCACCTCTGAATATGGAGCAGACGGGCAGCCAATCACAGAATGGCTCTCTCTCTCACCTAATGACAGAATTAAGGCTTGTTTGGATCGATTTTCTCAGACTTTACAGGCTTTCTGGATAAAACCACACAATGAGAAAACTGTATTATTGCGTGGGAGGTCTAGCGTGTAACAGCTAAAAAAAATCGGTTTGACAGATCTTAGGATTACATTGAGCTAGTGGTATGGGAACATTTTTAAGAGAAGTGTTTGTAGTCTGACCTTAATTTTTTTCATTATTAAATATGTTGTAGGTTGTGATCAAATGTCCATAGCTATACTTTTTATTCTATTAAATTATATTTATAATATATAAATACACACTACCATTCAAAAAGTTTAAGGTCCATGTCTTATATCTAAGCTCTAATATCTTGCATTGTTTTACATTTAGATTTAGCAAATTCTGCCATTTATAAATGTGCTTTATTAATATAAAAAAAAACTGGTAACACTTTATTTTACAGTGTCCTTGTTACATGTAGTTACTATAGGAATTACGGTAGCACATTATTTTACAGCCCTGTTCCCAATGTGCATACTATGTGGGTAATAACTAGGTACTAACCCTGAACCTACCCCTAAACCTAACCTTAACCCATGTAGTTACCTTATATTACCCTGTACTTTCTGTAAGTACACTGTAAGAGCACGTATACTGTAAAATATAAGTAAAAAAAAAAAAAAAAAAAAATTATTTTCCCATGCCTCGGTTTGTGTTGGTCGGCCTCGAAACAAAAAAACACTCAAGTGTACAACTCTTAGCGGTAAAGTAAATAAAAGTGCAACCAGAATTATATAATTCTGCATAAATTGTGCATAATTGCATGCAGCTAACCCCAAACAACACCCTAATCCTATAGCAAGTACATGTAGTTAATTATTACTCAGTATTTAAATATATAATTACACTGTAACACGACACATTAAAATAAAGTGTTACCAAACGAATGTGTCTAAACCAAATGCTATTGTTATACCATACATTTCATGTAGAGAGAAGTATATTCATGATCTTAAAGGTAATGTGCCAAAAGTAATACTGTTCTTAAAATTTGGTTGTTTTCAGCTTAGAGTCACTGAAAATCAGGATCTCCTCCCCTGAGTGTTCAGTGATTCCCCTGCCTTACAATGCCACCGTTTCCATTAAAAGGGTCTACACAAAGGGTTATGACACTCAGGAAGCCTTTGAGGGTCTAGAGCACAAATCCCTTGAGCTCTGTCAAACTGCATTACATACTAAAGGATTATTAAGAAAGTCTTTCTAGTAATTATTAAGGGCTAATTTGCATGAGCAGTGAAATAAACATGAACCTGTTGTGCAGTAGTTCTCAACTGGTTAGTTAATGCTCAAAAATTGGAGAAAGAAGAAAAGAAAAAAGAAAAATGCAAATAATGTAAATGCAAATAATAAAATGCAACATATAATCATTTTAAAATGGGTAGAAAATGATTTTTTTTTTGTTGATGTCAAAGGTTGTGCATACAATTAAACTCTTCTTTTACACAAATGTATCTGTAGGTAGAAGTTAGACACAGATTCCAGCATAAACAGGTTGCTTGTCACACATTCATCATCAAAAACCATGAAAAAACAATGCAATGTAAAATAAAATTGACATTAAATGGGTTTGTTGTTATGGTTTTCTTGATGCACATCACTTTGAGGAGATGAGAGAACAGGAACAATCCCTATATTATCAGCCATATTCTTGGTCATGCAACTGCCTGTTGCTATGAACCCCCCCAAAAAAAGACAGACATAAAGAGTGAGACAGGCAGAATGGTGTTAGTCTGCCGACCTGCAGGAGCTCCTTCTCTCCACGGGCCACGAGAACAACACATCTAGGCACTGACACAGCTGTGCTCATTGAAGGTTGTGCTAAAACTCACCCATGCACACACACAACGTTAAGCAAAGTCTCTCTCTTTAATTCCCTTCCTCTCACACACATCATCCCGCATTGAAAACTTCACTGCATCAGTGTAAAAGAGGAGGCTGGCTATTGGGCCTCACACAAATCCCTGAGCCACCTTAAATCCCCAACTTTGACCCACCTGTCAGTCACTGAGGTGGCTGCTACTGAGCTTCTGCGGGTAGCGCATGCAGCGCCTCTCACACACAGGCCTCTTTTACATTTCAACGGACTTAAGCTAAATACTAACGACTCCCAATCAAGAGACGTCTAAACACCCATCACCATCAGCCCTTCACATATTAGAGTGTATTTAGGACAGTCTAGAGAAGATTATGGAAAACCGAGAGGCACTTTGTTTTCGATTTCAGGATAATAAATTTTCCTCCGCTTTACATCAGGAGGTTCATTGCCTTCTGTTTAATGCACAGCTAGCCATGATTATCCCTTTTTTTAATGGAAAAAAATTCAAATTAATGGTAACACTTTACAATAAGGCTTCATTAGTTGGCATTAGTTAACTACTTTTGTTAAAAAATAAGAATGAACAATACTTCTACAGCATTTATTAATCTTAGTCTTTAGTAAATCAACATTTACCAGTGTTGGGGGTAACTCATTACAAGTAACTTGAGTTATGTAATCAGATTACTTTTTCAAGTAACTAGTAAATTAATGCATTACTATTTACAACAAAATATCTGAGTTACTTTTTCAAATAAGTTTGTTTTCCCATTTATTGACTGACACCTCTCCTGTCCCCATGTTGAGACAAATCGAAGTGCAGAGGCGTTGTGTGTGAACATGATGGTTATTGTAGTTCTAGACTAAATGTGACCATGCATTTACTCATCTCATTTGCAAAAAAAAAAAAAAGTTTTAATATTCCTCAAAATGAATAAGATCTGTGAAATGCAGAATCAGAATACTATGCAAATTATAAATAAAACTTACATTTTATTAAATTAAAAAATAAATGTATGCATTTAATCTCACTTCATTCAGTTTCGTCTGATTCATGTTTCTGTCTGTACTGAAACGAAAAACTTAGCATTTACTTAGTGAATTAATCTGGTATATTGCAATACTACTTAAAGCTATAAATGCTTTATCGGTAGCTTCCACAGGTTTCCACACAGTGTGTGCCAGAGGGCAAACATAATAAAGACAACTATACATTAATTTTATTCCGTGTTTGTTCACATGCGAAGGCAGTCTCCAAAATAATTAGCACATGACAACCTGCCTACACGTACATACCAGCTCTATGTAATTTACAGCGAACACACCCGTCGAGACATGAATAACAAGATGCTCAGGTAAGATTGCCCCATAACACACCACACTACAGAAGGACCATACCTTTGATTTTTTATACTGTCACTCTGACATGTCTTTAGCGATTTTAGTCTAAACAGCACAAGCAGGTGCCTAAGGTGAGGAGGAAAAGGAAAAGCTGATGCAGGCTACTCGCATTTACATGACAACTTAGGAAAAATGCTTTTTTATGACTCATTCAGTCACTAAATCACTCCTTTCCCTTTTTTCTCCCATCGCCCTGGCTATTAAATCACCATCTTGACCCGCTGACCCAAGGCCCGGGCTGTAAAAAAGCCCCCCGTGGGTCACAGTCCTGATTGGAGCATTTGAATATGAAATGCGCTCGGCTGGGCATGGAAACAGCTCGGCGCTGCGAGGGCCACGCTGACCCCCAGGAGAGAGGCCCACCGATCAACGGTTCTGGGGACAGGGAGTTCTCACTCCCTCTCTCGTTCGCTCTCCCTCTTTTTAAACTCTGTAAGTATGGATTTACATGGCCCATGAGGAGGTAGAAAAGGAGAGAGGGATGAAGGGAGGGAGAAAGAGAAGGAGAACATTTGAATAAGAGAAGAGGCAATTCCTGTTAGCATGACAAAGAGGGCTGCCATCATTCCTGATTGGTGTCACAGTGCGGCTCTATAGCCGGCCAGGCCCCCTGCGTGGCTTGATGTGTGGAGCTCAGGCATGTTTATGCATCCGAGGTGTGATATTTGCCGGGGGTTTGGAGAGAGGGGTTCGAATGAACTTTTTGGGTTCGACTTGGAGGACAAAGTGCACAGAAAAAAAAAAAGCTTCACGTCTCATTTGGCCTATATAGCACATTTTCAAGGCACTGCTGAAAAGGATATCACCTTAACCCGCAGTTAAAAGCCAAGACTTATTTCCCACGAAACAGGACATTTTAATTAGTTTTAAAAACCAGGATAATACTATTTTGACAAGCGGAACCCATATAGGCGCAGTCAACATCAGGATACACAACGCTCAATAAGATGAAAGAGGGCCAAAGAGAGGGAAAAAAAGGTGGGATTCTGCGCATTAACGCTGTGTTTTGTTTATTTTCTGTTATCTTCGACTACTGCTCATTAGCCAATGTTCTTTCTCACCCTTGCAAGTAGCTAGTCACACCAGCTACTGATCTTTCTACAAGCTCACTCACATGCTAATAGACCCTGGACTGCTGCTGTGAGTGACAGGCTGAAGTGGACAAAATAATAAGATGTATGCGAGCATTTCAAAATATATCATATTATGCAAACGTGATTGAGACACTTAAGGATAAACATAGGGGAGAACCAAAGAGTACAAATACTTAAAAGCAGGACACAATAGCGGGTGACTGACTATGACATGAAATACCAAAACAAATACATAAGTCTTTTGTTAAGTTTTGTTGTATTATGGTCTAAATGGAATTCCTAATGCTATTGTTCTTCACGTCTATAGTGAATTGAAGGGATAGTTTGCTCAAAAAATTAAAAAACTAAAAAAATGTCAATGGCTATGTTGTTTTGGGACTCATTTGACTTCACTGTATAGACAAAAACGGTGAGTAAATGATCCCTTTAACCATTTACATTATAAAATGAAAATAAACAGAATAAACAAGAAAACAGTGGGGCTCATTATCATTGTTTTATTGATTGAAAGTGAAGAAACCAGAGTGGGACACTCCATAAAAAGAAGTATAAAAGGAAACATGTTACATTTTTACACCACTCCAGACATGTCCTAAAATGAGCCTTTGGCCCACAAATGCACATATCTCAGAGAACTGGCTGAATGACAATGGCAACTAATCAATAAACAAGTGAGCCACTTCTGCGTGGGGTCTTATTTCCATGTGCATGGAGAACTTCTACAAGATGTTCACCTGAGTGAAGACATTCACCAATAACGCAGAGGATAAAAGAGAGAGGAATTGAAGAGAATGTCTGGTGAGTTGGACTAATGTACATACTGTCCAAACATCTTCAAAACCCCTGACATTACAGACATGACAAGGAGACATCACGCAGATATAAAACCATTGTTCATCTGTCAATCTCTGTTTCTTCTTGATGGCCCAAACCTACACTAATCAATATATGTGGCCTAGATGAGAGTCCTAATCTCCTGTTTCACAGCCCTGCCCCCAACTCCATAACCTCTGTACTTCATCTATTGTCTCTACTTTCCCTACTGCTTTCATTGTCCTGCACATAGGTTGTTCATCACTCATCAACATGTTCTCCTTCCACAATTTACAAAAATATGTGGACTCAATCCCTAATTAGATGTTGAATATCTCAAGTGCTTCTTTAAATGAAGTTTTGAGCTTCTCGTATGTTTTCCCTAGTAATCTCACATGTATCCTTTAGAGTTTCACAAGGGATCTCAACAATGTCTGATACTATGCTCAGACACTTAAATATATTAGTTTCAATATTTCCAACCACTATCTGAACTAAGCTATTCATGTTTTTTTTGTTTTTTTTATTCTATCTTGTACGTCAAAAGCTTTCTCGTCTGAGTCCATTTTATTTCTCAGAAGGAATTTTAGGAGAACATCTGAGACAAAGAAGATAAATAAAAAAACAAATCATTCAATAAAACCAACACTCATGGCAATTTGTATGTTTTGGCGAATTGGTGGCTAATTCAGACAATCCATTTTCGTATGATATACTTACACCCCACTGACAGTTAGGTGTAGAGGTGAGATTAAGGGGGATCTTTACTTCATTACTTTTTTCAAAAAATCTTGTTTTTCCTAATTAAAGAGTTACTCATGATATCGGATTGAATACAACTTAATATATAGGTTGAAAGAACAATCTCTGTAATTTTCCCCTGGGTTGACATGTCCCTAAACCAGTCCCATCTACCCTAATGTCACTCAAACTCCACCCAATTCCATCTTGGAGAGGCTGGGTTAGAGATAGGCACCCTGAAACCTGTTTCCATCCTGCGTCAGAGAAACTCACAGCACCTGCTCCACCCAAGAGAGCAGTGCAGACGTTAAGGGCAGGGTAGTTCCATGTTCAGGGAAATTTCCACACGCTCATTTTAAGGCTCCACGGCTCTACGAGGGTTTTCACTCAAATATTGTAATGAGTAATTCCCCTTCAGGCCACTACTTCTCGCTGCGGTTGACAAGAGAAATTCTAGGGAGGCATTTAAAGAATAAACTCTATCCCAGAATAAATGTGCAGTGTTTAACATAGATAAAGGAAAGACTTGATTAGTTGCACAAGAGAAATGTTAAAGTGTTATTATAATTGGTGGTTAGTTGTGGCAACTTTGTTGACAGGAGTTTATGAAACATGGAAATAGAAATTTCCTGATGTTGGACAAAACTAAACTACATTCATGTCCTAAACCTCTACAAAATATTACATATTACATTACCAAGAACGACACTGTGAAACATTAAGTAAAACTCTTTAACAGAGATCAAATTACAATATCACTGAAATAATTTTAGTCTAAACTGCTGTTCCCTCTGTATGCATCTCATTAGACACAGTCTTTCATTAAAAGGGTCTGTCCCTTTGTGTTAAGACTATTAATTAGAATTATTTACTCTACACTGACATTGACACTGGCAAGTCACTTGCACCTGGACTGCAGGGCCAAGCCTGAATCGGAGTGGCAACCGCCCTTTAAACCTCCCACTCTACATTCTTTGTGGTTGTGTAATGCCACAGAGATCCAACCATGGCTGTAATTACCAACAAAAATCTGAATAATTGGAGAAGACAAGCAAGTTGGCCCATTCCCACACTAGATTTGTGATTATCTTTAAATGTTAAATAAAACTGACTCTATTCATATCTGACATCTATAAAATGTTTATATCTGATAAATACATGTGTCACCGTTAAGCCTTTTGGAGCTTCTTCACTCTTAAAAAGAAAGGTTCTTAATTAGAATCTGCTTCAATATATATCTATGGAACCTTTTCATTGTACAAAATATTCTTTATAGGGAAAAATGTTCTTAAGATTAATAAACAAGTTCTCCACACAGAGAAAAAAAAAAGCTATTTTAAGAACTATTCTTGAAAGGTTATTTAATGGCATTACTTCGAAAAAAACCTTTAAAGAGTGTTCGGGGGAATGAGTAAAGCAATTCTGAGACTGGTGTAAACTAAAGTGAAAAGCGAAACTAAAGTGAAAAACACTCATTTAACACATGAACATAAAACGCAGAGAGGAACCAAAATCGTGACACGTGCTGGAAGAAGAGGAAGAGGTTAGATTTACGTGAATAATGAGGTACAAGAACAGCAAACATACAATAGTGCCACGAGACAATAGCCATAGGCAGGAGAGGTGAGCCTGTCTCTTAGATAAAGTGCAGGAGAATGGACAGCTCTCTGAGGTGGGATGAGACCGTGAGGGTCAGCTCAAAGTCCTGACCCCGTAAGGATTGGATGCTATTTTCCCACGGCGAGAGCTGATCTAAAAGGGGCTCGTCAATGACATCTGCCCCAGTTCAGGGAGATTAATTCACCCCCACACCTCGACTCCACTCAGTCCCCACAGCTCACATGAGACTCACTCCAGTGGACAGGCCCAACAGCAATGCCTTGAGCCAGCCTGCTAATCAATACTAGGATATTTTGTTTTTTAAAACACAACGCCACAGCAAGTCCAGTCTGGCACCATCGAAATACCACAGAGCCTGTTCACCTTATTTTTCAAACACACCCATTTCTTCAACTGACGTACTGTAATCTGTGTACGTTCGTGAACAGCAATACTGGGGAAAAACACCTACTAGAGATTTGTAATGAGGAGTTCCTAATGAGAGTTGCTGAGCAGGTTCAGTGAATGAAATTGATACAGGGCTGCTGCCACTTTTTTATTCTTAGATTGGCACATATGCCAGGAATAACCAGAACAATCAGAAAAAAACAGGAAGGTGTATGGTGTGAATAATTATATATAAATATATATCAAAATGATCCATTGGCAGAAAGAAAGTGAGAAAGCTTACTGCTATCTAACTCTACACTGCAAATCCAGCATGCATGATTGCAGTAGGGTGCAATTATGTTAGTTTGGGAAAAGGGTTAAACAAACAGCTCCAGTGAGGTCATAAGCAGATGGAAGTGGGGATATGCCTGCACTTGCTGAGTGGGCACAGTGCTCCACATGACTGAGCGAGCAAGAGAGAGAGAAAGAGAAAGAGAAAGAGAGAGGGCCCCACTCTTTGCTGGAAGGGACCTAATGCATTATGCTATCAGGCCTACCGCTTCACTCATATGAGTACTTAAAAAATTCCTTCCTTTTAACTGGCAATTGGACACATCAAGTTAAAAAATATTGTGATTGTGATTGTGAATGTCAAAAAAAAAAAAAAAAGTTCCCAGCATATTCATATCAGGCATAGGCAACCACTGCTTCTCACATAGTTTCTCTAATTTAAAAAAGTTTTTTGTTTTTTTTAAGAATTGGGAAGCATGATTAGCTGATACGCAGTCTCAGACACACTAGAATGACTTAAGACCCTGCCGCTGATTTCAGGGAGGTCCGTTTAATCTGTTGGCATCCATAGAGGTGCATAGGGCTAATCCAAGCACAGCAATGAGGCATGGATCAAACCTGTCAGTGAATGTGGGAAAGACAGCAGCCAGTGCATGCACTCAATGGCTCAGGAGAATAAATGCCTTGAGATGCCGTGCAACTCTGTAAAGCAGTCAGGTGCACCAAATAGAGAACTTATGTTGCACACCTTCAAAGTGTGACAACGTCATTTAAAAATATCGTTTCATAGCTGTTATGAGAAATCTCTAAATAATCAAAATAATAGTGCAAAAATACTGAAAGTGACATCAGATTCTGAGTTCCTTATACACTCTTAAAATTGGCCTCTACAATTCCATGAAGAACCTTTAACAACCCCGTGGATCTTTTCCCTTGCAGAAAAGGTTCTTTATAGTGGAAGTGGGTTCTTTAGATTTTACAAATGTTCTTCATATGGTTCACTGATCACTGTTCACTGAAAGGATCTTTGGGGAACCAAAAATGGTTCTTCTATGGCATTGCTGCACAAGCCCCCTTTTGGAACCTTTATTTTTAAAAGTGGACATAATCTCTTTCTTGAGCATTTAGGTGAAAATGTAAATAGCTGAGATTAAATTAAGAAGGGTCATTTTAAAACTACAGAGTATTCATAATGCAATAAGTCCTGAGAGTTTTTAAAGTTAAGTTGTATTAGGTTATTCAAAATGCAAATCAGTGGGTTTGATTCAGAAAATGTAGGGTGCTTTGCAGAATGGATAATTATTACATACATATACAAAAGCATCTATGATTTTAAAAACCAACACATTGATCTAAAAAATGCATTTATATTTTAATCTCCTATAAAATGTATATCTTTATTAGAAGAGATTTTTTGTTGAACCAAAGATGTTGTAAAGAGCCATTGAAGAATCTTTATTTTTATGAGTGCATGGTACACAGTACATATAGGCTACTATACATATTATATATTGAGGACTCAGTAGTGGAAATTACACCCTAAATTACAAAAGGCGGTCCGAAACAGCCTTGTATGTTCCTCCTCTCCTTGGCCAACTATACAGCAAAAAAGATATGGAAAAAACGGTCCCTTGACAAACACACCAAAAGACAATATGGTGTGATATTCAAATCATGCACAAAATAAGATACTCAAATATTTAACCTCTGTCTGACCCAACAAAAAATCGGCCACACTTGATAACTCATAAAGTGAAATGGCAGAGAAATTATGCCTGTATTAATCTCTTATTATGAACATAATTATCAGAATTCATCCGCAGTTTCATCGTATGGTTCTGACAAATTCAAGGGATTAAATATAGTTATAGTTAACAATAATTAAACAAGTAATTTTGAGGAACTGTGTGTACCTAGACGAGTCAACAAGTGAAAATGCAGGAGGAAATTACACACTTTAGAACATTTTTGCATGACAGTTCATATGAGGTAAAACATTTTTGTCCCTTTTAAGCGTTTATGATTTTGCACGTTGTTTATTTTTGTGTATTAGGCCTATATGTTCTTGCAAATGAGAAATCTCTCATCAATAAAGTGTATCTTATGAAAACAACGAATAAGTTCTATTTTATGGTTACTATAGGCCTAGGCTATTATTGGGACTAAGGCTATAATATACACCAGTTGATACTTTAGGGGGGAAGCCATCCGGTATTTAGGAAGATATATGAATTAGCCTATTCACTTATAGAATAATATTTATAGAGTCATTTACAGAATTGTATTTCTAAGCATTTAAGAGGCATACAAATATGCTATTTGCTGTTTGATGAGAATGTTTAAAACCAACTCACGCGTATTAACATCTGCTTGGTAGCGAGCGTGTCTGAATTCGCAAATTTACTCTTCATTTAACCGATCTCCTCAAATTACCACATTTGGGTTCAAGCGAATTTGACAAAGTCACTGGTTTCCAGATAGACATACGATTTGAACAACCAAATTAAAACCTGAAGTTAAAAAAAAAAAAAGATATCTAGTCATAAACTTTTTTTGTAAAACAAATTTATTCATTTAGTCTTAAGTAGAAACGTCAGTTTAAATAAAACTCTCAGTCCCACACAATGGATTAACATGATACTGCCATAACATCACAGAAAGGAAGATTCACAAAACAAGAGTGGAACATTTCAGCAAAGACGTACAGTGGTTCACAAGCTTTAAAAAAAAAAAAAAAAACTCACTATAAATAAAACAAACTTTGCGCTTGCGACCAGCACAGTATTTCATTTCAATAAAACCTAGTTCATAAATGAACAACAAAAAGACTACACAGATTTGGACAAAATCGACATTCTAAAAATAAGTGTAAACATTTATGAGTGAACATACTCTCTCCCTCCATTTTTTCTTTCTTTTTTGTTTTGTTTTTGAAATACAGCCTCTTCACGAAGCCACGTGTCTTTTTCATAAAGACAAACTCTGGCGGCAAATAAGTCAGAAGTCCAATATTCTTCTACAGACGTTGATTGCTTTACAGCTTATGACAAAAGCTCCTCTGCAATGCAATTTATTCTGAAGTCCCAGATATGTCGTCATAAAATGCTTTCAAACGGACAACTCATTGAGATTAAAAATAGTTTCTTTTTTCAAAAACGAAATTGAACTTCGATTCTTTTTGCAAACCAAAATGTTCAAGTATCCGAAGTACTTAGTCTTTTTTTAGGAGTCTTTCAAATGTGGGTTAGGGGTAGCGTTCCGTTCACGCCAGTCCCTGCGCTTTGATAGTGCGGATGAACGCTGTGTAACCGACTGGTCTGTAGACTGGAGTGCTCGGCGCTGTCTCCTCCGGGCGGCAGGTACATGCTTATCATATCCCTCAGGTCTCCCAAACAGGCACGCTGAGAGTGAGAGGTTATGGCCGGTGGAGGAGAGCTGGGTTCCGTCTTGCACACTGAAGCCATTGAGCCCAAACCCATTGCACTGGAAGTTTGCTGCGTGTACGCTGGTGACATGCTGTACGTGGACGCCGCGTTCATGTAGGTCTGGGCCGTGGACATCATCGGGTACTGAAGTCCCGCCATGTCGTACCGGTGCATCTGCTGAATCTGGGGGCTGTTCATGCTGGGATGCTGAGTGTAGGCCAGCTGGTCCTGCATGAGGGAGTACGCGCTGTTCGTCCAGCCGTTCATGTGCGTGTAGTCCATCCGCTGGCCCACCGAGACGGCACTGTTGACAGCGTTGGCACCGGGCGCCAAGAGTCCTCCGGGCAAGGAATACTTGTCTTTCTTTAGCAGGGTCTTGGTCTTCCTGCGGGGACGGTATTTGTAATCCGGGTGCTCCTTCATGTGCATGGCTCGTAACCGCTTGGCCTCGTCAATGAAGGGTCTCTTCTCGGCGTCAGTCAAAAGTTTCCAGTCAGCACCGAGGCGCTTGCTGATCTCAGAGTTGTGCATTTTAGGATTCTCCTGTGCCATCTTCCTCCGCTGACCGCGAGACCACACCATGAAAGCATTCATAGGCCGCTTCACCCGGTCCTGGTCGTTGGCACTGTTGTTTTTGCCGCCCGCCGCCGAGCCCGTGTTGGACTGCGGAATGGGGCTTTTAATCTCGGTTTCCATCATGTTATACATTCAAACTACTTAAAAGTGGTGCTTTAAAAGCACTCGAAAGACAACGCTGAAATTTAAAGAGTCTCACAAAATAAAGTCGTCGGTAGTCAGTCAAAAGTTCAGAGAGCAAAAACTCAAGTCACATAAGCACCGAACTCAAGTTTCAAATGTCTCCACAGCAGTCCGGTGTGTCTCACTCTGCTCTGCCACGGAACTCTGAAAAGTTGTGCGCTAAGCTCAGCTGTTAATAGAGGCTCGGCCATGTGATTTGGATTGACAGCATAACAATGAGCTCAGCGCCGACCAATCAGAGAGCGCATCACACTCCGCCATCCAAGCAGCGCGTTGTCCGGGCAGCGCTGTGTTTCGGGATGCACTTTAATTGGGATAAAATACATAAGTGGCATCTTTGCACTTTGACAATAGTAATCACTTTGCAAATATTGTTTTAAAGTGGTCGTTATTTAATGGAAAATGTTAGCCTTCCTTACATTACTTTTGTAGCCTACCGATAGGGTTAAATAAATATTTTGAATTCCAAACTTTCATACGGAAAATGCGGAAACTGTTCGACGTAAAAAAAATAAAAAAAAAACATTTAAAAAAAGAAAGAAAAAGAAGCATGTTTAATTTATTTAATAAAAATAAAGGCAAGAATCAGGTTAGATTCTACTTAATGAAATCAAACGTATACTGTAGCCTAAACTTTGCCTTACACTGACACGACAAAGGCAATAATAATTAGTAATTACACAAATAATAAGAATCAAATAATTTAATTCAAAGTTCGATATTAAGCGACATGACAATCATGAGCTAATGCAAGCTTGGGTTTTGGTTGGCTAACTTATGCTCACCTCTAACACAGAGTTAGACTGTGGGAATTAAAGCTCTTAAAACTGACATTGATTAAAGGGACGATTTTAACACTTGTAAAATTACTCAACTATAATACATATTATAATAAACTATTGAAGAAGCTATTACATTCTTTGTCTCAATTTATTCTAACTTTTATTTGACATCTCAGTAGTAGCCTAATGCAGGTTTACAGGTTGAGCTGAAAATAACGGCAATCTAATTTTAATTTAAAAACAAATAACAAAAACAAAATAGTTTTGAGTTTTAAAAACACACGTCGCAATTCTTGCCAAGTGTCTACAAATGAAGTGCAAATACAAAATTAATACAGTAACGCCCCCCTGTGGATGAATTTTGTAATGTTCTGAAGCAAAACTAGACTAACTGATACTGCTACAACTCTATAAATTACTTTTTAGAACTGCCACGTCAATTTGGAATGTATGTTAATTAGGCCAATTTATTTTTGCTAATCGCAAACATTGCGCGTTTTATCGGCTATGTGATTTACAAATGACTCGAGTAGTAAGACGTGTTGGGTTGGGAGAGGTTTTCAGTCTCCCGGGGAGAAATGACACCTTCGAAAGGGTCAGTAGCCTATTAGCACACCGTCCATCGAGAAGAACATCGACATTTAACACATTCATCGCCACTGAGACTGAACGATTACAGCACTGAATATTCACGATGGGCTTTTAACACCACACGCTAACGACTCAACCATTTAGAGAAGTTTCACCGTGTGTGACCGATTTGGACACGGACACCAACATGTCTCCGTTATTTACTTTCCAAACTGGTCTTAACAAGTGTTGTTAGGCCTATTCAATGCAGTTATTCAGGCCCGATGTTTACATATGAAAAGCATTATAATAATTCATGATATAGAGCAATTTAAAAGAGCGATCGGGTTACTATTTTGATATAGAGAAAAAAATTAATAAAACATTGCCCGATTATAAATACGATTTGGGTAGTCAGGTTAATTTGTCACGTCAAATAAAACACTAGTAGCTAGCATTTGTGATTAGAAGGCTAAATAAACAATTTTTTCACTGAAAAATTATCATGGAGAAACAGCTATCCAAAACTGGGGAAACCAGTGGATCTTTTGTTTATCAGTCGCTTCCAGTTTCATTAGAGAGATAAAGTAAATGTGTCATTTGGAACATCATTAGTTACTTTACATTAATATGAATAGCAGTGCACCAGCCCTTATATGACAAAAGTTCTAATTAGAGACTTATTCCACGAAACCGGTGATTTATCCGAGTGGTTTCAGGAACATATCCTCTTGTAATCTGCTTATGGAAATGTATGGAGACAGCGGGAATAGGAAAACTCCCAGTTACCCGGAGCTCGGTAATGATGGCTTCTGTTCTCCAAATTTCCTAATTAACGTGAGCTAAGGCCGAGGACCACCAGGAAAGCCTTCCAGTGTTCAACATCATTGAGCTCCGAAGGCTTCCGAAAATCACTCAAGTGTATGATGGTGGCAGTGAATTGTTCATTAGTGTATAGGCAATAGCGACTGTTCAAATGACCAGAATAGACTAAAACTGCCACTGTGCAGCAGATAAATACAATCCATTATATCTTAATTAACACTCAAAAATTAACAGCAAATGCAAACATCTAAAATTATTAACCTTTTCTATTGGAAGCATAAGGTGGAAAATTTATAAATTACAGTTCATTATTGCCTAATATGTCACATGTCGGACCTGAGAAATTAAGATAGTTTTTATCAGCTGAACGTTTTAACAACTCGTTCTGTCGTGATGAACTATGGAGAGACCCACAATACCATAACAAATCACAGGACTTCTATTCTTTATCACCGTGTAAAGTTTTTTTTTTTTCTCGAACCCGTGTATTCACTTGTTAATTAGCTCAACTTTAACAATTAAAGTGGAAATAAATAATAATGCCACACAGAGTCTCAAAAATACGTTTTTTTATTTTTATTTTTAGTAGGTTGTTATAAGTTCAATAAGTGGACTTAATATAGTCAAATGCACGCGACACACCCGCTTTAAAAAAACATGAGCTCGAGCCACAATTATATGGGAAAAAGTAAAACTATGAATATTTGGAATGATTTTTACGGGTTGAAAAGGGGATTATTTACCATTTAGGTAGGCCTATACAAGAATACTTGTAGCTTATTATTTGTACTATAGGATGGCTATATAAAATTATCCCGATTAAGTGTGAAAAATAGTCATTTTGAATAATAGTATATTCTGTCTACAACATATGAATAGCGCAATAATACGTTAAACGACGCCTGTAGCCAAAACGATAGTAGCCTATAGATATTTTAAAAGTCTTTATGTATAATCTTCACCTCCGATTTTTGAGATCAAATGTCCCCGAACCATTAAGCATTTCTCTGGAGTCCATTTGAATGTCATAACCGTATGAATTAATAACTTTTTTGTTTCAATTCACTGGCTACGAATAAGGACAGAGTTACCATGGTTAACAGAATGATTTTTCAATTGCAGGCACAATAAAGACCGTCTCATTGAGATTTGCATGATTTTTGAACCGAATATGCAAATGAAGATGCAATTTCACCACGGTCTGTTATTCCTATTGTATTTCGCTGAATGGTTGCGTCCCCTCTGGTTCTGTGACACTGGTAAAATAATATTCACTGGTCAATTAAATAAAAGAGGCTTGGATCTGACCTTCTTTCAGATGTCACTGTGAACTATTGGAATGATATCCGTTTTATACTTGAAACATATGAGTCCGGTCCTTAAAATAAAGCCAACAGTGATCATTGCTGTAAAACTGAATTATGCAAAAGAAAAAAAACGCATCTTATCCTATCTTAGCCTACTTGAATTTATCACAAGCATTTTGAGTCACTAACCTTTTAAACTTTTTATTTGGGCGATTTTAATCGAAAAACAAGTTAATGTGCGCGTTTCTGATAATTCACAACACTTTTGCGATCGAAACAAATCATTTAATGTATAATAGATCGTTTTGGTTTAGATTCCAGATAAATATTACAAGTCTTGCTTCCTCACACACATTGTCTGTCCTCAGCAATTCTGTAAAGCGCGCTTCTACTGTTGCTCTGTCACTTTGTCACTTGCATGTGGACAATTACCGACGATCGAATGAACAACATGTGGGACTCAAAGCCACTAATGCGACAGCCAAATTTAGACATCACAATCAATCCAATTTTCCTTATTGTCAAAAGAAAATGAAAAATATATTTTTTCATTTCGAAGTTTCTATTTCTAAATGAGTGAACATTTCATTTAAATTCCCAACTAGGCCTATTTCAGACTTTATACTGAAAAATAAAAACTAGATCAGAATGAAATTGTTTTAGCATTAGAGACATTTTTCTCACTTATATTCCAACGCTATCTATCAGTTTCTTTGAGTTTCTTCACCATTAAAGGCAAGTCAGATTCAGTACCTGCAGGGAATGTACAGGTAAAGCACTGTTGAACACTAGAGCACATGATGTCTTCCATTGATGTCCACACTACTGTTTTGTCTTGGTATATACAGTCTGAGAAAAGATAAGCACTGTTACCTGAAAAAGAAGAAATGTCCATCACACTCTAGATATAAAAGGATATAAAGGCATCACATATGCAGAAGACATACCATCTTAGATGAGATGGTGTTCTGTTTGTCATGTAATACAGCAAACTAAAGTCCCTCCAGTTCATGCCTATTGTGCACTGTAAACAATTATATGATCAATAAGTTATGATAATAATATGTTTTTACAATGCTTTAACTTATCAGAATGAGTTAAGAAATTTGTAACTTTTTTGATTAATTATGCAAAAAAAAATTTAAAGTCAGTTTAATTTAATTTAAGTTGAAATGACTTAAACCTCAAAGTTGATTGTACTTAATTTAAGGCAGCAATTTTTTAAAATGTCTTTCTTTACTATAGAATCAAGGCATGACCACCTAAAGCTTGTGCATACACACAAAAACAGATGTGGGGTTTTCTTTTCAACTACCCTTTTTAAATTGTTCAGATGTATGCCAATTGTAAATATGCATTTACAAAGAATACGATCATTTTCACCGTATATAAGAGAAGTGCGTTGCAACAGAAGAATCAAGGCATGTTTGAGAAGCTCTTTAGCCCAGTCGGTGATAAATAGGATTTGTGATCTAATGCAGCATGAAGCTAATGTGCACACATCATCTGCTGGGACATTAAGACATGCAGCACATGCTGTGAATACACAGTCCCTATTTGCTCCTCAATGACAACATTTTTCTACAATATCTTTAACTTTCAGGAGGAACATTTTAGCGAAACATTAATAAAACCCCATTTAGTACATGATGCGTTAAATGAAAATAGTTTTAACTACATTCATTCTAACCCGGTGAAAGCTAATTTCAATTAAACCGCTGATTTAATTTAGCAGAAAATTACTATAAATATAGTTTTGATTAAATCACTGAGCAAATTCTAATAGCACAAGCAATTGTCTTTGAGTTTAGAGGTATTATTAGATTTGGCTGTGAAGGAATTTCTCAATGTGTTAAAGCGGTGTCTCTGCACATAATGTTTATAATGTCTCTAGTTTAAGTGCCTGTCAGAAAATCGATTAGGGTATCATGTGAGTCATGCCTAGAGCTGTTTAATTATTTTAAAATGAGAAAATTTTTTTTAATAAAAAACATAATTTTTCAAAATATCATATCTAGCATCCTGAGCAAAACGCAGCACGCATTTTTGTTAACTCCATGTTGTCTTTTATCAGTCAGACTTGCAGAATTGCCATCATTGAAATGCCATCATTGGCTGCTAGGCTAATTACAAACCTCATTATTTTCCATGTATCTTTTGAATCATTTCCATGTTCTACAGTTTCTCCAAAACAATAGAAACTTTCTCCTTTTTTGTTTGGCAGAGAATGCTGAGTTGTCTGATTTTGCTTTGCACCAAATGTGGCGAGCAGATGGCTTTTGTTTTAAACATAATTAAGATCCCACTAATCTGGTGCCTTTTAAAAATGAAACAGTCGCTTCGTCAGGCCTTCATTAGTTAAGATAATATTGTGGAAATGCACAATTAATTTGCAGGCTATATCTTTAATTAATTAAATACACCCAATTTTGTAATATGATTAATGCCACAAAGTTGTTATCTCCAAATGATTCTAAAATTAATATACGTAGCGATAATACTTTATGCATTATTAGCGAGAACTGAGGTTTTGGCTGTGGCAAAATCCTGAAGAACTAATTACGCAGGGTAATTTATTGAATCTCGAGGAAAGAAACAAACAAGTATAAATTGATATATTAATCATGGGCTTCATTACGTTAATCAGCGAGTGATTTGAGGTGAAAATGACAAATCTCTGTTGAGCGCCGAGCACTTGATAATGGAGATACTGGCTATAAATTTACTCTACATAAAGGCCTCATTAAAATAAGCATAATTTAATTAAGAGTTAGCCATCGCCCTCCAAATGCATTAATTACCTTGGGTATGATGAGATGAGTTTTGGGATTACTGATGATTTCATTACGGCCAGTGTTGCTGCTAACTGTGGCAGGGACCTGCTGTTGTTGACAGGATAATGGATTGGGTGCCTGGGGATGAATCTGTTCACCTTGGCAGAGAGAGACACAGAGGAGACACAGAGGACTACGCCGGACCCCTATAGGTGGACACTGTCCATAATATGTAATAATTGTTAATCCTGAAAAATTACATCAAAGCTTTAGTCATTTTTATACTTATTAGACTCATTACTTTGGTTGCTCTGCTTTGACCTGGCAGGGAGGAAAGTCCTGATGGACCAAGTTATTTTGTAATCTGAACAGTACTTAAAATGACCCATTTAAAGGGTCCTTCAAGAGCAAGTGTACATTACTTCCTTTAGCTTTTTTTATCATGTATACTCGTTTGCCACTAATGGCAGTCTGCCATCCTGCACACAAACACTCTTTCTTCCGCTCTCTCGCTACTGCTGGGGTGAGAAGGACGCAGTAGGGCTGACAGCTCAAAGCCCTAGAAACTGACATGTCAATGGCAGATACAAGCTGTTGCGGTTGCTCTGGCGGGGACACGTCGCAGACACTAACTGCTTCCTCTTGGCGACTGCCTGACAAAGACATTCGACTACCTTTCAGAGCTACACACATCATGTGTAGACCACATGTGGCACAGACAGAGCACTAATCCATATCTTTAGTGGCTTGTGTCATCATTTATCAATAATACTGATTTTTAATTTTTTTTTTGTCAAAATATGCCTGGCAACATATTGGGCAAAAAATGAGATCGTAATCTCAACAGGTCCTACATTTAATGTTTTTAAAATGTAAAAATGTATAACTTTTTGGAATCTAGAATCTTGCTGAATATTAGGAAGTTTGAAGTCTTTAATCTGACCACTCAATACTGATAATTAAATAGGGCAATGGTCATGAATATTCTTTAGGGAGTACTATCATCCAATGATTAATTCATGATGCAGACATCCGCTTTAACAAAAAAAATAACTCAACAGAATGACAGCATATGACTTAATTTTACAACAGGAATACTCACAGATAAGTTAAGTGTATTTGTTTTAATAAAAAGTTTTTAAAATCAAACCATTTTACTCTGTGTAGCCATTGGACTGAAATGCTAACAAAATCCAACAGCCCCCCCCCCCCCCCCAACTTACCCCTGAACAAGCCCCCCCCTCCAAATGTACTCCAGCCCACAGCTGCAGTTTTCCAAAAAGACACTCACCGCTGCACAGTCGTTCTTCTCAATCCTTCTCTCTGCATTTAAGGTCCTGCATACTGTTCCACTGGAGAGAGCCGGGTAAGCCTCTCAAACCATGCCGCTTTGAGCCGAGACGAGAGAGAGAAGGGCAGGCGAGCTGCAAGTCTTCCATTCCGCTCAGCGCTGAGCCAAGCCCTCCCTGCGCTGGGCACCATCGCATTCAGCCAAGATTGCTTCATACAAAAGTTGACAATGCCCCAGTGAAAGCCATTGTTGATATTCAACATTTTTTAAATAGCTGAGCAGAATGGACAACATGGCAGACCACAAAACTTGGTAGGGAAACTGACCTGGAGCTCCTGAAAAGCACCACGGCGTATGGCAGAGAAATGACTGAGAGAGTCTGAAATAAAACAAAACAGAATGTTATTGCTCAGGGTTGCTGCAGGACTGGGGCTTGTTACAGGGGTACAACTAAGTTCTAATCTAAGAAATAATTGAATGATTAATCATTAAAAAAAAAAAGGTTAGTTGCAAACACAACATATCAACATAGTACCAATTCAAAGCAATGCAAACGTGTTCCTAACTTGCCGTATAAATGATGACCTTTCTGTGCTCATCCATTACAGCCTTTAATTGTTTTTTTGATCGTCTTGATGGCTCCTGACAGTAAATGGTGTTTTATTTCCATCTTTGTCAAAATGACAGGCACAGATTAATAAAGACATTTAACACAGCCCTCACAACCCATCTGTCAATATGCAATCTGGGGCAATAGAAGGCTTGCATAAACAGAGGGAATTCTCATAGATTAATTTTACTGCATAAGTATGTATATGTGAGGTAAAGAATTTCTGTTCTATTTTTGTTGTCTATGCAAAGAGACATCATTCATTTCATTAAGAAAAGGTAAAAAAACCCACTACTACCATGACCCCACCCTCAGCCCCATCTAAGGGCCATCAACACATTCACACCCTACTGACCACAGGTGGCTGTTAAGCATATAATTACCATACATGCCACAGGGGGCAGTTTTGTTTCACTACGATTACATTGTTACACAATATAAAAATAGAGAATTTAACTGCTGCCACTTACATTGCACATTTGTTTTCCAGTAATTATGCTATAATCAAGTAAGTTCATTTGGACTGCTGTGAGGTGTGCTCCGCATCCAGTCTGTGTGATTTCCAAGGGTTTAAAGTATGGGATTAGTCACCTGGAAAACTGGCCATCTGAGCGGGAGGAGGCCACTAGAATTGCATAATTATATTGATCAGGGGCAAATTACAGCCTTGACAGCAGAGGCTGGCCCAGTCTGATCTTACAGGGGTGTAGGGGGAAGAGAGAGCAAGCTGCAGGGAGAAAGAGAGATCTTCCTGGAAATATACGTCAGTGGCACTCATCTCAAACCATTAACTGCCATCAAAGAGCTTATTTTACTCTGCACATTACACCCAATCCTACTCGTCCAACCCCCTCCACGCTGCGCTGGATGGAGAGGCCTGGTGGGAAAACGACATTCAATCTGCTGGCCGCCCCATTCAGGCCAAATTGTCAAATGATGGCTTTCCGCCTCTAAAGTTTCAGGAAGTGAAAGGTGGCACCGGCCCTGGGCTGAGCCGAGGACTAAAAGAAGTTGAAGGAGGAATAGGGAAGGAGAATAAAATCCCTCAAATTCATCCCCAGCATTAATTCATAAATAAATTTAAAAAAAGGGGGGGGGGGATGGTTATTTTGAAACTAACCTTGTCTTGTAATAAAAAGGGTCAAATTAGTTGATATTTTAGGAGACTTATTGACCTGTAAACAGTGTCATGAGGGTCTGCAGGGGTCATTGTCACTGTGATATTTCCTGTATCATGATGTTTTTTCCCCTGTATGTTGGTCAGACCACTTGAATTTGATTTTGTAGACAAAAAGTTTTCAAATATTAAATATTAAATAAATAAATAAAAAAGATCAAGGCAAAATAGATCTTTAAGAATAAACAGAATAAAGAATAAATCAGGGTGTTACAACTATCAGAAAACAAAACAAAAATTGTACATATATATATATATATACATAGGCCTACATACATATACATATACATATACATATATATATATATATACACACACACACACACACACACACACACCGGTATATAATTTTTGTTTTGTTTTCTGATAGTTGTAAAACCCTGGTATATATATATTTATTTATTTTTTTATTTTTTTTCAAAGATCAAAATACTGAAATTAAAATCATAGAACAGGTGTATTTGAATTGTATCTATAAATGGATTTTATTATATTTTCAAATAAATGAATAGATAAGACCAAAAAAAAATAAGAGTCACTGACCCAATTACATTCATTGCATAGTTTTAGAACATAGAAGCAAATGATGACAAATCCAGTCACGATCCTTAATGGTTATATTATCTTCACGCCACTGAAAGAAAAGGCAACCGTTTTAGTCAACAGACCATATGCAACCATATGAAACCGCTGAAATACGGCACTGAGCAGAAATGTGCATACAAACACAAGCAAACACGTGCAAAACAAAAAACTCTTTATGGCCAAGGCATACAGCGAATATGCAGAAATATTGTACTCAACATAACCCCCCTTCCCACCCCACACCCGGAAAGAGGGGTGCTCTCTGTGCTAATTAAGTGCTAATGGTTGTGGCCCTGCAGAGAATACTAATTAGGATTTCTATTCTCCTTTTGGGAGAGCATGTACTTCAACACAGCCTAATGAGGGGAGGCAGGTATGTGTGCTGTGTGCTGGGTTAATGGGGGGTCCACTCTCAGGTCTCAGGGCTGTGGGCTGAAGAGGGGGGCGTTTCCTGTGTCTTGGCCTCTCTGACATAGAACCACACACACAATGAGGACTGAAGTCCAGTGAAAGAAAGAAACTCCAAGATTTCTGGTATATTTACACTCCAAAATATTCTCTAATTCGCTTTCGCCATCCATGACTTCATCTATCACTCTAAAACTCATACTTTCAAATATAACCATCACATCTTAAGGGATAGTTACCCAAAAATGAAAATTAATTTACTCATCCTCAACTTGCATTACTTTCTTTCTTCTGTGGAGCACAAAAGAAGATATTTTGTAGAATATTTTTACTGTTTTTGTCCATACAATTGAAGTTAGTAAAGGGGCCAAAATGACACTAGACCCTACTGACTTCTGTTGTAATGACAACATATGTTTTTAGGGCGAACAATCCCTTTAAAGCCTTAAGCTGACCTGGGGACGGTTGCATAAACGTAGCCCTTATGTTAAGCCCTTATGCGTCTTAACTACTAATATGACCAAGTAGTGTTGAGTCAAGGGGCAATCAGTCTAACTTTCTAGTATCAAATTAGACCAATCTACATTTTTTATATAACTGACTTGAAAGAGTTATGAACAGTCTTAAAAAAATTGTGATGACTAAGTTGTAAGTCTAGTCTTAGCTGTTTCCTGGAACACTATAAGAACAACATCTAATCTCATTTCCAATGACAAGGGGATCAAAATAAAAACATTACACTGATAAACATACAAACATGATTCGTCTTCCTCTAGTCAGTAGTGAAAGCAAATGCTGCAAAGGAATTGTAAAAAGTTCAGAGAGTTTTGCTCTTTAAAGTCACTTTTTGAGAATCCTTCTCAGTGGGGATTAGTTAAATGAGGGAAGCAATATATTTTAAAATCTCAATACATTTTAACAAGGTACAGTTCCACACTCTGCTCCTCTTGTGTGAAAGAATTAATGAATGTAAGCAATTCAATGACAACTTAACTCACTTCTCAAGGCATTCAGACTGAATAACTTGAGTTCTCAGAGAGCCATGAAAGCTGTCACCTAAAAACTGCTTGCCACTGAGAAAACGATTCCCGTCAGCCAAAACTTCCTGTTTATTTACAGGCAATGACTAGATAAAAAATAAATAAACATGCATTGTGCTGAGCAGAGAGACTGCGAAGAATCTGATGGCAGTGTAGTGTAATTGGGAATATGAGAGGATGTGCATGCGCGTAAACACGCAGATTGGGGGTGGTACTGGAATTACCTGAGAGAGATAATGGCAATGCATTAGATTAACTCTCCTTCCTTAAATGCGACACATTTAAGTAATCTTGTCCCCCGAAAACATGTCAATGTCTGAAAGGCTGCCTCAGCGCTATCAGGACCCTCTGGTCCCCCACACTGATGCAGCTGGCAAAATGCTACCGTTGACTGTCAAAACGCAGCGGGAGATCTAGTTATAATATAATTGAATTTTCATATCAGAGGAGACCAGAGTTCTAGCAGACAATAGGAGTGCTGAGTCCTCTCTGATATTGGCACAGACCCTTTGCCACGCGCATGAAATCAGTATGTTAATGTTCCCCGGGTTTTCTTTTTTTAAGGGCACTTGTGCCTCCGCAATGTAATACCGATGTGGTTTCAAAAAATTGCAACTATTGATAAGTAGGCAGCTAGAAACCCTTAGACCACCCCCTCCTGTTATACCTTTCCCCATCCAAGCAAGCAAGCAAGCTCCCAGACAGCATAGCACCCCCATCCCACACCCCTTTATTAAAATTGTAATTTATTTTTCTAAATCAGAATGACAGCTTGCTTTCTTTTCTCTGCAGCAGGCGGTGAATCAAGCCGCTTTAATTACTTTCGTAACTTTGCTGACCCCGGGACTGCGCGCCTTGTGCCGAGAAAATGGGCCGGCGACAAAGCTCTCCCACTGCCGCGGCTGCCTCTGTTAATTTAAAATGCAGGAATTTATCTAGCTCAGGATTTTCTATGATTTTGTTAACATTTCACCTCCTATCTTTTCCACATTCTCATTTGACCCTCTCGGACCGCGTCAGACCGTCTTACGCTAACAGCAAAAGCTTGGTGCAAACAGAAGTGAAGTTCATTCAAGGAGAGTGAGCAGACTTGCTGGTTGCTCTGATGTATAGGCTACTTACTTGTGTGTATGTCAATTAACGGACGCTTATCACTGTCCTCGGTAGTTTGTCGTGGCCCAGGTGGTTGCCCTCACAGCAGAAGAACAGATCTGGGCTGCTCAGCAGGAATCAACAATGCACTTGATCTCTCAGCAGCTTCTGACCAACAGAGGTCAGGGTCAACCTTCAGATGAGAAAGGATTCATTGAACTACACATCAATGCACAAGTCACATCATCATTAGTTAAAAAGTGCTGGCTGTTCCTGTTTACTCAGGAATTTTTTCTTGTTCAAAAGTTTCTTGCCTTAAGCACGCTGAGCCTCCACATAAAAAAAAATAATAAAAAAAACCCACAAGCCAGATATCTGGTCTCCCAAAACCTTCTCTGCATTAACTCTCCTGAGCTGTTTGTCTTATTAAAGGCTTTAATATGGTGTAATCCCTGCTATCAACCTCACCTCCTGACTGGCACCCCTCTGTTCCAGCCTGCCCAGCGACTGAGAAACAAGGCTAACCCGGTGGGCACGGCCGTGGGCTGACGGTCTAATAATTGAATGAATGATTATCTGTCTCATTAATAGACAATGATACAGAGTGCACGACCATATATCTGGAATATTAATGAGAAGCTGCAGGGGGCTTGATAAGAAGGAAATAGTGTGTCTGCTGTAATGGGGTTTAAAACAATTTGCCTACGTTGGGGTGGCCCAGCTGATTTGGGCTGTGTTAATCCCCAGTAACCCTTACACATAGCTCCCAGCTCTATGTGTGTGATCATCAGCCACATGCAGACGGGCCTCCAGCGCAGCCGTAAGCCTCCTGCATCCCTGCTGCACCGGAGCAGATTGATCAGTAACCCTCTGAAAGAATACGGGCAAAGATTTTATTAACAATTTATCACTCATTACAGAGCAGCCACTTTTTTTTTTTAAATACAAAATACTGTGATTTCTTTAAAACACTTCCAAGATTTTATAGTGTTAAAATCATATAGATTTTTTCATGCACTTGTAAATTAATAAAGGTAAATATGTGAATAAGTACTTGTTTTATATTCTAAAAATCTTTTATTTCTGGAATCTTTTTATAAACCCTCATAGATAAAAGCATTCTACTGTTGTTGTTGTTTTCTTTCACATTTATCATTATGTAATAAAGCAGTTATATTAATATTATTTAGTAATAATATAGTAATATTATATATAGTGTATATATACAGTATCATCTCTTCCTGAATTAATAAGTACTTAGAAATCCAAAAAAATGGATTTCTGAATTCATGATTCCTTTAGTTTTATTAGTGATGACTTGATGTTGTTAACCACATTTATTTCACAAATCTCTGTCTGTCCCAATTCTTCATTACTCTATCTATCTGTATGCATGTAGGCATGTAGGCATGTATGTATGTATGTATGTATGTATGTATGTATGTATGTATGTATGTATGTATGTATGTATGTATGTATGTATGTATGTATGTATGTATGTATGTATGTATGTATGTATGTATGTATGTATGTATGTATGTATGTATATATATATATATATATATATATATATATATATATATATATATATATATATATATATATATAGATATATATACTTATTGCTGATGGCTTTGCATTTTTTTTCTGAGAGCATAAACACATGGCAAGGAAGCGATATTGTGAATTTCACATTTGTTTCACATTATTGTTTGGTTTTAGCCTTGAATGAACGTTTAAACAACTACACAATTGCTCTTATAGATTTCCCCCCTTCATTCACTGCTTTGTCTCTGATGTCAACTTGGTAATAGGATTAAGAAACGTTTCTTGTGGAAATTTTAATGTGGCCAAAATCTGAATAAAGAGGCAAATAAAAAATTTACACAAACACCCATGTGAATCAATATCTACCTACTACATTGGAAAGCAATATTTCCCTTTTTAGCATGCAATAATTGTGTTTAGGCCGGTGAAGTACCTTATTATAGGTTTGTCAGGGACAGAAAGCCCTGTTCCCATGGTGACTATGAAAGCCATTTGCCTCCTTTTCAGCTGGGTAATGAACTTCTTTCCTCTTTATGTCACTCTTCCTCTTCACTCTCAGCATCTCAGTCCTTGTCCACATCCTTGAAATCATTCGTTTATTCTCGAATGTGACAAACAACAGAGCAGAGAGACCGTGAAAGTAAAGTCATCATGCATCCCAAGTTGAACAGTTTCCTTATAAAACGTACGGATCAGTAGGCAGAAACAGAATGTCTGTATGACTGGAAAGCACAACCATAACTCCTCAAGCATTAATGCTAACATGAACATTTATTTGTCATGTTTTTGTTTAAATGTTTTTGACTGCATATATATTTTATATGTTGCTTTATATACAATAAAGCAACATATATGGGAATGTAAAAAATAAAAGGCAATGAACTCACACAATCATTTATAGAGAAATGTGTATGTTGTTTTCACCATACCTTTTAGATAGACATGATTGGCTGCCTAATGATCATAGGTCATCTCTTCCTAAAAGAAACACATTGAACTACAGGCCAGGGTTTACAGGAATATCAATTGAAGAGGTTTATCATATATATATATATATATATATATATATATATATATATATATATATATATATATATATACACATACACACAATTTTCTGTATTGTTGTTTCATAGAATATGAACATCTTATTATTGTCATGCAGAACACAGAACATGCTTCTGTGACCAGAGAGATCATTTCTTTTTAGACTATGTAGATCTCCTTTACCTCTGTGTGCACAGCACAAATAAGACACATAAAGGTTACTTATTGCTAGATTTGATGAGGAAAAATCATGCGTCTCCAGCAGTTATATATTTTTTTATTGTTCAATGTCTTTTATGAGTTGTGTATTGCAGTGCTCCCAATGTCCTTGGGCCCTGCAAAAGAATGAGAGGATGAAACAGTTGAGACAGAGAAGGGGGAAGGGGGGGATTAGGTCTACTCGAGAGAAATGACTATTAGTCTAAGAATATCACCCATCCTCTTTAACAAAAACATATAACTATACTTTAGAGATATTTACTACAAAAAAGCAAGCAGTTCAAAAACAAAACTTACAATTGGCAACACTCAAACACTTGTTTGTTTGGATTTAATTGTATTTTTCACAGCGATTTACAATGGTTTCAAATTTCCTTAATTATATACATGTATTGTGTACATTGGCTTTGGCTTATTAAATTTCATTTATTTCCGTATATTAAGGGATTGTAGTGCAAGAAAAGAAGGGGGACATGAACTCTCCATGTCCTGTGCATATTAAACTATTCATGACCTCAACAACCCCACAACAAAAGCAGCAGCCAACAGGTCTATTTATCATAGTCAAAGTCATTGGACGGAGATCTTAAGGATATGAAGTCCATGCACGCACTCATTAAAAACAGCTCTGGGGACCTCTACTGACCAAAAGAAAAAGAAATGAAGCTTTTCCTTGAGAGCCCCAAAACCTACCCTCCTCCTTCACAATCTCAAAAACAAAAAAAACAAAAACAAAAAAAAAAAAACATGAATAAATAATGACAACATCAAAATGTTACAATAGATGTCCTTTTTAATTGTTCTAAGCATAAAATAGTAGTATTCACTTTTCAAATCAATTACATAAAATGTTTTTTTTAATAGAAAAAAAAAAAAATTAATTATAACTACTGCAATTATAACTTTTGCACAGTGTCCTTAAATGAAACCCACAATCTTCTACTTTAAAGAATATATAGTTGGATATAAATACAAAAGAAATTAGCATTTCAATACACTATTAAAAAAATATATTGTAAATCATCCATTAATAACTTAAATCTTAAAGTGGGAACTGTTTTGCAGTATAAAAAAGCACACTGAAGACAACATAAATGATCAGCTTTACAACACATTTGTAGCATGTTCTAAATAAAACAGATTATTTTAATCTACTTAAGTATTATGTAAACAAGTTTTTTTTCGCAAAAATGTGGTATAGTCTCTCCTTTTGATTTATTTTATTTAGTCATTGTTTTGTTTAGTTTTTTGTAAGAGAGAGGGGCATATAAAATGGACGGAATATGCAAGGAAACTCAGTCACTTCAATGTAAATACAAAACACATTATGTAAATACAATTTGAAATGAAACAAATACCGTAACCAGATAAATGTCACAAAATATTTACAACACTAAACATGAAATAATCAAATGCACAAACTCACAAACATTCCCACAGAGGTTATATCCGGGAAGGGGTGGTATACTCTCGCTACGCCAAAACGGATCTGATTTCTCCCATCTTTTTATTTTCTTCATTCAGCCCTGCTATGCAATTACTCACAAATACACACAAACACATGTACAACACAGCTGTAGATCTTCTCCACCAAAGGACAAAAACAGCTGTACGAGGAATGAAGCAGGCCAAGAGGGGATATCTGCAAAACTGCAGCTTGACGTTCAGCCTCCCCCACAACCATTCACCTTTTCACTAAAAGTGCCTCAAAAGGCTTCCAACCTCTCGGGTTAATTCAAATAAATGACATTTTAACAGCACCTTTATTTCCTACCATAGGACCTTCAGACATAACAGAACACACAAAAGGCTTTGTGCTGGCATTTCTGTAGTAACAGTCAAAGGCCAGAGTCCATCTCTGGGGATATAGAGTGGGTTTTGTTTTCAGTGTTGACAGATCCCCAACACTGCCAAGCTCTGTCCTTGAACAACAGTGAGAAACTTCAACATTACAAGTAACCATAGGAGTGCTTGGCCATCAGTGCTTTTATGAGCTGAAGTTTTCTCTTAACTATATTACCAGCAATCATACCGAATGGAAAAAACATTAGGAGTGCACAAAGGATGCAAACCACATCCTTTCTCCAAAGAGATTCCTTCACTTTTATCTGCGATGTAGTGTTTACAACGAGACTGTTCTGAATTCTTCTGGGTATACGTGTGACTTAGCAGACATGGATTTTGATAGAACACAATCTACAATTTGAGGCAGTCTTTCAGACAAGATTTTTAAATTATTACCCAAAATGTCTGGGTATGTGGGTCTAGAGTCTCGACTCATTTCTGGCTTGGGCATCTGGGTTATTAAAGGTCAGTCCGATGTTGTTTTCATGTACATACGCTGTAGAACGAGTGTTCGGAGTCTGCCTAGTGAAAACTTTTAGAAGTTTAGAGCGGTAGAGATCCCCTGCCAGGAAGTAGAGGATGGGGTCCAAACAGCTGTTCATGCTGGCAAGAGGACGAGTAATTTTGTAAGCAAAGTTGACGATATTAAGGGACTTGCAATCTGCGTCTAGAATACGGTAGGCGTAGTAGAGGGAACGAGTGATGTGGAAGGGTACAAAACAGATTGCAAACACAACCAGCACCAATATGATAAGTTTAATGGACTTCCTCCGGGATGAACTCTGTTGACTTTGGGACAGGCCCTTTCTGGGTTGGCAAAGGGCCCGTGCCATTAAACAGTAGCAAACCATGATGACCAGAAATGGCAGAATAAACAGCAGCACCATTACCACAGAGTTATAGGTAACATAGTTGTGAAATTCATCTGGGCGACTGGTGTCGTGACACAAAGTGTCATTGCCCCTCTGAGAAGTGGTAACGAAAATCAGCTTGGGCACCAAGCAGGCTATCACTGCCGTCCAGACAAAACCACAGACCATGTGGGCATGGCGTGGCTTCACCATAGTCAGAGTACGAATGGGATGACAGATGCCAAGGTAGCGGTGCACACTGATGCAAGTGAGAAAAAGGATGCTGCAGTACAAGTTGGCATAGAAAAGAAACCGCACAATCTTACAGAGGAAAACACCAAAAGGCCAATGGCTGCGGTTTGCATAGTAGTATATGAGCATAGGCAAGGAGAGCACGTATAGTGTGTCTGACAGGGCGAGGTGGAACATATACACTGTACTGGGTTTCCAGGGCCTCATCTTAGTGATAAACATCCACAGAGCCACTGAGTTCAGTATCAGTCCCAGGAAACACACCAGTGAGTATGATACAGGTAGCAGAATATACTTGAACTCCTCATTGAAGAGACAGCTGAAATTCACTTCCTTGGAAGGCATCGGTATCAGTGTGGTGGAAGGAATGGACATATTCCCTGAGACACTTCTCCTTGAGAATGAATTCATTTCTGTTAAAATAAAAAAATATATATATATATATATTTAAAGCAATTTTAGAAACTTAGGAGATATTATAGCCTAGGTAAACACATTATAAAACAGATTTCATTGTAAAGCAATGTAAAACAGATTTCAAAGCAATGTTTCACATTGTCAAAACATAAGCTATAAAATCAACATGAATTAACTACTTAAAAGTGTCAACAAAGAATAAACTCTTTTGTTCTCACAAGTGTCATTTTAACTCTCCTTCACGAGTTCAGGTCTAAAACAATAGTCAAACACCATACCCAAACAAAAAGAAAACTAACCTATTAACTCAGAGTTTAGCACCGAAATAATATCTTGTAAAAATATCCCCAATCTCAGACACATTAGCCTACACTTAATAATAAATTGCAAAACGAAATACAAAAACAAACAAACAAAAACTCTCTCACACAACTGTACACATAAGGCACATGATGGGTAAATCTTTCAGAAATACAGAGAGAGAAAGAGGAGCACGCGGAACTGTTTCCACACACTAAAACTTACCGTTCACTCAGCTGAACAAGGTAGGCTAAACGTCCCTTCACAGGTCAAAACACGAACGTAGATAATTTGACGCTAATGGTTAAAAACCATTCAGCCTGTTTAAGAGATTTACGGATCCAGACTTATCGGATTGGGAGCGCTCGAGTTGATATGGTCCTGCTGGAGTGAGCGCGTGAGCTGAGGGGCGGGGAATCGGCGCCAAATTTAGATTCTCCCTGCTACGCTTCGAAAGTCAAGACGAATCCACCAACGTTCAGGTTTGACAGGTATTGCTTACCGTAATATCGCAACACCTTTCCTAAATACCACGAGAAACCGACCACAATATTAAAAGAAGTTGGTTTTAGAAATCTTCGATTTTTAACGAGGAACTACCTTTTTCTAATTTCTGAGAGGTGAATCGCTTAAAAACACCTCAGTGGGATACAGTATATCATACCTTCGCCTTATCAGTTTCTGCCATCTTTGCCCATCAAACAGACAGTAGTAATTTACAGTCGAAGCTCATCTCATGCACTTTAAACATGTTGGCTCTCATAAATGATACAGCCCAGTATCATTTTATGATAAAATCCTTGAAGGTAAATTATAGGACTTTAACCCAAAGCAAACATGGTGCTGTTGTCTTTCCGTTTTATACTAGCAACTCCAGACATTTGACACTCTTAATCTTTTAATTCCAGGATATTTTAGATGGTTTTATGATACTTCCTTTATTTTATTTAACTTTTAGCAAGCACCGTGTTACATAAATGAGCATTTGTGTGCACACATCCCTAAATAATTTAATACAATTTCAAAGAAATGACAGTATTTTTCAGTCAGTATTTCTCATCTAGTAAAAGAAAAAAAATTGTGTTATTTGTTTCCCAAGCATTCTAGGGGAGTTTATGCATAGGCTATTTGTTTTGTAGACTAAATTTTATATTTAGTAAAAAGTTAAAACACATTCCCATTTGACCAATGAGTGGTTGGTCAAGTGCAAGATTTTATCACAGAAGCTAATGCTCATTTGCCAGAACTGATTCTTTAGCAACATATAGGCCTACACTCAAAATAATCAGTAACACACACATTTATATCAGACTACACAGATGTGATGGTAAATACTAAATAATATGATCTGTGTTTACTGTTTAGTTAGTGCAGACTACCATGATCATTGAAGAGCAAATGTATGAAAAAGCTAAATGAACAGGGCAAAAGGTTACAGCAAGAGAGACCTTTATCCGCTAGTGATCAGTCAGAGTGCCATAACACTCTTTATGCTTTGCCTCTCTGAGTTAAAGTTCACACTGAATATTCACACAATGGCTTTATGATGTTGGCTGCAGTAAACTGAGTAGTTTGTGATTGACTAATCTGTTAAATAGTTTTCAAATCCATTTGACTTATATCAGGATGTGTTAGTAGCCTTGTAGCCTATATTGCTGACTCCAAGGATGTTATAATACATGAATATTAAAATACAATTTACGTCGTGTCATGCAATATATATATATATATATATATTGCATGATATATCTTACGTATCTCACATGATATATCATATATTGCATGATATATACACTCATATATGTATATATATATATATATATATATATATATATATATATATATATATATATATATATATATATATCAGCTGTGTGAAAGCTGGGGAGATTAGTTTGTGGTGTTGGTACGGTAAGACCCACTTCCTTTGCAATGCTGACCTGATGGTTAGTCCAAGAGGGAGTTACGAGAAAGTGCATAAATTGTACAGGAATTTGAGTGGGACAATGACTCAGGAATGTGATGTGAACTGGTCACCGGAAATACAGCTTGTTAAGATTCACTCTTCATCTCTGGCCTACATAATAATCGAATGACTGACAGATGAAGTCAGGAAAGCGAGTGCACACCTATTCTCCACCCACTTTCATTTGCGTCATGACAAAGCAGATAGATAGAAAGAGTCAAGATCAGCCACAAACCACAGGAAAGACAATTTTGAGAGAGAGTGGAAAGAAAGAACTGTATTTGTGATAAGCTAAGATGATGACCAGACTCACAGATGCATTCTCCAACAGAGAGCACACAAGGATGTGAACTCATGCTAAACTTTCTCCAGCTCTTTCTCTCCCTCTCTCTCTCCCTCTCTCTCTGTCTATCTATCTATCTATGACATGTCTCTGGACATTATAGGACATGTTGATGTCATTACAGACTATCCAAATTCATTGTTTTTGGGCCTGTTTACAACTGGACACTTCATGCATTTTTACTGATCACATCTGATTTATCAAAACTATTCCATTTACACTTTATCACATAAATGTGTTTTCGCAAAACAGATATAAATCCGATCTTCAATTCCCATGCTATAAGTTTACGTCACCGAAAGCAACAGTTATGAGCTGCATTTTATTGATCATCAGCTAATTTCAAAATCAAAGACCGCAAGAGGAGAGAGCGGCAGCACTGGTAAGATCATATAGTTTCTCTATTTTTAATGAAGATGATTGTGTGTTGAGCGTCTGCAACTTACTTTCAGTTTTATTTGCGATAATTTGCGCGTTGGCTTGATGAAGAGACAGGCTAGGCCTACTCAGCTGCTCATCTGCGGAGATGCTTGTTGCAGTAGCGCCGTCATATCTGGCTTATAGCAATAACATGTCTTATTGCCTATATAACATGCTCTCACACATTTATTTTTTAGCATTGTTGAAGGAGTAAAATTTACATATGTGGTTTCAACAACCACATGCATTTAGGCTACGGTCAGACTGTCAGTCCAAATCCGATTTTTGTGCATATCCGATTGAAATCCGATCAGATAGCTAGTATGAACTGCAAAAAAATCACATGAAATGGGATTTTTACAAATCTGTTTCAAACTACACCCATATCTGGTTTGAAATCCTATTCAAATCACATTTTTGGAAATCCGTTTAAGTCTGACCGCTCTGATCGGATTTCTTGTGGTTTATTATTCAACGTAAACGTAAAACCCCTGGGTCGGGGTCAGTTGCAACATCTGGCTTCTTCCATTCAAATAAATACTGTGAACGATATGTCATATATATTCATCTTTAAATGGTATGGGTAATTAGCAGACAGATGCTAGTTTAATATACAAATTTGGTTGGTCTAGTCCAAATAGTCTCTGAGTAACTGCGAGAAATGCAAAAAGTGTTGCAACTGTCCCCGGTCTCCCCTACTAGCCTATATAATGGAGACATGTTTGTAAACCGACGGAGACGACAGCACGGGAAAAAAAGTGCTGCCTCAATAAGACGCAATAGTACAGCGCGGGCGGCTACACATTGTCATGTTGTAAAATTTAAATAAGACAACATCTCTATTGCAATCCCCTCCATGTTGCGGTTGTTGTTGTTTTTGGCATATTCCTACCAACGCAACGTCATTGCCATAAAAAACAATGCAGATATTCTGGAAAACGAAATAACTGCATGGACACAAATCGGGTCTGAACAGTTGCGATACACAATATGGACAGTCAATAATTTTAGATCAGATTCCAATCGGATACACAAATAATCGGATTTGGACTGACAGTGTGAACGTAGCCAATGTGGACGTCAATAATTTTAGATCAGATTCCAATTGGATATACAAATAATCAGATCTGGACTGATAGTATGAACGTAGCTTTAGACTGGTCTAGTTTCGTCCTGATGTGGTTTGAGCGATCGTATTTAAATCTGCCTCGACTGCGTTTACACACGGCCTTTTCACGATCGGATAGCAATCCGATCACAGAAAACGCATGAAGTGACCAGGTGTAAACAGGCCCTTTGATATTACATTACTACTAGCCTACCCCAATGCAAGCATAGTCCTCAAAGATCCTGTTTCTACAAACAACCTTCTGTACCATATTTGTTCAAGTTTAAAGATGATCAAATATCGACACTGAATAGTATTTGACATAGATTAAAAAAAAACTTTAATCACTTACAAAACCATCATTATAATCCAAAGATAATATTACATAATTTATCAAATTACAAATATACAAATGCAAATATAAAGCACTACTTGGCTAAAAAGAGGAAAGGACTGTGGAGGTGGGAGAATGCACTTAACATCAAGTTATGTCATAAATTAGAGCATAGCTTGCCTTAATAGTTTCATAGTTTGATAAGAATAAAAAGCAAATAAAATGGCATGTACACACTGAATTTTACAGTTTGTATTCAATCTCTGTGGAAAATCAGGTTACACTTTCAATGGTCAGAAAACAAATGTGAACAGTTATTATTATGTTACCTGATTTTGAAGGTAATATTTACAGTTGATCCAGCAATGTAAGACTACACTGGAAATCATAATGTTTGTTCAAGTAAGCATTCAACCTCCATGAGCTTATCTCCTTAAGTAAAGGGGAGAACAGCAATTAAATCCCTGGGGTAAACAGTAAAATAGGTATTCCTCTTAAAAGGACCAGCTGACTCCTTTAGCAAACAGTTGGTTTATGCACTAGTATATCTTCTCTTGTGAATAAATACAGGAACTAGGCTCAAAACAGGGATATAGGCAAGCTGTGTTAGTCACCTGACAAGGCACTGAACCACAAAGTAACATTTCACAACAAATGCTTAGATAAGACAAGGATATGACTTATATACACAGTATCTACGTATAAGTATCAAGACGCCCAACATAAACAATTAAAGATGTGTTTTAGTGATACATTTGTTTGGATTGTTAGAAGCATGTATTGGACTATAGTTTATTCCACACTGTATGTTTAGGACCACAGGGACAGAATGAACACTTGGTGTGATCAGCTTTATTATGAAAGGAATTAAATTTATAATACAAAGGAGAGTAAAAAAACATATGTATTAGGAATGCAAATATTGAACTTGTCATTGATAGTCTCCTAATATGACACCTGATAGTCTCTCAGGCTCTTTGTGTTCAGTCCCAGATCTTGGGAAGGTTCTCCAAGATTCTCCGTCGATGAGATGGGTTAGACACACCCGCTGTACACAGCTCCTCCTCTGTAATACCACTGCAGGACAAAAGAACAAACTTTTGGCAACGTATTTGTTCACAAAGCACCATTGCTGCTTAGAGTCATTAACTAAAGCACAAAGCAGTGAGAATAGAAGAAAATGAGGAAGACAATCTATTTAAAAATTTTCCCCACATCACATCAACATCAACCTTACCTGAAGTAATCAAGATCATCCCAACCATTGCGGCTGAGGTCCAGCGTGTAACGCTGCAAACCCAGAGTACTGAGCAGCTCCCGCACTGTTTCTGGGGCTCCATGTAAGACTGACACCTGCAGACACACATTGGCTTTGTATTTATCAAAGCTAAACCAGAAAGCTAATCCTAAAGTCCATATTTACATGGTTTACTGAACAACATAATCCATAACTGAAAACTACCCAGCTCACCTCTTTCTCCCAGCTGTAGTTTCTTTCATTAGCTAAACCATAATCATACCCATGATGCCTTTGCTGAGACGACATTTCATGAAATTGGTACTTTCTGTCTACTGGCTGAAAATCCACCTCACTTAGTGATTTAGCAATTTGGAGAGCTGTAAGTGAGTTGTCTCCTGAAGCTGTAGTTGGCTGCTCTACAATCCAGGGTACAGAGGATTCATGGGCGGGAACCCTTGTGGACACATAGGGGTTTAGCTTTGGTCCATTTTGCATTGGCATGGGCCTGCCTTGATGCAGCCTGTGATAGTCCTTTCTGACTTTTTCTTTTAGTGGTGTCTGTATGTCCCGGGAGAAAACAGAATGGTTCATGTAGGAGTTTGTGAGTTTTTTGACTGACAATACTGGACCCTGTCTCATATTGATCTTATGGGACTCTAACTGTAAAGATGGATTTGAGGAAGTGGTGTGTCTCTGATTTGGAGATGTATTAGGAACATCTGGACCTGGGAAAAGCTGATAAGAGGACGCAGTCAACGACAGTTCATTTTGAGTCTCACAAGATGGTTTATAGGGTGCTAAGGAGCCAGGAATATCAATCTCTGTGAAGTCGGATCTCCGAGCAGACCTTTTGCCATGGCTGTGACCTCCAGTCACTCTAGGGAGCTGTATCACGCTGTCTTTGGCCCGTACTAATTGTGATTCTTTGCTGGATGAGGGAATTTCTTCGACTCTCTGCAACACAGGCAACCCCTCAAAGATGAAGTATGCAGGATTGGTGTAGCTGTTTGGAGCTGCCATATACGGGGCTGATGGTGCTCTATAGTGGGAACATGAAGTGTAAGTCATCCAGTGGAAAAGGCTAGTGGAAGTGTGTGAATAAAAATGCTTTACCATAGATGAAGTAAACAATATTAGCTTAGGGCTCATTTTTAACTCACTGGGTGGGGAATGCACAGGACGAAGGGCGAGACAAATGGTCCTTCGTCATTTCCTTCTCATCCTTCTCAATACAGAGCCACTCTGTAATGTGCAGAAAACATGCATTGTGTCAAACTTTTTAAATTTTGTAGACGTCTGTGGCAGAGCCACTGGATGTTTTCTTACACCCGCCGCAATGCAGCGCCAAGCGCAATGCAAGTATTTTTTACTAGTTTCAGTCCGACGCAGTTATCATTTTCATGTCCTGCGCCACGTTGTTTAAATAGCAAATGCATTTGTGCCCATCTGTGCGCCTATGGGCGTGCTGGTCTGAAAACGAGGTGTGTTCTGATGCATTGTTGGCACGTTGCTATTTTGAGGCAACAGAAATAGACTGCGCAATATTTTTTTTTGTTATTTAAAGAGCGCGTTAGTAATGTGCGCCCATAGGCGGGTCCACAACGTGCGTACACTCTGCTTATTAAACACAAAGGGACCCACAGCAGCACACAAACATGCCAAATATTTAAAATAAAAGGATTACAATGTAAAAGATTATTATTGTGTACATAAAGATATGGTGGAATCCGACTTGTCCCGTAGATGGCCTGCTTGCGCATTTTTACGTTGCGCACAAGCAGTTCCGTTTGCGCTCTGGAGACGGCTTCGGCCTTTCCACTATCAAATTCCGTCATGTAAATAGCGAATCTGCCATGGCGAAAGTGCAACTGGCATTTAAAGGGAATGGGAGATGAGATTCTGATTGGTTTAACCCACGTAAATGATCCCAAAACACACCCATTACTCATTAACAGAATAGGGACAACCCTTTTAGACCATGCGCCTGGCGCGCCGACCATTTTTACCATCGTTAAACTAGCAAAAGTGGATTCGGACACGCCCTAAGTGAACTTGCGCCCTGCGCTTTAGACCATGCGCTTATATCGTTAAAATAGGGCCCCCTAATGTTTTGTGTGCATTACTTTAAGAGTCATATTTCAGTGAAGGTCAGGATGCATCTGGACAAGATCAGGCAGCAGGGAGCCAAAAGAGGAAGCCATGGTATATAGAAAAGTAAAAACAGATCCAAAACAGAGGAGGAACTAAAGCAGGAAGAAATTTAAGGGGAAAAGGTGTCCAGGGCATATTTTAAGAAGTGATATTGTAAGGCCATGTGGTTAAACTACCATAGACCCTTTCCCGGATCTTTCGGCGGTCTGGTGGTACATAGACCCTGATTCGTCCTCGAATAGAGCCCATCTCCTCTCCTCTGTGAGTCAAGCATGTCTCAAATGGATCCGATGATTTCCCTGTTACCGAGCGAAGAGGCACACAGCACTCGCCTGTAATGGCATAATTCCCATTATTTGATCAATATGACCAGAATGATTCAACAGCATTAAGGAGTTCAACAAAGTGCCAAAGAACAAAGTAAGTGTTATACTTTGTTATGAGGAAATGGTTTCTAAAAACCAAACCACTGTTTCAGAGAAATTTAATTTAAACAGACATGATGAGCTTGACCATTTACCATATGACTCAAAGCCATCACATGACTTCACAGACAACAGCAAGTGCTGATCCCGGAGATGCTCTAAATCTGAGAGAACTGGGTGGAACTGAGAAAAAGGAGAGGCAAAAGAGATATTTGATTTACCAACCAAAACTGTCAAATCCTTATTAATAGCTCCAAATGATCATACTGAGCCAAATGATCTCTATCACAACCTTGGGAAACTGTTTGGAAGACCAGCCAAGTTTGAGAAACCCTGGCACCTCACAGCACTGTGAGTCATTTTCGGCGGAACGGCGAGGCTCTAAACAGAAGGAGAAGCATAAAGTCATAAAAAAAGAACTGTCACAATTATCTCACAATCTCCTGACATTTCTAAAGGAAACAGACTAGCAACAAAGCATTGCATGATCTCTAGCCTGATTGCACAAAATATACCTTATACCTTCTAGACAGCGGGAGTGGAACTCGATGAAAAACTTGGCCTTGCTAGCTGTTTTCACTATGGCCTCAATCACCTCCAGCTCAATGCTGGCTCTCTCTGAACCCGAGTCTACATCCACAGAGATGGAAAAAAGGACTGTGACATGGATATATGATACTAAGTGAAACAGTAAACAAATATTCAAAAAAAAAAAAAAAAAACTTGTTCTGTTTTGATAGCTGCTGTGTATTTGTAAAAGGGACAGTTCACCTCACAAAATAAAATTCCTTTATCATTTATTCACCCTCAAGTGTTGCAAATGCCATAAGACTTTTGTTCATCTTCGAAACACAAATGAAGTTATTTTTAATCAAATGTGAGAGATTTCTGTCCCTCAATTGAAAGTCCATTACACTAAAACTTTGATGTGTCAAAAGGTTCATAAAGAGGTTGTAAAAGAACAGATTTAATTTAGGCTTTTATTCAATAAACACTGATCAAAGAACATACAACGAACACATCATAAATGGTAAATGAAAGCTAAAATGTGATTACTTGATGCGAGAACCACTGAGGTTTGTTCTGAGCTCTCAGGTTTTATTAAAATATTTTTATTTGTGTTTATAATATGGTTTGGAATGGCATAAGGGTGAGTAGCTAATGACAGAAATGTACTTTTTGGGTCCACTAACCCTTGTTTTTTAAAAGCTTAAATAGTTTTAGGGCTTTCTCATGTTGGTGCTGTTAAAATGAACCAGCCTTTTAGTGGTAAAGGGAAATGGTGGTTCCTTAATGAAATGCATGATCAGCAACCCTTAATATAACTCCTTGAGTTATGAAATGACCTAAAAGTCAAAACTTTCATTATCAGAGACACAAGCTGAAAAGACTCCATACCTGTTCTGGGAAACTGTGATATTACACCGACTTCAAAAGTTGCAAAAACAGGAGAGTGATCACTAGTGAAGATGTCGTCTGTGCATCCTGATGAACAGAACCAAACAATCAATTTTAAATATTTGTTTTATTACTACATGCATTTGTTGCCAGTTATGCCAGGTACACACTAGCCCTGATTTTCATTCGCCAGCAGTTTTGTGGAAATCGCCGACCAGTGCCTGAAAAGAGGCAAATCGGTGCTTATTCACATTGTTCACATTGCTTAATGTGTATTATCAAAGACGCAATCTGAGAGAAGTGCCAATCCATTGCGATGCCAGTGAGATATTTAGCGTGATAAATATCTGGACCTGTCTGCAACTCAGAGTCCTGCAGTGTGAAATGTATTCTGACTGGAAAATACATCGGCGACAACCTACAGCCAATGCAAGAGCAAGATACTGGGCAAGGGAAAGTTCAGGGGGAGAAGTCATAAACTGTCAGTCTTGTTTTGGTTCATGTTTCATGTCAGTCATGTTTCATTATTACATAAACCAGGAACAGAACATCAGCAAGCAACCATTCTCTCTCTTTTCCCATTATCCTGCATCACTGTTACAAGCTTTGATGTAAAAGCACCACGGTTCAGACCCAAATAATATAATCTGAACACAATTCAGCGTGGGCAGGGGGAGGGGAGAGCAAACAAACTAGGATTTGGACCAGGCAATCGAAGTGTGAAAGCACCCTTACAAGTGGACGATGGTAAATGCAGGTGTAAACAGGGTCTAAAACGTTTTGAGCTTGTCCACTTTCGTCCACATCCAGAGGTAGTCGAAAATGCATTCGACCAGAATGCTTTCGTTGTGTAGTCGCTCATGTGGTCAAATGCATTGAACAACCCCTCCAAAAAAACTATTCTCAGTCTACTGAGAATGCGTAAACATTATGGGAAGCGCACTAGCCAGACGAGATTTAAACTTTGTCGGCTGAAGACCCAAGTTTGGTATGGAGACGAAAAACGTACCAAGCGCAATGTTCTCTCGCCATTCCTGATTTCTAACACACACTCAAAGCGTTCGGTGTGGTCTTACGGCTATCAGAGCAAAAATGATAGCTTCTGTTCTCCTTGTGTTTTTCCCATCATCAAACTTATTTCATCAATTAGATCAAAAGATCTGAAAAAGCACATATATTTACCCACCCATAGATTGACCCTCCCCTCAAATAAATAAGGACATAAGTGGTTGTAAAGTGGGCAAAAGAGACTTAAAACACCAGGTGTAAACTGTCTCCCTCGTCCACCTGTGATCCCATCGATCAAAATGCATCTTAATATCAAGTGTTAGCAGGTCTTAGATTTCAATGGGCATGCCAAAAAGTCCTTCTGTGTCCATTCAACTCTATCATCTCTGTTCTTATCAACGCTTCCCCTTTTGTGGTACATGCTTACAAAATTCATTCAATTCTTAATGCTACAATTGGTATCTTAATGAGACTTCAGGCATACAAACCATCCTCTGAATTGCACATCAAATTCCCATCACATAAAATGCTGCCATTAAAAAACTTAATTAAAGCACTAATGTGAGGTAGTTATAAAATACTATGCATTTGGTCAGTGTTGGCTGTGATCATACACTGGCATAATATACGTGTGAGGCTTTCACTGAGGAGGCTGAATTCACATAATTAGAGCAGACAGACAGACAGGATATGACTCTGATCATGGACCACAGACTTACAATCATACCCAAAGTAAATATTTGCTGTGCAGAGTAGCTACACACAACTTATTCCAAAATGCTACAAAAATAGCAGTCCAATGTTTTAATCTCTCCCCTAAAGCTAAAGTGCAAACCAACAAAGGAGTTTGTCTAGCCACTTCATGTATTATTAATACATTGTACTGCACTAATGCTACATTATTCCTATTTTATATGATTTGACAAACACTTGAGAATAAGAAGTGAAAGAAATGAAATATACCATATGAGGTACAGGTTATGTGAGACTCTGGGTAGGACTTCCACAGAACTCTGTCACACCATGAGGGCCCATTGACTTGCACCTAAAGAAAGTTTATATAGTTAAAAACACAATTAGTACTTAAGATTAGTAATTGTAATCTGTGGTTGTCAAACATGATCATCCCAATCATATTACCGATGATTCATATGGCATTTAGAGTGTAAAAAGGTTTGAGCTATCAACTGAAGCAACAGAATAAATGAAATAGAAAGTCTTACCCCACTGGACTTGTATTTCTGCCACAGATAACAGTCTCTAGAACCACGTTCATACCGATAGGTGGGGGGAAACAAAATCTTCTCCTCCTCTTAACAGAGAGAGCAAGAAATAAAGTATCTGTTAATGCTTTTTTTGGCCCACATGCTGCTGTGTAACCTCGTTGATTGATTTCATGTGTGTTGTCCATGGGAGTGGAAGAGCAGCCGCTGTTCTTACTAAAGTTAAAAAAGGCCTTTCTTCTGTGCCGCTCTCTAGTCAATTGGTCTGCACACATCAGCTCCTCAAATTCTCGCTTTGAAACATGCTTCAGTATGTCCTGCAAAAGAGAGGCCTAGGTCAGGGAAAGCTGACCTTCAATGATATAAGTGAGTACTGTGAATACACAGAACAACATAGTACAACTCCAACTATGGAGTCTCCTTGGAGTAATGTTTAAATGGCTATAGATCACAGTTAATAAAAAGCAGTGAGCAGGAATAAGTAAAGCTGGAATGACTAATGTCTACACAGAAATAAAGCAGATTAAGCTGTGTAACCAGTGCATCCAGGTCCAGGCGGTAGTTGAGGTCTCCACACCAAAAGAGATGATTGAAACGAAGGCTAATGTCAAAAGTGCTGAGCTGCTTTTCACCAAGAGACAAAAGTCTGAGGATGTCTTGGAAGTTGTGGTTCCTCCTAAGAAAATAAAGAGGAACAGTGCAAAATAGACACGCTCACTTAAGCTGTCATTCAAAAGCTTGAGGTCAGAAATATTTTTTCCCAACGTTTTTGAAAAAAGTCTCATATGCTTACCAAGGCTAAATTAATTTGATCAAAACGACAATAAAAAAGTAATATTGTTTTAAACATTAAAATAAAATAAAAATTATTATTTGATGAACACAGAATGTTCAAAAGAAAAGCATTTATGCTGTTGTTATGACAATGTAAGTCTTTACTGTCACTTTTGATCAACTTAATGAGTCCTTGCTGAATAAAAGTATTAATTTCTTTAAAAAAAAGTTTAACTGAGCCCAAACTTTTAAACAGGAGTGCACAAGACATAGTAAACACAACGTCATCCGTTGCATAAACTGCTTAGACTTGTCTTAAAAGTTAGTCAATCTAATTGTATTCTTCAAGATAGCCATAATGGTTACATAAAAGTGTAGATTGGTCAAATTTGATGCTAAAAAGTGAATATTTCTCCACAAGTTTGTGTTCTGAATGACCTTAATGTCTGACAGGTTGTGATCCTTGTTTAGTAAATTATACCCAGTTTTTTCCTCTGAAACCATTTACAAAGTCAAAAAGTGTATGACACCATAATGTTTTAAAAACTCTTTAGATTTTGAAAGTCATATAGTGTATTCCATCCTGAAAGATACCAAATTTGGGCTGTTATGTGGTCTGCAATTTTTTTTTTCTGTTGAAGTGGTCTGCCACCTGAAAAAGTTTGAGATCCACCACTCTAAATATATGTGTGTGAGTACCTGAGTGCTTTATCACTACCAGAAGTCAGATGGCAGTTCACAAAGCCCATTGAGGTGCCGTTAAAGAGAAGAGAAACTCCTACTGCTCCCTTATTTCCTGTAACCACCAAGACAAAACAAATTATTCATCACTTGGTTTGTTTTCCTTGGCTACAAAATACAAAGGAGGTGAGAAAAGAGGGGAAAAGGAGAGTTAGTTCATTAGTGAGTGTGCTTGTTTGTTTTAAAAAAGAAGATTTGTACCAAGCGTGTTCCCCAGGCCAGTTTTTACACTAGCGGTGTTTACTTGACTGATGCATCCTTCATGCTCTGGTTTTACAAACACAGCCAGTCTGATATTCCAAAGGGACTGTACTGCCACCTACAGGAGGAAACACAAAACACACTCACAATCTCCTCTCACCATTGTAACACACTCAAATGTAATCTAATCAAATGAGTAATAGAGATACATGATCACTTAAGAAGAAGAAACACAGTGTTCTGGTCTATGAAGATTTAGATTTTTATAATGTTAGACCTGTTTGAAGTCGATGTTGGTTGCACTCCGAAGCGTGGCTCTGACGTGTTCAACCCACTCTCTCTCGCCCTGCGGGTTGTCCTGAGTGCCCACTGCATATATATCATGAGGCAGAGAGGCAATGGACTCATCTGGGGTGAGACCCAGACCACAGCAAGTAACCCAAGTCTGCAGTGAAGCAGGTGGTGGAGTGTCCCCTGCAGGCAAAATACAGATACAACAATAAAATATCTTGTTGCAGGTGTTGAAGCCATAATATATTTTATGACTAATTATATATTGTATATTGATACCCATATTCCAGGTGCCCACAAACACAGAGATGACATCAAGCTCAGACTGCTGAGAGTGAGCAGCTTTCATAAGCTGCAGCAGTCGACAGAAGGCTTCGCGCTTCTGGTGAAGAAACATCAGTACTTTAGATTTAGTACGTTTAAGGTAAGCCAATTCAAGTCTTGTCCCCTCACCTTTATGCTCTCAAACACCAGTTCTCTCGGTGGGTTGTGAAGACTGTCAACGACCATCTTCAGTTTGGCATGGCCTTTCTGAAACTTTACCAACTGCACGACTAAAACAAAAGCATTAGACGGCATTTAGCCTTGCATTACAATAATAATAGAGACTAAAGTAAGTAATGTTTTCAAGGCAAGGTTAACTCACTCCTGTTGTGTGTGACAGTCTCCACACCAAATGAGCCAGACTTCTTGTCAAATAGCAGCACTCCTGCATCTATGTCTACCGACACTGTTTGCCTGCCATACCTGACCACCTTGACCTTGACATTCAAACACATGCACATAAATAAATGCACACACTTTCATAATTAAAATATTAGCACTTTGAGGAAGAAAATAGACATTGTGCTACCTGAAAGCTGTGGACCGGATTGGGTCGGGCATGCTTTTTGTTAGCTGTTACTGCCTCAGGAGGAGTGGCTGATTGCAAAGATAAGTTGTGATTGGTTACAGCTTCTTGCAAAGCTTTGAGAACCTGAAAAAGACATGACATTGCTATCATTATTACAAGAAATTCAGAAAGTATGTGGTTTGTGTGTGCTTGTGCATGCTGTTTTTATATTTTATGTGTGTCTCTACCCTCTTCTCCAGAGAAGACAACAGGTTGCAGAGCGTAGTGAGCTTGTGAAGTAGATTATCCATGTTTTCTTCAGGACTCGTTCCTGTATTCTAATGAAGAGAGAGTTAATGAGAAAACAGGAATATATGAGGAAAAGATGGAGAAGCAGAGTATTAGACCTAAAATTTGCTTCCTGGAAGATACTGTTGTCTTTGCACTGCTAGCTCATGCAGAAATCACCTATACACAAGTCTAGGGTGCTGTGGTTTGTGCATTATGCTGCAATGTTGTGAGGTTGCAAAGGTGTTCTGGGTGGTTGCTATATAATTGTTTACTGGCAAAAGTCAAAAGAGCTCAAGGTTCCGATCTATGATATTCTGATCCCTAATAGGGTGTAAGCAACTGGTTCACAACCAGGGAGCAGGAGCCCACTTGGGGCCCTCAGAAAATGTTCAAAGGGCCGCAGGATGACTTAAAATGATTTAAATTTATATATTAATAATAATAACACAATTGTTTAACATTTATCAATATATTAATATAATATAACTTCATTGAAATGCTAAAAACATACAATCAGGATATACAGTAAACCATATCCTTTCCTCAAAACACAAAATAAATTGTCGTTAATTAATATAACACCCCCAGTTTCTGTTGATAAAAAAGTTTGAAAACAAGCAACTTTATCATAATTACAGTATAAATATCAGAGGGATTAATGAATACTGAATGAAAGTCAATGAATATTGTGTAGGATGATGGACTTTCGAATAAAAAATTTAGAGAACCATTGGTCTAAGGGATTTTTTCCACTAATTTAAACATCCACCAGCGAAAATAAGTCAGTCAGATCACTTAGAAAGGTAATCGGAAACCTTTCCTCAATGAGCTGCATGATTTAAGCAATTATTTATGTCTGTAGTACAAACTACAAAGGACAAATTATACACAAAATTTTAATATTTAGGGTAAGGGCTTTGTTCAGATCTCTAATAAGAAGTATGAGCAATGGTGATGTCTATCTTTGCAAAGACCAGTAAAGATCCCATTCCTGTTTGAACATATAATAAAACTTTGAATCTGTTGTTCTGGTTCCATATATCAGCCACACAGTGTGCAATCCTTTATAAAAATGTTGCGTATGAAGCAAACGTATTAAACTAAAGACATATAGGATTGATTAAAAATAGTAGCTTACTGTATTAGCCTTATGTATGTGTAAAACCAAAATGGGATGTACCTGCATTTTGGGAAAGGTGAGATGGCCGCTAGGATGATCAAACACTTTCGCCAAAGTCTCCAAACTAGACAGTGTCTGGTCAATCTCACTGTGATAAACAAATCAGGGAGAACGTTTTGCCAGGACATGTAACAGTCATTATTCAAATGTTCTTCTTTCAAATAATTGCAGCAGTGTGTGAAAGGACATGTGATGTTAGAGAAACAGCACCTGTGCAGACTGTCACATGCACGGCTGAGGATACACTGAAAGTGTTGAAGTCCTGACGCGCCCCCTTTCACATTCTCCAGGTCCTTACACACATTGCCATGCAGATACTCATCTAGTAATGGGATGATCTCGCAGCCTAAACTGCAGAGGTAAACATCGGTACAATGAGCTGTGAAAGTGGCAATAGTGTTCACACAGTTCTTTACAAGCACAGACAGTGTTTTGTGATGTGATCCAAAAGTTTGATATTGATCCATTGGTCAGGTGTGAATGAATGTACCTATTTGGGCGGAGCTCCTGAAGCCTCTGCAGAAGTAATTGAGGGGCTGCTGAACTGGAAGGTGGAGGGTAGCCTGCAGGGGACATTGCGCGTGGTGGAGGGGTGGCAAATGTTGAACCTGGCTTCTCATCGTCACCATCTTCAACGAGAAGACACCTGTATGTAAGCTTAAAAATTTGAATGTTGTGCCTGTGGGTAGAACTGTGTCACAGCAAAATATCACACAAAATATAATATTCACTTTGCTAACAGGGCTGCGGATTAAATGGTTGCAAATGCGAAAAAATAAATAAAATTGTGTCAGTCCTGCGTTTCATCAGTCAGCCGCGCACCACAGTATTTTCTGGAACAACAAACATAGCTTAAGCCATGATGTCCGATTCGCAAACAAATGACTCATTTGAACCGCTTCTTTTTAATGAACCAATCAAAAAAGATTTACGTAGCAGCCTCAAACTCATGGTTTGAGTTGGATTGTGAATCATTCACAGCTGCACTGTTACTGCGTTCACATCTGACTCCTTCAAATTGTGATTTTTCATTTATGTCCAATTCTAAATTATGAGCTTCTGAACAAACATCTTTATCAAAGTTTCTTGTATTTGTCAATTTTAAGAAGCGTCTGGAGTCCACTATGCATCCTATGCTTCCGTCTTACCTGAGCTCTCATCGTTGGGCTCTGATTCACGCATAACAGGGTAAAGCAAAGGGGCCACCAGACCTTTGTGAGGGTGTTGATACCCCACAACTAAATCGCCAAGAGTACGGAAACAATTCACCTGCACTCCCTGCGTGGCCTGAAATAAAAACACACACAACCCAACATATAAAAGCAAACAGATTCACAGATCAAATATACAGCAGGACAGCATGAGGATTTGAAATGTGCATTACAAAATGTCACAATTCTATCCTGATTAAGGGAGGTTGGAAAGGGAACAGTGGTGTAGTAAAAGATTGACAGGAATAATGGTATCATCAAAAGCATGAAAACATTTGTGACAAACTGTATATGATGAGAGATCCTAAACTTTTTAAAATCTTATACTTTTTTACTTTTTTGATCACAACCTTTAACATTTTATTTATATTTCAGAATTAGCAAACTTATTAAACTACAAATATTTGGAATTCTGACAGATTAGGGTCCAATATTAAGTTGCTTATTAGCTTGCATATTACTAGGATATTGGTTATTATAAAGCACATATTAATGCCTTATTCTGCATGACCATATTCTACATCCCTTAATCCTACCCAACTATCTTACTAACTATTAATAAGCAGTAATTAGGAGTTTATTGAGGCAAAAGTCATAGTTAATATTTAGTTAATGGTGAGAATTGGACCCTAATCTAAAGTGTGACTCTATATCCAGTAAACTAAAAAAGAAGACAGAAAATGCAGAATTGCTAGGTTTGCCACAACAAGAAGTTGGTCTAGGTAGGGTAACTCCCAAAACATTTAAGTTTTTCCGCTTTATGGACCAAAGATACAATTACATTATGATGCTCTCATTCTAGCGTCTGCCAAACTCTACATACCACAAACAGCCACTGGCCAGCTACCCACTGTGCAAACAAGGGCACACGCACACACACACTTAAACCATCAGGCATCATGACAAATAAAATAACCCGCTCTTTGAATGGCTTTTTTTAGAAGCTTGTATTTTCAAAGTATGGTCAATGAAGCCATTTTGGCAAAAACGTTCAATTATTTCCCCTAAAATCTCTATATAGCAGAATGTTTTCCTTCCAAGAGTGCAGCTCTTGAAAAGCGATTAAAAGAAATCAGACACTGGAAGGGGGAGAAATTTCAGAAAATTATCCTGTTTTACAATAGAAATACTTAAAGAACACTTAAACAACTTATGAGTTGTGTCTGTGTTTTTGTATTAATTCTGTGCTTTAGGAAACCGGCATTTTAAAGTCACCTTTAAAAACACTAACACTTTTGGAAGAGTGTTTCTACATGAAACAGACCAACATGCCTTATCCATGCAGTAAAGAACTAGTACAAAAGACCCACAATGCATCTAGCACTGCTGCATGCATATTTTAATCTCCATACAGACAGACAAACCCATTCCAGTCATTCTTCACTGGATCTGAAGCGTGGGTGCTGGAGGAATGTGTGTGAAACATTTTATTGACAGCAATGCCACTGAGGTCATTTTGAAACCACGTAGCTTTATGCTTCTAGACAGCAGACAAGACTGCTTCTCTTTTTTTATACTTCTTTAAGAAGTGAAAGTAACAATGAATGTCAAGCAATTTGCATGTGAAATTTAAAAGGTAATCCTGCCAGGATATGATTTGCAGACCCGTTGTCTTCTCACCTGCACAGCCAATAATCCATCTGCATCGGGGAGGATCCGGTATGTATGAACATGTCGCTGGAATCTATGTACAAAACAGACAGACTGTTGAATCAAAGACAATACAGTAAAATAAATATTCTTTAAGCCATTGTTCACCCAAAAATGAACATTCATGTATATCAAAATGCAGTGACTGTCTTCCTCCTATGGAGCACAAAAGGAAACATTGGGCAGGATGTTTGCTGCTCTTTACCATACAATGAAAGTGAATGGTACCATGACTGTCAAGCTAGACTTTCAGTGATTAGCAACCTAAATGACAGTATATTTGTCACACAAAGCTATCATATGGCTTCATAAGACTTTAAAATTAGTGCACAAGTTCTATGGACCACATTCATAGTGCTTTTGGGCTTTTATAGTGCATTTATAGTGCTTTTTCTTTTTTAGGATTTCGACAGCTTGTACAGAAGACAGCAGCTCATGACATTCTGCTAAACTTCTCAATTGGTGTTTAGCAGAAGAAAGAAAGTCATACAAGTTTGGAACAATATGAGGGTGAGTAAATGATGACAGAATTTTGTTGGATAAAGAATAATATTTTCTGCAATTATTCACCTGTGACCACATAAATAGGTTTTTAGTTTCATTAAGCTATTCTGAATATAAATTGTTATATTTTTGTGTTTTCATTCAAAAAATTAATTCATTGATTCACCCTCACGTCGTTACAAACCTATAAGAAACTTTTTTTCTTTTGTGGAACGCAAAAGAAGATATTTTGAGAAATGCCTCAGAAGAAAGAAGAAAGTAAATGATGACGAAATAAAATAATTTTTCTCTTATCTTCTTAAGTTCTTATCTTCAGTAAAACTCTCTCAGAAACATCTTATCAAAGAAATATGTAAACTGTTCTATATCACCATAAAGTTCATCAGCTTTAAATCAACATTTTCAATGACAATTAAATATCTTGTTCTGATAGAAATTCAGCTATGGTACAGATCGTGTGGTACAAATAAATGAGTCATTGTGTGGCTTAATGAAACAAAGCGTGCACACTGGACATTAATGTTTTCCATGGTCACCATGGGATTATAAATTATGAAAGTAGGGTAAAACCTCATTAATACCATATGCAAAACCACAGTAAAATAAAGTTCCACCTGTTAATGTGGTCACATCATGTGACATTGTATGTCAAATCATACAAGATCATATTTCTGTGCCCATCAGAGGTTAGATAAACCACAATTTGTGCTCATTCACATTTGGCCACAGAACCCAGAACCCAGGGTTCTGAACCCAGAACACATATTTAACCAAGCCCAATGAAGACAATTAGAAACCTCATTGTTTCTAGGTAATCTAAAACAAGAGAAAAAAAAAACAGAGAGGAAGTTGGCTGTGACTGTGTGATTAGACGATTTGCATGTGAACTGTTTCAGAGAGAAGAGATGAGGTAGAGACCAAGGGAAAGAATGAACCAGAGTCAGACAACGAGCAAAAAAAGAGAATAAATGAGAGAGAATGAAAGAAAGAAAGTAGGGAGAGCAGTTGAAGCTGGAGGGCTCAGCCTTCAGGAATGTGTCTGGCTGTGGGCTGCAGTAGAGAGAGAGCAGTGCGGTCACTGGAGCCTATTCCCTCCTGCAGGGGCCAGAGACAGGAGGAAAACAGGGGAAACTGAGGCCTGAACAAAGCTGACCAAGTGGGGCCTATAGGGCTGCTGTAGACTGAGTCTCGTCTCCTGGAGCTCATATGCATTGAGATAGACAGCACTAAACAATCTGAAAGGTCTTGCCAAAATTCTGCTAAAACCTGATGGGGAAGGCAGACACATGGCTGTAAAATCCATCTCACAAGCACAGACTAAAGAAAAGGGCTTATAGCTCTTCTTGACAATACCTTGTAACTATTGCGATTTATATGAAATTGTCAGTGTGCATCACCCGGAAGTGCTGCGGATAGACATCTGGGTGTGGTACCAAACTCATTCTGGGTGAATTCATTGAATTGCTAGGAAATGCGTGACAAATAAAAACAATATGTGTTCTAAAATCAGCTCAAAATATCAACCATGTCTGATATCCTCTGACTGGATTGAATCATAGTCTGATGCTTATAAAAATTAAGCCTGTGCCAATCACTATGTGATTTTCTCTCAACCTGCAATCTGCAAACTGACTCTGACTTTTGGCAACCAGCGTCGACTCATCAGACAGTAAATCTATAGGCAAAAGTCGTGTAGTGTATTCCAGCATTAAGGTGTTGTACTTACAGCAGACACAAGGCATAGGCTCCAGGCACAGATTCGCTGTCCCTCACCAAGAAGCTTCCATCTCTCCCAGCACGGGCCAGCAGCTCTTCGGCTTGCACGCGGCTGATGTCCCGATGGTACCAAGTCGCTGCTGTCATGGTGCTTTCAAAAGAGTGTTCTAGCAGAGTGTCCGACAGTCTAATTTTCAACAAACAGGTTTGAATCTGACCTGTTGAATACAAGTTAGGTGAAAGATCTCATGCTGTTGCTGTTGATCTCCAGTGATGCTAAAACCGGAGGTCCACACTGTCATCAGAAGCTGAGCATGAGTCAGATTCAGCAGCATTACAGCCTCAAAAAACCTTCTTGTTTACACTGTCTAATAAGTTTTCCCTCCCATGAGCATGTGCATTTCAAAGGCAGGATGCGTATTTGGCCAGAGGGCAGATCCAGGACCGGCCTCCTCCTCTTGTGAGTTGTTCTGACTCCACTTGTGAGAGCTCATGACAGAGCGCCCATACACATGCTGCTCACCCCCTGACAAAAGCTTCCTATTGTCTGGCAGCGAACATCCTCTGTGTAAACTCATCCAAGAAGAGGAACCAAGAGTAAAGAAAAAGCACCAGCTCCAGACTGTGCAGATATGAAAAGGCAGTGTAGTAGGAGCCTACCACCACAAATTCAAATACTTTTGCACTCGGTTGGTTTCGCCTTATAAGGGCAAGGCAACACCCCTCTGAGAACTTCAGCTGATGTCTGCAAACTCCAGTAAAGGATAGTTAACTACAACCAGAGGTTGGCCAACAAGCTTTAGGGAAAGAACCAGACCTGCACTCCATACGCAAAGATGATTGTGAAGGGAAAACCATGAGGGTCGTCACGCAGAAGTAAAATCGGAATGTATGGACCCTCGGCAAATGGAAGGAAGTGCTTCACAGCTCCAGATGGCAGAGGAGGAAGAAAGAGCAGAAAAAAATGAAAACACTAACCTGAATTCCTCTAAGTGACCTCACATCATTGGTGGTGCATGAACCTGAACACAGCACTTTAGGAACTTTCACTCTCTTTCTATCCTTCCCGGTGAACTTCAGAAAACGCCATCCCATCCCATTCACAATAACATTGTAACTAAATCATGGTCACATGCTTTGAATCGGTCTCTACAGTTCTCTCCCGGTCATATGCTCACAGCTTCAGATAATCTAGGTTACTGTGCTACTCTTCCAGTTGTTTTTCTCTCACTCCCTCACTGGCTTCCCAGCTCTCTCTCTTCCTCGAGCCTCTCTCTTCGTCTCCCTCTCTCTGTCCAGGAAGTGAAGAACACAAGCTCCACCATATGGATACGATCATCCCCCTTTCTCTGCGTCTCTTGTTTTGTTCTTCTCCTCCTCCTGCCCTCTTTTTCTTCGCTCTTTCTGTTTCCAGCTGCCTGACTAACACCATCCCTCATTGCTCAGCAAAAACAGTCTTCAAACCTCTCCACCACACACAAATAGAGAACTCCACCCCCAAATCTCTGTATGTTGTGAGTGGGCTATAAAAAGTCATTGTTTTTCCACCATTAAGTAGCTATGAAGGAAGTAAAGCGGTCCCAAGAAGTTTCTACCGCACCCTTTATCCGTAGTGTTGTCTGTTCAGTGTTTTGGAAATAGACCACAAGGTCATATGAAGGTACAGGTTTTTGAACATGCTGGAGTATTCAGAGGTACCAGCATTTAGTGCCAACAGCACCTCCGTTGTGAAGCACTGATGAAGACAAATGATAATGGAATGTAAATAATCTCTATTTTTATCCCCATAAATATTTAAACCAAGTTGCACACTTTTCCATCTCAGCTCTGTTGTGGATTTCTGGTTCTGATATGCATTCAAATTTCGCATTTAAAGGCTGTTCGCAACCTACTGTACTTTCATAATGTAATTATTGTATTAATTGCAAATTGATGGATGGTGAAAAGAATGGAGCCATTGAATGTGAATTTGTAAAACATTGCCTAAATGGCTATTTAGGATAGGATAACATTATCAAATAGCCTACGTGATGTCAGCAGAAAAAGAAGCGTCACTTCAGAGGATGAGCAATTTACATGATTACAAAACCAAACTTTTTCCTTTTGGAATAACGTGCACTGATGAACTGTTCATAATAAGACAACTGTGGGATGTGCATTAAGAAAGTAAACAGGGTCATTTTGAATTCTTGTTGACTTCACTGTGAATATGTTGCATTCCCTTGCAGTGCTTAGGCTCCATTCACACTGCAAAAAAAAATCCTCTTATTGAGTAGGCATTTATCTTATTTACTTTTCTTGATAAAATACCTAAAAACCCTTAAAGCTAAATACACTTACTTTACATAAAATTTCAAGACTTGTTTTCACTGACTACATACAAAAAATATAGTTTGTCTTGCTGCACCCTCAGATCTTTTCACTTTTTTTACTTGTTCATACAACCATCTTCACTTAAAACAAGTGAAGAAATCTGCCAATGCTGTAAGACTAAATATGCTTGTATTAAAGATACATTCTCTTAATATCTTACGCAATGTTGCTTCTCAAGCAAATTGATCTCCTTTGAAGAATTTTTTTATATTTTTAATAAAAAGATTGATGTTTTTAGTGTACGCCTGGTATCAATATCTGTCTGTGATCCAAAATACATTAGATATGTGATCATGGATAACTGAGGGTCACATAGTTGGACCTGACAGTTTTTCTGTTCTTTTCTGAAGGTACAGTCCATCCAATTACCCCCTGGGTCATGTTTACAAAACACACAATGGATTACAGTCCATCTCTAACCCAGGCTAAGCCATCAAAGACATACAGTTACTGAATGTGTTGCTTCTATTCCACCTGAGGGAAAAATTGGCTTTTGTTAGCACCGAACACAGGCAAATAACTGTTTCCAGACTTTTTACTTGGCAAACATACACTATTTAGATAGATTATGCCCTAAACCGCATGCTAAAACTCTCCAATCCTAGCATAAGCAGAGCTTGAGATTAATTTTAATCACATTAATTTTTGACTGCATTGGCCGCTAATTCAGAGTAAACCATTAAGACCTGCAAAGATCAGACAAGCAAAGAGCATTACCTGCTTATTCCAAAGTATTATGAGAAACAAACAGGTGATGGAAGAGGATTTGCTCTCTCTAAAGATAGATCCCTGGTGTTTAAATAGAAATTTGTTGCTATTTAAATTGCTTGTTTAATTTGAAAACCCCTCATGAAAATAGTAGTACAATATATAGTATGGTCTAGTAGTCTAGTTTCTAATTGAGTTTTAAAAAGTGAGTAGTGAGTACTAAAATAAATGTTAGAATTCTGAGATCAACTCAAGAGACAATTTTCTAGTGTTCGGGTATCCGAAACGGCGTTCTTACACCGTGAGGAGATAAGAAAAGGTCTAAGACATTAGGAAAGAGGATTACGTGTACAAGCCAAGCACATGCGCATTAACAAGCGGTCCTTTAAAGATAAACCAATTTGTTCTGTTTTACGGGCGGGGGGGGGGGGGGGGGGGGGGACACACAAAAATGATCTTACATTTTCTCAAATCAAACATGATTTCTTATTGAGTTTTAAATAACAGACTCCATGTCTGTACTCTCCAGATAAGTCATTTAAATGAGTCATATGGGGAGTGAGCGTTTGTGACTACAGGAAATGAAACCAAGATGTTTAGTTCTTAGTCAAAAGCTGAATTTGGTTGGGAAATTTAGTTGAGATGTGAACCTTAGTAAAAGTATATCTTAGTAAAAGGAGATAGCAAAGTCATGTGTTGTCACCTAGACCACCCGTTTTTAATATAAATTGGTTTGTACCAAAAACATAAGAAAGCCTCAGTAAACTTTTTTTTTTTTTTTACAACAAATTATATATTGATATTTTAAACTATCCTGATGTGGGAATTGGTAAAATATTGAAAATGTGACTTGTCTTATCTAAAGTAACTTGTTGTAATTGCTCTTTGTCAGGTGATATGTGCAGATGAGCACCTGTGCTTCTAGGTCATGTGACCACATTCAGATACAGCATGCAGTCTACAGACTGCCATTTTGAATTTGCCCTGAAGAAGGCCACAGAGGCCGAAACATGTTGGCATGTTTTTTAATGGATAGCCAAGTTTAAATAAAGGCTTTTTAAACTTATATTCCTTTTGAGTGCCTCAGAACCACTGGTTATTCGGGAAACATTTTGGATCTCCAAGCTGAAGAGCACCAGAGGAACACACCTCTCAAAACCCAAGTAGCACACCTAGTAACTCATTTGTGGAAATAAATTTAAAAAGTAACTTATGTGCCCTTTTCCTAAATGTAAATTCTTAATGAAATGTTTTTAAAGGTAACATTATGAATTTTGAACCATGTAAAAAATATACACTATATTGCCAAAAGTTATTGGAACACCCCTCCAAATCATTGAATTCAGGAGTTCCAATCACTTCCATGGCCACAGTTGTATAAAATCAAGCACATAAGCATGCAGACTGCTTCTACAAACATTTGTGAAAGAATGGGTCGCTCTCAGGAGCTCAGTGATTTCAAGCATGGTACTGTGATAGGTTGCCACCTGTGCAATAAGTCCATTCATGAAATTTCCTCACGATGGACGAGTCTGTTAAAGTTTGGTGGAGGGGGGATTATGGTGTGGGGTTGTTTTTCAGGGATTGGGCTTGGTCCCTTAGTTCCAGTGAAAGGAACTCTTAATGCTTCAGCATACCAAGACATTTTGGACAATTTCATGCTCCCAACTTTGTGGAAACAGTTTGGGGGTGGCCCCTTCCTGTTCCAACATGACTGCGCACCAGTGCACAGAGCAAGGTCCATAAAGACATGGATGAGCGAGTTTGGTGTGGAGGAACTTGACTGGTCTGCACAGAGTCCTGACCTCAACCCGATAGAACACCTTTGGGATAAATTAGACCGGAGACTGCGAGCCAGGCCTTCTCTTCTAGAAATGCACTTCTAGAAGAATGGCCAAAAAATTCCCATAAACACGCTCCTAAACCTTGTGGAAAGCCGTCCTAGAAGAGTTGAAGCTGTTATAGCTGAAAAGGGTGGGCCAACTCCAAATTGGCTATGGATTAAGAATGGGATGTCTTTAAAGTTCATGTGCATGTAAAGGCAGATGTCCCAAAACTTTTGGCAATATAGTGTATATATCCGGTTAGGGTATAGTCAGTAAGTCTAACTCTTACAGCTTATACTTGAAGTGTTTTAGAACTTAATTTGCTTATGCTGATGTGGAGGTCCACATATGTTTTGGAAAGTGTGGTAGTGAATGGCAGGGAAGTGCTTGGTGCTTGTGACCTCTGACCTTGTTCAGGCCAGCAGGGTTAGAGACATGAGCAGCTGTGTTTAAGGAGATCACATCTAACTGATGCCCTGTTGAACACACACACAATCAAAGTCAGCATGTGTAAAAGTGTCTATTAGAGTTAGCCCTGGTTATTTAGAAATTATTTACAGCTATATTATTCTTTTGTTTTAAGACTATTATTGTGCATTCAACTGACAAATGTGTTGATATACCTGATTTAAGTAATCATAGATTTCATATGATTAGCTAGTTGGTGACAGAGTTAACAGAGCATAATAGTAATAATAATAAAAAAAGACCTTAACATGCCACCCAAACAGAGATCACAAGCCTGATAACCTTAGACCATCTGTTACAGCAGGTGTGAGTTGTGGTAAGAACCAGGTCCCAGCCTGATCCTCTCTCTTTCATCCTCAGAAAATGGATTACATCGGTCGCTACTTCCATTAATAACAAAATTGTGTTTCTGTTCAATAACTTTTAATTACAAAACAATAATACCTTGTTATAATTGCATTTTGTTTTAACAAAACGTTTTTGTTTGGGGGAAAGTTGGGACCATAATGACAGATATTTGTGTTTTAGGAATGCTACACACCATATAAAACAACTAATAGCGACACCTAGTGGCATGGATGCAGTATCATACAAAAAAAAAAGTTTTTTTTTACATATATACTGTATATATTGTGTATGAATTTATTTATTTTTGATATTAGTTTCTCATTGTCAATTTCAGATAATTATCTCAAAGACATGTTGAGTGTCGTCGTGTATTGTTTTTGGCGCAAATACTGTAGTAACAGCCAATCAGCTGTTTGTACTATATGCCGCAGCCACAAATACAAATCCCCCTGAGGGTACAATGACAATGTCCCTTTAACTGCTTTTCTAAAATAGTCTCACACCCACTTCATTCTCTCTAAACCCTAGAAGACCAATGCCAAGAGAACCATTTGAATGTTTATGATACCATGGCAATGCAAGCAGAAGTTTTAAAGCAGAGTGTACATGATGCCTGTTCTTGCTCATCATCTAAAGATGAAAGTACTGTAGCCTATGTTGTGTTATGTTGTGAAGGCCTCATGACTTGGAAACTGAGGCCACGGTGAGTACATGCCCTAAATGCTATGTTAGAGGTGGAGCTCTATTATGAGAGATGTAACCGTATTATTACAATTCAGTCATCCCACCAAATGACCCCGAGGCTGGCACTCTCATTCATACCATGTACTTCTCAATAGCTAATCCGTAAGTCCAATTCTGTGTTTATTTTTATACACATTGTAGCCAGAAAAAGATGATGACTAATGAACTAAGAGGATTGGGACTAAAATGAGGGAGGAGAGTTTGCACTATAAAGGCAGACAAGACTAACTGGGAAACACACTAGCAAACCAACAACACTACAGAACAGTGCTCACGTGCAACAACCAAGAGTAAAGCAGAGGACGTTCTCCAGGAACTTGAACACAGGTAAGAAGACCTGGACTGTCATTACACTGAAAAAACGCACATAGACTTTGAGGTGATTTGGATTCAATTTATATGAGATTGTTCAGTCTCATGTCTTCTTTAGGAAGATTCACAAAAAGGAAAAAATTGACACACTAGATTGGTGAAGAGCCACATGGCTCAAAATGTCACTTTTGGTGAGAACATGCAATAAATAGGCCTACATTTTCTGTTTATGGAGCTGTGGTGTGCCGATTGTTACCTTTTTGTGATTGTTTTTTTTTTTTTTTCTTCGTTTTTTCTTTTTGTGGTTGAGCACCCTCTGAGATTTGAGTCTGTGCACTTTTTGTCTAATTCGTGCTTTAGGGAGATTGAAATGTGGCATAATAAATACAATAGAGACCTGAGGAGCATCGGTTGTTTTTATGATCAGAAGTTTGCTTTCTGGTTATTCCAGAACCTAATCCTGATGCTAACTGGCATAACCTTAACCTGACAAAATAAGGTAATCTATATAAAGAATATCCACGACTGATCATGAGAACGATAAGAGTCAACATATGAATTTGCATCTTGATTGCAATTGAGAAGACTATTGTGTTCATTGTGTTTAATTTCTCTAGAATGTACAGCAAAAGGTTAATATTCATTTTATATTTCTTTGGAACCACACAAAACAAATATATTTAACGGAAGATAAACACACTTTTAAACAAGAGCATGACAGCTGAGTTTTGCTGGGTAAATAAGTGTCTTATATTTCATGTGATTTATTTGTACTCATTTACTCATAAATTGTGATTAATTTATCTAATTTACTAAGCTGCTGTAAATATCATGTAAAATATTTATATTGAAATATTTCCATAGGCCCAACAGTCCCACGTTTAAAATCGTAATTTAATGTTCATTGCAACTCCTTTAAAATATATCACAGATGTTTTGCTAGCTCTTCCCAGGTTTGAAATAGTTGGCCTCATACACAGAGGCAAATTAAAAACAGATAAGAGCTAATCCTGAGTACAGCTTCTGTGGAGGATTATGAAGAGTCTATCGTTATGCTAATCTCCTCTTCCCTGATTAGCCCTAGTGGATTGAAATCTCAGCGGGACAACATTATAAACATGAATGGTTTTCCAAACACTGTACTCAATTCAGGGCAGGATGTTGGTTCTTTTAAATGTTGCTAAATCAAACGACTGCCCTCTGCTGGCACATTTTACACACTAACCATTTCACTTCTCATTTCAGAAAGCTTCAACTGACTTTCCATAACCATGACAAAGTAAGTTTGTGCATATTAATTTATCCCAACATTTTGCAAATAATTTAAATATGAGGCATAAAGACATTTAAAACATCAAACAGGCAAATGAAAGGCATTAGATCATAATTGAACAACTGCACCATATTCTACAGACTATTAAATATTTTATACACCTCTTAAGCAGCCTTCGTATAATACTCCTACACTCTGTTCACTAGTAGTATTAAATCTGTAGAAGTCTTTTTGGTCTTCAATCCTTGTGGATTACCAGATTATAAGAAATCCCTTTTAGAATGGATTGACAGGATTACCACAAGAGTTTAAAAGTAACAGTGCTGCAAAGCTGTTAGCTTAGCATAGCCTATGCAGATGACTATATTACCTGATGTAGACTAACAAGTCATATCATACAAAAGCAAACATATTTGTTTAAAATACAGGACAGGGTTATTTTAAGAGACCAACAGAACATGTTAGTTTCAGTGATGTGTAATGGCCAACATTGCAGGATTTTCCCTATTTGACTGTGAGTTATATCATTAACTAATTCAGTATAGACTCAAAGCAGCACGTCCTGATTTTGTAGAGTTAGACGTGTCCTTGGTTCAACATATTTTGCTGATCCTGGACCAATATTCCTGTCCAAAATCATAATCATAACCATATCCCTACCCCTAAACCTAATCCTACCCATAAATTATCCCTAAAATCAGAGGGAAATGATAGGTGAATAACGAAGCACCTAACCCTGGTTGTAAGCCTAAACTTGACATAAACTGTAAACTTGTCCCTCAAATCTGATTGGTTGATTGGAATGTTGCTCCAAGATTAACAAAGATCTTGATTTAGGAGTGAAATCAAGTTCTGCCTCAAAGGCATCCTGTTCCATGTGAAACAAGCTTCTGTCTAATAACTGGATATTATCTGCGATAAACAGTAAATGTGTCCTGGTGATTGCGTAAAATGTTATTACCAGTTGGGAGTAATTTTGTTTGGACAAAACTCAAATGAAACAACTTGCTACTAATTTAGTCTAAGCAGAAGAGGTGGTAGAGCTGTAGCCTTCAGACTGCAACAGGACATGACAGCGGGACAGTGCTGGTTAATCGCAGCACAGGCTGGTTTGAGTAGTAACGCATGAACAAAAGAATTGCCTTGATTTTAGGTGGATTTTAGATTGAAGACTACTTTTCAAACCATTGCACCACTGTTGATAATTACAACTCTTATTATATGCTTTTAAAGGTGAAATATGTCATTTCTGTGCCAACACTAAAATCAGACAATAGACAAAATTGCTAAAAAATAGTTTCGAACAGGTTTCCCAAACACTTCACTATCTGCTATTGGTCAGACTAATAGATAGCCCCGCCCCCAAAACGAGTTGCATCTGTTAAGAAATACTGTAATGGAGATGTTGCTGTGTCTCAGCCAAAAGCGATGTTTTGTTTTACATTAAAAACTACACACATCCCCTTTAAAAGAGTAAATTGAGCTTATAACAATGATTATAATATTAAGACTGTATGTTGTTTCTACAGGATTTTCAAGAAGACTAGTGGAAATGGTTCGGTAAGGTTCCATTTATACCGTTTCCAACTCCCTTTACTTGTCATCTGCTCCACATGTACATGCTCTCAACATATTTTTAAAACACAAGCACGCGATAATCATCTCAGTCATTATTTATTACAGCTTTGCCTTTATTTGGGGAGAAGAGACTTTGTGGACCATGTGGATAAAGTTGATTCAGTTGGTACGTTCTACTTTACATTGAAAAATGTATTATTCCTCCAGATTGTGATGTTCTCTCTTTTTTAATTAAATGTATACATGTAAATTTATATACACCACTTTTCTATTCATGTGCAATATTTCAAACAACCTGTAATTTCCTTCGCAGATGGGGTGCTCAAGATTGATCCTTCAGATCTTAATGGAAGGAAAGGTATGATTTAATATAATATGTGACCCTGGACCACAAAACCAGTCACATAGGTCACATTTTTGAAATTGAGATTTATACATCATATGAAAGCTGAATAAATAAGCTTCCCATTGATGTATGGTTTGTTAGGATAGGACAATATTTGGCCGGGATACAACTATTTGAACATCTGGAATCTAAGGGTGCTAAAAAATCGCCTAGTTGTCCATTTATGTTCGCGATTGTGCTGCATTCACTCACAAAAATAAATGTTTTATATATTTACGGTAGGAAATTTACTTAATATCCTAATGATTTTTGCATAAAAGAAGAATCGATCATTTTGACCCATACAATGTATTGTTGGCTATTGTCACAAATATACCCGTGCGACTTGTGACTGGTTTTGTGGTCCAGGCTCCAGGGTCACATATCATGAAAAGTTTGTCGGTAACTTAATTAATTTAGACACTTCATCTAAACATTACATTTGATTTTTTTCAGTGTGGGTACAGCTTGCATGTGCCTTCCGCTATGGAAAAGATGATCTGGATGTGATTGGAGTTTCCTTTAGGAAAGACATCTGGATAAAGCGCATACAGATGTATCCCTTTGAGGGAACCAAGCCCCCAAATACACCAATGCAGGAAGCGCTTTTGAAGAAAGCTGGAGATCAAGGACATCCCTTCACTTTTGATGTAAATCCACACTTATGCATCTGCTTAAGCATTGAGAAAACAATCAAGGACGTCCTTCATTTGTGTCTCTCCTGTTCTGTCTCAGATTCCAGTACATCTCCCATGCTCAGTGTCCCTTCAGCCAGCACCAGAGGATGCCGGGAAGGTACAATTGCAGAAATACATGAAGAACACACACAGATGCAATCACAGATGTCTATGTCTCTCTAATATGTAATATGTTTACTTTTACAGCCTTGCGGGGTTGACTATGAAGTCAAAGCCTATATTGCAAATGAAGCAGACAGCATAGATGAGAAAATTGAAAAGAAGTATGTACTGCTCTATTTTAACATAAAGATACTATCAAAAGAAACGAATACATTTTCACTCTGATTCTGGTATCTCTACCAATATAGGGACACTTGCCGTTTGATCATCCGCAAAATCCAATATGCACCAAATGAGATAACAGCCGGACCCAAGGCTGATCTCAACAAACAGTTTATCACGGCAGACAAACCAATTCACTTGGAAGCCTCCATGGAGAAGGAGGTACAGTGTTTTTAAATGCCTATTGTAGATAATTTAAGAATTAAAAAATAAATATATATACAGTATATTCCATCATATGCAGTTTTGTGTCTCTTCTTTATTCACTGCTGTTTTCTCATCCTTCCAGGTCTACTATCACGGCGATCCCATCTCTATCAAAGTCAAAGTGAACAATGAGACCAGTAAAGTAGTGAAGAAAGTCAAAATCAGTGGTAAGTATTTTTATAATTCATATCAATAAACAAAACAGCCAGTCTTCATCTATTTAAGCTACTTAAGAATGATTCGTTATTGTCTTTAAGTAGAAGTGTTGCCCACAATGATCCAAAATAAACTTTAGCTCATTGTGTGTTTCAGTTTACCAAATTACAGATGTAGTGATTTACTCAGCGGACAAATACCACAAATGTGTCCTGAATGAAGAATTTGGGTGAGTGCAAAGACCTCCACATCGCATTTTAGATTTTAGTGTTATTCATCTTTTATATGTTGTATTAAAAAAAATATAGGTTTGTTTTTACTTGTTTTTGAGATCTGAACTTTCTGAGATATTTTGTTACAGGGACCAAATTAATGCAAACTCCACATTTGAGAAGGAATATAGTGTCACTCCTCTGCTGGCCAATAACAGAGAGAAACTCGGTCTTGCGCTGGATGGCAAACTGAAAGATGAAGATACCAACTTGGCTTCTTCAACAATGTCAGTTAATCTTCATTACAAAAGCATTAGACAGATTTTCATGTTCATAGTCCAAATAACAGCTCTGTATTTTTATACATTACAAAAAACAACACTTTTTTTAAATGACAGAAAAACAAAGTGACTCATCTGCATCTCTCTCTCTCTCTCTCTCTCTCTCTCTCTCTCTCTCTCTCTCTCTCTCTCTCGCTCTCTCTCTCTCTGCAGTCTGCAACCCGACATGGATAAGCAAATCCAAGGCGTCATTGTCTCCTACAAAATAAAGGCTACCCTCATGATGGGAGGTGGTCTCTTGGGAAGCCTCACATCAAGGTTTAGATCATATTTTCTTTCAACTCAATGTCATTGGACTCTCAGTGGAGAGTCATAGTGAAGAGCCTTTTACTTTCTTCTATCTCTGATGACTTTTGTTCTGCCATTATGGAATATATTTCCATTGATGATGCCCAAACACAACTACTTAACAAGGAACAGTCTGCTTAGTTTTAAACAACAGTGAAAATAAATTCAGTAGTACATGATGTGTTGTGTTTTAGCTTTGTGAGCAGTGAGAGTACTCAAGTCATGTTTATCTTCTGTTCACAGTGATATTACCGTTGAACTCCCCCTGATTCTAATGTCACCCAAACCAGCAGGTGAGATTTCTGTTCTTCGATCTCTCTCTGTGTGTGTGTGGTGTATACAGCCCAGTTTTGTAAGGATAGTTCTGTATTTGTGACCATAGCTTTTTCAAAATTTCAAATAATAAACATTACACCATTTTTTTAACTGACACTGCTATGAAACATACTAAAGAGCAACATTTTCTTGTCTTCTAACTGCATCCTTGTGCATTCTCAAACTGAGCAGAAGTGTAAGTATCAACGTAAACTTGTTTCTAATGTTCAGACAGAATGTTGAACTTCTATGTGCTTTTCATTTAAATCTTAGACTTTGAACCTTTAACAAAAATGATCTTCATAAATAAATATATATATATATAGTCATAAAGTCATTATATAAATATTTAAAGCCATTGTTAAATGTCTTTTTTATTCCAGGACTGATATCAGCCTCGAATAGATTCTACAGCCAGTGACGGTGAGGAGCAAGTCAGGACGAGAGACACTCAGGAATAGATGCAGATACCAAACAACCCCATTTCATGAGCCATAGACTATAATTGTTGCAAATAACTGTGTGAAAGGAATTAGCTGTATAATGTTAAACATGGCCTAAAGGCCTTGTATACAAAGGTGAACTCAATGACACTGAAATCAAGCATTGGTCTGATGCTTTTAAATTGTCATGTTTATTTCTTCTGCCTTTATCGTGGAAACTGTTTAATAGTGTTTTAGGTTCTTTTTGTATGTGAATTAGATTTGTAAAATATCAGGGAGTAATACATTTACTTTAATTCTATTATTATAATTGTATATGTAATTTTATTTTTGTTGTTGAATGTTTTTTTGTCTGGCTGTGGTGATGGTGGAAATCAATAAAAACTGGACTGTTATATTTGGACCACTCACAAAGTCTTTCCTCATCATTCATCATGACTTTATGTAGATGCAGTGGAACAGTTTATTTATTTTTTTGCATAGGCCTGTATAGAGTGTGCTTGTTATGTGCACTTACTGTAACAGTAGATTATGAATGCGTGTGTCTTTTCCTGAGTGGATTAGTTTTAGCACTGTCAGTTTAAGCTGCAGTTTAGTTTGTGCGTCTAATTCGCCTCAAAGCGCAGCGGCTTTATACAATCAAGAAGAGCACCTAAACAGAGCTGCTGTACGACAAAGGTAAGCTTCTCACGTAGTGTTATGCTATGCACATCGACGTGTAGTTCACAATAAATGCGCATAACTAGCATGACAAAACTGAAGAACAGTGTGAGAGAATGAAAATGCTACTGCGTCGTTTTTAGTTTTATCCAAAAAGACTACTTAACCGTAAGGGGAAACAACAAATGTATGGCAAAGTGCATACTTGACGAACGCTGTAGATTAAAGAGTTGCAGGTGTGCTATTTAAAATACAAATACTTTGTGAGAAATATGGCTAAAGTTGTTGTGAATCCGTACAGACTGTTGCGTGGTCTGTAATCATGTTGTCAAATGTCATAATAAATTAACTGGGCAAGTAGCCTACAGATCTCAAATCATATTGATTTGTTAAGTTTACGTACGTTACGCAAACCGAAAAAGTATCTGACTTTAGATTTGCGTGATTGTTATTATCTAGCTTACATATTCCGTAAAACATAGGGGCCGTGTGACGTTCCCAGCATCAATGTTGCCAAGTGTTCCCACTTTAACACTGTTACCGAGGGTAGTTTTTTGTATTTCCCGGGTTGAAGCGAACCCCTGCAAACCTGGCAACCCTGCCCAGCATGCAATGTTGTGCTAACTACGTTGTTTCCGGTTAGCTGCTCGCTATCGTCAGACACCGGGATGATCCGACATCATTCAACGGGCCCGCGTGTTTCACGTAAACCCGCTGGTCCGCGTAATCGGGCCTGTAATATCGATGAATACCGTCAGGACTTCGAGAGTGACAAGCAGTGGTCCGCTAGGCGTCAGTTCATAGTGAAACACGTTAAAGAGTACGAGGGAAATGCTCTTGATAATTTACTGGCCCTGTCGATGGTATGGGTGAACTACGTTTTCCTGGGATGCAGGTGGGGATTGAATATATCATGACAATTGGGCTGTTTAACTATTTTTTTTCCGTAGGGGTTTGAGTGCATACTTAGTGTAAGTCATTGGGCAAGTTAATTGTATACCATATTTAATTTAGCATATGCAACTGTATGCCATATTTATACATACCACATTAATTGTAAAGTTATGCATTAGTAATTCCAACCAATACTGTGGCTGTACTTTTTTTATGTTTTTTTGACGAGCAGATATGACTCCCATCTAATGCTCAAGGTGCTTGAGATGGCAGAAGGGATTGATGTTGGTGAAATGCCCTCATATGAACTAGTCCCGAATGCTGAATCAAAAAAGAGACCAGGTTCATCTGATGGAAGTAAGTCTGTCAATGCCTGCTATCTATCTATCTTTTTATCTATCTGACATACAAACAAACATTATTCCGCATTTGAAAAGTTATTTTGTGGGTGCTTGGCATCAATTAAAGACCCCCTGTGGTGAAAAGTTTTTAATGTTGTTTATATGCTAAACATATAAATGCTTTAGGACTAGAGTTGTCAAAGTACCGACTTTGGTACCAAGTTGGTACTGAACTTTGAAAAATGTGACGATACCAGCATTTCCCTCAAGCATTTTGAGCGCTGTTGAACGGATTCTTAAACACCTCTGATTGACCATTGTGTTGACGCGCTCAAAATATATGTCTGTGATTTGTTACAATGATCAACAATGACTTCTTCAACAAGTGCTTATAGATACACACGGGAGCGTTTGAAATAGGCGTCAATCAGTGGATCCGTGTATCAGCGGATATATTAGGGATCCGCTGATAGACAGTCTATTAGACGCCTGCTTTTAAATGCTCCCGTGTGTATCTATGTAAGCAATCTGTGAAGATCCAAAGTTCAGTACCAAAGTCGGTACTTTTTGACAACTCTATTTAGGACAAACCATGTGCAAATTCATTGCTGAATATTTTCTCCTTAAAACTCTGTCTCAAAATCGGGGTTTGAAATCGCTGGTGTTTCTTACGTCCCAAAACTAGCTTGTAACCAATCACGTCAACATGCGGGCTTTAGCATATCACAAACAATGACTGCTCTGAAGCAGGGGAGTCTCAAGAGAAGCCAGGTTATCCCGGTATATTTTTCTGTTTATATGAAAAATCGGGTACATTTAGCAATATAGCGGGTGAATTATGTATATGATATTACATTCATATACATAATGTATTTGTTGTTATGATGAACTATACACCTTTCTGATGCTGATTTTTAGAAGGCAGCTGTCTGACTTTGAGATGGTGAATGGGAACATGGTTTGTGTAACATTAGCAATATATTGCTATTATAACGGCGTATTAATCACCGTTATGTGTCCGACCTTGTAGAGAGCGATACATAAAACGCATTACCATTCTGATACGTCGACTTGTAGACGAGCCTGTATGAGTCGAGTGAGTGGTATTCAAGTATACTGAATGAAGCAAGGGTGTAGTGACATTCAAGCTATTTTAAGGCATGAAGACATTTTTGTCACAGGAAAAACAGTTTAAATATGCCATTTTGGTGATTAAAGATGAGTTTTAAGGGAAAAAATTATTGACTACAGGGGGACTTAAAAAATATTTTATTCTGCATGTAAACAAAACAGCAGTATAAATGATCATATTTGCATGTAAATGGATATTTTAATCATATATGACTTCATATTCTAGGTGAAGAGCCCACGAGGAAGATGCCTGTGTCAAAATTCACTCCCAGACCTCGATTTCAGCCAGTACACTTTGTGAGTGGTGGGAGTTGCGGCAGTGGAAATGGAGAAACTGATGAAAAAGAGAATGAGAAGGAGCGCAGGAGGGGCGAGATGAATGAAGTAAGACCAAAGGAACCATATCATCAGCCATATAATGGGAACCATGACAATGTCCCTTCTTCCTCCTCTGGCTGCCTTGAGATGGGGATGTACGGTTATGATTCTTGGCCTGAGAACAGAACCAAAGACGTGGCTGCGAGCGGCAGAAGTGGGTTTGGCTATGGCAGCAGTACCCAGAACTTCATGTGCAAAGTGCAGCAGGAATACACAGCTAGTTATGAGGCTCATCATGCCAAACAGTCTGAATCATTCTCACAGGCAGTCCGAGTTGAGGCATACGGAGGTGCTGGACGGTCTGGAGCCTGGGTTAGCAGAGGGTGTGGACTGGGATTTGGACATCAGGATAGGCCGACTTCCAGCAAGGCTTTCAGCAGGGTATACGATGGTCCAAGCAGAGGCGGCTCTGGCCTTCTCCCTACACCCTCTCTGCCGACTTCTATACTTCCAGAAACAGTTAACGAAAAACAGAGGCTTATTACCAGAGTATCATCAGCCGTTCTCATCACCCTCAGAAATCCTTCGTTCATGAGTGGGCCTGATGGCCCAAATTACAATTTCATACTTAGCCGCAGCATTCAGGCCTGCAAGACGAACCCAGAGTACATCTATGTCAATTTAAGAGATATTCCACCCGCTGACCTTCCTAAGAACAGAAAAGTACCCACTGACGGATATGCATGTGAATTGAGGTGTCAGTGTGTGTACCTTGCCACCGGGTACTCTGGGAGCAAAAACGGTGCAAGAGACCGAGCATCAGAACAGGCTGTCAAGCTGTTTATGAGGCCGGTGGAAGTCCGTGTTTTGCAACGGCAGTACAAGCGTACTTGCGTCAATGACATGGTGGTGTGCCAAGTTAACACTCCAAACCCTACCCTCCCCCCACCTCTTCGCAACCCGGAGGACAAGCCGTCTCCTAGTACCAAGGGCCAGTATGAGCCTGACCAAAGCAAACACTGGACAGAATTTGTAATCATGGAGAACGCACATGACGCCATCTGTATACTCAACAACTCGGCTGCCTTCAACCGCATGAAAGTTGATTACACATTTGACCCGGTTCACAATAGCAATTTATGGCTCTGTAGTGTGTACTTGCAGGGTGAGCTGGTGGCACAAGCCAGAGGGACCAAGAAGAGCTCGAAACACGCAGCGGCGGAGGAGGCGGTGAGGAAATTGCGAATGAACCAGACTGCTCGCCAACAAGAGCAGCAGCAGCAGCAGCAGCAGCAGCAGCGTTTTTCTGGAGGGAACCACACTTTGGACCAGCCCAGTGGTCGATACACCCAGCAAAGCAGCAGGAAATCACATCTGGGGGAATTGGTGATTCTTGAAAACTCTGATAATGCTATTTGCATAATAAATGACACTGCTCAATTTAATAAAGTGCTTGCTGACTACAAATTCACGGTTCTGCCTGACCATCGCTGGCAGTGTGAAGTTTATCTAGATGGGAAGTACGTGGCTGCAGGCGTTGGGCCTAAAAAGACAGTGAAACATATTGCAGCAGAGGAGGCCCTTGCCACACTTCGATGTACACAGGCTGTGGTGAAGTCCAACCTCAGGAAGGAGGGCAATGTGGATGCAATTTCCCGAAATCAGATCATTGCTCGTTCTGGCGAGGAATCTATGCGGCAGGAGATCAAGGAGGACAACATTGGTAACCAGCTACTCCGTAAGATGGGCTGGACGGGTGGTGGTTTGGGTAGAGAAGGAGAGGGCATTGCTGAACCCATCAAAGTCAAAGAGCAGTATAACAGGGAAGGACTTGGCATGGATAGGCAAGGTAATCTGACTAAGCGCGATATTGAGGAAATCATTCGGAATTATGTGAGTTCAAACCGTCAAGATGAACTGCGCTTCTCTACGGAGCTCAACAATGAAGAGCGCCGGCAGATCCACCAGATATCCCAAAGGTACGGGCTGCGCAGCAAATCGTACGGACAGGGCAGACAACGCTTTCTTGTTGTTAGCCGCAAAGTCCAGAAGGAACAGCTGATTGGTCAGCTTTTACAGGAAGGGCAGGTGGGACGATATGAACTGGTGAAGCCTCAGGCTTCACAATGACTGGGCTCAACAGGCCTCTGAGATGACTATTAATAAAAGAAAAACAGTTTTACTTGTTACATTTCCTGTTAATTTGTTTTCCGAAAAGTGTAATTAAAAAAAAAAAAAAAAAAAAAAAAAACTTCAATTCTCAATGTCAATTTTCTTCCCTTTACCAGTTTGTCCAATTATGTCCAGATTTACTGTAGGTTAGCTCTAAGTCATATGATGAACACAAATCATGTTACTCACTAAACTTTGTAATATCATGTATCTTATGAATATTTATTGACATGGATATTAGAAGTGGGGCCTTTTGGCAGCACATGACATTCCATTTTCTCCAGTTTATTATGCTTTCAAAATGGACAATATATCATTCACTCATCATTCATCTGTTGTAAGATAAACAATTGAAATATAAAAATATCCTTGAAGTAATTACAAAACATATTTTTCTCATTTTCTGGTTGTTGATTGTAGAATTAAGTATTTATCTCCAAATGATAATTCTCGAGCAGCAATCCCTGTGAAGCTGTTTGCTTTGTGAATACTGTCAACCTAGCCTGCTTGTTTTGATACATTAAATTTAGTCTGGTCATGGTCCACTTTCCAGTTCACTCAATTGCTCATCTTATTTTTGTTCAAAGAAAAAACACCATAGAGTTTATTTTACTGTTTATTTACAAGAAGTGAGAAAATGTAGTTTCTTACATGGGTTACTAGTGCAAATCGGACACTCTTGGTAAATGAAGATTTTAATTAGCTAAAATGGACACTGCATGACAGCATCACATCCATGTTTGAAGGAGCAATTCAATGTCAAAAATAAACGGCACTTTAATGGAATTTTAAAAAAGCAAGAAAAACATGCAACTGGGGTGCAACAGACAGAAAATAGTGAATACAGAACTAAAGAAAACGCACTTAGAGATGCCAATTTGTTATGTTCTGATAGATCACTGTGTACCTTCAAACAATTACTGCTGACAAACTAACATGCAGTCAGTGTCAATAGGCAACACCTTAGACATCAATATGAACTGCTGAATTAAAAGAACAAACCACTTGCACTTGATAATAAGGGCCATTCCCCACATTTGGTTTTAAAAAGTCAGGTTTTCCAAGTGCAGTTATAAAGGCATGTTTCCGAAACATGTATGCTTTCCATACCAGACAATGTATCAACCATCTTTAATGTCCTTGCCATTTAATTTGTAACTCTGAATGGTATGACACTTTAGCAGAGATGCAACAAAATCTCTACATTCAAACAAAGATATCATACTGAAAACAGCAACCAACATGTTAATAACCCAAATGAAATCAGCCCACAGTGTAGAAGGAAATAAAGATGACCAAAATGACGGCTGGCCAAATAAAAGCAAGTAACCCTGGCAACAATATTTTGTTAAATTAAGGTTTATCCTCTTCCAAGAAAAGGTTCTGCATGAAGAGGGAGACCACAACACAACAGCACTCTAATCTTGCAACAGCTACAGAACAGACAATTCTACTGAATAAGTGGAGAATGATTCAAATCATGATGTGTTTTATTTTATGCTTTGCAAGGTGGTTTTCCTCTCATTGGCTGAGGTGGACTATTGTTCGTATGGGAACTGTAAGGAGGGTCAACAGTCGCGCCAGCTCTGTTCCACAATGGCCGACACACGTTTCTCATACTCTCTCTTGTTTTCCTGATACAGCTGAGCTGCCTGGCTGTTGGCAGGGCTGTTTGGGTTCGGCTCATCCAGTAAAGACTGTGGCAAATGAAAGGCATGTTAACAACCTGAATAATGTCCTCACATTTTTTTTAATGGTACCATCAAAACAGAAAAAAGAAAAGTTGCAAAAAAACATCTTGTTAATTAAAACATTTAGTCTGTGCAAAAAAGCAGAAAGAAGTGCACACATGTACCTGTATTGAGGTTAAAATTGAAGAAACATCATATGTTGGACTCCAGCGATTCTGAAGAATGTCCAAACATATACTACCATCTGCATAAACTGAACACAAAGAAAGACAATTAGATTTTATGGTCCATTGGCACATACTTAATTCTAGCATGTGATATATGTGCACATTCAGTAATCTTTAGTGCAAGGAATTTGTAAATAAAAAAAAAATCACTGTAAGTTTGTAAAACTTACCATTAGGGTGAAACATTTTGGAGACAAACCGGACTGTAGGAGGTTTGTTTGGATATTCTTCTGTAAATTCTATTGTGAGTTTGAAAGTTCCTATGACAAGCAGAAAAAAAATAATAAATGAAGCAAAATCATTTGCCAGATGTAAACAAAAGAATAACACCATTCCAAATCGTTGTACACAATTACAAAGTGGCATGTATAAGCAGTTGCCAACAATATTATTTAGAACCCAAAGCTCAATACTTACTCAAGCTGTCAATGTAGTTTGTTTTGTTTTTTAAAGAAAGAAATGACTTTTATTTAGAAAGGAAAGGACAATAAAATGTAAAAAGTGACAGTAAAAGTAAAAAAAAATGTTATGTTACAAAAGATTTATATTCAAAGACCACTGAAAAAAACTATTATTTTACAAAAAGAAGCGAGCAGCACAACTGTTTTCAACATTGATAATAAGAAAGGGTTTTGAGCACCAAATCAACATAGAATGATTTCCGAAGGATCATGTGACAAAGACTGAAGCTTGTATTTTCTTGACTTACCATCTTCAAATGGTGTTCCTTCAGGGCTGTAGGTAGAAGAAATGGGTCAACATGTCAGGTTACACATAACACTTGGCATGACAGCAAGAAACAAAGCCAAAGTCACTGGCCAATGTGCAAGAGCCCTGCGCATTACTCTAATCCAAAAATAACAAGGCACAACAGTGTACGGATATGACATTATAGCCTGTTTCCTTCACCACAACACAACACAACACAACACATTGCTACATTCAGGACACTGTCACTTAAAGATCAAATAACCAGCACCTCTTATGGGGTCCACTGGCCATCTGGCCTATTTAAAACTGCTTTTATTACCGCTAGCAACCTGAATCTTATAGACCTCGAATTGGTTGAGAAACAAGTGTCAATGTGTTCTGTTAACTGTTAATCGCGGTCAATAAAAGTAAATGATACAAACCCAAAAATGACAGCGTTCCAGACCATAATGTTGTTTTCAGACGGGGCTCCGCTAACTCCTGCTGGAGGATCCTCCTGGAGACTGAAAAACAAGTTATCCCAAGAAGTTACATTACATATACTATACCTACATTACGACAACACCTCATACCGCACAAATGACCTCCAAAATACATTATCGGAGAGGGGTAGTGTCGTTAATAAATGTATTTTATGGGGGGAAAGTCGCCATGTTAAACCCCGAGAGTAGCCGGTGCCCATAAAGCACCCAGGGGCCTTTAGCATTCTCTCTGTCGCTTACCGTTTAAAATCTCTCATCAGACGCCGTCTTGCTGGGGTTGACATAGTTTAATTGGATAGCCGAGACGTAAACATAAGGTATCGACGTCGTTGCTTTGAATTAGGTTCAATTCTTTCAGTTCAGCGGACGTCGGTTTGGTCGATTCGGTTAAATATCGACGTTAGCCTTTCGCTTGCTTGGACCCTCCTGCCTGTTTTCTCGACTAAGCTCGTCTCTCTGGGACTGGACCATACCAACATAAAGCGGGGGAGAACAACGGCTCAAATAAAAATGGTCTCGTTCACAAACCCATAAACCTATTCATGGTTTTTAAAAAATGATTTTAAGAGTACTGACATTAATAATAGTTTTGTTTAATAATAAGAATAAATATGGTTAAGGTAGTTTACAGAAACCCCACGCGCAGTTGTAGCGGACTAACAGTTACGTCATGGGTTTGACGGTAGGTACAAGAGCAAACATTTAATACTGTAACTTTGCAGTCGAGGACAGAATATATAACAGAAAAAGTTAACCGTTATTTTATTTTTATTTTCGTTTATATTTCAATTTCATAAGGTGCAAAAAATCAAACGACTCGCAATTATTAGTAAAATATATTTATTGCCAATATTATTATTCAAATACATTCCTCACAAACCCTGTATTAAGTCTTGTTGTAAAATCAAAATCAGCAGCATAATGACTTTATTTTGTCCTGAGTAAGCAGTGCTGTTTTTAAAACAGAAAAAAACAGCTCTTCACAGTGCACAATTTTAAGGAACAAAACAAAAAGTGAACTTATACAGAGATTATTTTTTTAAAAGGTTTAAAATTTACAGCAAAAATATTGTGATATTTTTTAGGTGAACCATAATCACAGTAGCTAAAGTAAACAGGGGTTAACATTTTTGTTGAATAAAAAATATCAATAAATCAATAAACGAGTGTTCATGCTGCTCATGGCCTCACTGAGGAATATCAGAATGCATCTTTGAAGAATATTCATATAAAATATTAAGTAATGCACATTTAAAAACAAATTATTAAAATAATAAAATACCCTTTTTCTATAACGAAACACAACCCTTCACAGTTAGATTAGCTATTGAACTGAAGGCAGGTTCTCCAGGCAGGAACTCCTTTAGAACATACGAAAGCAGCCTCTACGGACACACACAAAGAATATAAATGTGAATCTGGTTCACCTTTGAATATATTTCAAAATGGATTTTAATTAAATAAGATGAATAATAATAATCATAGCTTGAGTTCTCACATAGACCAGTTTCTTGTTCTCCTCCGTGTCTTGGAATATCTTAAACAGCGCTTCCACATCAGTCTTCTTAAGGATTAGAGAGTTTGAATCTAAAACCACCATGTCACAACAATTACAAGGATGAAGGAATCATTTAAAAAGTGAGGGGGCTCATCACAGCAATATTGTACGTACATTTTGAATTTATAAGCTGCAAAGCCTTTTCCTTGGTCTCTTTTTTCTCCTCACTGTCCCGTGGCGGCTGTTGGGATACGTTTCCATCTGGCCACATCTTCTTCTGGAAATTGTCAATGTAGGATGCAATCTGATCTTCAGTAGGATGCATCCTTTTTAAAAAGTTATTTATTTTTCTGCATGGGACAAAAGCTTATGCTTATCTTCACATCTACAGCTAAACAACCTTGGTATTTGAATAAATATACTATTAAATACTTACCTCTTTACCAAAGGCTGGACTGGTTTTAGAATGGCATCAACAATATTAATGAGGACTGAGTTACCTGAAAAGGGTAAAGACAAAAATTAAAGGGCATAGAATTTTTTTCAGTTTTTAGTTTCAGTTCTTGCCCATCATAAAAGCCAAACAGAACAAGGAGTTACATCATACCAGTTATTTCCTTCAGTAAATCAAATATGGCTTTGGTGGCCTCAACTTGATCCCAATTGGTCTGGGGTTCCTTTTTCTGAGGCTGATTTGTCATCTCGTCCTTGAACTGTCCAGTTTTCTCTTTTAATTTGAACTTTTGTGGTCCATTTGACTTTTTGTGAGTTAGCTTTTCTTTTTTGTTTGTTTTGACCCCAGACTGGGCAATTCTAAGCCTTAGGCCTTCGACCGAGTCAGACTGCAAGCCTTCAGTATGGCTCACGACTGAGCTTGAGATATCACTGGGGTATGCTGTGGGAATGACTAATTTTGACCTATTAACAAAGATATCTAAGCTCTCAGCAAGACTCTCCTGCCCATCAGAAACCACATCAGCATCATCAGAGATCTGATCGATGTCTTGTATATCTGGTTCTTTACTTGTGAAGGGGTCAGTCTCTTCATGGGGGGTACAAAACCGTACGACTGAAGCCATTGGCCCTTCTTCAACACCTCCCTTTGGCTCTTCAACTGTGTCAATGCAGGCTAGCTGTGCTGTCGGTCCACCGTGATGTTTGGAGGCTCCTGCTTCATCAAGCTTATCCTCTCCTCTGCAGTTATGGGACTGGGGAAAAAAACATAGTAACATTGAGTTACCTGTATCACCAGAGGGTGTCAGTATTCTCAATTTATACAGTGCTCTGGCAATTGAAGCTAACTCAAGCTAAACGTGTACTGTAAATGAACAAAACTTAGCTACATTTGGACAAGATATAAAATCTTGGAGTATGTAGGTTATATCGATCCAAATATATAAAATATTGATATAAATACACTACCGTTTATAAGTTTGAGTTTGGTAAGACTTTTCAATGTTTTTGAGAGAAGTCTCATAATATGCTTAAAAGGATAGTTCACCCAAAAACTGAGACTGAAAAAAATTCTGTCATTAATAACTTATGTCGTTTCAAACCAATAAGACCTTCATTTATCTTCGGAACAAAAATTATGATATTTTTTATGAAATCCGAGAGCTTTCTGACCCTCCTACAGACTGCAATGTAATTACCACTTTCAAGGACCTTATGGGTTTGGAATAGTTAATGACAATTAACTGAGGGTGAATAGTTAATGACAATTTTAATTTTTGGGTGAACTAACCCTTTAAAAGGGCTGCATTTATTTGCTCAAAAGTACAGTAAAAACAGTAATATCATTAAATATTGTGATTTAAAATAACAGTTTTCTATTTGAATATATTTTTTCCTGTGATGTCAAAGCTGAATTTTTTGCATCATTACTCCAGTCTTCGGTGTCACATGATCTTCAAGAAATTGACTTTTGAACAGATGTAGATCATCAGTTTCATTATTAGATTGTCTTTAAAGACCCCCTGTGGTAAAAATCAAGTTTTTAATGTTGTTTATATGTTTATCGTTATTTGTCCGACGTTGTAGCGACACTTAAAACGCATTACCATTCTGATACATCGACTTTGTAGGCGAGCCTTTATAATTCACTCTTCCTCTTCTTCTGAATCAGTTTCTGGTTCAAACATATATGGCTGAATTAAACCAGTATTTCCACTTGCCATTGTGAAGCGTTTACTATAGAAAAGTTGAGCGAGTGGATCAGGTATTCTAAGCTAGAGCGATTGCGTGGAGACGGAGACTACTTTGCATATTCATGACTTTGCATATACTAAATGAAGCAAGGGTGTAGAGTAACATTCAAACTAATTTTTTTTAAACAGGAAAAAAACAATTAAATATGTAATTTTGGTGATTAGAGAGGAGTTTTAAGGGATAAAATTATTGACTTCAGGGGGACTTTAATCTATTGACCTAACATCTGTTCTTACCTCTTCCTCATCGTGGCTAGGAGTGAGGAAGCTTGCAAGTCCATTTAGAAGACTCCACACACCTCCCTCATCTTCATTATCACCCAGCCGCCCAGCAAAAGGGCCCAAGAACTTGAATACAGGTTGAGTGTGACCAAGCTGTGCATCAGAAACCAGCTCCTGGAGAGAAATAAGGGGAAAACATTTCCAGGTATGTAGAATTACTGGCATTCTACTTGCAACTCCCTCTTACAGTCTAGACAGTGTGTGTGACTGTCATTACCTGTAAAAAGTGCTCAAAGGCTGATCTCACTTCCTCTGTGTATGCGTCTTCAAGTTCCTTTTTTGTGTTTTCTACTATTGCAGAAATAGAGGATAAAGTGGAAGTATCCTTAGAAAAAAGAAAAAAACTCATTAAAAGCGAGCAACTACAATTATTTATTAAGAATAATTAATTATAAGAGTCAAATATTAATGACTATAATACAAAATACTATAGGTTTCGATAGGTTAACGATGCTTTGAAGATTCCTCACCATTTCCCCTCTCTCCTGCCAGAAGCTATAAAAATTAAGTATATCTGACTTTGTCTTTTTCACATCCCAGTGGAGATTCTCAGGGTTATTTCTTTCCTCCAGGTGAACCGTGAAACACAGCTCTTCACTTTCCTTCTGAACCTAAGACGGTGTTTTTATCATCATTATTAAATTATTCAACTCAGTTAAGATTGCACATTGTTTAGCTTTCTTTAAAATTAAAATATGCCTCACATTTGTGACACGGACTGCCCATTTCCCCACCCGCCACATCTCATAGGAAAGCTTAAACTCCATCAAATTCTCTTTGACAGTTGTGAGGTATACATCCGTTTCACTGTCCTTTTAAAAGAAAGCACAGGCAGCGTCAATTGCACAGAAAACTTTGTAAATCAATTCAATATTAACATTTGCTGGTATATTCCATACATAATCAGAGTCCAAGCAGCTTTTGATGGAGCCCTCTCTGCTGCTTGCACCATCATCTTCAATAACAGCAGATCTACGTGCTGAAAGCAGAGCAGCCCTCTGAAAAGGCTCCTTCTTGTGTTTGTTCTTTTTGGCTTTCTTTAACTTGACCTTATCAACAAATTTAGAAAATTGTTCTTTGATTCTATTGCCTACTTAGAAAAAAGAAAAACAATTACTTTATTATATTATTTATGTACACACACTGCTCATAAATCAAATTACTGAGATGAAGGAGAAAGATACATCACCCTTCTTCTTTCCTTTAATGTCTTCAGACCGACCGTCCTCTGCTTCATCTGTCAATCTGTGGAATTTCAATCCACAAGTTTGAAAGCAGAAAGAGGCCTGATATGAAAAAGAGACTGATATGAAAAATATACTCAGACTAAATGTATAGAGATGACTTACTCTTCTGCTACTTCACTTCCTATAGAGGATGGTGTGCCTTCCCTATTTGAGTTTACCAGGTCTTCCATTGAGCTTTTAGGGGTTACTCTATCCAACTGCAAAACCACCATCTGATTCAGGTTGTCTGGATTACAGAGGCTTGTCACAAGCACATCAAGTGCTAGACATGGACAGCAGGAGTAACCAAGAATCAGTGTATTATTAGAAAATAAACAATACAATTGGTATATCACAAAAATAACAACTTTTGGGGTCAGTAGGATTGATTTCTATTCATCAAAGTATCCTGAAAAATATGTGTCACGTTTGCACAAAAATATGAACTGTTTTTAACATTAATAATAATAATAATAAGAAGAAATGTTTCTCTGAATATTATAATGATTTCTAAAGGCTCATGTGACACTGAAGACTGGAGTAAAGATGCTGAAGATTCAGCTTTGCCATCACAGGAGTAAACTACATTTTACAGTTATTTTAAATTGTAATAATATTTCATAATGTTACTGTTTTACTGTATTTTTGATCAAATAAATGCAGCCTTGGTAAGCATAAAGCATTAAAATCTCACTGAATCAATCTTTTCAAGAGTGCAAGTTAAGAAAGACAGTAAATGTTTTTGTTCATTTAAATGCACCAACAATCAAGAATTGGTGTTAAAAAAAAAAAAACACTTTTATTGGTTAACAATTAATTCTATAAAACATTTCATTTTGAAATTATATCAAATATGATATTGGTTGAAAAAGATAAGTTGAGAAAGAAAAAAAACACTCTTTGTAGTCATAACCATTGAGAAAAAGTGAAGAGATTAGTTTCTTTTGATGCCCTTATTTAGAAAAATGTGGATAAACAAGTCTGTAGAAGCAGTGAAGACATGCTGAGACAATCCTTGAAGCAACGAGTGACAAAGTAATGTTTGTTTCAGAGATACTATCCTTAAGAATGAATGCTACACATGTTGATGCCAGATAGCTGATTGGAATGTTCTGATCACTAGAAAGATCCTTAGAAAATATTTAGCACAAAGGTCAGTAGGGCTAACCTTTTGTAGCTACAATCTCAGTTAGGACACACTGGTAGAGTTTTGCCTCCCAGATGTATTCAGGGAAAAGGTTTCGCACCAGAGCTTCAGAGAAAGTTCTGAGAACTGCCATTTCCTCTGACCTTGAACTGAACACTGGAGAACTGAAACAGAAACAGGCCATCTTACAGTTTACTAGCAGTATTCTTGGAACTGCGTCAGATGATTAGTCATAGGTGAAGTCCATCACTTTTGGCAGAAATGCAAATAGCTTTTAAAACATGAGCTCAAGTTTCTGTACAATAATGGCCTCTAAAAAGGACTAAGAATAAAATAGAAAAGAAAAGAAGTTCACGAAATCATAACAATACAGTGGTGTCACTCACGCCAGAATATTTTGCAGTATATCAGGCTAGAGACAAACATGCTCACCTGTCTGACTGTTTTGCATTGTGCAGGTGGTGCGTGAAGATCCTAATACAACCCACACTGGTAGCAGACAGATCAAAGTTCTTGGCCTTGCAAATAATTTTCTCGACAACAAAATTATACTCCTCCTGTAGTGCCCTATAAAGGGGCTGACTGTCACAAAGTTCTGGGACAGCGTACCACGGCTGGATCAGGTGAGTATAGGCACATTTAAACACTACAAAAGAAAAACGAAATGTAATCACGACATGCACAACTGCAGTGATCTCACTTTAATGCCAAATATGTCTATCACTTTTGGTGAGGAAATTAAGAGGGTATAAAATGGCATTTCCTAAAAGAGAGGCACACAATCCTATGAGAATTATTTTATCATATTTACTGATCCTGCATTTCTGCTGTATGTCATCTTTAGAAAAAATCTCAGTCATTATTTCCAGACATGCTAGATAGGCAATAGCGGGGGTGAAGCTTGTGAACAACAACATTATTATTTACCTCGGAGGAGTGACTTCTGTACTACGTTTGGATATTGCTTTGTCTGAGACACAGTTTGTCCGGTTCTGGCAGAATCAGTCTCATCAATGGCACCAACATTGTGACCTTTCTTTGACTGAAACAGGAGGATAAGGTGCAAGGTATTAAACGGATGATGTCTGATATCAGAGTCATGCAGAAATTAGGTCAGCAAGAGCTTTGGGTTTTTGCTTTCTGGAATACAGTACATAGAGAAATAAGGAACAAAAAGTGTTCTGGATGTGAGAACCGGAACAAGTCTCAACCACAGAATTTTAATAACGAAGTGATGATGCTTTCCACAGTCTCCCCACTGTTCTGTCTAAAAAAAGTTCTTTACTTTCTTGTTATGCATCCATTTACAATACAGATATGACTTCTATTACACTGCTAAAAATCAAACATAAGCTAGAAGCTTTGTTTTGGGACACAGTAACTGGTTTCTAGCTAGTTTAGGAGTAGTCTTTAGCTTGTGCAAGCTGGGAGCCAATCTTGGACCAGCTTGTCGTTTCATTTCAAGGTAGCCAAGCTGGTTTTTGGAACATGATATCTGGTCAACTAGAAACACAGTTACCAGCTAACTTAGATTTTCCAACAGGACAGTGCCAATCACTCCATGAACTTGTTCAAAGTAATAATAACAATAGCCTAATAATAATAACAGTCATAATAACAGTCTGGCAGAACTATTATTAATGTTCTCAAGTCACATACGTCGATACATGAACACAATGTTACCTGTCGTGCTGTTTCCTCGGGTGTATCATCATCCGTTTGAGTGCTTGTTTCACGGTCTTGCTTTTTGAAAGGGAAATTGAAAAAGCATAAAAAACAAAATAACGCCTGTGTCCATATTTGTCCAAACTCTGAGAAGTACCAAACAAGTACAAATATAATAGCGAGAAAGCATCGCCAAGTGTACATTTTTTTAAAAAAGGTCCAGGTTCAGAAAGAAATTCATTCACATTAGCGTTTCAATAGCGCTTCATTCGTCTTTTTAAACGCTACACTTTATCCCTCCCTTCAGCTTTCATCCAGACAGACGAGAATCATACCGCAGAACCGGAAGGTAAGTGTTTATGGTAAGAGGCACTTGCGATTGTAATGTGATTGGTGCACCTGAAGATGTCGTAGTATTTTTTCCTTCCTGCAACGTCCGTTTAATCGTTTCTATTGTCTGCTCTCTGCATGTAATAACAGCATTGTGCAGTTCTCAGAACACTTTATGAACGAAACGATTTTTAAGTGAATCGTCCACTCCTATATATTAGCCTACGAAATACAGTTTACTGTGAAGGCTATTAAATGACAAAATTGCTTACTGTATTAAAGACACCATGCGACACAAAATATCAAGCATACAGTGAAGGTCTACATTAACAGCCTTCGCCGCTGGGTGGCACACGTTGTACACTTCATAATCTTTGTAAAACAGGAGGTGAGAACTTGGGTGATATGACAAAAATGTAACATAACATTATTACATTTATTATTACGTATAGTAGCCTATTAAATTAAATGTGTTATTATTATTTATATTATAGTTATAGTATAGTATAATTATATTATAGTAATTATATTATAGACACTCTAGCCGGCTAAATATAACTGTGGGAAATATAATGATTTGGTATAGTTGTAACTTGTTTAAGTTTAAACACGTTAATGTGATCGTGGACGAATAGAACTGAACGAATCATACAAAATGACCATGATCGATGTAAGGAAGTTCGCTCTTATAAAGGCTGTAGTCTATTTTAGTAGTTTGATAATACCAGTAGTTTAAGATCCAGCTATAATATTTCACTTTGAATACAGTTCATATAATGTGTTATTTGCAAGGTATAAACCAATAAATCATGCACTCCAGACAAATTTCAGGTAAAGTGGGCCATCCATGATTTATCAAAAAAATATCCTGTATCTTAATTAAAAACACATGATTAACACATAGGCTATTATCAAACAACCATATTTAACAAACCAAAAAACTTATAATTAAATTCATCAGTTCACGCAATGCATGTGTAAAATTCAAAACAACTGATAGAACATGATGTTTACATTAAATTTGATGAAAATCAGAATATTCAGAAATCAGAGTATTGATGACAACATGAAAAATGTGACTATAACGCATGCAACAAGGCTAACATAAATTAAATAAAAGGAACATTTAACATGGTAAGCATATTGTGAAAAATAATAATAATAATTTCACCTTGAGGCCACACCCACCAGTGTCATATTGCATCAACCAAAACTATTTTTTATCATTTAAAGAAATAGTGTCTCTTTAATTAAAGGCCATCGTTGTGCTCTAAAATTGTAAACCCATTGAGTACAGTACAATCAAGCTTATGAGTACCACCACTTTCCTTTTATAGCAGGATCAGCAATTCAATTAGCAGAAGAGAAATTGATTATTGGACAGGTTCATTCGGGCAGCTGGCATATGATAAAACCTCTACAGTCACATGATGGAATAGAGCCTACTGCCAGTCAGATTAAACCCATAAAAATAGCACCACGCGAACGAATCTGTACAAGTCATGTGATCTGCGAGTAGCGCCTGCTGCCAGCCAGCGCAAGTTTGAACCGCATTCCCAGGATTTACGTCACGTCCAAGAGGGAACATGCAGCGGCGAGTTGCGTAATCTGCTGCTCGTCATGTTAATGCATATAGCACGATATAGTAGGGAAATTGTCATTTGCTCCATTAAACTGAACACATTTCTCACCTAAGTGACGAAACAGCTGCCTGGACATGAGGTAAATTCATGTGATATGCAAATTATTATTTTTCAGTTCCTTTTGCTACGATTTGCGTAGCTAATGAAATTGACATTAATCTCAAAAGATGTATTAATCCGTATAGTTGTGATAGTGTAGAATGTGAATCAATCAAAAGAACTTAAATTAACACTGTTCTAAACACAGTTTAGTCTTAAAATTGAACAGCCCCACAGTCCCTGAGAAATTATTTCAAAAACTAATTGCACTTTTTCAGAAGGCCATATTCTATTATCATAAACAGCATCCACTATTTATCCCTGCTTAACATCCTGTAATAGCACACTCAAGAACTCACCACGCTTGAAGTGAAGGTGATGCAAGGACGGATTAGTGAGCTAATTTACGACTAGCTGATGTCTGCTAAGAGATCACCAAGGTTTTTAGTGTAAGAGGGCATATAGGAGCCACCTTCTCCAATAATGGATCACACTAGAGAGCCATTAGCCTCACAAACTGTTTAACATTTTATTCTTGTTGCTAACTTTAGGTCACCTGCAACACTATGACCATCTGACCCTCTCAAGATTCAGCAAATTTCCCCGTTTCAATTAGTTTCTTGTGATTCTACAGGCTCAAGTTAACTCAATTTGCAGATATGCATTTCTTGATAAACCAAAACTTCAAAATAACCTCAAATGTAAAAATGCAGAATCATAAACAGCATATTGAACGACACATTTTGATATTTAGATTATTATACGGCAACATGTAGGCCTCAAATAAATCAGTTTTGAAGGACTGAATTAGCCTATATTGAGTGGCACAAGAGTCCCCTCAGCTGTCCTTGGCTGAGACTCAAGCACAACTCTGGAGAGCCAACAGGGTATGAGGTTGCATCTTAGGAAATCAAACACTGCCTGACATCCAGGAACACCTCTAAAGGCATGTGTGAAGTCTAGCCTTTGAATAAACACTTGGACACTTCTATGTGACAACTCTCTGGTGCAGTTTACATGTGCTGCAAGAAATTTATTTTAATACCATGTATAAAATGTCCCTACTACACTGAATGCCTTAAGTCACATTGATCTGACAAGCCAAGGATCTTTAAAAGGCAAAATAGACTTATAATAATCCTGCTAGTTTAGTTTGTGGACAGGTTTTTAAAGGGTGTGGACTTTGTTTGAATTAAGGAACAGGGCAGAAGCAATCCAAGTGGCTGAATCATTTACAATACCTGTAACGCAACAAAAAAAAAAAGAGAAGAAAAAAAAGACAAGTTATGGTTTAGGTTCATTCAGTGGGTCTTTATTGATGCATCGACTAAAAACAGACCGGCTGGAAAACAGGTAGATTTTAGTACCCGGCATTCTTTCTTTCTGGGAATGACAGTATCGTGAGGGGGAACAAAAAGAGGAGAAATAAAATGAACGGGGCAAAAGAAAAATTGCAAAAACAATTTCCCCCAGTACAACTAGTACTGACATACTAGTTGGTCCCTATAAATAAGGCGGAATTTGAGAGTCCTTCCAAATTTACAAGATATGTTACAGTTAAACATCTCACATTGAATGGTGGACAGGAAACATTTACATGACCTTCTTCAGCTCATCATACAAGACCAGCACAAAGGCACCACCCATGCCTCTGAGAACATTGGACCAGGCTCCCTTGAAGAAAGCCTTGCCACCCTCATCACGTGAAATCTTCTTCCAGCAGTCAATTGTGCCACTGTACATGATGTCAGCTGCAATTAAAAATAAAAAGTGAATTCACTGCTTGAACTAGTCAACTTGTACTGGAAAAGTCTAAGTAAAGCAGCAACTGACCTCCTCTGCGTCCAGACTGCATCATCATACGACGACGGACTGTGTCGAAGGGGTAGGATGCAAGACCAGCAACAGCAGTCACAGACTGAGCGATCATCCAGCTGACAACAATGTGGGTGTTCTTGGGATCTGGCAGCATACCTAAAGACAACAGAGCAGATGTAATGAATGCAGCAATAGCACACACTGAAGATGATATCTTAATCTCAACGTGGACTCACCCTTGGCAGTGTCATAAATGCCGAAGTAGGCGGCTCTGTAAATGATGATACCCTGCACAGAAACGTTGAAGCCCTGGTACAATCCTTTGAGGCCATCAGACTTGAAGATCTTTGCCAAGCAGTTACCCAGGCCAGAGAACTCTCTCGCTGCACCAGCCTTGCCGACATCGGCGGCCAGACGGGTTCTTGCAAAGTCGAGGGGGTACACAAAGCAGAGGGATGTAGCACCAGCAGCACCACCTGAGGCCAGGTTACCAGCGAAGTACCTCCAGAACTGGGTACGCTTGTCCACGCCATCAAGGAAGACCTTCTTGTACTTGTCCTTGAAAGCAAAGTTGAGGGCCTGGGTGGGGAAGTACCTGATGACATTGGCCATGTTTCCTCTCCAGAACGAGATGAAGCCCTGCTCCTTGGGAATACGCACCACACAGTCTACAATGCCCTTGTACTGCTTATCCACTGTAATCTGTTTGCTAGCATGTTGCACCTGTAAACACAGGAGGAAGTCAATGTATGCACACAATAAAATACATTCAATGAATAAGGTCAATGAGATTACAAATGTCATAAACTGAAGCAACTAAAACGGAATTAAGCGTTAATTGTTTAAAATAGTGATGGCTTAAGAGAAAATCAAGGCGGAAACAAACACGTGATCATGCGAAACGAAAGAAGCCGACAACGCGAAAAAAAACGCGATTTCTTCCGGTGAGAGGTTCCTGTAAAACCGACTGGAATTATCACGAAAACCCTTACATTTGTGTAAAATGTGTACGAGCTACAAGTATGTAACATTATATCGATGTGTTAGCATATGATACGCCCATAAAGCAACGTGTCCTCTTAAACAATAGCGGAGACTTAACAGTCCTAGGACGAGAGCGTTAGCTTGCAAGCTAGCAATAAAGGCCTAGCTATTCACAGGCCTCCCCTTCTCGCGACCTTGGCGAGATGAGTGAGGATGCTGGTTCACCGTGTTTCACGGAAGTGTTTTAAAAGAGTTCTCAAAACCTTAGTAAACCAACAAGCTCATTGAGCCCTGTTAAATTCCAGTCGTTTGGGCGCCAATTGGCTGTCGATCGAGGCATTTCTCAAGTTGTTCTCTCGAGGAGGGTTGCTAAAGGTTAACGTACAAGCACTCAAGGCCTAGCTAGTCGATACTTTTAACGAAATATTTGACGACAAACAGTGTTTTTAAACGGCTCAACATGTGTAAAATAACGGAGGTTTATATTACAATAAGGTTTTCGTTTGGTCAGACGTTTACTATTATGATAGGCTAATCTCAATTCGAGATTAAATTAAACCATGTAAATGAAAAAAAAAAAAAAGATTAAAAATCTAAAAAAGACATTACGTTTTATTTAAACCATAAACTGTTATAGGATTACACTATTCTAGTTGTATTCACCTTTCGCTCAATACAGAACTTTTTTTTATTATTATTACGGGATTATAGAATTCCGATAATATTATTGTGAATATATATACACGTTACCTGAAGCAGTAGCTTGACTCTCTCAATGGGGGCCACGGCGGTTTTAGAAATAGCAGCGGCAATTCCACCGGCCAAGAAGTCCTTGGCGAAAGAAACGGCGGTCTCGTTCATTGTTGGATGTTCTTAGAGAGGTGTAGCTTGAAGAGGTATATCCCGCTCTGCCGCAGGAACAGCGTGGAATGCCGGCTGATTCGAAATGGCCGATTGAAAAGTTGAAGCGACGTTTTTAAAAGGTTCGTCTCGCGAGAGAAATACGTACCCAACGCTTCTAAGATTTGATTGGACTGTAGACCAAACGTCACAGATTCCAGAAGGCGGGGTCATAGCGTGATGACGAAGATGAATGGCTCAAAGTAAGTAAAGTAACCTTAAGCCTTCTCAAGGTGGAAAGCGTGAATTACAACAGGAAGTTTTTAAAACAGAGACAATTTTGTTTCCAAGTAGCCAATAATTCATGACTAATAATATTTAACAAAACACACACACTTTTTGCACTGTTTTTGACACACACTGACAGTCCAATACAGCAAGAGAATCAGGATTATCCAGTTTTTCCTTTCAGCTGTCAAGCTAAGAAGTTCTCCAAGGTGACATAGCATGCATGTTTGTTACTAGCTAGATCGCTGCCTGCCTTCAGTTAATGATCTCCAAGGGCATGTGTGTGAGAGGAAAAGGGCCAACATGTCAGACCAAAGTCCTTCACACGACTTTTGACCGTGTGGCAAAGCCAGTGATCCACTTTGGGAACATGTGACTACAGAAGGCAATACAAAATCAATACTATCTGAATCACTGTCATTTCTACTAATGCAATTCAATTTTGTTTGGATTATATAACAATCAACGGATAGTAAAATATGTGTATAATACAATACGTTGATAACAAGGTCTAAGATGTTTATTGCTTATACTTAATTTTTTACAATGTGCTTGAAGATTTTATCTTAACATGTGCAACATTTACAAATGTCTTAATGATATCATCAAAAACCACAAATAACCTTTCATTAAATAGATCATGTCCTTTTTTTTCTTCTTTTTTTTTTTTTTTTACAGCCGAATGAGATTCGTTAATTACTGGGTTACCATGTGTCCAGATCAGCAGGAAATGTATATATTACATTACAATGCAGATTCAGAATCCTCATATATGATCAAAAAAGCAAATGCCATAACTGCACCACAATATGACCTTAAAAACATGTGGTTCATAAATAACAGAAGACATTTAAAAAGGCCAAAGTGCTAAAAATCTAGTAAAAGACTAATACTTTGTTTGACAAAGGCATTGCTCTAACTGTCGAAATGATGTTCAACATATTTTCCTGAGAAGTGATTAGACAGATCTTAAAAACACCATTTCAGTGGCATGTCTGATGCGTTTGAGGTACTGTAGAATGTACGTAACGGACTGAGCTTCAAGTATGTATGTGCAGAATCCTTAAAATACAATATTGGAAGTTAAATACAACAAAAGGTAAAACATTCTTCATAATAATCAAATATATTGCGCAAAGCACCACTTTGAATAATACACCGTGCATTCCAGCAGTACAAATACTTAATAGCAATGCACTTCTCAGAGTACCATTTATTCCTGTTAATCTTGGGATTAGTTACCAGCGGTTTCCTATGGATGAACTCTGTGCTTTGTGTGATTTTCTGTTTCTCAGGTAGCGCTTAAACTCCTGCAGTTCATATGGGCCCAGACTTTGGTCCACACCTGGTTTAAGTTTGTAGCTTAGTGGAGAAATGATATAGCCATTCTGATAAAGGCAGAGTTGCTTACACATCTCAAAGCAACTGAAGAGCAGACCAAAATATGGGACAATCTGTAATGAATAAAACAAAACATAATATCATTAACAAGGAAGTGGAAATGCATTAATTATATAACAAACAACCACTGAAAACATTTGAGCATGCTATTTCATGTGAAGCCAGCTCCAGAAACTCATGTTCCTATTTGTTGTATTCATTTCATAGAATACATGTTTGTGTAATATACAACCATGTCAGATTTTTTTTTAATGACAGATCGAAATTTGAATGACAGAAAACATGCAGTGCTTGGGTTATTTTTTCTATCTCTCATCCACCTATAAGTACATAAAACAGACGTCACCTTCACCATGTTGGCTGTAAGGCCACTCCAAAGAGCCATGACACCCTTGTTCTTGATGACCTGTCTGAAGCAGTCTATCATTCCATTAAAATGGACATCAACTCCTCCACAGTGGGGCAAGAGAAGACTCTGGGCCTAAAATAATGATTTAAGAAATATTCCTGATCATTAAGAAATACTTAGATAAGAGAATACTGACATTATTGTTTATAGGAAAAAATAAATAAAAAGTTGTCAAGTGCAGATGATCAAATACGATTTTTTCCGTTTTTTTTTTTTTTTTTTTTCAATTCATGTACATTTGTTTTGAACTGATTGCCCTACTGTAACACATTTTCCGACATTTACCTACCCTTAAACCCTCTGTGTTTTCCGTAGGCTGTGTTGATTGTGTCAATAGATACTTTGGTAACACTTAACAATGTCTCATTTGTTAACATTAGTTAATATATTAACTAACATTAACAAACAATGAGCAATACATTAGTTACAGTATTTATTAATCTTTGTTAATAATAACGTTAGTGAATAAAAATCCAGGTTTTTGTTCATTGATTGTTCGTGTTAGTTCACAGTGCAATAACGAATGTTAACAAAATTTTGAATTCGTATTAGTATTAGTAAATGTTGAAATTAACATTAACTAAGATTAATAAATGATGTAGGATTATTGTTACTTCTTAGTTAATGTTAACGAAAGTAGTTAAAACGTTATTGTAAAGTGTTACCAATACTTCTTTAAGCACCAGACTGACAGAATATTCAGAAGCTTTGGTCAGTTTATTTCTGACAATGCAATTTAACTTGCAAAAGAGAAAAAGCAGAACTTTTCATTTCTAGTTTGGCTGTTTGTAAAGCCAATCTAAACATATAGGAACTAGATCAGATATACCATGTTTGTTGTGTGTGTGAAAGTTCAGCTATCTTTAGACAATTTATCTTTGGCATAGGCAGACACTGGACACTGGACATTCTCAGCTGCTGCAAGGCCTTGTGTCCTTCATAATGGTCTCTAGCATTGTTCTGTGTGACCTGTTGCAAAGACTATGCATAATTTTTATATATATACAGTACCAGTCAAAAGTTTGGAAACACTACTATTTTTAATGCTTTTGAAAGAAGTCTCTTATGCTCATCAAGCCTGCAGTTAAAAAAAACAAAACAAAAAAAAAAAAAACAGTAATATTATGAAATATTATTACAATTTAAAATAATGGTTCTCTTTTTTAATATACTTTAAAATGTAATTTATTTTTGTGATGCAAAGCTGAATTTTCATCAGCAAGTACTCCAGTCTTTGGTGTCTTATGATCCTTCAGAAATCATTCTAATATGATGATTTGATACTCAGTTATTATCAATGATGGAAACAGTTGTGCTGTTTAATATATTTTTTTGGAATACTTTTTTCAGGATTCATTGATGAGTAAAACGTTAACAGCATTTATTCATAAAAACAGAATTTATTCAAAATAAAAACATTTCTAACAATATAAATCGTTACCATCACCTTTTATCAATTTAACGCATCCTTGTTGAATTAAAGTACTAATTTCTTTTTTAAAAAAAAAGTTATTGTTCCCAAACTTTTGAACGGTAGTGTATATTGTTACAAAAGATTTCTATTCTAAATAAATACAGTTCTTTTTAACTTTTTATTAATCAAATAATCCTGAAAAAAGTATCTCAGGTTATAAAAAAATATTAAGCAGCACAACTGTTTCCATCATTGATAATAACTGAGTATCAAATCATCATATTAGAATGATTTCTGAAGGATCATAAGACACCAAAGACTGGAGTACTTGCTGATGAAAATTCAGCTTTGCATCACAAAAATAAATTACATTTTAAAGTATATTAAAAAAGAGAACCATTATTTTAAATTGTAATAATATTTCATAATATTACTGTTTTTTTTTTGTTTTTGTTTTTTTTAACTGCAGGCTTGATGAGCATAAGAGACTTCTTTCAAAAACATTAAAAATAGTAGTGTTTCCAAACTTTTGACTGGTACTGTATATATATATATATATATATATATATATATATATATATATATATATATATATATATATATATATATATATATACCCTTTATATATATATACATAATTATACATAGTCTTTACATAGTTTCTTTCTTGACAATAATTGACAATTTTTTAAAACTTTAGTTTAGGGAGACCCAAGTCTGTGACACTGGTACCATTGTGTCCCCTTGTGGTGAGACATATCACTACACCTATTCTCACCTGCATCTTCTTTTTAACAGTTTCGAAGGGGAAGGAGAGAGTCTGAGCGACTCCTGCCGCAAGACATCCATTGATGAAGTTCTGCAAAGACGTGAAGCGAACATGACGCTCCTGCCACAGCTTATCCAAATTGACATAGACCGCATAGCAACCAACAGAGAACGGAACAGCGCCTATTCCACAGAAATCCCAACATCAGAATTGTAAAACCTTTATTAATTAGAAGGTTATGAGCTTGGTTTTGAATTCAGATTTAGTGTAATTTAATGATTCTGAGGTGTAAACAGGGTCTGAACTAATACATACCTAACACTGTGAGTGAAAAACCCCTGTAGAGAGCTTGAAGTCCTTCATTTCTGTACATGCTGGAGAGAGAATGCAGCAACCCTCTGTAAGTTGGTTCTTTGCAATTCTGAGCAATAAGTCTGGTTTCAACCACCTCCAATGGATATGTTGCTAGAGCGGCAGATATGCCTGCCAGCCCACCGGCTACTATGGCTCTCCATTGTGAGATATCACCCAGTTCATCAATATGAAGGTGGACAATACTGCCAAAAATAGAAGAAAGTGAATAGTAAGCATTTTTGATAAGTGTAGAGTACCAGAAATATCTACCAGACACATCTAACTGATATATTTTCATGATCTCAAAGGCTAATGCTTAAATGCTTTAACTTAATACACATAGCTTGAGGCTATGTACACTTTAAGAAATGTGCAAAAATACAGCACAATGTACTATGTTAATATGTAGGGATTTTCTGTGTTTTGCTGATATTTTGAATGAATCGTGTTGTGTCTTAAGGTTGAAGGAAATGTACACAATCTTAACAGAAAAGGTGTATTTCGCAGTACAGTGCAAATATTGCTTACAGTGTATGAATTACTAAAAAGTTTATATGAATTTTACAAATATAATTAGGCTATAATGTAAATTATAATTGTAAAAAGTTATCAATCTTAAGTATTATTATTTGGTGTTAATATATGTAGATATAGGCTAGTGTTAATTATTATGTAATTATTAAAAAGATAGTATTAATAGCAGTAGGCTACTAGAAAATTATATCCTTTACTAAAAATTTGATTATTAACCAACAACATAAACTTGGTAACCAACAACTTGCATTCGAGAGGTACACACGTATTCTTTTAAGAGGAACAATGCGTTCAAAACAGGTCGTAACACACCCTCCACTCGTCCTTTCCTGGAATACTGGAACACTATGTGCGGGTCTTTCTAAAACTGTTTCCGGTGTCTCCGTTAACCCATTCAGCATGTGAAAATACACGTGACTTATGGACAGGCACAGGCTGAGCTCAACGCTGATAGGCGTTTCCAAGTGCATGGTTCATATCCATGGAAACACTACAGCTGAAATTGACACTGAACTTGTTTTATGAATGCACACATTTTATGACTTCATAGAATTAAGGCCACGCCCACTGTAGCCATCTAGGGTTCAGGATGACACCACATCAACGTGCTGGCTTTCTGAGCTACGTGATTGGTCAGGACATGAAGGGGTGATGTGTTACATCACGATGAACTAACGTAAACCCCCGTTCTAAGAAGTAACAGAAGCCAAGCTAATGAAGCAAGGCGGTTAAATAAAATTATTTCTTTAAACGATCCGTAAATTAAACATCTTAAGTACATTTAAATGAGTCTTCTCTTGTTAGTATATACATTTTATAATTAAATTCTATCTACAAATTCTAAACGCTATCAAGCTAATACGTCAACTTCCTGTTGTCGTTGTTTACCATCACAGCCGATTGAAAAGCTGATCATATCTTGATTCACACAAAACAGCGAAACGTATCGGGCATAGACGCTATGTAGTATAATTCATTATATAATATTAAAGTATTAAAATGTATAATACTTACTTTTTGTAAGTTGCTAAATGTATGGCACTGTAGGGGAACAACCGTAGACAGGAAACCATATTACCCTTCCAAAATGCTCGAAGTCCCTCATTCTGACAAATAAAAACAAAGCTGTGCAGAAAACCGCGTTTACAATGAAATGTTCCTATTTGACTCAAAATCTTTACGACTTCCAGAGGTGACGTTACAGTTTTGCTAAAAACTCCGGCAAAACCGACGCACAGTAGACTTTGAGAACTTGTCAGTCGGTCGTCCTTTTTGACTATAGCCATACTTCATAAGAAAAACGATTTTCTTCTCCAGCCTTTGAAGGAAAATAACAAACGTGTGAAAATGAACACACTAACTGTTTTGTTTATCATCCAGCCATCCAGCTGCAGCGCTACTTGTCGTTCAGCGGCCAATCATTGCAGGATATTTTGGGGAAGGCGGGGTGTAGTAGTTTGTGCATGCGCAAGTTTGGTTGCATTGCAAAATCACTCCATAATAGCTAGCTGTCAAAAAGCTATAGATGGAAAGAAATGACACAAACCATATCGTATGTCTAAAGACAGCCAGAGACAAAGTTAATGTGCTTCCCTTACTCACTTTAGGCCAATGCAAATCTTTTGAAAAATGGATGGACCGTGGACACACCAGGCTCTTCTTAGCAGGTGCTAAACTGAGTTCGGTGTGAAAACACTCGAAAAGACCATTAGTTTTGGGGGAAACTAGATGGGGATTTTATATTTTAAACCATGGATGCAGAAAATCCAACTATATTTATGAGGCTATTACGTGGATAATATGGAAATCCTGTATCCTGTAGCCTACATTTTGTACTGGAACTCCATAATGTTTTGTTTTTATCAAAAGACCTCTCATACACAATGAATCTCTATTATAGTTGCTTATAATGTCTGAATAATATGAAAATGTGTAAAAAATAAATAAATAATATATATAGAGAGAGAGAGAGAGCCTATTCCAGATAAATCTAAATGGATTTTTTTTTAACTTAAACATCGGCAACCCTCTCGAAATATTTCATTTGTTTCAATATATGAGTTCAACTACATTCTGGTTTTAAATTCAGTTTTCTTGGAAAGAAAGACTACTTTCTTTAGCCTATGTGCGAGACTTAGTCGCTTCAGGTTAGCACAGGTTAGCAAAATTAGCACTTTTGAGCTAATTCGGGTACATTTACATTGTTTTGATGTTGATTAATGTACACTGTCTCCTTTCAAATAAAGAATAAATAAAATAAAAAAATGAAAAGGTCTTAAAGGGAGGGAGAGTGTTTTCGCAATTGGCTCCAAAATCTGGAATACATTGTTAGCTAACAGCGTGATGGGGTAACAGGGCTCACCAGGGTAAAAGGCACCTTAATTTGATTTTATATTTAAAAAAAAAAAAAAAAAAAAATATTTTATTTTATTTTTTTTATCTTTTATCTTTCTTTTCTTTTCTTTTCCTTTTAACACTAGATGGCACAAAAACTTTCCGCAGCACGCTCCTAAATCCGCTCTTCAAGATAGCCTACACATGGACATTTGGCTGATCCTTTATGCTAGTGGTTCTCAACGGGCGTTCAGAGAACAATGGGGGCGTTGGAAGCAAGAGTTTTGAAAGGGAGGCGTTCAGGTGCATGGTTCACGAGTTTACACCAAATATCCAGGCAAGACAAGATTAAACATATAATTACTTGCAAAATAATTGCCTACAACGTTAAAAAATCTGCCATTTTAATGCGCCATGTAAGCTATGTATTATTTATTTTGCAACGACTGTATTATTTTTCCAGTCATAGACCAGCGCTCAAACACTGACTAGAGTCCAGCGGCGCTGACAAGAATGTGCTCAAAAATGTGTTTTGCGCTGACAACAATCCAGTGCTGACTAGAATCACGCAGTGGAGGAATGGAAAGTTGACAAGCCATTATAAAAGTATTGACTTAAGAACCACTTAGATATTTTCAATATTTCAATAAATCATGTTCCCATTCACTCGGGCTACGAATTTTAAAATGAATTAAACTAAATTCTATTTATAAGGTAAAACATTTACATTTTTAGGCATTAACTAATGCCTAAATATTTTCTTTGTTCACCAAGAAAAAAATCAGGCATTGTTGTTAACTCGCAAGACTGTAAGAAGAAACAAATGACAATTTGATGGATATTCTGTAATCACATTTTGGTTCAGCCGTCACATCTGAGCGCGAAACGCTGCTTGGATATTGTTTCAATATAGTTAAAAAATAATTAATAATACAATAATAATTTAATTGTTCATATGTGTTTATTCTTGTTAGAAGATTTTTTTTAACTGATTATGAACACAAATTAATCACGACAAACCAAATTAATTGTAAATGTATTAATTATAGGCCTACCATTGATGAAAACAAGCTGATAACAAGGTATTTTAGGCCTACAATTCTAACATATTTTTTCATGAAAAATCATGATTGTATTTTTTATTTTTTTCGAAAGTAAGGTTAATGTAAGCAGCTTCTTGCAATACTCTCATAAATGCGTAATAAAACCTAAGTGCAAACATTACCGCTTTAATGACCGTATAGCCCACGGTCGTTTTTACTGTCCAATGACAGCCCATCTTATCTACTTTGAGTGGTATGGGAGAGAGTGGGAAGTTCATTTGTTGCCCCTACGAGTTTATAATAGTATAGTTTAACAAGATTTTCAAATAAAGAAAAAAAAAAAACTTTTTTTATTAAACTATGTTAGTGATAATCCACAAAATTAAATTTTGAATGTCAAATTTGTAACCGTTGCATTTCGTTAACACTGATTTACACTGATATATAGGCTAATTTCTAACAAAAATTATTTTATTTTATATTTAGTTTGAATCAGGTCTTCGCTGTTGGAGTAGAATTGGCTTGTGGCACTGTCACAAAAAATAGGGTCCAAGAAATGCGGTCCCAGAGCTGCAGTCCTGAAACTGCAGCCTCCGGTATTTTAGGAATACTGGCAGCAATTGGTGTAGTGTGGCAATAGAAAAGTGACCAGCAGATGGCAGTCATGGCCCAAAAATATGGATTCAAGTTCTGTTGAATCTTCAATTGTTGAATTTAATTGAATAATCATACTTTGAACAAAATAATGAATCAGCTATGTGCATAAAAAATAGTTTATTACAGTAAATAATTATATTAAACAAAATATAAAACAGTAGAAAATCTTTACAATAGTCCAGTTTTTGGTTCAGTGTTTTTAAGTCTTCCTAATGATCACATTAACAAATCAATGCTGTTATTTTGAACTTTATATTCATCAAATAATCCTGAAAAAAGAAAGAATAATGGTTTCTACAAAAATAAGAAGCAGCACAACTGTTTTCAACATTGAAAATAATAAAAGTTTCTTGAGCACCAAATCAATGATTTCTGAAGGATCATGGACACTAAAGATTAGAGTAATGATGCTGAAAATTCTGCTTTACCACCACTGGAATAAAAGCATCAGAAGATGTGTCAAAACCATTGCTTTCAAGAAGTTGTTAAATATATACTTTCCATCAATAAATAGACAAACAATGTGTCAAACAATGTCTTGTGAAGATCCACAGTCAGACAGCCAGCAGATGGCAGTCTTTACCCACAACCACAGTTGGTATAAGAGTACATTTACAAGAAAATTATGCATGTAAAGTATTAATATTATTTGTATTCAGATTATTAAGGTTAATAATATGTTGTAATAACATCACATGATTATTACCTGAGAAATTCACAATATATAAAAGTAGAATCATTGTTTTACTACATAAGCACTGAAGGTGATTGTATTTTGCAGAATTGCAACTGTATCAGAACCCGTCTTGTTCGTGAATCTTATGGCTTTCGTTTTATCACTTTGAATATTCAAGTAAAGTACACATAAATGTGGGATCAGGTTTTATTGTCAAAGCAGACACCAGTTTTGTGGGTATACTGCTTATGTTAATATCTTCAAATGCACTGAATTACGTAAACATGCCAGTCATGCCTTCAGACCCTTCACGACAACAAACACGATAAAGGATGCCACATTGTAGCATGTTGCCCTGTATGAAAATGAGCACACGAGACCCCCTAATATCCCAGCAGGGTCTTGTAGTTCCTTTCCTGTTAGGGCCAGTGTTTGTTTTCAGCCTGTATCCCCCTGCAATGTGCGCCTCCCTCCCCTGCTGATTCGACAACCTCAGCTGCCTGTGAAGAGCCCACCTCCTGTCTGTAGCTGGGCCACTTGGCTTTTTCACAAAGGCTACTGGAATAACAGTGCCCCGAGAAGGAAATGACAGTCTGTTCAAAAGAGCCCCTATGCCACAGTATTGTGCTGGGGGGGAGGGGGGGCTGGTACAGTGCAGGTACAGTGCAGGAGATGCTTTATCATTGCATATTGCTTCATTATCAATTAAAAATCACAAAGCACCAGTCAAGTTAACCAAGGTTTAAGTCATATACTTCTATGTCATATAGCAGCATAGATTGTGAACTGTAAACATCCTTCTCATGGAGTTACTATATTTACACTTTCAATATTTACAGTCATGTTGACTGTCATTGTGATCGGACCACAGTGAGAATGAGTGATTTTTCAGCTCTCAGAAGTAGTAAAAGTCCCGGCACTTCCTTTGTACGTGACAAGAAGGACTCCTTTGATCTTTCAGTCATATGTATGCGGATCCAATTACAAGATAATGGAGTGATACTTATGAAAGATCAGGTGTGAAGTGTGCGCATGTGCTGGATCTTATCAATTAGTGGACGAGCCACTTGACAAGACGGACACATCGTCTGCTACCGAGAGAAAATATCTTCTCGGGCCCCTTTTAATGTGTCTCTCAATCATGTTCTCACCTTTGTTTATTCACTTTAACCCATCATCGCCCGCCTCCTCTGTGATCTGCATCTACTATAGTGGATAGGGCACTGACTTCCTCTTAAATTCACAGTGTCCTTCCTGACTCCCGCACTGACTGTGTGTCCTGGACTTATTAACCCGGGAACTTCCAGAGCTCCTTTGTCTTGCTCCTCTCTATACTTAAGGGGGCTGCGAGCAGAGGGGAAAGCTATTGTCATTCACTGTATGCCATGCGCAAGTCTGCCCTTGATCCCTGGCTTTGAAATGGAGTGCTGGAGGAAGAGAGACTGACTCAAGCAATAGTGTCTGACCTAGGCTCTCTCTCACCCTCTAAAAAAATGACTGATAAATGACGATCAAACATTCTTTGCCACTGAATATTTTCATAAGCCATTTTAAACTATTTAGGGTTCTCCACAATCCTTTTCTGAACTCCTCGCCCTGCATGATATAGTCTGTTGTGAATGTAAAGCATCAAAAGAGGGCGCTCTTTGTCAGTCGGTGCTGTAATGGAAACAAGGCCTCCTCTAGCAAACTGGTGCCAGGCCAGAGACAAGAGCAATAAAGTTCTCACCTCATTATCAAGAACACAGCCACATCACAGCCTGCTGCCAGGTGGGACTGGAGGAGGGGGGAAGATAGAGGGGTTGTAGAGATAATCTGGAAAAGAAAAGGGCTGATCTGACAACCTTCACCTGGGAAGACAGATATTTGACTAACCCAATCTCCACAGAAAGGGAATATGCTTTACAGAAAATCTCTTTAAATGTATGGACTGTATGGATTTTGCCATACTTTTTGTAATGTTTAAGTATAATAAACACTATTTAATAGTACATATGTAATAATCATATGTCAGTATAATATACAGTCTAATTGCACTGGATTGATATAGGCCAGGGTTTCCCAAACTGGGGGTTGATAAAAATGAATTAAATCATGAACGTTTTAAATGAATAAATAATTAAACAATAAAATGAAACACTTACTAAAGATCATATATTTTAAATAAAGTATAAAATAAATATTAATGTCTACCAGGGTTAAAAAATCCAGAAATGTATTTATCTATTTTTATGTTAAATGTTCTTTCACATGTTAGGGACAAAACAATTATTATATTACTATTATATTTGTTTACCTGCAAGACCATTAACCAACATCAGAGAACCAGAACAGGCTAAACTTGTTTAAATGATTGAAATATTAACTTAAATTCTCAAGGGGTCTTTAAAAGTCATAAGTAAATATTTTAGGTCAAAAGGGTTTAGCTGACAAAAAGTTTGGGAATCCCTGATATAGGCTATTTAGGTCATGAAGAATAATTATTATGAACACTGAGAAGCTTTCAGGAGAGCCATTTAGTTATACAGGCTTGCAAAGTACTAGATGGACCTGAGCTCCTAACAGCTGGTGTTCTCCTATCTTCACATGTACAACCAATAAATCAATATCAAATCTAGCAGGAAGCCAGATGGCCTCCCTCCAGACCTTCGGCATAGTGGGTCACAGACCTCTTAAAGCCAGCATGGCTACTGTAAGCCAGGCCAATAGAGAAGAGCCTTTGAAGGCTTAGACATTCAACAAGGAGGCTATGAATGACTAAAGGGGACAAATAAGCTGTTACGACTCTGGTCAGATCAGTGTTTGTGTTTCTCTGAACATCAAAGGTCAGAGACTGTTTGATATGCAGCCCCCACACCTTGATCCAGAGCCGGGACAGGTAATGGGGTGGAGTAGTCCATTGAGTAACAAGGAGGGGGGGCTTGTAGAGTCCTCCTCTTAGGTCTTGCTGTAGGGCACTCGACTCAGACAAAGAATCTTTTAGGGCCTCCGACTCCCTACGGAGCAGTCGGCCCCATGAAACTATGAGCATCTTCTGCTCACGGCAATGGCTTGCGCCAGTACCTGGTTATGTGGGCCTTTCTGTGGTCCTGAAGGAACTTTTGCGAGCAGTGCCTGGTACTGATACAGATAAATCATAAATTAACCACTTTTTTTATCATATTTTCATTTTTGTATCATATGGAAATACTATGATACTCAATTTCTGTATCATTTACATGGTACAATACTTCCAAGACCACCATGTAACAGTCATTTTTGGTATTTGTTTTGTGTCTAGTTCGGACCATAAACTACCATTCAAAAGTCTAGGGTCAGTTTTTATTCAGCAATAAACTGATAATAAAGTGACAGTTAAAGACATGTTGCAAAACAAAAAAAAATCTAATTTAAATAAATGCTGTACTTTTAAACTTAAAAATATATATATCACTGTTTCCACAAAAAAAGATACGGAGCAGCACTTTTTTTTCAAAATTAATAGTAATAAGAAATGTTTCTTGAGCAAGACATCAGCATATAGAATGATTTCTAAAGGAGCATGTGACACTGAAGACAAATATATTCAATATTCAAATTTCCCATTACAGTAATACAAAATATTTTTAAATATATTTAAATAGAAAACAGTTCATTCTTTTAAATTGTAATTATATTTCACAATATTCCTATTTTTTCTGTATTGTCATCGACTAAATGCAGCCTTGGTGAGCATATGAGACCTCTTTCAAAAACATTAAAAAAAGTCTTACTGACCCCAAACTATTTGTACCCATCAACTACACCTAACACTTTCACGTTAAACCTAATCTAAAATGTCTTTAATAAATGGTTACTGTTAGGTTATTGGCTTTTCTTCACTACATTTGAATACCTAGATTTAAATCAAATGCTACTTTCATTGTAATCAAAACAACAGCACATAATATGGGCTTGTAAAAACATTTCTACAGTTGTATAATATCAAGGAAATGTAATTACCCTGCCTCCTTGTTTTTCAAGGTTTTCAAAACCTACAAGCTAATTGAGAAAACACGGATCAGTAATGCTCCAGGGTCTAACACAGATGATGTCGCAATTCTAAAAAAAACAAGGCCCAAAAAAACAAGTTAAACAGTAGTTTGATTGAATGGCTGTTCACAGAGGAGTGTGAAATGCCAGCTCTATATGGTGAGGTGTGACTAGTGTGAAGGGGGCAGCTCTGGCCTTTGTGTAACTCCCAGGCTGAATGTGCGGCGGCTATTGTTCAGGCACGACCGCCTGGCCTCTCAGTCTCTCTCCTCCACAGCTTTATCCAAAGCTGCATGACCACTTCCTTAACCCAGGTCAGGGCAAGGTCGTGACTTTGGTAACTTACCCCTAGACCGTCTGCACTGTCTGCTCATCCATAAATGCATAAACGGACCTTGAGGACCTACCGGGGAATAAAAGCATGGAAAAAGTCAAAAAGAACAATTCTATTTTGAACAAAACAAAACACATTTTGATGGTAGAAAAATGATACCAGACTGAATGAAAACAATTACATCCACTAGGAGAAAGATCACAAGTAATCAAATTTATAGCATAGTAAATAACGAATTACATGAATCACTTCACAGAGCGACCAGGAGTGTACATAACATGCTCAGATTTACAATGTTGAATTAACCCCCCTGTTAACCCTAATGGGCTCTTCTATGTAACTGTGAAGACACAGGTCAGTCTGGTCTCTTTCTCTTGTTTCAAGGCCTTATTGGACTGTGAAGAATGAAACCCCTTCTCTGTTGATAAGAAGAGGAAAGGCTAAAGTGCTCAAAGGCATGGTATACACACAGTTTTGGAACTTTGATGGAGGCCGAGTGAAGGAGGAGGGGAGGTATATCGGTTGATAAAGATCACCATGGCTCTTTGATCTTTAAGGAACAGATAAGATGTTACCAAGTGGCATGCTGGGTGGACGAGCAGGCCCACATGACAGGTACAAACAAGCAAACACAGCCCTGGAGGTGATGTCTTCAAGGAGAACCAGATAGCTACAGGAGGAATGGCAGATGGGCAATTAGCCATTTCACTTTGGAGTGAAGTGGAGTGAAAAGTTAACACAGCACACTTGCCTCACTGAGCAAAGTACTTTAGGCTCAAATTAGATACGTTATGCATGAGTAGAGGACATTATTTATGACTTAAAAACATAGATCATGTTCCAATTTCCCTAATGCGACTAATCTAAATTTCGTTTTAGTAAAATCAACTTTGCCAGAACTTCAGGGCAAAATAATCAATGAAAGAACATGCTCCACCAACACAGCAGACTGAATCAAAGACACCATGCATTTTAAATCCATTTGCTCAATTTGAAGGCTGGAGATTGTTAAAGTGACACTCGAATGTCAAACTAAAGCATAACGGGGGTGGGCTACGTCTGCGTGCTCCCTAGGCACTGATTTAGGGCCTGCATGTGGATGCCAGACAGAGCCTGAAGTCTGGGGGTGCAAGCTACAGCCTGAAACAGATGCCTGGCTGTCTGGCTGAGGGAGGAGGGGAGTCTGTGGTGAATAAAATGGGAGAACTGCCTGTGGTGTTAATGTGCTTTCATTGGTCCTCCTAGCAACAGAGCTGTAATATTCACTGCACCTGCACCAGGTCTGTAAGTGAGATGCAGGATGTTAAAGTGGATAATCGTGAGTGCACGTGTGTACATGTAATTAATATGTATATTGGCTTGCACACATTATACAGTGACAGGAAAGAGAGTTCATACACAAAAATGACATCAGTGATAATGCAGTGTGTGTGTGTTTACTACTCACTGCTCCTGATGTGTGTGCACTAACTTGGATTGGTTAAATGCAGAGGATGGGTTACCATACTTGGCCTTCACGTCGTCACTGTCACTGTCATTAAAAAATCTAGCAAAGAAATTTCTCTTTGATGACGAGGCACTCAAAGTAAAACATGCTCTGTATTATCAAAAAAAAAAAAAAATCTATTATTGGACTGGCCTCTAGGACAAACGGTTTGGAAAATGGATGAATGGATCATGGAAGTATAATAAAATATATATTAAGATGTATTAAGTTTGATTCCTGTTCATGACCCAACGACAAAGACAATTAAAAGAATTAAGACGTAAGACCCTTCATTATCAGTTCCCTCCTACAGACATCAAAAGACACATACAGTGAGAGTGCAGCTGCCCTGGTGGTGTGACTTTCTTCTCTCACACTGCTGTTTGTGTTGAGGATGTTTACTGATCCCAGGAAAGACAAACAGGTTCACTCTTATTTGTGGGAGTTGTGCTCAAACAGAGCAGCCAATAGGACTGATTCAGCAAAAGGGTCAGTCTGTTACTCATTGTTGCAATTGTTGTTTTTCGTGTCCTTTCACGTTAGCTGTGTCTTCATACACACAGACTTTCCCGTCAACTGCCAGGGTCACAACTGGAATGTTTTAGATTCCATGACCTTTTATAATACAGATACTATACTATACTAATGCGGAAAAATGCATTTCTGTTAAATTCACATTTGATTTATTGTACCAATATCAGATATGGTCGGATATAACTATGGTTGTAAATGCCAATCAGTTTATAGATAAAATAAAGAATGCATTTATTACCACTTACCAGCCCAGATGATCGGTTTTTACTCGCAGTCACCTATCCATTGTGAATGTAAACATCTGGGAACAGCTGCATAAATGTGGCACTGGCACAGCTGATCTCTGCAACGGCACAGGAAAACAATTTTATTTGGCTTGCTTATAATAAATCAATTTAACTTGGTTATGTGATGTTTGTGCATGTGGATTGAGGATTGTTGGGTTTCATTCAACATTTAGTCACAATGACATATATAAACACATTTGTATAAAAAACTGCAAAATAGCTTTTGTTTGTCATAATGCTATAATATACCTGTAGGTGTGACCCTGATTCTTTTCCGTTTATAATGGATAAGATACTTAATACAGTATTTTGAGGAATAGATGAAACAAAGAAACGTCTAGTTGAACAGTGATTGGTTCGATCAGCAATAGTCATTGTCTGTGCTGGACTTACAGGGGTATAAATCACAGAGGGAACAAGCCTCAGCAGAGAGGTTTTATGAGGGGAGACTTCCCTTGCATCCTGCAGGGGGTAGAGGCCAACACTGTCTGAGTGTCAAAGACCTTTTAACTGGCAGGATCACAAACAAAGAATTATTACTTTATTGGACATCATTTAGGGCGCCTTTTTTCCACTCTCTCGGATTTCTAGTGGGAGAGAAGAATTAACACGCAGAAGCTATTCACTTAAAATGATAGTTATTATGAAAGGTTTCATTTGAGATATACTCCTGCTGGGTTGTTATGGTTGATGAAAACCGCTCAGAGAATATAGCAAAGGTCATTGCAATTAATTTGTTAATTATGCACCCATAAAACAATTATACACATGAATTGTTTGAATGAGGACACTTAACATTTGAAAAAGTGCATTATTCTAAAATTAATGATGCCCATACAAGTGTTTTCTGAGTGCTTCAGCTATTCTCACAGCCGCTAATGAATTGCTGACACAAAACATTAACACTATTGTCAAAATATTTTGAGAATGCACAATATCATTAGCTGCAGTAATGCAGAAGACAAATAAAATGGTCCTGCAGATTAATCAAATCTCTTGAGAAAGCCACATAACTTAATCCATTGAGAATTTGAGTACATGGGAGACTCTTTTGATTTAGAATACTTTTAGGAAATTTAATTTAAAATAAAATTTAAAGTCATATAGCTGTTTAGTAAACAAGTGAGTGCAATACAACTAGATGGAAAACATTCAGATAAGTATCAACTATATAATTAATCGTTTTTAACTGAAATGTTGAACTGGTCCCAGGGCTGGTGTTTGTCATAAGTGTCAAATCACGCTTTAATTGAGACTGTTTATAAGTTGTCGTGCGTTTTAGACTTTGTACATTTATAAAATGTATTGTAAAATAAAAATGTGCATTCAGTAGCTACTGTTTTGTATTTTGTACATTGGTAAATTTGCACACACTGTCTCACCTAGGCTACTAAAAAAAATATTTGGCCAAAACAATGGTTTGATTATTTTCTTAATGTTACACTTTCCTACATTGAGGCAAACTGAAATGTGCCTTTCTGTCCAGTAGGATATTAACATTATAAACAACGTTTAAGAATTATCCTAACCTGACATTTTTGACTGATTAAGTATTTCCCAGCGTCACACACCTCTGCACCTGCACGCCACGCGCTCGCGCTGAGTCCAAAGGTGAATTTATCCCCTTCCTGTGAAAGAAGCGTCAGATCCGACTTGTTTGACTGAAACTCACGATGGTTGCGTCGCTTACGGTTTAATAATACCTGGCGTGGTGTCCAGTTATCAGAACATGGGAATGGAAATGATGAGATATTCATATTTTGGATTTTAGACTAAGTCACGACGGTTTATGTTTTAATATTTCGACCGCGTCTTTGTTTTATTACTTCCGGAAAATCCGCACAGGTAAGACGAGTTTCGGTCTTGAGCGCGAAATATCCTACGCGTCTCTTTTCTTACATAATCTCACAATATTTGTTTAACTTCTGTACTTTTGTTGATTTATTACCATTGAATGTGAATCATTGAAGGTTAAAGAATAGCAAAGCGATCACTACACCGCTTCTGACATACCTCGGACACGTTGTAGATGTTTTTAGGAGGTTGGGTACGTTGTTAAGATAAAGGTTACTATGCTGAGTTACGTAGAGAAACATATGTTCAGTTTTATTTGAATTGTTTCTTTACCCAACACGTAGGCTAATTCAAGGGCACTCGGTTGTCCAGGTTACCATCAGAATCTCATGCCAGCTGATTGATGAATGATTTATGGCTTCTTTCTCGTGTGTCATCTACCTGCAACGTGTGGGTCAGACCCTATTTTTTACAGTCTATGGTCAGACCACGAAGGCCAATTTCAGAAGGTTAGAAAAGTCAGATACTAGTTTATTTCGGATGATATGTGGTATTAAAGTAAAACAAAATGTGTGCTTTAAAGCGTGCTGTTAATACAAATAGCCTCTCAGCTGACTCTATAAAACGGGGGAAGTGACCCCCCTCCAAAAGGTGGAGTCTCCTTTCATAACTTAAACAGACTTTTAAAGGCAAACAAATGATGCATGTTGTGCTGTCTGTCCTATTCTGCTGGTTGTTTGGTACTGGTGCACTTTTTTTGTTTGTTTCTTAAAGAAGAGAAGGTTGATGTCTTGTGTTCTACACATCTGGTCCAACATTTAATGGATCATTTGTACTGAAAATACTCAAAATTCTGCCATCATTTACTCTTCCTAGTGTTACTTAAGTCATGTACAGTATGACTTTCTTTTTACATAGAGCAAAGAATAAGATGATGACAGCATGCAAATGCAATGAAAGTGAATGGTGACTGAAGCTGTCAGTCCCTATACCTTCTTTCCTTATTCCTTTGTGTTTCCCAGAAAAAAATGATTTTTGTTATGGCATGATGGGAGTAAATGAGGAAACAGTTTTCATTTTGAACAAACTACCTCTTCAAGCCTTGAAGTGTTGATTTAGTGCATGCATTAAAGGGTTAGTTCACCCAAAAATGAATGAAAAGTCTTTCATTAATTACTCACCCTCATGTCGTTCCCCTCTAAAACTTTCATTCATCTTCGGAACACTTATTAATATCTTTGATGAAATCTAAGAGCTTTCTGTCCCTCCATTGACAGCTACGCAACTACCACTTTGACAATTAAAAAAAGTTCATAAAGATGAGATCATAAAACTAATCCATATGAATTGAGCGGTTAAGTCCAAATTTTCTGAAGAGACACGATCGCTTTATATGATGAACAGATTTAATTTAGGCTTTTATTCCCATTTAAACATTGATCAGCGAACATTAAAGGGTTCATATGATGCGATTTCTTGTTTTCCTTTTTCTGTAGAGCGTTATGTAGCTGTTTGTGCATGTATAAGATCTGCAGAGTTACAAAGTGTCAAACGCAAAGAGATATTCTTTGTAAAAGTTCAGGCTCTGCCATGTGTTCCTAAAATGCTTAATTCAAACACGCGCCCACAAATTTACGTCAGTATGTGGGGGCAGAGTTTCAGAACACCGCCCAAATGTATACGCAAAGAAAGGCGGCGCAACTTGTATTCTCGCTGTATTATTGTTGCTTCTAAAAAGTGGGCTAATTCCATCTTTGCAAGTACATTCTGGCGCTTCTGACTCACAGACACAGCCTGTAAGTAGGCTATGTTTTCATATTTTAATAATTTGCTACTGACTATTTAAACGCGAGTTTTGAGCAGAGTAGCGCTTGTATGTCGTTTCTACGATTACAAATGCTGACATGGTTTTATGTTTACACAGTGTTCTCCATCTGTAGAGTATTTTTAATAGTAGAAATGTTAAATTATGAGTATACTTAAATTATAAATATTTTACTCTATAATACCCGTAGAGTATTATACTGTATTTTTGCGCAACGCTTAAAAATACTGTATAAGTCATTGTAATCATTATGTGTTCCCAATGAAATAAAACCAATTTGATACGTTCTTGTCCAGTCATGCTGGCAAAGTTGATTGATCAGCTTGGTCATCTGCATTTTCCAGGTCAGATTCGGTAATACTGACATTATCACCTGTCATTATTGCTTTGGCAGCTGATGTCCCAAATATGGTAAGGGACGTGACATTTCCGTCACACGCTTAAGGTATTCGGGCTAATCACAATGCACTGGATTGCTGGCCAATCAGAGCACACCATGCTTTTCAGAACGATGAGCTTTGTAAAAATCAACGCGTTTCAGAAAGGCGGGTACAATAATGTACGGTATGTGTAAAATAATTACTTTTTTTTTTGTTACCTAAAACCGCAAACACATTGCATGAAACCAAATACACAAAATAATGTTTTTTTTAGAACCATCATATGACCCCTTTAACAGAAGCTTAACTGAACCTGCTTGACACACGAGAACAAACCTCTTTGGTTCTTGCGGAACTCAAACGTTCTGCGTAACAAACAAGAATGAACCTCATTGGTTCTCGCACATCAAGCGAACATGCTTTATCTTCTGTTTACCACAACTGATGTGCGAGTTGTTGAATGTTTATATGTGAATAAAAGCCTAAATTCAATCTGTTCATTATAAAAAGTGTCCCTTCAGAAAATTTGGACTAAACCATTCAATTCATATGGATTACTTTTATGATCTTTTTATAAACTTTTTGAAGTGTCAAAGTGGTAGTTGCGTAGGTGTCAACAGAGGGACAGAAAGCTCTCAGATTTCATCAAAGATCTTCATTTGTGTTCCAAAGTTGAAAAACTCTTACGGTTTGGAACGACATGAAGGTGGGTAATTAATGACAGAATTTTCACTTTGGGGTGAACTATCCTTTTTAACAGTTAGAGTAGGCAATGTTTAATCACCCTTCTTACTTGTTCCTATTGGCTTGAAGGACAATAAAAAAAACTCCAGGTGACTATATAGCAGTGCATTTTCATACTTTCCAAATTAAGTCATTCTGTCGGAGCTGTGCCGTTGGCCTTGTATTCATTCTGTGAGGGAGTGTCTGAGGGAATGATTCATGGCTCCTGGTTGAGTTGGGTAGGTGAGAGCTTTTCAGACTGGGTGTTCACATTTTCTTTGATTTACCATTTGTTCTGTAGGCGGTGGACAGGAATAGTCCATTTATTATGATATCAGCACCAAGGTAATCTTAACATCTGGAAACACTATGGACTTTGAAACAGTCCACGTGACTGTTCAGTAGACAAACAGGTAAGTGACAAACTGTGTACTCAGGGAGGTATGTGAACTTAGGTTTTGAGTTTTGTAGTGGAGTTCAGCCTTGAGAGGTTCACAAACTCTACATCATTACAGGACAGGAGAGATTGGCTAGCTGCTTGTTTCCAGTGTGTAAGATACTCCCATGAGGCTGGGGTGAGTCCATCTATCTTAACCAGGGTCACAGCTTCAGTGGACAAGTGTGGAACCAATTTAAACAAAACACATCACTATGCCACAAGGTTACGGGTTTTATGATATAGAATGTTTATCAAGTCTGCTGTTAATTACTGGGCAAATTTAAAAAATGGGCAACGAAATCATAGATTTGCACTGATATGGCCCAAACCTTGTTATATTCAATTGCTACCATTCAGAATACCATAGCAACAGCCTAGCCCACCCCTGGCATTGTGGCGATTAATTTCACACTGGCAAGCATCAGTCGGTATTTTTCCACGGTGCATCGTATTATTAAACATGCAACAGCAGGGCTGCACCAATATTAAAATTATGGCAGATACAGATAAACCGATAATAATAACAATTAGGGATGCTAATGATTAATCGACGGTTGATTAATTGTCAATTAGTTTGATCAATTAAATTATTAGCGATGGTCGATTAAGCAAGGTTATCATTAGAGTTCATAGTTTTGCTCTGTTTTTTGAGTTGCGTGCGGCTCATGTGCAAGATGTGCAGCCGATACATGAGGAAAAAAGGAAGCGTTACGTATTCTAAATGTATTAATGTCTTCAAGCCATAATTAACCAAGGGTCCAAAAAACGCTCCAAACAAGTGATTTAACTGAACATAAGAACTACTACAATAAAACACCACAATAAAAGTACTACATAGAATAAACAAGTAATAATAAGATCCTAGGTGAGTGATGATCTTACAGCGCTGTTTTAGCTGTGCACTTATATTCTATGGGGCTGTTTTTACACGACACCATTTTCATAAAACGAGGGGGGAAAAATAGGAAAACTTTTTATGCATTTGGCCATTCATTTACACGACAACTGCGTTTTGGTAGCCTCAAAGTGCATGTTTTGGTAGCCTCGAAGGTCTCAAAGTGCATGTTTTTGTAAACTGCAAAAATGCGAATCTGGAAGACAACTACTGGCCTGTCAGAATATTACAGCGTGTTTAATTGTTTTCGCAGATCCATGTGAACGGGGATCGTTTTGACAATGTTGTCGTCTGTAAGCGAAAAACGCAAAGGAAAAACTTTTCAGCTCTTAGTACATCGTTGTCGTGCAAACATTACATTTTTTTTAATGTAAAAAAATATATATATAATAATATACAGTATTAAAATTGCTATTCATTTAGGTATTTGCTAAAGATTACATTTAATAGTGTTAAAGTTATTTTATTAAAGGTGCTCTAAGTGATGTCACGCGTTTTTTAGGCTGAAACTTTTTCTGTCACATACAGCAAACATCTCCTCACTATCCGCTAGCTGCCTGTCCCCTGAACACACTGTAAAAAAACGCAGTCTCTGTAGACAGCCCAGGCTCCACAAACTGCAACAAAAACAAACTGGGCCAACCTGCACCACGAAACATAACAAACTGTGTTCCAATAACCAACAAGAATGATTTGGCGGTGGGGGTTGGGGGGTTAGTGCGCGTGCATATGAAGGGGGGTGTGGGGACTGGAGGAGAGAGAAGAACGAAAAGAGAAGTTAGCTAGAGGAGAGATGTCCTAGACAACGACTAACGTTAGAATGATATTCTCTTGAATTTTTATATGGCTGACACACAACCAAAGAGACATTCTGATGAACAAATAGCAAAGAGGAGGGTAAAAGGTGAAGGAACGCACGGAAGGGAGGGGGAGGGGACGGGACGGGTTGAGGAAGAGGGAGGGTCGAGCTAGCCTCCATTTTGTTTGACAATACTTCGAACGTCAACAAGAAGTGACGTCACCCAACATCACTTAGAGCACCTTTAAATTATAAACTGTTTTTAAAAATTAAGCTTTAGATGATGGTAAAGGTCATAAAGGGATAGTTCACCCAAAAATTAAGATTTTGTTATTACTTACTCACCCTCAAGTTATTCCAAACTTGTATGAGTTTCTTTATTCTGTTGTTTTATTATTCTGTCTAATTGTTAGTCGACTACAAGAGGCTGCCCTATTCGCACTGCATTAGTATTGCCTAGTGACCTCTAGTCATTTGTGATAATTGCGGAGGTTGTCTGTGATCTTAATCCTGTGTGAATCGGCCATGTCTGTAATTTGTATAGTAAAAATTCCCCCGCAAATGACCTACCATATTTCGCCGAACACCAAGGTCCTGTTATAATATTAGTCCTGTGCGAATTGGCATCTCTGTGATTTGGAGGTTCTGGTGTGATCACTTGTATTTTTTCCTGATAACAGAGGAAACAACTTAAAATACTCCGTCATTTTTGGTCATATAGATTCGAAACTAAAATGTCTACTTTTATTTGTGTAAACTCACAATAACAACAAAACGTTGTGCTTTTGTAAAATAAAGAAAACAAACAGGAGGCACTTTCTGTCGTCTCGGTCTCTGTTAATTTGAGCGTGTAAAAAAACAACAACCCAAAACTCAGTGTATACTTGCCTCACACAGACGAGAAATATATCTATAGAAAGCTTAAAATGTAAAGCGATTTGTCAACCAATTCAAGTGGAAAACAAATATTCTCAGATTATGTAAGCCGAAAAGACAAAACATTATCAATAATTAAAGAAATTTAGACAGTCTCCTTGCTGTTTTTTCACAACACATTCATAATCATTACTTTTGACTGTGCACTGTGGCATTTTGTATATTTTATATATATATATATATATATATATATATATATATATATATATATATATATATATATATATATATATATATATATATATATATATATATATATATATATTAGGCAATTAAAGGCTCATTATTATGATTTAAATGGCTTATTAATATACACGTGTGAGTGGTTGACTAATCGCTTAAATGAACGACTACTATTCGACTAGAAAAATCTTTATTTTAAAGAATGTTGGTAACCATACAGTTGACAGCACCCACTGACTTTCATGGTATCTTTTTTTCCTACTATGGAAGTCAATGGGTGCCATCATATGTCTGGTTACCAACATTCTTTAAAATAAATTCTGTAAACAGAAGAAAGAAACTCACACAGGTTTGAAACAATGAGGGTGATTAATGTCAAAATTTTCATTTTTGGGTGAACTATCCCTTTAAATATCCAATATTGATTGATATATATCTGTTAAGTATTTTATCTAACTTTAAAGTAATGCATACATTTTACTTGAATTGCCACTTAGTATTTAAATGTAGTGCTAAGGATTATAATTTTTAGTTTGTGAATAACTGATTTTGTGTGGATTATTATGCTCACAGGGATATGTCTATTCAGTTATTAGTAAAATAGGTAGAAGGGCAGTGAGAGAGAAATATGTCCTGCTTGACCTCGGACAACACACACACACAGATATAACACACTGTGTAATTGGCCAGAGGTTGAGCTTGGTTCTTAGAATGCTCTGCCTGCACGAGTACCACATCAGCATTCTACACTCCCCCTCATCCTCCATCTCTCTCTCTCACACACACACACACACACACACACAAATGCACGCTCTCAACCCCTCCTCCTGGGTCGACACATTCTGAACGTTTCTCTCCAGTCTGTTGAGCTCCCCTTTAACTGCATGTCCTTGCATACACACACTCACACGCACAAACACACTCTGTCCCTAGTTGAGATGACGGGCTCTGGTTTCAGTCGGTGCAGGCGGCCAGCGCAGCTGTTGGGCTTGAGTTTCTTTTTTTCATGCAGTGGCTCTGGGGAGTGTAACTGCGCTGCCATCTGAGGTGGGTTGGAATAATGATTGAGATTTACTACCTCACATTAATGGCGGACAGTGTGTTTGTTTTGCTCATCCTTTGAAGTGCCGGTTGTTAATTGTGTCATTGCATTGTGCTATTAATTGTTTTTATAGAATAGGAATTTTTGGTGTAGTATAATTATCATATATTTATGGTATTCTGAAGGAGATGCTTTTTATATTATTATTGTTATAACGGTCTGAAACTGACATATAAGAGATGTCCATGATAAAAGATTTAATTTAAAACACATGCACCAACTTCTTTGTATTTATGTTGGTTTCGAAAAGCTTAAATAGCCTACCATTTTTATTTATTTTTTTACTTAAAAAATGTCATGTGATGTAAACAAGTAAAAGAAAGTTTTTTTTAAACCGAATATTCATATTCATTCATAAATATCTTTAAGGATTCAGGGAGTCACACTACATAAATGTGTGTTGTATTTAAGGTTACAAAACAAACCTTCATTGTAGATGGATTTAGCCGAGATTATGTGGCTCACAGAGGGAAGTCGTCCACTGCAGTTCGGGCATGCAGAAGTCATTACTGAAAAGCTTGTCATTTTTACACTATTAATTTTCAGTTTTTACTCCTTTTTAGAGCAGCTTCTTTGTTCGACCTAGTAGGTGAGTTTTGACTGTTGCCCTCCTGTCATTTCACAGTGCTTAACCGGTTTAATGACTTAAATAGTGTTAGTTAGCCAAACTCAGATTGCTATTGAGGAGGAAACTCGTGGAAAGGATACAGCTGCAGCCCTCTCCCCATATTGTTGCTGTTAAGTGGATTCATGTCATTTCCTGTCCAGCCGGCATGAGCCAAAAAAAGAATGCCAGACGTGAGCTTCAGTTTTTCTTTGTTCTCTTTTCCAACAGAAACTTGGGTGTAGATGAAGCAGCTAGCAGTTTGTACTCTTACTGGATTGGAAATATTTGATTGCTTCTCATCTGATGAATCTGATGTAGAGTTTGCAAGCTGAAAAAAAAGAGGCAGAAGCTCTCCAGCCCTGTGGACGTCCAGATTAACTTCTTCAGGCCATGATGGAGCCCAAGGCGGCTCCACTGGCGGGTGGCATAACGTGGGCGCGGGTGTGTAAGGAATGTGGACAGTGTCATGAAGGTCATGACAGTCACCTGTTTGAATATCAGGATGAAGTGGATGACGAGCTGGTGTGCCACATCTGCCTGCAGCCTCTGTTGCAGCCCATGGACACGCCATGCGGACACACATACTGCTTCCAGTGCCTCAGCAACTTTCTGCACGACCAAGACTTCTGTCCAGTTGACCGCCAGAGGCTTCAGCTACAGCAGTGCCGAGCCTCCAGCCTGCTGGTGCGTAACCTGCTGGACAAACTGGCTGTGCTGTGCCCGTTCCGCAGCGAGTGCCAGCTGAGCATGCAACGCTGTGAGCTGCAGCCCCATCTGCACAACAGGTTAGTGCGTGCCACGACTTTTTGAAATGGAATAAAATGTTTACATATCGCTAAGGCACCAAGGCACACTCGAAGAGATGAAGACAGAGATAATGCGGATATCATTCTGTAGAAATGAAATTAAATCAGTTATGAAGAGTCTGTGGATATGCACGTGTTATTTCTGTAGCGATTAAGGGAGCTGCTCAAAAATTTGTGGAATTCCACTTATCCAGGTTTCATGTGAACAGAGAGATTTAAGAGAGCTGAACAGGATTAAAGAATAGACGCAAGTGGACCGTATGACTGACTAGAAGGCTGAACTCCCGAAAGAACTGGGTGACTCTTTTACATAATGGAGTTAATTAGGAATCACATGAGTGATTACTATAGAATGTCTGCAGATAGCTCATCCTGTTCACCATCTGCCAGGAACACATGGGAGTTGACATATTTAATTTGTGCCCGTTTAGTTATTGGAATTAAGTAGTATTAAGAGTTCATCCCCTCTCACAACTTTCCCTTGTACTAATAACTTATAGTTCCTTTCCACAGTCCTATAAGACTGAATGTGATGGATAGATAGATAGATAGATAGATAGATAGATAGATAGATAGATAGATAGATAGATAGATAGATAGAATTTATTTAAAGGTTGTTCCACCTAATGCAAAGCCATAGTTGATGATATGGTATGCAAACAAGAAAAAAAACTCCCTGAGAATAAAATCCATGACTTTGGCATTAATGGAACACTAGTATGACCCTGTGCCTCAGCGTTCATCTCCCTTACATGGGTTTTCTTTTGCCATTGTATTATTCTTATCTTCTGTGATGTAATAGCATGGACTAAAGGTTGTTTGGCTGATAATTCACGTGGGTAGGAACGCCCCAATGTAAACAGAGAGAGAGCAGCTGTTTGGATGGGAAGGGAGGTGTTGACATGGTGAAACCCTGGCTAGACCTGATTCTGCTCATTTTTTGACCAATACCATCCCTGCAATGCAGCAGAAAAGCCTGTTCATCTGTATAGCTCCTCTTGTTTCTGTACTGAGAATTCCCACTCCCTAAGCATGTTCATCTAAACTAATAGATAAACGCTATGTAGCTTTGCACTGAAACAATAAGCATTGATTTGTTTTTTTCGCTGCTGTTTTCTGCTGACTCCTGAATATGGCAGATCCACATCAGTAGTCAGCATTGGTGCATGTTTAGGATATTTTTAGTTACTGTGGCTGCCATCTGGTAAGGAATGTCTTGTAGGTTAATTAACGGCAGGCCACTGAGTAATGATGCTGAAGTTCTCTCTCTTTCACTGTGCTCCACTTCTCTCTTTTTCAGATGTCCTGCCTTCAAACGACTCAGGGAGGAGGCTGAGAGAAAAAAGAGACCTTCCTGGAATGAGTTTAAAGGAAGCAAATCAGATGGAGATTTAGCTGACGCCAAATCTACCCCAACAATTGCACGCACAGCTCAACTCAGTGGACCCTCAGAACCTGGACTGGTCAACCCAGCCTTTGAGGAGAGTGAAGAAGGTATCGCATCACTTTCTGTTTTTCTTGTACCCTGTCCATCAAGTATTATTACAAAACCCTGTAAATAGCGTTAGCTGATCCATGTGTAATTCCAAGTGTAATTAAAATTAGGAGTATTTACATAATTTTTTTAGGAATATTGGCACCAAAACAGTTATTAAACAAAATTACAGATTTGTTTTTATTTATTATTAATTTGTGTTTGTCAGTATTGGATGTTTAATTGTTTATGCTCATTTCCCTTCACCTAGATTAGCTGTCTACTAATGCTCACTTAAAGTTAATCTTTATTGACACTTATTTATTAACACTGTTAAATTTAATCTTTAGGAAACCTCACAATAAATATCCACTTTTAATTTTATATAGCATTTTAAAGCATTTGATAGAAATTTTATGTCAGCTATCCTTTTATCCGTTATCACATGGAAATAAATATTGGCTTATCTGCAACGGCTAGAAATGCAATATTATTTATGTATCTCTACATAAATAATATTTGTATAATATCTCTGTTTTCTCTGTTCAGGACACCACCTGGTAAGGATTAGATGTAAAAAAGAATAAAACTCATTCTTGGTGTTTTTTTTTGTTTTTATGGTCGTTTTTGATTTGTGGTAGCTCAGGAGGAAAGGTGAGAAGAGTGTAGCACTGACGGTGAAAAGCAGAGGAAATTGATTTGCAGCTGTGTTTACTTTTGGGTAAACCAAAACAGAGGGTATCTTTCATGTGGCCCTTTCTCTTGAGTAGATGGCTGAGGAGTGTCAGGATGTTATTAATATTCCAGTGAAATACATTATGTCATTAAAAACCAACAATTGTCACTGTCTGAGAACATGTTTAATCATGGAGATTCACTCCAACTTTTGTCTGCTTAAAGCTCTAAAACACCTGGAGGGAATCTGGACCTGTCTTCTGAATTAATGGAAATTCTTTTAGTCATAAAGTTACCTAGCAACTATCTCATTATCTCTTGGGAATATGACATCATACATGTGTGTGCTTCCTTGGATAAATGACTCATTCCAAAGCAGTCATAAACAAACTGCATGAGTGACTACTATATGTTGCAATACTTAGTAGTTGTAAGCATTTGTTCACTAAATCGTGTTCTTGATGGTCTGTTGGTTTCCCAGACACCCCCCTGAGGTCCAGTCTTGTGGCAGAGGCGACTGTGGTGGAGCTGTTACGAGAGGATACAGAAGAGGATTTGGGATTGCGTATAGTGGGAGGGAAGGACACACCCTTGGGCAACATCGTCATTCAGGAGATTGTGCGTGATTCACTGGCTGCTCGAGATGGCAAGCTGGCTCCTGGAGATCATATTCTAGAGGTGAGGCATATCTCAGCTTGCCACACCATTTAGGTTATCAATATCTATGGAATTAAACCCATTAGATGTTGTTCTCAGGTTCTATCTCTCAGAATTTGTCGTTCCATCCAGTTCTCATGTTGTCAGTGTACATACCCCAGCGTCATTGTTTTTACATTGCAGTCACATCCCTGGATAAAGGTCATAAGAGCCTGCTTTCCCAAATGTCCGGAAAGCGGGATCTTTTTTTTTTCACTGGCTGTTAAAATGTAACAATTCGTAAATTCTGCCATAGGAAGTGTATCAAAATATGTAAAGTTAGTATGAGCACACGGATTCTCTCAGATATTTAGTGAAACACCATTTCATGTCATTTTGACATAGCGGAATACATTGAGCGACGTGACATTTTTTTTATAGAAAACTATTGAATGCAGTCTTCATCTCATGTAATTGTACACCATTCAGATGACTTCACAAATGCATTTGTTTTTGTAAGACTTTTTAATTTAAAACCAAACTACTAAAGGCACCTTTAAAAAGCTAAGTTACACAGTATTGTTTCTCAATTACAAGTCAGTTCAGTTCAGCATTTACATTCTTGTTCCCACAATCCTACGCTCTCCTAGGATTTCTTCGCCTGGTAGTCCGGGAATGCAATGCCTTAGTAAAGGAAACCAGCATGGCGCATTCATATTCAACCTTGAGTTTGTATGAATGCCTCCAGCTCATCTTGTCTTCTCTGAGATCATATATATGGAAATTTTAATTAGGCCAACTGACAGCCCTAGGATGATCTGTATCCCAAGCGGAGCTCCTTTGACTGTTTTTAGGGAGCTATGGCTTGTAAAGAGATCTGTGGATGACTTGCATATCTTATTTCTTGAAATGGAATCTCTCTTTTCCCCTTCTGGTTCAACACGGCATTGATTATCACAAAGGGCTGTTCCAAGCCTTAGGCAGGAAGGCTTTGAAGCATAAAAAACAGCATTATTTTAGCATCTATTAATATGGTGTTCTTTAAAGAGAATAAAACATACTTGTTGGATCTTAAAGGGGTCATTAATTGAGAAATCAAATTTTCATTCATCTTTTGACATTTAAGAGGTCATTGTACTATAAAAATATCCTGGAAGTTTCAAAACTTCCTTGTTAGTCCAAAAACTATTGAAACTAAGCTGCCAAAACAACTCGTTTTAGATTTTGTCACATTATGACGGAATAGTACGACGACAGACTGCACTCCAGATCGCGCCATTAAGAAACTTAGGTTTGTTTGGTTGTTTTTACTGCGGATTCGTTTAGCGCAGGCTTTTTAGAGAACCTGAAAATAAAAGATTATGCATTGATTACTGTATTGGATTTGACAGCAATGTCACAACACACAAGTGTGAGTAACAATTTTTTTTGCCATGTGTCACTATTGCTTTGTCTGTTACAGATTGTTTGATATGTATTGAGTATTTGTATAAATACTCGATACATATCAAAAACGATCTGTAACGGACAAAGATCTGTAGCGGCAGTCAAACTGTGAAATAGTTGTGATTTGATGTTCTTTCCTTTGCTTCTGCATTTAATGCTGGGGGTTCCCGGTGTTGTGCCGAATTATGTGACCGTACACAATAGTAGTAATGGTAGGGTTAGGATTGGGATTAGGATTAGGATTATCTTAATGCAGCACCTACTAGGGTCACATAATGGATATGGATATGGATATAACACTGGATATGGAAGAAAACACGTAGCGAACACTTTTGTTATTGTTTTGATCAAAACCATTCGCTGTAATCCTGAATAAAATGTTCAGTGAGCGACATCTTGTTTTGTCATCAGTAAAACAGTACAACACGTTCATTTTATTTAATGACAGTGCGACAAAAGATTGTACAATCACAGGTACAGTCAATCATAGTTCTGTTTACACAAAATGCCATAAGTTATCCTGTCAACTATAACTAATGGAAAATATGAACTTTGGATGTGGCAAATAAAGTTTATGTAATATGCATAATGTTTCACATGGTTGGAAAATGTTTCAACTATATAATGAGATATTTTTCAACATCGGAAGTTTTCATAATAATTCCACACATGCAATGGCGGGGATGTTGAAAAATATTTTAATATTCAAAACAATTACCCAATCATAGCAGGTTCCAAGTCTTGAATGCGGCACACCTACCAAAACAGAGTGTTTAAAAGTGAGGGTCAAACACGGGAGAGAAAATAGCTTATTACTTCTAAATCATTTTTTTTAGTGGACCTAAAATAGTGTATTTAGAGTCAGCAGGAAATGGGAAATCATCCTATCTATTTTCTAAATGTATGTAATTAATGTTATTGTAAAGAGTTAATCCATACATATGTTTATTTTCTCTCTTTTTTTTTTTTTTTTTATGAGCTTGTAATCTTTTTAATCAAAATGCAGTAACTGGATCTTCCGGTGAAACGACACACCTGTCTCTAGTGGCATACACCAGACTTCTCCAATCATAAATAATGAGTCTGCATAAATCCCGGCCCTTTCGTACAATTGACCTCAAGCTCGCATATAGGTCTGCCACCATCCAGTCAATAACCGAAGTCCTCACCCTTCATTTTTTTAATAACCTGCTTTACTCGAATGTATATCACAATGTGGAAGAAATGATCTGCCGTTACTTCTGTTAGACTCAAACTAACAGTGTGATCTTTGCAGGCAAATGATGTCAGTTTGGCATCCATTCCCCACAGTCGTGCCATTGCTGTGCTTCGGCAGTCATGTTCCCGCCTCAGGCTAACTGTCATGCAGGAGAAGGGCTTCAAGCCCCGGCCCGATCATCTCGCTCAGCCCTCAGCTTCTCCATCGCAGTCTCCCAATCCCAACCAGAACCACGGCACCGTCATCCAGGTCACCCTGGTAAAGCGTGAGCGCTCTGAGCCGTTAGGAATCAAACTCATCCGTAAGTCTGAGGAGCCAGGAGTCTTCATCCTGGACCTGCTGCCTGGAGGACTGGCTGCCAAAGATGGCAAACTGAGGAACAATGACAAAGTGCTAGGCATCAACGGACAGGACCTGAGACATGGCACCCCGGAGAGTGCAGCTCAGATCATACAGGTACAGAGTGACAGAATCACTTTAGTGAGGAAAAAGCGGATTTCTCAATCTAATGCTACTAATAATGAGGTTACTTTTAAACAGTAGATTTATATATATATAGGATTTCAGGTTTTATAGTAAATGTAAGGGATTGCTGTGCTCTCTGTGTATGTGACAGGCAAGTGAAATGCGCGTGAACTTCGTAGTAATGAGACTTCCTGATCTCTCCGAGGAGGGTGGTGAGGGACAGAGCCGAGGGGCCCGGAGAGTCCCCGAACCGCAGTACTTCAAACGACGCTCCGAATACATGAAGGTAAAAAGTGCAAATGATCACAAGTTAAAAGGAACGACTAGTCTAAGCTTTGGCCTAGCTTTGGGTGATGCAAGTTTGAGTTTTACTCGCTCCCAATCCCATTCCCCTTTTCACTTCCTATTATTTTCTGTCCTGCCTCCACTGTATTTTTTTATATTATATGTTTATTAGATTTGTGAGTAAGATTTTTAAACATTTTTTGAAAGAAGTCTCTCATGCTCACCAAGACTACATTTTATTTGATCAGAAATACAGTAAATAAGAACAATACTATTGTGAAATATTATTACAATTTCTTTTTGGATATATTTTCAAATGTGATTTATTCCTGTGAAGGCAAAGCTGATTTTTTAGCATCATTACTCCAGTCTTCAGTGTCACATGATCCTTCAGAAATCATTCTAATATGCTGATTTTGTGCTCAGGAAACATTTCTTATTATTATCGATGTTGAAAACAGTTGTGCTGCTTCATATTTTGTGGAAACCGTATTACATTTATTTTCAGGATTCTTTGAATAGAAAGAATTTTCATTTATTTGAAATATAATTTCACTTTACTGTCTATTTTGTTTAATGTAATGCATACATTTGAATATATTTTTTTGAATCTTTCAACAACAAAAAAATCTTACTGAACCCAAACTGTTGAACGGCTATATATATATATATATATATATATATATATATATATATATATATATATATATATATATATATATATATTATATTATATTATATATAAAAGATTTATACATAACAAAATAAAATTATATTTAATAAATATAATTCAATTTTACACTTAAATTATTTTTTAGATGCAACACTGTACAAAATGAAAGCGAACCATACAAGAGAGATTGAAATATGACATAGGTTTGTTCTGTCTCTCTGACATGCTGAATCTCTCATACATTTCACAGTGAATTTCACAATTTAATACATGCAATGCATGGAGATATCATAATTCATGATATGTATTGCAATGTTTCATATATTATGGGGTAGTTTATTATACTTTGATGTTATTATACAATACCCAGAATTATAAAGAGCATTCAAAAATAATTGTATGGTAGATCTAGTTTTACGTACTTATTTTCAAAATGGTTACATGCAGAATGGGTTGAATGTTTGTGCTACTGTAGTCAAAGTCTGCGTATGTGTGTGTGCGAGGTGACTTTTCGCCCAGAGACTAGTCACACCCTGCTTTTGTGACACTTCCTCACCAGCTGAAGGCAGAGGCAGCAAACACAGGCTGGGTAGTGGGAGATGAAAGCAGATGCCCCCTCTCTCTCTCTCTCTCTCTCTCTCTCTTGGACTCGTCCCTGATCAAAAGGCCCAGGGTGCTGCTCTCTAAACTGCTGCAGCCACTGTGTTTGTTTGTATCTGGGGATCAAAGCTGGTGACAGTTAGCTTTCACCTGTGGAGTTGAAGCTTGAGCTCATGCTGGGAGGAAGAGCCTCCCTGCTGTGTAGGAAGAGGCTACCCTTCCCCCATATGGAGGTCTGGGGACCCCAGTGAGACTGGGAGAAGATGGCTGAAGGAGAGCGTTTTGCCACAATCTATGAGTTACGATGGCAACGCGTCACATTAACACATCTCTCTGCTTCGCAGCAGGATCTTCAATGTTTGTTTCTACAAATGTTTTCACCACAGGAGTCAGTCACATGTCTTAAACTTTCACTTTTCACCCGACCCCCAAGTACAGAAATGTATGGCATACTCAGTTGCTATTATACACAGTTATAATCAAGCTACTGCGAACTTCATCTGCTTGTCAAAGTATACACAACACAATACTTACTAAAACATTTGAAGGATTAAAACATTAATTCTGTCCTTTAGAGCATGCTCACAATACAAGGCCAGTCATAGTCCGATCACTGTATATTCACTACTGTTCAAAAGTTAGGGGTCAGTATGATACTTTTTTTTAAAAGAAATTAGTACTTTTATTCCACAAAATTCATTAAATTGATAAAGTGACAGTAAAACATTTGTTTTTGTAAAACAACAAATATTTAAAATTAAAGTTCAATAATATAAATAAATGAATCACTGTTTCCTCAAAACTATTAAACTGTTTTCATTAATAATAATAATGTAAGAAATGTTTCTTGTGAAGCAAATCAGCATATTTGAATAATTTCTGAAGCATCATGTGACACTGAAGACTGGAGTAATGATGCTGAAAATTCAGCTTTGCATCATTACATTTTAAAATATACTAAAATAGTTATTTTGACTGGAAAAGTTATTTCTAAAATTGTAATAATATTTGACAACATTAATACAGTTTTACTGTATTTCCGAATAAACTTTTAAATTGAATGTACTGTACATTATATTTATTTATTAATTCATTCAACTACAGGTAAAAATTGGTCCACACTAACGCATTTGTTTGTACTATTTTTGTATTGTGCATTATTTGGGTTCAGGAGCCTCCAGGTGGCTTCTCCAGTCAAGAGAAGACGGTGAATCTAAAGAAGGAACCTCGACTCTCCCTAGGCATCACCATCGCAGGTGGCAGAGACTGCCGCAGCCGTTTGCCCGTCTACATCACTAGTGTGCAGCCGGTGGGCTGCCTGCACAGAGACGGCACCGTCAAAACAGGTCATTCTCCTCATGCCTCCTTATAAATGCTTATTTCTCTGTGAGTCTTGCACAATGCTTGTGTTAACTGTGTGTTTTCATGGCTACTCATGCTCAGGTGATGTACTGCTGAGTATAAATGGCATTGACCTGACCCAACTGACCTACAATGAGGCGGTGACCGTCCTAAAAGCTCAGACGGCTCAGAACACAGTAACACTGCGAGTCATCCAAACCTTCACTGACGAGGAGGAGCAAGATGGAGAATCCAGTTCTAGAGAAGACATGGAAACACTGGAGAGACACAAAGAGGATGACATTAACTGGGTTCCTCTCTGGACGCGCTGGCTAGGTCTTCCCAGGTGGGTGGGCTAGGGATGTGGGTCGGTATCATTAAAATGCTCTGATACCAAAAACTGTACAGATTTGCGACAGAAAAAACAGAGATATGGAGATAACGGAGATTAAAGACGTCTATGATGTAAATGTATCAAAGCAATTAATAGAATATTGAGCATAAATTCAATATTTACGCCTGTATAGTTGCTGTGCTCGAGCTGATAAGTGAAGCACACTAAGTGGATTGAGTGTGCATTCATTTTTCACAGACATGATGCATCTATTATTACTAATGTTACTTGACTGTAAGGAGAGAAAACGTAGTTAGTTCCCTACATTATTACAGAAAAACAGGAAAAAATAATGTGATTACTGTACCTCTGTAGATGAAATACGATGGAGCAATATAATGAACATACAGATCAGAACAGTAACAGAAGCTTGTACAATACATTTTAACAGTGTACAATAATTAATTCAATTAAATTCAGTTCACATTTATTTGTATAGCACTTTTCACAACACACATCATTTCAAAGCAGCTTTACAGAAGTCCACATTACAAATTTAAGTTATGCGTTTCAGAAATGTACATATAAAAAATCACAGTTAACTAAAACTTTATTAATTTAAACAATGTAATAATTGAATGCAGAAACAATGAGCTAATTAAAGTAATGAATACTTGTTTGTTAACAAATGATTGACATTTTGAAAAATGTAGCATTGGTGCATGTTGATTCAGAGTTTGCGCCATCTGAAGTCTTCGCAGGAGTTGGTGTCGTCCCTTCATAGGTGTTGGGCATGAAAATAACTGAAGGAAACATGTTTGCTATAATAATAAAGCCAACTAGTATGATTCATATGGAATCATATGGGCCTTAATTTATTTATTTTTGCTCACTACATATGTTGTGATGTCGATGATTAAGTGCAATATTCAATTTGATGTCCTCTTTTGTAACTTTTAGCTTAGTTAATGGCTTTTATGGGCTTAAACATGTGGAAAAATTCATAATTTGACCATTTCTTTTAATCCAAGCTACATCCACTGGTGTCGTGACATTATGCTAATGAAGACCAACAGTGAGAGCTGGGGCTTCAGTATCGTGGGAGGATATGAGGAGAGCCATGGCCAGCAGCCCTTCTTCATTAAGACCATAGTGCCTGGAACTCCAGCTCACTTTGATGGACGGCTCAAGTGAGTCTCCCGTCCTCCTTTTAACAACATTTGTACAGGTTTTTTTTTTTTTTTTTTTTTTTTTTGAAAGAAATTAATAGCTATATTTAGCAAGGACGTATTATTGTTTGCTATTCACCAAGCAATCCTAAATAAAAAACAAAAATTTGAAGCAGCACAACTGATTTCAACATTAATATTAATGAAATTGTTACTTGAGCACCAAATCACTATATTAGAATGATTTCTAAAGGATCATGTGACTGGAGTAATGAAAAATGAAACCTTGCCATCACAGGAATAAATTACATGTGGAAATATAATCAAAAAAGTTATTTTTTATTGTAATAATATTTGACAATATTACTGTTTTTACTGTATTGTTGATTAAATAAATGCATCCTGGGTGAGCATAAGAGACTTCTTTCAAAAAAAAAAAAAATACAGACCCAAACTTTTAAAAGGTAGTGTAGATTCAATTAAATTTTTTAGTATTTTTTAATAATAAAAGTCATTTAATTGTTTATTGACAAGTTATTATGAAAGACATTCTTTTGTGCAAAAAGTCTATAAAATAAAATGCTTTGTTTACTGAAACTCTTTCATGCTCTCCTTCAGGTGTGGTGATGAGATTGTGGCTGTGAATGGACTCACTACAGTTGGCATGAATAACTCCTCATTGATCCCAATGCTGAAACTGCAGAAGAACAAAGTCACATTGACCGTGGTCTCCTGGCCTGGCAGCCTGGTTTAAAGACTAGCCTGAACTCTATTGCTGTTACTGGGTCTACCACAAGATACATGCACAAGTCTAATATTGGAGAAGGGATGTTTTCACTCCTCTCTTAAGAACAGGGTGGCATATTGGGGAAGTGTGTGAACAATCATTGACCTAGATTTAAAAACAAGCTGAAAGGTTGATATTTAATCCACTGTAGGCATTTAGTGTTTCACAAAGATTTCTGTTGAGCTGTGATGGTGAAAGAAGTGTGAACCGCACTTAAGGATACTGGACCAGCTTGACTTCTTGTTTAAAAATAAGTTTTAACTGGGATATTTATCATGCCCTTTGCTTGGGTATATTTTAGTATGGAACTTAAAGACTTCTTGTTTCCATATATAACCAGTAATAATCTTTAAGATGGTTTATTATTGACATCAAGTGGTCAGTAGTTAGGTAATAAATGAGTAATTATTTTGACTACCAGGAGTTGGACCGTATCACATTCTTATGTTGATGGCCGCTCTAACGGCACCTTTTACTGTGTTGTGAGAATAGTTACACTAGTGTAAAACTATATAGTTGCTGTTGGGGTGATAGTATGGACTGTTTTTTAAAACCACAGCTTGGCTTGTTTGACATTTTTTTAAAGAATGTATCTCTTAGGTGCCTTGGATATAAATGTGTACAAACACACTTATCTACACCTGCCTTAATTGCCTGTATACCAAAAATGCCATTCATTATCTTTGGCCTTTCATCATCTGAAGAATGTTTGTTTGAATGCTTTGTTGTTGTTTTTTTCATCTCATATCTGTACATTTTACCCTTTTACTTTTTAATGCATTTTAGTGAATTTCAAGTATGTTCTTTGGACTAGCAAAGCAATGTGAAAGGGTTATTAAGATGACAGAATAAAATATTTTGTTTTATTTTATTACGTCATTGTTCTAGGCGGTGGCTGTTTTCAATCTTCTTACTGATCCACAATAGACCTAATGTTTATTTTTATTAGCACTTTTACATCTCCAAATATTTCATATAAATGTGCGTACCATCTGCTGAGGCTTATTCTACAGTGCATCTGCCAGAACTACAGTACATTTTAACCCTGTTTGGCTTTATACTGTGTAGATTTTATTCTGTCATTCAAGAGTTAATGCTAAACACCCATATTTCACTCTTCATTCAAATCATTCATTATAGTTCCTCTGGGATCCTCAGGCAAGAACAGTGGCTTTGCCCTGTTGAGGATCACATGATCTGAGCAGTTTGAAGGGCGAGCGAACGACGTGCTGTCACACAAGGGACCTGTGGAGGATATAAATCAGCCATGCACAGTTTGAATTTAAGCCTTGAACTATGGACCAAGGATTATATAGTTTTAAATCCTGCTGACAGGCTAAATTAATGCAATAGGTTGCCAACTGTGAAAGAATAACATGAATGATGTGTGTGAGGTGTTCATTGTTGAATTTGATGTGAGATGATATTATATTGTCATCATGATGATAAACTGACGGTCTATTTGAAGATGTGCTAAAGTCACCAAGCACCTGCTGAGAATGTGAACTCCATCTGTGACACAAAAGAATATGTTCAGAGCAGATAATAACCAATTAATGGCTAAAAATGTACATTTTCTAAATGCAGAAGACATTCCCAGAGATTATTTTAGGCCAAATGTGAAAATTTCTTACATTTAGACTGGTCCACATTCTTCTTTGTGTCTTAGCCTGCCCCCTAGAGGCCATATACAGCTCAAGCTTTTTATATTCTTGCAAAACTGTTGTTAAATAATACCATAGAACCTTAAAATACATAAAACACCAGTGACAGTGGACAGACTCACTCAAATAGTTTGCAGCTGTTTGTATCTGAATCGTTCATGCTGAGTTAAGTTTGTTCTTCACACTCACCTCTTCACACCCCCGATGAATGTAAACCAATGGGTCATTTCTATCTTTGAACACATAATATATCACATCTTTAAATGTATTGTATCAATATGTCAGAATTCTCTCATCTCTGAAGTAATACTTAAAAGCTATAAATATTTTCTACAGCTTTTTGGTGAACTTTTGGTTCAGGATCTGTGCTGTGAGTCAGTTAAAAGTTTTATTTTATGTCTATTAGATAGACAGCAAAAGCAATCAAAGTAATTAAGCCTTAAAAATAAAACCTTTTTTTGTTTGCAAGAATATAAAAAGAATTATCAGCAAGAGTTTAAATTATTTTTCAAAATTCTTGTGCACACACATTTATAATACATAATTATATATATATACATTTATAATACATATATATATATATATATATATATATATATGTATATGGTGGCCATTCATTTTCCATATTCCGTTACTGGAGGTTAAAATTATGTGTAAAAAGTAAATTGTTGGTCGTGTGTGTGTGTTGTTTTCCCTTATTTTATTATTTGTAAATATGGCAACAGTATACATATGCATATAGAGAAAGAATGTTCAAAAACATCAAAATCAGGAATTTATTGAAGCTTTCCATAAGAGTTGGTAGGGACAAACATTTACAGGTACTTTAACAGAACCAGCACTAAGAGCAGATTCCTTTCTCTCCATTAGATTGCTAGGCAAATAATCATTCCTCTTAAGACCATCTACAGAGGCACTCGACTAATGCAGTCTTGTCTACAGTATATGGAGCAAAGAAGTCGTGCAGGTATAGAAAACACATGGGGGCAGTTTTAACCACTACATTTACAATGCTGCGTCTGTAGTCAACTGAAGAGCGTAACGACAGCATGCAGCATCCATGAACAGACACTCCCAGATGAAGATGAACTGAAAGAACAGAAACAAAACAAAGGAAAAAATACAGGGTACAAATAATGTTCCAACAAAAACTTGAATAGGTACATTTCACTTTGTGTGAAAAGAATGACACATTGTTCTCGGTAACAAATTTTCATTGATTGGCAAATGTTATCGTTTTTTTTAAACGCACCACAATGACATTGTAAACAATATCAAATACCTCCAGGACAATTTGTTAGTCCTTGTGTGCTCAAGTGCAATTTTCAGCTCTAACTCGAGTGGCATCTTTTATGGCTTACTGGGTAACAGGTCCATATCAACTGTAAAGTTACAGAAACAGCTTATAAACAAACTATGCTACAGTAATATCTTGGCGAAAAACTAATAACCAGCTAAATTACATAATGTAAACATGGCATACCACACTGTACATCCTGTCCATGGTATTTACAAGTCAGCTTGTTGATTCCCCGTGTAGTAGACAATCGCAAAAGTGCCAGAAGATCAAGGTGCTGAGTGTTACTCCAAGCTAGTTCATACGTCTGCTGCACTAGCTTCAAAAAGCCCCAATGCTAGTCATTACACTCTGAAAACAATAACACACTTCTGACTCCTGCACTTACACGTCTGATTTAAAAACCGTAAACATAAGGCAAATTCACACCGTAAGGTGCCTTGTTCTTAACAACAATACCATAATATAGTATGTGGGGAGGACTTGATGGCTCTTTGGGGTAAATGCACTTTTAACAGTATCAGAGTTTGCTTTCTTCCAATCACTCTTGTTATATATAACAAAACGTCTGAGTGCAACAAAGGAGCGCTTCTACTACATCAGGAAATGTGCAAAATCTGCTCTAAAGCAAAGTGACAGTGTTGCGAATTCTACTGTACAAGGTACTGGGAAAATGGGTCTTTGTAGAAACCCAGTGAAGACCCTCAATACGACATATATACAAGGCACTAAGGAGAGGAATGAAGGGCCTTCCACGAGGATCCAGCAGAAGTCCTTTAGTCAGGTCTGAATATAGGATATTTTGGTACAAACTCTATAAGAATAACCTGTTGACATAAAAAGAACACTTAATAATAATCACCAGTCACATGATTTAAAACCTTATGGTCTGCAGGTCTCTAGACAACAAAAATATATATATTTATATATATGAATGATGTTTGTTCAGAAGCGCTTCAGTTCATTGTGTGCAGAGCTTCCTACTTTAGCTTTTGACAGCAGTCACTGCTGTGATTATGACACTTAATAGTGAATTATATATACACACACTAACGTTCAAAATGTTGGGGTCAGTAAGATATTTTTAAATAAATTAATATTTTTATTTATCAAGGATGCATTAAATTGATTAGAAGTGACAGTAAAGAGGTTTCTGTGTTATTTTTTTCTTTTGAACTTTCTATTCATCAAACAATCGGTTACACTTTATTTTAAGGTGTCCTTGTTACAGTGTAATTATATATTTAAGTACTGAGTAATATTAATTAACAACATGTACTTACTATAGGATTAGGGTTTGGTTGAGGGTTAGTTGCATGTAATTATGCATAATTTATTGTTATTACTGTAGTAACTACATGTAACATGTAACAAGGACACTGTAAAATAAAGTGTTACCAAACAATCCTAAAATATATAGCCTATGACAGCACAACTGTTTCCAACATTGATAATAAGAAATGTTTTTTGAGCACCAAATCAGCATATTAGAATTTCAGAAGAATCATGTGACACTGAAGAAATGACTGCTGAACATAAGAGCTTGGATGTGAGAATTCTTTAAAAAAACGTTTGCATGGTAGCGTAAACTAGTTGTTGTTGTTTTTTTTGTATTTAGTACATATATTTAGTTACAATTTGATGCCTTGTCACTCTAATGAACATGACTGTGTTTGTGCCTGTTTAACCCTTCCAAAAATATATACAGTAGATATATATATATATTGTTGATTACGGTCACTCAAACAAATGTTCCCTTACAGCTGATTCAACATTAAAATTAGATCTCATATTTCAAAACATAACCAAGAGTATTTTTTGTCAAATACTTGACAGTTTTTAGAATTGATTCAAATAAAACGATGATTATGATTCTTTTCACAAACTGACAAGCAGGTCTGAGGCTGAAACATTTTCATTGAGTGCATGATAACACTGACGCACTCTAATGAGTCAATATTTGACACACACAAAGTTTTCCTGACACGACAGTATCCAATGGCAACTAGATTGTAAATTATTATATCACATTTCATTTTGGTAGCAGCCTAGAGCCCTGAAATGAAAATAAAACTACATTTATTTCCTTTTAATTACTGTTATCAAACATTCACACACACACACAAATAAAAACAGCCATGAACTTACATATTCCATCATGTTGTTGCTCTCACATTTTCTCCTGCTGAGTTTCCAGTGCAGCCCCAGCTGAAGGCGAGACGCAGGAAGATACCGGTTAGATAAAGCCGTGCGGTTGATATTCAACATAGACTCAAGCACTTCAGATGCTCAGACACACTTTACACACAAGGGTTAGCGGAGGTCAAGCGGTGGCCAGTGCTTAGAGGAGTTTCCTTAACGTGTCAGCGCCGCTACTGGCTGCCAATCAAAGCTCCGAGACACAACAAAACGAACGTGGCTTTTTACTGCTGACCTTTCCATAGTCTGGTCAGCCTCTGCTCTATATCAATCCATCAGACCAAAATGGCTGCGAGGGCAACAAGCATTTGACAGGGTCAAATGTTAGCAGCCATTTTAATGATTGTTATCCACCACACACCAAGACTTCTTAACATGGCAGCTAAATTGGAGATGGTCTGCTGTTCTTATCTTTATGTGTCTCAGATCAGTTCTGTAATGAGCTTACCTTGTGATATAATCTGTTGTTTTCCCATTCTAACAATTTCTGAATGGATCTTCGCGTCTGAAAACACACAAACACAAATAAACAAATCATTATACACAAACAAAAATAGACACGCACACAGGGTTTTATGCTAAATACCCGTCAAACAAATGCCAATAAAACTCTCAGGGCATGAAGACTTCAGAGGCATTTATGGACCGAAGCTCGCAGTTAAGCACCTTGTAAGCTGCACGTCATGGCCAATAACTTAAAATTTGTAGCTGTAAAATCATCACCTTTCCCAAGCATATAATTCAAGCAGCCATGCCTTCAGACATATATCAAATTCACACTCAGTTAATAAGCTCATGTAGTTGTTTCTTGCCTCCTCACCGAGTTGGTTTATTTCTTAGGTGTTCAAATGGGCAATAAGTACTTTACGTGGATTAATGGTTGAAGGACGGGACATGTCTGAGGAAGGACTCACTCTCTTGTTGAGACATATGACAGGCCACAGACTGCAGCCCACCGTACAGCAACAGCACAGGCAGCCGCAGAGCAGCCATTTCACATTGACCGGAAGGTTCTTCTTCAAGCATGCGTTTACTCGATTGACACTCGTCTTGAACTCCTCTGGAGCAACCTGGAGTAGATGGGTGAGAAACAAAAAGAGACTGTAGTATATGTCAGGAAGTGTTTTGTCTCTGTGCATTGTCAGTAATAAATAAAATGTTCCAAATATAATTTTATACAATATAAATGGTACAATAAAAACGAAATATTCATTTAAGAAATCTGAGAAGAAATTCCATGAAAAGTCATTGGAATTTTTTTTTAAAGAAAAACATCCATGTTTGCAGATGCTCTCTGGTGATCTTGCAATTGCACGCTTGTAACTCGCCAACTGAGCTCTGACACTCTCAGGGCAAAGGGAGGACAAAAAGATGAGATAAGCCCGTGGCCTGTGGCTGTGCCGTCTAAACAACCTGAATGGCTGCTCATTCCTCTCTGGGTATGTACGCCATAAAACCGGGGTCGTAATCTTTTATGACAGGATGCAAAGGTCTCTTTGCAAACAGCAAAAGAACTCGGAATAAAGCCCAGCAGGCCTGATCTGCACCCTTCAGTCATCATAATCCTGACCTCATCCATCACATGTCACCCTGGGTCACAATACTGGAGATCCGTTTTATTGCCCCGCACTTCCCTCGGCCTGCTCTTCCCCCTGCAGCCTTTTTGTATTTCTGCGTCCGACCCAGGAAGCTTCCCATTCTTGTGAACGGCACAGTCTTTCTTTCATTATTTTGTCACTGGGAGCTGTGTCCTCCCAGCGCTGCGATCCCTGCCTACTGGAGCCCTGGACGGTTTACTTATTGACAGATTCTGTGGCAAACACGCAGCATTTAAGAGACTTCATCAGGGGATTCTGTATTGATCAAAAGCTTATACCATGGTGAATCATGGTGTAAGGGGAAAGGTCAACAGGGAAATATATTTTATTCACACCAATCGGTATGATTTACTTTGTAGATGCGAGTTAGAAATCCTTACCTTTCCTGTGAGAACAGAAGGAAACTCTGTGTCAAACTTGTTGCTTAGTCCAAACCTGCAAACACAGTTTTTTAAAAGGTTATATAATATGGTGCAAAAGTACAGAAGCCAATTTCTGCCCCATAAGAAAAAAGATCACGCTTTGGTAAATCATTAATGAGATAAGTCATAATTATGAAATAAAATAAAGATAAGTCAGTTATGACAACCTATGTCATAATTATGAGATGCTGAAAATATGACATACTAAGATTGACAAAAAGTTGAAATTGACAAAAGTCAATAACAAAAAAAATCTACATTTTATGTCACGTTTTTTATCTCATAATTTCCATTTAGTATGTCATAATTTAGACTTTTTCTCATAATTTCCATTTAGTATGTCATAATTTAGACTTTTTATCTCGTAATTTCCAATTAGTATGTCATAATTTAGACTTTTTATCTCATAATTATGACTTGGTATGTCACAACTTTTCCTTTTCATGACATAATTATGCTTCACCAAAGCATGATTTTTTCATATGTGCCAGAAATAGGCTTCCATACAAAGGCTCTGTGACAGTAAGAAAAAGATAGCTGGGTTAACGTTGGGTTCAGTTGAATTAACGTTAGACCTATTAAAGACTTAACAGCACATAGACACAACAGAGTGAGAAAGCTTCTGTATAACTGTATTGGGTTGTGTCTGTTTATAATCCAGTACAGTAGTAGGCTGTGCTGCACTGCTGTTTCGTGTACAAATATCCTGTTGTTTATCTCATTAAATAGCCTAATTCATTACCTCAAACCTTGCTCTAAAGTGGTCAGACTTTGATGATCCAAATTCTGAAAATATGCATAACTGCCAGTTGCAGAGGTACTTGTGCTGTTCCACTAAAGTGATTTAATTAAAATATTATCTCTAAGGTTTACCTCAGCATATGTACTGTACAGTTACACACAACTTCAAATTAAAGCGAAGATCCTAATGAGTTTGAGTGTGGTTACGGGGCAGCCTTTATCCACGGACAGCAATAAAACCATAAATCTCTGAGCTAACAACAAGACTTCGGGTAACTAGGGATGATTTTTCCGCTTAAAATCACTGTCAGGATACAGCTGGAGAAGCCCGGCCTACGTGTATTTTGATTCCACAACTTGGCGACCAAAACATGCAGTGAGCTTAGCATGGAGGCTACACAAACAGACATGACCTAACAGTGACTAACAGCAGTGTCGTCGCATTCATACGCTTACACGGTGATGTGACCAGCCCCGCGCATGACCACAGGCTCGGGACAGTATCTGACGAGATGTTCTTCACTCACAATTCTCTCATCTTCTTCTTCTAACTCATAAATGGTATCAAAGTCCGCCATGTTGGGCAGTAGGACGCTCATGACGTCTCTGGCATAGCGCCGATGACATCATCAAACTAGTGCTGTTCAGGCAGCGTCATCGCAGCGCACGCGGTGTCCTGTGGGTCAATATCACTATAAAGTGCCTTTGGTGTCCTCATCAGAATCGCTCAGTCATCATGAACATAATGCAACATAATGAAATTCTGAGGTTGTATTATAAATGGCCAAACACTTACACACATACAAGAACAATGATACGTCTCTTGAAATGTGTTTTTCTGATTTTATACCATTTTCTTTGATTGGATGTATGCGATTTTGGCATGTCCCACACGCTGCTCAGCTAAATTCAGTGAGTGTAAAAAGTGGTTAAATTACATAAAATTAAAATACTTTTTTAATGTACTTATTGTCCTCAGCAAGCTATTTAATAAAACAAGTCATTTTGATTATTTATATTTTATGTTCATAATAATATTAAGCAGTTTGCATGTGTCCCTGAAATTGCTGTCCACCCTGTCATTATGGGGTAAACGCCCCTTTAAGAAACCAACTGATGTACTCAGTGACATCCCCTTCCCCATTTGGTCTTTCTTCAGTGGATGTTAAAACATCTGCAACACACACAGTAAGTATCTACACTTATATTTCCTAATTTTCATCATATTGTGTTTGTAGTTGCGTGTTGTCAAGCTTAACATGTCCACCCTGTCATTGTGAAATATTAGTTAATATAAAAACTTTTCAGAAATTCTAAATATACATTTTAAACAGTGCACAGTCAGCTTCAACAGTGAATCACTTTGCTAACTGCTGTACACCATGTGCTCATTAAATACTAATTTTAGCCAAAAAATGTCCACCCTGTTCCATGACAGGGTGGACATGGTTCATGACAGGGTGGACATTTGCAACTCCTGAAAATCAGTCTGAGCCAGGCCCCTCCTTCTTCTATATTGGTTAAGGGTTTCTTGAAGTTCCTGTTGTTTTTCTAATGTTCCCCCGTTCTAGTTCACCCATTAAAGCATTTGTCCACCCTGTCATGCCAAGTTCCACCCTGTCACTTTGTTGTCCACCCTGTCATTTTCAACTTTTATGATGAAAATAAACTAATTATTTTAACAAGTTACCAAAACCTTGTGTGTGATTTCTTAATAAACAAATGAGGGCAGGTTAGTATTGTTTTAAAGTTTGACTAAATATCTTTGTTGTTAGATTTTATTTAGAATAGAATGTGCAACTATCACATATTTTATTGGGCAATACATATTTAAGCAGTAACTTCATTATTATCAAAATACTTTTACCATTAACTAAAATGTTTTGTTGGGAAAGGGACACATTATCTTTCATCAGATCTACATTTTATAATCACTATGCAATGAAAATTTATTTATTCTACTATGAATTTGTCCATGACAGGGTGGACATATTTTATGGTTTGCTCGTATATTGTCAGCTTGCAGTTAATTTATAAAAAGTGCTGGAGCTTGACCAATATGCATTTCTAACAGCCTAATGTCTCCTTAATACAACACATATGAAGTTAAATGGAAAATCTCAGATTTTTTTTGGGAAATTGTGAAGTCTCAAAGGCACTTTATGGTGATTTTGACCCCTGTACACGAATATATGGTACAAAATAAGGTCCTGCCCTGAACATAACTAGATCATTTCTTTTTTCAACAAATACTGATGTAAGTGAGGTGTTTAACTACAAAATGCCAATTGCTTATCAGTCTGTCAACAGACATCTTATCACCGATATGTGCGATTTTATAGTTTTCTAGCATTAAACATTAAATTAAATAGACTAGCCCCGGTTTCACAGACAGAGTTTAGACTAGGATTATGTCTTAGTTCAACTAGGGCATTTAAGTAGCTTTTATACGTGTCTTACAAAAAACATTTAGCCTATGGTGTGCAATGGCACGCCAGTGCATATAGGCCTAATGTAAGATATGTCACTGCAAGTTACTTTCAGTTAAAACAGCTCAAACATGTATTTTAGTCTGATACTAGGCTAAAGCAATTGTCTGTGAAACCAGGGGGAAAATGTCAAAATACCAGAATGTTTAGAATTGCAAATTTAGTCTAAATCAGTCTGTTCTCTTGACTCTTGTAGTGGGCAAATGTGGGTTTTGTAATCATTAATATTCCCAGTAGGCCTAAATTAAGGAAAATAACCTATAATTGTTTGATCCTTTGTAACTGGTTGAATTGTTGAGTTTGATGAATGCAGTCAACACTGAAATTTGTAAAATATATATATATATATTCACTTAACTGCCATGCAATAGCCTATTTTTACTCCAATATAATATATAACAAAATCATGGCATTGTAGTATGATTTATTTATTATTTTTGGAGACTGTCAAGAGGGTCAAGACCTCTGAGGTGAATTGTAGCCTATGCCAAAATCTCTATTTTAATGTGTTTACAGACATTTGACATCTTTTGTGCTATGGGTTAATTGGATGTTACACAGGAATATTTTGTTATAGGAACAAATCAAGTCTCATATTGAAGGGATTTGTGCCTCTAATGCTTTATAGTCACGGGACATATATAGGCTAATGTATAGGCCTATTTGCAGAATGTGCCATTTAATGCCAATAAATGTAAGGCAGGGGAATCGCAACTGCTGTAATCAAACAGATGATTTGTTATGTTTCATATGAAATAAAAAAGGTAAATAAATAAATAAGCTCATGTTACAACATAAAATAGATGGATATCTCCCTCCCAAATGTTGGCTTTAAAAAAATAATTAGGCTATGGAAAATATGCATGTTTCAACATTTTAATGTAAACTTGTTCATTTTCTTTGCAGAAATTTGTTCACTCTTAAAATTAAAGTTCCCCTGGAAACTTTCGATTGCACAAAAGGTTCTTTATGAAAAAACTTTTTAGAAGTGTGTCCCACTTTTTGGAACCTTAATTTTTGCGAACCTATTTTTCAAGGTTTTTCCCGTAATAATTTCGTAACTTTTTCGAAAGATTTTTTTTCTTTTTTGGGGAAGAAAATCGTTCAGTTTTTTTTGGTCTAATCATCCAATTTCAATAAGCCTACGCGGTATTCGTACAGAAACATGGAATAAAATCCCTTTCCCTTCAAATTAGGTTGCTCCGCCCCATCAGCCCAAAAGTTGTAGTAGGTCTATTTTTAAACGAGTTTATGGTCGTCTCATGTTTAAAATGTAATACCTGTCAAGAGTGCCTAGATGAGCATATATGAATTCGTTTAATGAGATATCACGACACGATCAAATTTATTGCAAAACATTTTATTTACAGATTGCTGGAATCAAACGTTATACCCATATCAGGTATGTGACACCTGCACATCACCCCTGTGAAAAGAAAGTGAACGACGTGCGCTTTGGACACAAACTGGAGCATAAAACAGCCTGCCATCGCAGGTCATTTGGTTTAAACAGACAACAAATGTCTAACAGTTCCAGAGTCAGGATCACTATACATCCCGAGAAACGCTGTACCTGTAGTTTTCATTTTATTTACAAACATTTAGATATACACCACATACAGAAAATGATATTTATATCTTTATTGAGCAAACACAAACAAACCATTAAAATATTTAGTCTCTGGATCAGACGAACAAGGTTTTTGTATGTTTTTTTGTTTCTTAATTTTAAAAACTATTCTATTAAAACAATATTTGAAGAGCCTCCAGCATTTCGTTGCATTTAAGACGTGATTTCTCTGTTGTTGTAATCCACAACACGCGCCTCGATGCTTGTCATGAAATGGTTGATTACAAAGTAATCCTTTTTGACCACGTGAGTCGTGGCCCGCTTCGGTTCTGTCCTTTCAGCGTGTTGGAGTGCTCAGTTAAAGTTGGACGTTCCAAGTTCGAGTTCACTGAGTGACAGTAACTTGCTGTAGGCCTATGTTCCTCATAGATGGTAAGGCGTTCATTCCTTGGGGTGGGTACAGAGAACCGTGGATATCTGAAGGACTCAGTGAGCCTGGTACCGGTAGGGGACTGACAGAACCTGGATCGCTGTGGACTGATCCTCCGCTTCCGTCAGACTGACCCATTTTCTTTTTGATTAACTTCCTTTCCTTGGCTCTGCGGTTCTGAAACCAGATCTTTACCTGTGAAGGAAAAGCATACGGTTATGTAAAGAAATAAGTCCGAATTGTTTAGTTAGATGGCCTAAATCCTATTCTATAAGTGAAAATCTAAATGAAAGTAATGTTACCTGTCTCTCTGAAAGCCCGAGGTTTACTGCCAATTCTGATTTTCTTCTGATTGTGATGTAGCGATTAAAATGAAACTCTTTCTCCAACTCCAGTCTCTGGTGGTCTGTGTACACCACTCGATATTTCTCCTTCGTTCTCGTTTTGCCTAAAAAAGGTGAATAGGCTAATCATGAAAATTATGCATACAATGTCTTAAAAAGTTGATAATTGTGAAATAAAATAAAATAAAATGTGCATTCTGCGTAAAATACGCGCCGACCATGATATAGGCTAGCTATTAATATTATTTTGACGCAAGGAATTGTATAATTTATATAGGCTAAATTTAGAAAAAAGTTCCTAAATAAATGTAAGTCAATTAAATATTCAAATATATTTCACTGACTTACATTTATTTAGGAACTTTTATCTCTTAGCCTACTTTTTGGTTGCATTTTCAATCACTATCATTAATATGTGCAACTATGTTAATACTATAAATCACAATTGCAATATTTAGTAAATTGTATAGGCCTAAACTATTACGTCGCTAGATATTCAAATTGAGCTTCTGATCTTCTTTGAGATGTTTCTGAACAAACTGCAGAACAAAGAGACCCAAAGACATTACCCAAACGCCATTGATGTGTTAAGAGACAATACACGTCTTACAACGAATTACAAGGAGATAACATCAAAAATCTTTTCCTCAAGTCGAGCATGCTGTGCTTGTTTTTATGTCCAGATCAGCTATCTTTGAAAAATAAACTATGAACGAATAAAGACAATTAATTCGTGTTTTTATATTATAGGTTTAGCTGCGAACACTTTGTCTAACATCTAATATAAAATATGACAATTTAACTTCATGTGTCATTTCCAAAACATTAATGTATTTCTCAACTGTAGAAATAAAAATGCGTTTACAGTAAGGCGATTGTTTTCTTTGAGATTTTTTCGCTGTTGTTTTAACATGCGCCGGAGACAGGAGAACTTTATTTGCTGTGAAGTTTGTCACTCTTTGAGGTAATATAACCCTCAAGAACAGAGACAGAGGAAGACGCGATGCTGCATATCAAAGTGAAGAAGGTGTTGAAAGAAGTCGCCGCCTGAATATGACAGATAACCCTCAAAACCTGAGACAATGTAACAGGAAAAGTAGACCTCACATCTTGTTTACGGGAGTCGCAAATTAGCATTACAAGTGACCCTGGCGCCAATTCCAAACACCTTCATTTTGCCACAAGTATTTCCCATGCGTTCATTTTTAAGGAAACAAATATTGGCTACTAATAAATAAGTAGATAATCCGTTTCTGGAACGGAACGCGTTTTCCGCAAAGAATTGAGAATGGCAGTTTGTAAAAAAACAAAACAAAAAAAAAACTACCATTTCGTAATATTTTGTCAGATGTGCAGTTAGTTGAGGCAAACAATATTTAATACTTGTTACACAAAAACAAATATTTGTACATTTCGCAAATTTTTTTTTTCTATTATTTTTAGCAAATATTTAGACTTTCTTTTTTTCCTTTTGTTATACTAGACATATGTAGCCTATTCGTTCTTAATTTTTTTTCTATAAATGTTTTTACATTTTTAGTAGAACCTGTGCATCGAAATTTGATTACCAGATTTAAATTAAAATAATGTCATTTTTATTTTAAAGCAGCAAGAAAACAGATCATAGGCCTAAGCGTAGACTAGCCTACTGTCAATTCGTACTTTCACTTTTTCAATCACTGATTTCAGAACCTTGGAAATATTGAAGAGTTTACATGTTTTCCGATTACTTAATTACTTTGAAAGACATTTGTTGGCCCTTACCGGTTGATGACGACTGGACGGTTTTGCTCATCCACTGATAGGAATTACGCCTTTCTCTCTCAGGGGAAAGTTGGGCCACAGAAATGTTTTCAGGTGGTGGAGGCAGCACTGCTGATCCCGGGCCGTGCATGGCATTGTAATCAGGCGAGCAGTAGGAAACTTGTCCCGGGGATGAACTGCTCATAGGTGCAGAAATGGTGTTTGGAGGTCCGAGGCTGTATGCGCCCCAGTCCTCCCTCGGTGCGCCGTAAGGAGCGCCCCATGCCCCTGATGACTGTGCGTGTGTGTCCATGTTGGGCACATGATGGTATCCTGTGAAATCTGAATACTGGGATGTGGAGACAAAATTCTGTGGTGGAAGACTGATGCCAGATCGTCGCACAGCTCCTTGGTGATACATGCTTCCCTCTTTATCCAAAAGGTATCCAACGTACATGATTCGAAAGAAACCCCTAAAATAACTTTTTTAAGGCAACATGCCAGCCATGCATCAAGCCAAATATCACTTAACAAGGCCTGCCTCCAAACTTTTACTATTTATCTCAAGGGTGGTAGTCCAAAATGATCTCCAGGTCACGCGACGTAGTCCTTGACGTGCTTCAATCAAACATGATGTGACTCTGTTGTCAAGGTGGTGGTGGTGGCAAAGGTATAACCAAGCCCTCCTGACGTCAGCCACGACTTCAAAACCTCTCGATTTGCATTCAAATGACCAGCCAATAACACCAGCAAGTCCTCACAGATTCCCCTAGCGCCAGGTTTCTGCATCACCTCAGACTCCCCTTCTGCAATATTCAACAATATTCAGTAGTAGTAGGCTAATACTTACTCTATATGACTTTAGGAATCAATAGCCTACATTACTCTGACTCTGAGAAACATATTCAGTTCAAAATTATTTTCTATCACCAAAGCAGCCATTTTGAAACGTGTTTTGACTTCATTAAAAACCCTCAAAAGACAAAAAAGTTCAAACTAGCAAATAACGAACTAACCTTTTCTTTATGTTTTTAAACTATTTTTCTTTGACTATATATGTATTTATTTTGTTAATAAATTGTAATAAATTACGCCTATTGTATTATAATTGTATCGTATTTATTTATTTATTTATACAAGTATAACGGTAGGCCTAATGATATTATTATTATTAGTAGTAGTAGTAGTAGTAATAATAATAAACGACTGTCAATTTTATTGTTAAAAAGTGTTAATCATAAAAGTGAAATAAGCCGTGACGTGCTTGTAGGCATGCAGCATCCTTCAGCCATTAACGGTCGCTTGAAGTTTTACAGCTCTCGTCTCTCTAATGAAGCTAAACCTGTGGATATGGGAACGTCACATCTGCATAGTACCCATGCCACTTTCTCGCCTCCAGAGTCCATGCGTATTTGTTAAAGGATACTCTTGTAAAAGAGGTGCAAAGCGGGAGAAGGTGTCTTGAAGTAAGGCGAACTTTTCACATTCCGCATCCCTCACACCATGACACTCTCGGGTCACACTTCACAGCTAATTCCGGTTTATGGAAATGCGAGGTATCACCTACAGTACTCATGCGACGACAGTGTGTCGTGCGTGTCGCCATGTAGTCGAAAGATTTAACGAGTTGTTAATTCATTTTACTGCGAGGTTTCTTGGGAATTTTAATCATTAACATATACAGACAGTAGCTTGTTCAGGCTTGACTGTCTTGTCTCAGATGTTAGGGCAGAAAGGACAACACATTTCATGTCAAAATGAGTGTTTTGACTCGAGTTATTACAGATATTTTCACGTGCAATCAGAATTTATTTTACATCCGTTCACTACACAGACACTATTTATCATTTTAAAAAGGCACGCATTAAATTTGGCTATTCTGTGGTAGGCCATGCTTATTATATTTCAGTTGGCTTATAGGCTATATTATTCAAGTATGGAAAGCATTAACTTCTTTTCAACATATTTTAGGTTTAAATCTATATTGGTAGTTTACATTAAATAGTTATAGTCGTCCTGTGGCGTGACATATGCTTTGCTTTTTAAAATTAACACTTTTTATTATATGTTCATTTTAAATATTAAGTTGCTGTAACTGATTTTTGGCTGTTTGTTTATCAAAAGTTTAGTGCAAACTGCTAAAATTAAATTAGTATAGTCATCTGCAGTTCAGTTATATCACTTTATAAAGACTTGGATAAAGATGAGACATGGATTTATGGAATGCCTCCTTGAAAATGGTTGAAAAAGTTTTTTTTTTTTTATAAATCAAATTATTTAAAATTGTAAAATTAATATACATGCATTTTATGACATCAGATAAAAAATTATCATTTTTTTTTCCTTCAGGGAAAACAAATTATATAAAAAATGCATTTGTGAGACCAATTTTTTCATTTTATGTAAATGAACTAAAAAAAAAGTTAAAATTAAGGATCATGATTATAATAGATACAATTATTATATATCTACTATAGTTTAAATGGCCTAGCCTACTTTAACAACATATTTAGAGCAGATTTTCTTAAATAAAAATGTATCAATCCAATTAGGATTATGTCAAATTAGCCTAGGTCTATACCCATACTGGGGAAAACATGTGACATATTAGATATATCAGCTTGAGCTGTTGTTGTTTTTGTAAATGTATATAGGTGGCTGATATTATTTATAGAAGCCTATGAGATCAGTAAGCATGAACACATCCGCAATTTCAGAATGACAAAGAAAGTTTGAATGACTATTATTGGTTTCTCTGATATTTAACAGGCAATCAATTATGAGACATATTATGTTATATTTGTTCTGCTATTGTGAACTCACACTATAGTCAATGAGTCTGGGGTTAAACCATTTTTTTTTTTTTGTTAGATAATAGACCGTTTCAATGCTGCTCCAAACAATTTGCCAAAAAAGTGGTCTCGTGCCTAAATATATCACAACCTATATGATGGTAATATACGATATGGATAGATGTTGTATATTGTTTTTTTGTTTGTTTTGTTTTTTTTGCAGAATATGTGGTCATATATATCCTACCATAACAAGCTGAAGGCCAGAGCTGGGTTTTGCGCGCGCACATGTTGCTGATGCAGGTGTACGCAATTAAGAAAGCGACAGGTTGGTTTGGAGACTCAACGCACAGCACAGCGACGCCCTCTGCTGGTCGATCAGCTGCAAGAGCGACTCAGTCTGAATTAAAAGGTATTGCTGAACGAACACATTTTTATGACGCATTTTCTGACACAAAACGTTGTTTTCCTTTTTTTATCCTTTCTTTTATTAAATGAAATGAAGAATTATCCCCAGCATTCATTATAAATAATCAGCACCATTACAGAAAGACCTCTAGGGGGCAGTATTCACTAGGTAATGTACTGGTTGTTTGCGTCGTGTCTAACAGCTGAAGACTAATCACATTTCTGTTAATTTATGTGAATTATTGAGCAATGTTTGTTTAGAATAAAGCCTCTGCACGATAATTAGCCTACTAAAATACCATACTAAAGAAAGCCTACAGTGGTCTGCCAGAACATACAAGTTTAAAATGGTTAGCTTATTCAAGAAATCACACTCTCTTAGTTTGTCCAAGCTAGGCTATTCAGTATTTATTAATTTATTTGTTAGCATTTTAGCATCATGTTATGTTGAGTCTGTTGAAAGTCTGTGAGTCTCCAATGTATGGAAATGAACTTCAGAGAAAGGGAAGAGGTTTTGAAATGATTCAGCCGAGTGAGATCATGTTTTATCTGAGGAGAAAATGCTACCAGTGTGACAGATTTACAACTTTCCTGGAAACTTGAAAATAACAACATATGTGTCCCAAATGGTTTGGGGACAGTGCTCAAAATAGTTTCAATTATGTATCATATGTTTTCTCATTTTCATTTCCGCAATGAGAGGTCATGATACTGTTCATAAGAATATTGCTACATTGTATATATTTATAGGTCCTCAAAACAAGTTTGAAAGATTTTATTGGGAACTATAATGCTATTATACAATGTTTGTTCAGAGAGCCTTTAGTGCAGTCATTCCCTAGTTTTATGCCATGAGAAGTCTTGTCGAAGAATTTTCTCAAACTTTTTTTTTTATTATTCTATAGATAAACACTGAAAATCACACATGGTTTTAAAAGCATCCAACAAATTCCAAAACAGAACAGTTTTGCTAAAACAGCATCTCTGAAATCAGTGCAATTGCATAAACCTTTACATGTGCATGGGAAGACGAAGGCAGTATGCATGGATTTTACTGGTGAGATCTTTTTTTTTTTTTTTGTTCAAATTATTCTGGGATTTTCTTTCAGTTACAACCAAAAACCACCATTCAGTGGTTGTACTCAAACTGGGTCCATTCTGAAGATTAATTCATCATTTATGAGGATATCATCATTAGTAATCCCATGTTGTTGTTTTTTTTTTTTTTTTTTTTTTCAAAAAATATTTGGATATTACATCCAATAGAGTATCTTTTAGACTTTTTTTTAGCAGTTTTGAGGCTAGAGTTCTCATATCGCTGTAGATCAGATGTTTCTGAATTGTTTACAATGTCAGAATTCTTGACATATTATAAATAGTTTATTTTTAATCATTGGAGCTCTGTGGGGAGGAAAGGAATTTACTTTGATCTGAAGGCCAAAGTCTAAGACAACTATTTTTAAGACAAATAGTCTGTGTGATTTTGTCAGAACTCTTTGACCCTGCCCTTGGGCGTCATGGGAGTTTATTAACATATTTGGAGCTATTTGTATTTTCAGTGCTACCTTTCTGGGAAAAGGTGGGCAAAAGCCATAATCTGTGGTAAATTAAGTCCACTCCATTGTCTCAGCAATAGGTGAGAGGTACGGATGTGGTTCCCCCCAATCCGGATCCTGCTATTCCCTGCTCTCCCTCACCAGAACACAACGTGGGAAGTGCGAGCAGAGGGGAAGACCACTCCATTAATGGGAATTGTACAGAGGAAGGAGAATGGGGTATGATAGGATTCCAAGGCATTCTGTTTTGTCACTGATTGCATGAATGAGTTTTGGCAGACTCCCAAAGGCTCCAATATACCACGTCTGTTTTAGTGATTAATGAAGCATCTTGCCACCGGGGGGCTGTTTTCCTTGGGAAGGGACTTTGGAAGTACATTTACACATTGTTGAACAAGAAAAACAAAATGGTCCCAATAGGAGAGAGCCTTTAATTAGATGCATGATGTTTTCCTCAGAGATAATTTTAGCAGATTCCATTATGTTAGTATGAAGTTAAAAAAAGACTACAATTTACAATCTCATATTATATTATACTGTTTTAACTGAAAGCAACTTGCACTGACATATCTTAAAACATGTCAGTGTCATTGTTTTGTCTCAAGATGCAGGCCTGGTAAGTTGGTAAGATTTTTTTACACGTTTCTCTGTGCTCATTAAGTTTGAAAAATACAATAAAAACAGTAATAATGTGAAAGATTGTTACAATTTAAAATAACTGTTTTCTATTTTAATACCATTTTTTTTAGCAGCCATTACTTATTCATTAATAACATAACTTAATTCAGAGAGAGATTGATGAAGCATATGTGAATTACCTGTGTCTGTTCAGCAGAAGCGTCTCTACAAATAGCGAAACTGTATGTTTATATGCTTCAAGAACATCAGCGTTATTACCTCGCTAGTGGGAAATGCTATGTGGTTTTTAAGTTGCTATTTTAGTGCTATTTTACAAATAAAAGTGTTCGTTTGAGTGGGAGAGGGAGAAAGAGTATGTGCTAATTATGTCCATGTTGCTGTCACAAAATTATGTTTTATTATGTACGGAATGTATGCCAAATATTGTCCAATGTTGAGATGATGTATACATCTCAATTTCATAAAATTGACCCATGTGACTGGGTTTGTGGTCCAGGGTCACATATATTGTGTATGTAAATATGTATTTATGTCTACTAGGGGTGTTACGAGACAATTAGCTCACAAGAAGAGACACGAGATTGAGTTCACGAGAACGAGACGAGATGAGATTTTTACACAGTATTTTTTATATTACAAAATACATGACTAGAAAAATAGTCTGCGGTGGCATTTGAAGTGTTTTAAATAATCATCTTGTAATGGATATCATTTCAGTACTACTTTCTGAGTATGAATTATCATATGCAGTAAAAGACAACAATACTGTCTTTCACGACAATCAAGCACTGTAAAAGGTTTTGCCACACAAACTCAACTGACTGGCTTCTCTCCTGTATGATTTCATAAGTCTCTTCAGACCTTACACTGTACATGATTTATGAGCTTCTACAACTTTTGACCCCCTAACTAAAATCCTTTCAACAAATTGATCATAGAAATAAAAACAGTATAAATAAAAATGTATATAACAGTTTTCTATTGGTCTTATTAAGTGAAAACAACAAGTGCAACCATAATCAAAGTACTCAGTCAATATTCAAAGTGCATAAAGAGACCAAATTTTTCTTCAGGCTTGATATAGAGCTAAGAGCTGGTACAACTAGACAGCCCAGCCTTTCATATTGGGCGATATTCACAAGCATTTATCAAGACATTAATCAGAAGCTTAGGCTCTGTTGTGCAACGAATCCTCTGCTATGGTCTTGTCAGTTATCTCATCACTTACTCTTGTCACGTGATCAGTGGATTCTGATTCCTGCTGCGCTACGTACAACTCTGGATAGTATTTGAAGTGACCGTTATCCAACTGAATTAAATGTTTTTTTTATCTCTATAAAAAGCAAAACAACAGTGGGGGCGTAATGTAAATGTAGCGGTGGGATATTCTATACTAACTTCAACCTCACACTCAAAATCGCGAGATAGCTTTTCACCTCGACAAGAAATCTCGTCACATTTTAATCTCGCGAGATTAAAACAGTTCTTTTGGAGCAAAAAAAAAAGATCTCACCTGTAAAATCCATGCATACTGCCTTCGTCTTCCCATGCACATTTAAAGGTTTATGCAATTGCTCTTATTTCAGAGATGCTGTTTTAGCGGAACTGTTCTGTTTTGGAATTTGTTGGATGCATTTAAAACCATGTGTGATTTTCACACCACTAATGTCTACATTTATTTATTTCCACATGTATTTATTTCCACATCTCTTTGTCTGTATGCTAATGAGGGGGCTCGTTTTACCTCAGACACTGAAACTACTTTGGCCGGCCCGTGCGTTTCCCTAAAAATAATTGCACATTTGTCAGCCAATCAGATTCAAGCATTCAACAGCCCTGATTGGTTGACGAACATGCAATCAATGCATCAACAGAAAATGCACAGTCATGGTCAAAATGATTGGCTCCCTTGGTAAGTATGAAAAAATAAATTTGCATTGTTAATCCTTTTGATCTTTAATTAAAAAATATTCACAAAAACCTTTCATTGAAGTAAAATAATTGAAAATGTGAGGAAAATCTCTTTATGAAATAAATGTTTTTCTTCAATACACGTTGGACATAATTAATGGCGCCCTTTTATTCAATACTTTTTGCAACCTCCTTTTGCCAAGATAACAGCTCTGAGTCTTCTTCTATAATTCCTGATGAGTTTGGAGAATAACTGACAAGAGATCATTCCTCCATACATTCTCCTCTTCAGTTCACTCCACTCATTTTCTATAGGGTTCAGGTCAGGGACTGGGATGGTCATGGCAGAAGCTTCATTTTGTGCTCAGTCACACATTTTTGTGTTGATTTTAATGTTTGTTTTGGATCATTGTCCTGATGGAAGATCCAACCGTCCGTTATAAGATTTCTAGCAGAGGTGCGGTCAGGTTTTGATTTATCTGTTGGTATGTCCAGGACCTCCGGCAGAAAAAAGGCCCAAAATTTCACAGACCCAGCATGGGGTACTTTTTATCCCTGTTTACACCAAACCCATCTGGTGGTTTTTCATCTGACTACAGAAACCAGTCCCGTTTCAAGTTCCAGTAGTGTCTAAGAACTGAATATGCTGGAGTTTGTTTTTGGATGAGAGCAGAGGATTTTTCTTGAAACCCTCCTAAACAACATGTGGTGATGTAGGTGCTGTTCGAGTTTTCTTTTAGGCTTTCTGACCCCAAGACTCAACTAATCTCTGTAATTCTCCATCTGTGATCCTTGGAGAGTCTTTGGCCACTCAAACTTTCCTCCTCGCCATGCATTAAGACAATATAGACACATGTCCTCTTCCATGCAGATTTGTAACATCTTTAGTTGATTGGAACTTCATAATTATTGCCCTGATGGTGGAAATGGGAATTGTCAATGCTTTAGCTATTTTCTTACAGCCACTTTTTGTTTTGTGAAGCTCAACAATCTTTTGCTGCACATCAGAACTATATTCGTTGGTTTTACTCATTGTGTTTCCTCATATTTATACTCCTGTGAAACAATAAGTCATGGCTGAACAATGTTCCTAGTCACCCTGGTATGCTAATTTTTGTAAAATATGAATGGGAACATACTTTGCATATCTTATTCATAGGAATTTCTAGGGGTGTCAATAATTGTGGCCAGTGTGTTTTGGAGAAAAACATCTATTTCTTAATGTGACAATCCCCCCCCCCCCCCCCCCCCCATTAACGCTACATTAGATTAGTAGATTAGATTAGTAGATTAGAGATTCGATTTTTGCACACAAAAAAAATTATGCAATATCAAAAGGATATTTATTTTACAGCCATCTTTGATCATATTTTCCAGGGGTGCCAATAAATCTGACCATGACTGTATATACAAAAACATTAATTTAATGTTTTTTTTTATGTTTCTATGTTAATAAACTGGAAATTATGCTCATGGAAATGATGACTGAGCAGTAATATTCATGTCCATTTAGAGCAAAGGAAATTGAGAACTGTGATCAACTGCCGAGCTCAGAGACTGTGTGTACTTCCTGCGAGTGTGGAAAAATATGAGGTGTGCGTGAATGCCACGTCTGTGCTCGCAGCCAGAATATGATGACCCCTAACCCTCCCAACATCCTTCCCGTGTTTGTTTATGCTTCATATTCCTGAATTAGTTTACATGTCTCACAGCCTTCATTAACACACCGCCAATGCACAATCAATCAAGTGACTTTTTACCAAGTGTACTGTAAACACTGTATATCTCCATTATGACAAGCAGAAACAGCTCTGGTGTTTTAGTGCCAAAGCTGGGGGGCACTGTTGGCCCTTAGGAAGTTTAGTGTTTGGAGTCCTGTTGTGATGGGAATGATGGAGAAGCCCTTCCTTTTCTTGCTCACAGAGGTATTGTCCCGGTGACAGACAGACTGCCGTCACCTCGGCCCGCTCAGGAAATGTGTCTCTGTGGCCAAGAAGCAGGAGGAAGAGAGCACAGATGACACACAGCCTAACTATCTCCACCAACAATCTTAGAATAGTTAGCAAAATGTTACTGGAAATATGTATAGATAGACCTAATATATTGGAAATTATGCTTTAGGAAGAAAACTACAGTACAGTGCCATTGAATTATTTCTGTGCATTTTTATTTATTAGATGTATTAGCCATAAAATACAGGCATGTACTAGTACAAATGCAATCATGACTCTGAAAATGTGCTATATATAAATATATAGATCTTTATTTATGCTGGGTTAATATTAACATACAGTTATAATACAAAAAAATATATATATATGTAGAAAATATCAGTGCATACAATTTTACTTCACAAATACCAGTCAACATCACAACATAATTGAAAGCATCATTTGGCAGTATATACATTTCATTATTCCATCAGCTATGAATGTAGTACTGGGACTTAAAAACAATCATTTTCAGCAATCACGGGCTTAACCGCTTTTACAATGGTCAATATAATCTGGTTTAACCAATGCAATGATTTCCCACCCATTCCATCCCACAGTGTTGGTTTACTTGCATACAGATGTTAAGGAGTTAATACTGATAGCACCTACATGAGTGCACATGCTTTTACTATAATTATCATGTCCATTTAAATAGTGACCAGCCTGTTGAAAATATTATAGCCTGCCCTGCAAGCTTTAGTAGTATTTTAGCACAAAAGACTACTGAATTAGTAACAATATACCTTCCTCTGAATAGCTGCACAACATAGTACGTGCTGTTATGTATACAGTAGTGTAATCAACATAAATATGGAAAGTACACAATGCAGTGTAACTATTGTTGAACAGAGCAAGGCCTTTTTATTGTGGTCCACATTTGATCAATAATTAACCGAATGTTTCCTATTAAATGTGCATGAATAATTTACTTGCTAAGGCTTCTGAAGCCACTTTCACAGTGATAGACTGGATGTTAGGCACCCACAAGCCACTCTGTCTTGCCATATGTAAGAAGCTTGATTAATTTTTTTTAAAAAAAGAACCAGAATGAACGCTATGATCTTCTGCCAGATAAAAAAAAATACTATATGTGGGAACAAAAGTGATTCATTTGAGCTTCATTGGCCAAGACTCAGGAAAACGGCCCTCAGACTGGAACATGGAAACACAATGTGCATCCTAAGTGTTAATGATCAATGTGTCCTGCAATATCAGATTGAGTTCTGGGAAGGAATTTCAGACCGCACATTCAATTATTCATGATCTGTGGTCTTTGTTTGACAGTTTGTCTGACAGTTGCGTGAAATGCGAGTAAAATCTGTTCTAAAGAAAAATATTTATTATCCTAAAAAAGTAAAGAATGAGCTTTAGTAAGCTCTGAAATAATAATTTTAGCAAAATAAAAATAAAATATCACATAACCAAAATTCCAGTTTTCATTTCAATACAATATTTATCTAGAAATAAAATAAGGATTGCCTTTGTCCTCTCCTTCTAACCACTGAACAAATGATTTCATAATTAGCCACCATTCTGTATGAAGAATGCCATTTCACTGGGGAAAACAGTGCCGTTATTGTAATAAAATGTGCTTTGTGTGTTCACAGTAGACAGCAGGAATACCTGAGGTGGTCTGTAGCTTGTATCTCAGACTGCCACAGTGATATGAGTGGCAGTCCACTGTACTCATGTACTCATACACTACCTTGAAAAGGTGCACAGAAAGAGGAAATGTGAAACTCTGATGACCAGAGTAAAGTGGAACAGAAAAAATGAAATTGATAGAATGTGCACCCAACCAATCAGACTTCTGGTGGCTTACAAGTGCAGACCAACTCAGACGGGTGGTGTGGAGTAACGGACCACATAGTTATAGTCTGGAGGTGGGCTGTGACATTCCAGCTCTGGGTCAAGAGAGGAGTCCTCCAGACTCAGGTCCAGTGAGGGAACAAGCGCTGGGTATTTCTCCTTTTCACCCTCCAGCAGAACGGACTCCTTGCTTTTGCTCTTCATCCTGTGGGAGGAGCAAAGGGGTTTTAATGTAAACATTTCAAATTCATTTATTATTATTTTGTTGTACTGTGCATGCAAACTTTGCTCTGTGTGTTGCAATGGGTTTCAATAACATCTTCATCCGGGGTCATTGGGTCAGACACCCTGGAGGGCATTGCTTTTAGTCTAAAGGGGCAGTAATTTGCAGTAAATATCTATAGGAAACAGATTGGCATGTATTGGGGTCTGTACACAGTCGGTGCAAAGCACTCCACATATGTGCATACTGAATGTGGGAGTATCAGGTGGAATCCAGAGGGACAATGTGGAGGGAGACTCTTGGACAGCAGTAAAGCTGTAGAAGGTCAAAGGTGACAATGATTGAGTGGGTCCTTGGCAGGGGCCGCCTCTTTACAATATATACATCATTCTCTACATACACTGAGTGGCTTTTTTTTCCCATGGCTGTGACCATGGCAACCTGTGCATTGCTTTGCCAGATGGTTTCTGGCTGTGCCCAGCTTTTTCATCATATCGGATGCGGACTGCATTGGACGTGACAAGATGGGGGAGTGCTGACAGAGGCGAAACAGAGTGTTTTTAATGAAAACCTGTTGATTTTGTTCATTTGGCTATGCTCTGCAATCTTCCCTGCTGCTGTATTTATGTTGTAGAGGAGGAGGGGGTGTGGTGTTATTAAAACTTATTACACGGGTCTCTGGAATTCTCGATTCTGATTGGTCGATTACAGCATTTAACGGCCTAATATTTCCTAATATTCGCTGATGTCCAGAGCAATACTGTATATCAGTCCATTTATTTGAATGAAATTGGCACTACTTTCATGTCTCTCATTTCACACGATGGACTCGCTCATCTCAATTATTGATTATAGTGAAAATTAACTTTAGTATTAATATCACTGTAATATTGTTACAGTATTCATCTTGTTACTACAGTAGGCTGAAAGTTTTGTAAATTTGTTTCTTAGCAGAAGCTTTAAGATAATTATTTATTATTAGGTAAAATTATAAAAATTTTATAATTATAAAAAAAACTCTTGTCAGGGTTTATTTTGTGATAATGACATGTTGACTTGGCATCATCTTTTGAAAGATGTCTCTTATGCTCACCAACTCAATAATATTATGACATATTATTACAATTTAAAATAACTTTTCTATTTTAAAATATTAAAAAAATATATTTATTGCTGTGATGGCAAAAATTAGGCTGTGATGGGTCTACTCTATGCCATTACTCTATTTTATGTAACAATGTTAAAGTATTTAGTTTCTTTTGATCAGTTTAATGAGTCCTTGCTGAAAAAAGTATTTATTTCTTTAAAAAACTACTACCCAACTACTCTTATCTAATGCCAATTGCGTGTTTAAACTGAACACTTCTAAACAGCATGACCAATTAGTTAACCACTTTGCCTCTCCAGGTCTGAGTCATAAACCTTCAATCAGTAAGAGATTATCACTATTTGTCTAGCTGCAATTGGTGGTGAAAACTGTTGCCCTCAAATATTAGGATGCCATATGAGGCCCTGAATGCAATTTAGAGGATAACCTTAGTAGATTAACCCTGGCCTTTGCTACACTGGAAGACCATAAACGGCGTCTCAGATCTCAAACGGTTTAACAAAACCAAGGCTAATCCAGCACAATGGCTTTCCATTAATAACTTAAAAGACCCCCTTCGCTTTAGTTTTCAGCACCATTTGCCCTGGGGCACTTTTATGAACAAGTCATGTTGTCTCAGACCACAGCACACTTTAGTCTGCAGTTAATAAATCATTAGGCTGGTCGAGGACGAGAACTGACAATGTTTTAATCATCTATTTCATCAGTCAGTCCATATATTTAAGTTTTATACATTCTGTAGCAAAAAATACTTGGACTCTAAATGGAATATATTAGAGTCTCTAACACTATTAAGCACTCATTCTTTCAATTACTTCCTCAAATAAAATAAAGGCATAATTCAATGCGTATTATTATTTGAAATGGCAAAATGCCATATCTGTAGCCGTGCCATTTCAGAGATGGAGTCAGAGGCCATTACAGCCCAGGCGGCACAAACAAAGATGCTAGTCACCAGACCTTGCAGCCAGCTTTAACAAGTCACACGCCCAGCCCTGCTTTTGTTGTCTGGCTGTTGAGATTGTCACCTTAGGCAATATCTCTCCACTGTGCCATTGTTTGAGAGACTCTCGTGCAGGCACGTCTCTCAAAGAAAAGGGGTAGTGACTGGAGTCGTGTGGAGCTTGGGGGAGAAACTGTATGACAATTGTGTCATCTACATTCCAGCCCAGTGGGAGGGTCTCTAGGGCATACGCCGACAGCCCTACCCATTCTTGTGGTTCTGGACGTGGCCAGGCAAACGGTCTAAACAGGACTGAATATACTGTACTCACGCTCGGGCCATGAAACTCTGTGGTCGGGCCAGTGACTCCAGGCGTTTCAGTGTCTTCATGTCATCTGAAGATAGACCTATCCCACTATCTGACTGCCCACCCTGTGAACAACCAAGATGACTTAACCACAGAAACAACATTTTTGCATTGTTGCGTAATGTGCAAATTAAGTGCGATCTTTGGTATGTGCGGAAAATCAAGCTCTTCACCTCGTGGATCTTGTTGGTTCCATTCTCCAGGATAACTTCATCAAAGGTCTTCACACTCGCTGGGCGGATCTTGATGTTCCTGAAAGCATCAAATGCTCCACATAAGATCAGTCTGGAAAGTTTCTCATGACATCATGTCTGGCAGATTCAAACAAATACATGAAACATACTAAAGTAAGAGGGATGTGTTCGGTATCACAGTTTCCAAGTAGAAGTTCAATAGTTTGTTGAATAAAATACTTTTACATTAAATTTCACGCAGCAGGGATAGCTCTTTAATTCAGCTTTAGGGATAACAGGGATAGCAGAATTTCAATACTATTCTCTATACTTGAAGGATTCATGGAAACACAAGAGTTGAATAAATATTATCTTAAGTAGGCATAAATCCTGAAACTGCATTTGTGGTACAAGAGGAAATTCCTTGAGGGGCCCTTAATGCTACTAGGACTGTTCCTTATCAAGAAACAATTAGTGTTTCCTTCACCCTTTGCCTTATTTTAAAGCATTCAAATGAAGGCCATTGGGATGAAATGTGGTTCATGTTTGGTTAGAAGAGGAAAATGTACTGTATGGAAACCAGAAAAATGTTGGTAGAACTCAATCTACAAAAAACACATTTCTGAAATATTCCTCATGAATAATGAGGACATACCGACTGATTTTTAACATCAGAAATACAAATACAGATCAGTCTGAGCATATAACTGCTAAATGGATAAGATAAAGCTATCTTACCAAGCCATCCCGGAGTCTCTAAGAGAGACAGGTCTGGAGGAGGTCTCCTTTGTGGGGCTCGGGTTTGAGGGGTCTGCTTTGGTCAACAGGGCCGTGTTGATTGGAATGTAATGCTTTCCCTCCTAAAAGACACAAAGTGTTTAAAAATTCAGCACGTTTTAAAACGGTGACATCACCCTGCATATGGTATTGTAGGATTCTGGAGGAATCTGTACATAAATCTGCAGGGGAATGTGTGAATAAGTTTTATGGATATAATGTTATTAGGGACAGTCCAGGCAGTACACTAAGCTTGATTCCTTATGTGAGAGAGGGAGTTTGGATGTCTTCCAATTCAGGCGGCTTAGAATATTTTTTGATCTCAGTGCTGTGTATTGTAGCCTTTGTCTGAGACCATTCTATTATAAATCATATGCCATATTATAAATCAAATCCATTCCTTACCTTTCTTTTTGAACTGAGAAAAATGTATCAGAACATACTGATACTGATACTACAAATGGTGGATTTTTACATTTCTTCTGCTTGGATATCGTGTTGATTAGTACAGGCATTGAAATTCACAAAAAAGTTTCAATTTCAGTATTTAAATTTGCTTGGTAAATGAGATACATTTTGTAATTGAGAATACGGGATGTGTGTATGTAAATGTAATATTTTTATGTCTATGCTTGTATTTGCTTAAACATACAGTACTTTTCAAAGGTTCAGGGTCAGTAAGATTTTTTTTGAAAGAAATTAAAAGTTTTAAATGCATTAAATTGATCTAAAGTGCTTAACAAACTGTTACAAACTGCTTGCAACATTGATAACAAGAAATTATTCATAAGCACCAAATTCTGAAGGATGATGTGACACTAAAAACTGGAGTAATGATGCTAAAAATTCAGCTTTGCCTTCACAGGAATACAACTATTATTATTATTTTTATTTAAAAAAAGAAAACAGAATTAAATTTTTTTACCGACCCTAAACTATTTGACTTCATGAGTGACTTTGCTTGTCTTAAATTTTATTTACAGTCGCTCTGAGCTCACATTAATAACTCATTCACCTTTGATCTGTGAATAACTGTTAAAAGCAGTTTGCAGTGACAGTCTGCCATGGTGTTCCTGTGTAACAGTAGTGCATCTCTCATCCCATAAAATCCTTGTGGTTTTGCTGTGGTCGGAGTCTTTAAACTTTCAAATACAGTTTGTGGGAAAGACATACAAGGATAATGAAGTGAATGAGATCGTACCTGTTGCACACTAGCCTGGAGCAGATCTCCTAGCCTCTCTACCAGTTCTGTGAAAGTGGGCCTCTGGGTTGCTTCTCCATGCCAGCAGTCTAACATGGTTTGATATCTATGAAGAGAAACATGCACATGATAAAGAACTTCCTTTGAACATTGTGTTCAATACGCCATTATCATAAATTGCAATTCTTCAGCAGCTACACAAACCCTCATGAATTACACCCTTTGCCTTGACCTCTAGGTTAGTCTGCAAATCCAGCTTTATCCAATAATTTACACTCATCATAATATTCAGTGCGTGACACGAGGAGTGAGGCTGAGTGTTTTCATAGCACCGTTCTCAGGGTGAGAGTTTGTGTTGAGAGGAACTTCCTCCTGCTTTACACGAGCTGTCAGCATCTCTGCCCACAAGGGACGTCTGGGGTCCTTTATTGGATTTTGCAGTGGTCTGTAATGGTGAAGTTTATCTGAAGGCTAAGGTGAAACACTGGGGCGTCAATGCACCGACCCGTCATTTGAGTAAATGATCACGGGCGATGATTGAGCTGTTTCCTGTTTATACTGTGGTGTTGCACTCACAGGTCCTTATATAAATAAAGCATGTTAACCATGAAACTCTCTGATCTCGTCTGATTAGCACGACATTGGGCAATTTGGAGTATGGAAAAATTACTGTACTAGTTGATGACTCATTACTTCCTTACACTAATCACCATATATATTCATCAGGGGTTGAATTCGGTAGTCATCAGAGAGATTGTATTCTTCTCGTGGGCTGCGTAGGAGATTAGCAGGAGGAAGCAGGACTTTAAAATGGTTATTTTAATGAATCCAGATGGAGCGACTCCTTAAACTAACAGGAAGTCCAGAAAATTGGTGAATAGTGGTTCCTCTGAGATCAACGGTACACCAGGATGTTATTTATCCCATCAAGCTGTGCTCACACCTATGGCATACTTTTCATGGAGATATATGGAAGCCGAAATTAATGAAAGCCAATAGCATTTAGTTCAATGTATTGAATAGTTATGAGCCTGTGGGCTGGTGGGAACCAGTTCATCATTAAATGGGTGAATCAGTCTGGACAAACTGATTTCTGAATTGCATTTCTTTTCATCATTCACAATAGGGAAGTTTGGGTCAGGGTCAGGAGTAAAGTAATGTTTACCCTGAGTCTAGTACGTAACTTGATCAACATATCTGCTTTCTTGAAGAGCAGTGTTATTAGTGCTACCTCCTTCAAAACAACACTCAGATGATACAGTATATTAAATTGACCCTTATCTGCAATGTTAGTTTACGTTCATTGAAGCTAAATGGTCTTGGCACCATAAAGGCTGTATTCATGAGTGCCGCATTCAATTCAGGTCTGAGGTCTGGACTGCATTTTGTAGGTCATCTCCAATCACCATCTTTCATGACCTCTTGTTATGTTCAATTAGCCAGACGGCGTGTGTGATTGCAAATTTGAGACTTGCTTTATGCAGCAAGTTTTAAAAATAAGTGCTCCGTTTAGGTTTCCAAATGTTTAAGACAGAGGGTATAATACAGTTACAGAAAGTCAGATATGAAAAATTACCCTCCTGAATAAGCCCATAGTTTTGAAACGAAGATTGAGTAGAGCACTTTATAGACAGCAGTAGGGGTTCTTATTGAGAACAGGCAGTGAATATTCTCTCTCAGATTGAGGTGATTTAGTTCTCTGCACCCTTTTTTAAGCAACACTAATTTAAAGTTGTCCGCTTCAGTTCCTTACCACGTTTAAAACCGATACCATGACCCCTTTTCTCATATCTTGTTACATCTGAAAACTGTCAGATTTAGGTTTGGCTCGCTCTCTAACCCTGTAACCACAATGGGAGTATCTTGACGGTGGGTTTCTCTGTATGATGCCCAGGGGTCCTGCCACTGTGTTGGGCCACCCCACGCTGCCTAGGTAGACCGAAGCCTTTAATGTGAGCTTGAGTTTCAGCTGCATTGGTGTAAGTTAGTAATGGATACCTAACACACATCAACTGCACTATAAACTAGCTGCCAATCAGAAGCTGCTCCCTTTCTTCTACTCAGCAAATAATTGATCTGTTTCCATTTAAGGCTTCAGTCTTGTGTCAAAGCATTGAAATTAGATACTTCTGCTCTTTTCAACTGTATCGATAGGAAAGGATTTTTTCTTCCCCAGAATGCAGGTTTAAGCTAATAACCCTGCAGAGTTTTATAGGAATAAAGACTTAAACGATGTATACTTTGGGTATAGTGGCATGTGCTAGAACAGATAATAGACATGTAATGTAATACAATTGTTATACTTTTACAAAAGAAATTCTGTTTTCTTGTTTTTAGACGGATGAATGCTATCAACACTACAATTTGTAAATTAAAAATGGCTTTTACTACAATAAATTGAATATTAACTCAACATATTATTTCAAAATTACAACGTCATGTTTGTAATTGTTGAATACAGTCGAGGTGGGACAGGCCAAAATCACAATTTTAAAGGGATATTTGATGTGTTTATGCTATTAATTTTATGTTACACATTAGTTTATCGAACATTTCTCACAAAAAAACACATAGTATTTGTGGCCCTAATGCTTAAAAAAGTAATAAAAACTGCATGCATAGTTGACAAATCCCTTTCAGATTAGGACTGTCTGAAATCAGTGACATAAGCAGAGCGATTCTTACATTTCAGAGGAGGAGTATTCAGGAGCTTTCATCCTGGTGCCCTCCTTCAGTCGGCAGCAGAATTCCTCATCAATGTGTAAGCCAGGGTAAGGGGAGGCACCTGGGGAGAAGAAAGAGAATAATGGGGTTATCAAGACTTTTCCATGAAATAGAGCTCTGGCCACTTCAAAGGGGCTGACAAGAAACTCACTAAACTGTGAAGTGGGTTGGGAGCATATAGAGAGATCAATGGAAAGATCTCGGCATAATCAGCATCAGTGGGGCTGATGAGGACAGTCAACTAAACTCGGAAACTTTGAAACTCTATGCAAAGCTGTTTTCTCCAGAAACACTAAATTATTAAGACAGCGTGAAATAACAGACTGTTGAGACTTTGCTGCACATTTGCAAAAACCATGATTCATGGAACAATATTTTCATTTACTTGACTGAAATCCTTTTAATAATATCTGATAACCACTAAAATATGCAGATCATAACAATGAATCTCAGAAAGGGCCAATCTGTCATTAAACTATGATCTAAACCCCCTTCTGACATAAATTAGGTAGTCATTAAAAACAAATAAATTAACAGCACTCGAAATATCCCGCAACTTTGTAAATATAGTGCAGTAGATGTGGAGTGCCTAGAAAAACAGGGACAAGAAATTCAAATCCACAACACAAAACATGAGAGTGTACTTTGGGTGCGGTGCAAACTTTTCCCCCATGGACACTATCAAGTAGCAATAATAATTTTTCTAAACTTTTCGTGTTAGTCCATTTGACACCAACTTAAGTCAGTGCAGCTCAGTGGTAGTGACAGCTCAGAGTCATCAGTTAAGGTCATATTACTTCAATATCGCTGATCATTTATTATTTATATTCTGTTTTCCTAAATGTTGCTTTATTTCATTGTGTGAAATGATGCCCCACTATTTTCCCACAGATTTCATTTCAGTAACAGTGTGAATGTAGAGTGTGAATGGGGATTTTTACTGTGGTTTCTGGTTCATTTAATATGCATTTCAAACTTAGAATAAAAGGCAATTGAGCGCAGACAGGTTAACTTATAAAATAAAGTATTTTAAGAAAAGGTAAGACAGTTTTAGATAATTATCTTCCAAAATCATTCCACAAAAAGTATGATCCCTGACATCGTACAACAAACTATATTATACACAACTCATATATATACACACATACATGCACACAGACATACATGCACACTTCTAGAATGATAGTCATTAAAATACATAATTTAGTGCTTAGTATTATGATTTTTTTTTTATAATGTTTGACACTATTCCAAAAAAAGTTATGATGCAAAGAAATATTTAAGATTATGCACCATTTTTTATTTCTGCATTATTACTGGCCAAATAAGCACAATAATCTGTAATGAAAAATTCGATATTAAATTAGAAACTAAAGCAATAAAGTAGAAATGTCAATAGTGGTTATATAGTAGATATATAAATATAATGTATGCATACATATATTAATGGTGACATTAAAATTGTTTGCTCTGAGCCTTTAACGACAAAAGGGCCACAGCTACACTGTACAATATACCATTAAAGGTTATAGTACATTTGTGGATGGGGAGCAGACATTTACATTAAATGCTGCCTGGTAACTGTGGGTTTACATTCCCAGTTGGGAATCTAACCTGATCAAATGGAAGATAATTCCTCTGTTTTACGACCTCTATTTATGAATAAAAAAAACACAGCGTTGAAGTTCACAGATGTTGTTGCACTAGTGGAATGAAAATTTTTTTTTTTTTTTTTTAAGCTGACAACGCAATCCATTTTGTCCCAAAGGAAAATTTAACAGCAGCTGACAGTTATTGCCCACTACATCTGGAGGAGGTTGATAGCGCAGGGCACCCTTATGAGCAGCCTAGTTTGTGCCAGGTGTCTTTGATTGAGGACCCTTGAGTTCGTTTTATTTCCATTTGGATGGAGCACAGCATGTGCTGAGTTGCCTTCCTACTCCATGTGTTTAACTTGGTGGGTGCTGAATACTGTCTGGGCTTTTTGCTTTGGTGTAAAACGCACCGAACCAGTAAAGCAAACAAACAAAGTCTAAGAGACGTCTCTATAGAAGAAAGGAAGGGGGGAAAAAAGCTTCACTTTGTTTCATGGAAAACATCAGGGTAGAAAACATTGTTCCAAGAACTGAAGGCCAGAATTCATAAAAGCTTTAAAGTTATTCTTTGATTGTTTCATAATCGAAACTCCCCAAAATATTAAATCAAGATTGTTTGTGATAACAGTCAAAAAGTTAAATAAAAGATTAGAAAGCATTTTAAACTCTTCTAATTGAATTAAGTTCCTGAACTGTTGCAACAGTGCTGTGTGTGTGTCTCCAATGAATAGATGATTAAAGAGGATTGTGAGTTATACTCTTAGGACAGCAATGGTATTTACCAAGAGAGAAGATCTCCCACATGAGCACTCCAAAAGACCACACGTCACTCTGAGTAGTATAGATCTTGTCAAATATCGCCTCTGGCGCCATCCACTTTAAGGGAAGTCTGGCCTGTGAAAAGATAAGCAGTTCATGTTAGAACCACTCACACCTGTAAAGGAACCACTCCCAATATTATTACACATTCAAAAACGTGCAGCTTATAAAATGCTGTCTATTTGATTATACAATCTGTATGACGTCTTGGCTCAAACTTGACCACAAGAAAAGATCCTTTGACCAGAATAATATTATCAGGGCTTATAAAATGACTAACAGCACGCCAAAGACTCTTGGCATTAACAGAATTATTTTATCCTTTTCCAGATGAACATTCACAGTGTCAGTGGTTTTTGGACTGTTATCATTTGTGTCCATCACACTAAGTAGATTTTAAACACTGTGTGCATTATACAGACTGCACCATGTATCCATGACTGATATGAAGTAATTGGATAATATTCCCCACTTACCTCTCCTTTACGGACATAGTCTGGGTCCTTGTATACATCTCTTGCAAGTCCAAAATCGCAAATCTTCACAACGTTGTTTTCAGACAATAGGATGTTTCGTGCGGCCAGATCGCGGTGAATACACTTGGAGAAATAAAAGAGAGATCCTATTAGATTATGTTCTAGATATTTCATCTATCAGTTTATTGTAATAGCAGGATTTAATTATATGTTTGTTCTTTAAACTCTCTGTGTCTTGACTAGGTAAAAGGGCTGTAGTGAAGATGCGTTTTGTGTCTTATTTGAACCATGTGTGGCATTGTGCTGTCAGATGGAGCACATGATGGAAAGCTGTGATAATGTAAAACACGTGGGACTGCCATCGGGGAAACTCTGACCTGAGGTGAGATGAAACTACATACGCTAAACTGCATATTTAGAATGTGGCAATTAATCTCATCTGCAGGATGTGTGTAAATGCGTGTTTTGGATCAATAAAGTAATTTGGGTTTTCATTTTTGGGATTTTGAGACAAAACTTTTAAAAGTTGCCAAAATAAGGAGATTGATTATTACTATAAAACTAAAAGCCAAAGAATTATTTAAAAAGGAAATTTGTATTAAAATGATCTGCCACAACAAAATAAGAATACAATGATTCATTGCAAAGGTTAGAGCTGCAGAACGAAATCCTGAGTAGTGAAAGCGTGACTCTTACTTTTCTCGAAGCCAAGAACTCCATGCCTTTAGCCACTTGAAAGCTGTAGCAAATCAAGTCTTCCAATGTAAGCACTTTCTTATACAAATCCTCTTGCTCTGCAAGACAAGGGTAAAAGAGTATTAGCAGCTAAATCAAACCATTGTTTTGTTATGCAATTTTTGGTATGTAAAAAAGAAATAGAATATCTAAGAATTTCTTCTACAACAAATATGTGCTGCATATCAAGTTTGATGTTCTCTTAATCCATTAATAACAGTTTTTTTAAGTCATAATTCTCCTGTTTACTACAGACACATCCGATAGGGAGACACAATGAAACATGGCTTCCTTTTTTTAGAGCAGACTGCGACGTGCAGTTTGACAATGATACTCAAGTAAGCGGCTTGTGGGTGGGTCATCCACCTGAGTAAACAGTTTATCAAACCAGAAATAACCGGCATGGGACAGCACGACCCAATGTATCCACAGCGGACTAGCTCTGGTCTTGCAGCAGGAAATTAGAAAAAGCTCTGTACGCAGTAGGTGACAGTGGCTCGTACAAAATATCAGTTGTATTTATGAATCCTTGAGGAAGCCACCTATCAGACTGAGGGGGAAAAAACAATCAGCGGAGCCTTGAGAGTTGAGAGGGTGGGGTGGAGGTGAGGCAGGGGTTGAGAGGGAGGAGGGGAAAGGGGAAGGAAGACACTCAGTCGCTACCTTCCTCCTCTTCCTCCGAGTCGCAGTAGCTCTTATCTTCAATGAAGCCGGAGCTGGCTGAACTTCCGGTGCTAGCCACGCTCTCCAACCTGCGCTTGATGAGCTCGCTCAGATCACACCCGGAGCTGGAACGCAGAGCCTTACCGTCCTGAGACTGTGGAGGTTATCATCACATGCTCCAGTCAATATCGTAAGTCATCATGTCAAATCACTGCTTAAATGAACAAGAGACATTTATGCTTACCTTGTAAACCACAAAGTCACCCCTCTTACTTCTCAAGTAGTTAGAAAGGTTTCCATACTTGCAGAATTCCACGATTATCATTAGAGGACCTAAGCGTACACCAAACAAATGTTTAAAAAAAGAGAGATAGAGAGCGAGAGAGAAAAAGTTTAAATTTTACACAAATTTCTCATGTCGCCAAGGTTGAATTCTCTCTGTCAGCTTCCTCTTACCTCCAAGCTTTGTGCAGGCTCCTAGCAGATTGACCACATTGAGATGATGACCAATATGGATCAGAATCTTCAGTTCAGACATTAAAGCTCTACACTCATTATTTGTAGCTCCCGCTGTTGAGTGAAGGAGAAGTTGGAGGACAGGGTAAGAGGAAAAAACTTATTAATGGAATATCTTACATGGTCAGAGAGGATTTTTGTTTGAAATGTTAGGAAAATGTATAACTGTCGCGGTGATCTCAAGCATGCTGTTGTATTTCTGGTCTCCTGTCAAAAGGCCGACCTTTCAATTCATTAATGTCTTGACATAATTGTGGCTTAAAATTGAAAATACTAAAACTATATTTAAGATAAATTATATAATAAAAATAATTTAAAGAATTAAAAAAATCTATTATCTACTGTATTATAAATACATTTATTTAAAATAATTAAATCTATGATCTATTTTTGAATGGGAGTTTGAGCAGCACTTTGATTATCAGGATATACATTAGGTTTACACACGGAAATCACTGGAAAGTATACAATTGAAGTTCAAAGCCTTTCATTGTGTTTAAAGGAACCTTAAACAGACAACATAATGCACACCATAAACTATAGCGCACAGTTCAACATCTGGAGACAACATTATTATAAACTATCTGAGAGAAACAGCACTTTTCCAAGTTCTCAGTAGTTTGTACATCATTCTAGGGAAATATGTGGTCAGGAACATTATCCTGGTGACCTTTTGAGGTCATGGAGTCAGATTGGGAGCCTGTTGTTTTAACACGTCAGGTTTCCTGTGGTTAAGACCCATCAAAGTGACACAGGAGAGCTATGTCCAACGTTGTGCAGTAATTCGTACATGATTCATACCAAAGACACCTCACAGAGACTTTTACTGAGAGGAATATTGGCACTGCTTGTTTCAAAGTAGGAGAAGGAATTAACCCAGCATGAAGAGTATTCATTATGTCAAACTGAGGACAGACCATTTTTTTCCTTTGCATTTTAAAATTGTCAAGTTTTTGGTGATAAAAACATGCAAATAATGAAACCGTGACTGCTTATCTAGCAGGGCCAACATACTCTGCAAATAAAATGAGTGGAGGCAATTGATTTTATCATTTGAAGGGATTCAAATGAAGGAGATCTGCTTCTTATTAAGAAATGACCTGTGGTGCATGAGGCGGCATCAGTCTTGCCTCTCATTCTATGATTGATGCACAGGGAAGATTAATATAATGACATGAGTGGCGATGCGTATCTAAAGAGTCGACAGATTTATCATCATCAAGAACAGACAAAACATCACCACCAGTGCGGCACTCATCACTCTGCAAGAATGCACCATCACCAAACAAACGCCACAGCCAGTTGACCAGACAGGGAGAGCTTAGACAAATGCAACCGCATGGGAATACAGTCCTGCTAGACCAAAATATTTGTTTTACTTTAATGCATGTCAGTAATTCCATGTGTTGATTCAATATTGTTATGTTATAGTGGACATTTTTGGAAAGTGTATTTGCACATTCAGTTCACTTACATATGCTTTTGTCCAATGTCTGTGGACAATCAAATAATTGCAACAAGCAATACCCTTAACAGCTGCAAAATATCTTCCTATGAACTCAACCAAAAGATCCACATGGACAGGCTTCTGTTTTTAATCTTTGATTTACATTTGCATTCAATACATGGGATCAATGTATTCAATACTGCCATAAAAAGGCTTAGCGTATCTGTCTAAAAGAGCAAATTTGTCATGTGAGAAAACGTACAGGAATGTTGATAACATTCAAGGACTTTATGTTCTTGCACTGCGTTTCTGTTGATCTGAATTATACAATGGGGTCTAAAAATCTGGGAATTAAAATAAAGAGAAAGTTTAAAGCTAAAAATGTAAAAAAAAAGAAACGCTATGGTGGTCTGATCTATTTAGAAGTCAATAATCGAATAAGTAAATTGTGTAAACGGTTAGATGTTTTTGCTTCCACTGAAGCACAAGATGCTCTTTGGATCACTCTCAAATCATGCTGGAGAACATGATCATCAGGTTTTACACAAACTTTTGAAGTTCATGCAGCCTGAGTGTTGCTGTCATTAAGGGCGACATACCAAAAAAAGAAAGAAAAAATTTCCCCTAAACTGTACACTCATTTACAAATTATAGTTTGTAATGACTTTTAGAGCCCACTAAAACATAACATGTTACAGTTACCTTTCAGCATTTTCACAGCCACCGTTTTGCAAGTAGAAATCTTGTCAATCCCAAATGCAGAGGCCTCTACAACTTTTCCAAATGCTCCGTGGCCCAAAGTTTTACCTGTCAGAGAGAGAAAAAGAGAGAGAGCGTCTACATGAGCTTGCCGTGTCCTGGGGGCTCATAAATCAGGCAGAATGCCCTGTCAGGAAAGATGTGAGGCTGTAATTAAAACAGCCTGCTGAGGTTGGGACTGCCTGACTGACCCTCCACTGAGAATTCATGGAGCAGTTAAGACTGAACGACAGAAGCGGCTCGCTGGAACATAAAGGCATATTTTCTTGGAAAACGTACACGACCCTGATGCCCACCATTCTAACACAATAGGCCTGAGGATTAAGGCAATTAAAGAGAAAAAAGAGCCAAATGTGTTAAGTTGTGTATGGATAAGTTTGTATGTTTGGCTCCTTACATGTTTAGTCCCACGGGAGAGATACTTCAATATGAACTAAATTTCATAGAAAATATATAAAAATAAAAACTAAGTCACATGAGCTATGCCATCTATATTGATTTTATACTTTATCACAGCCACTATCTACTTTGTGTCTATTTTTATTTGTGCAAAAACATTTAAGAGAAACATTTGAGAAAAAAATAAATACTTCAAGCATGAGAACTCATGAGCTATAAAAGAGTATATAACCTTCTATTTAGGTATGACTAGAATTTATTTTATTTTTTACATCAACAATAAAAGAGAATGAAAAGGATATTGAACTCACCAAGTCTGAGGCGGTCTCTAGGGAACTCCCATTTGTTGCTATCATAGGGCAGGCGATCACATTGCTCATCAAGGGGCATCTGGTCGGGATCCATGATGATGGACAGGTACCTTGTCTTTAAATCTGCTGAACTTGGCTGGTGAAATAATTAAATATTTCTTAAATCAGAAAACTGAAACAAAATATAACTTTTTTGGGCTTTTGTCATTCTTCCTATGTAGCTGCATGACTGTTTGGGCCATGATTAGATAATTTCATACAAATTAGATCATTAAGAGTTTTGAGAGAAGACCATAACTACGTGTTTGTCATAGAGTAACTGAAATAAATCAGTTGAGCAGGTAGCTGTACATAAGCACTGGTGTGGAGTGAAGCACATTAAATTCCCAGAGTAAACATACTGTTCAAAAGTTTGTAGTCAGCAAGATTTATACTTTTAACAAAATAATACTTTTATTTAGAAAAGATGTATTAAATTGAAAGCTTAGACACTTGTAATGGTTCTAAAGATTTCAATTTCAAATAAATGTTGTTCTTTTGAACTTTCTATTTAATAATCCTAAAAAAATGTATTGTGGTTTCCACAAAATATTAAGCAACACTGCTAATAATAAAGTTTCCTTAGCACAGAATCAGCATATTAGAATGATCATGTGACACTGAAGACTGGAGTAATATATTTAGAAAATATATTCAAACAGAAAATAGCTATTTTAATTGTAACACTATTTCTCAATATTATACTGTTTTTTTTTTTTTTACAGTGTCCTTATTACACGTTATATGCACTGTACGTACTATAGTAATAAAGGAAACTTTTGCATAATTACATGCAACTGACCCTAAACCAAACCCTATTCCTAATCCTAACCCTTTAGTAAGTATATGTAGTTAATGAATATTACTCAGTACTCTGTAACAAGGACAGCCTAAATAAAAAGTGTAACCTAAAGTCCTTACTTTTCTTAATTTCCGGATAAAGAGAATGAGCATTATCCACAGGAATGTTGCTGCTGCTCCAGTAGACACCAAGATGATCACTTCAATATTTGGTTTACCATCTTCTCCTGTGTGCAGAAACAGCATGATTTCACAGAGAACCATCTGTTATATATTCATCACATATTATGTTTTTTATTTCTACATATAATCACATATAAACCACATTTCGCAAAACATAAACTGGATTTGTCATGTAGTGCTGCTTTTTTTGCATTTCCCCTAAATTTGAGTCTGTTTTTTTGAGGAATGATTTCATTTCCATTTCTAATTGTCTCTGACAAAGTGTGTACACACTACTTGAAAGCACACTGCACTGTTTGTGAAGTGTTTCACTGGATAGGGTCTGGTTCACTCATTCTCATTTATCATGTACTCAATGTGTAATGAGTGGTTCCTAAACTGTTCAAATGGTTGATTTCCAAAAAAGAAAGGAGAAAGAATTCAAAGCACAATCTGCTCTCCTTGAATGAATGTGTTTGGCCTGGGTATGTTGGATCATGTCAAGCCAATGTTTTTTTTCTTTTGTAAGAGGATATAGATTGTAACAGAATTTCACTATTGAGATGAGGGGTGCAGGAACAAAAATTGTTTTTGAAAGAACTACACTTTCCTTCACCCCGCCCATGTTTAAAGAGATGTCGCTTCGATCATTAATGAATGTCCTCAAAGACTATGTAGAGGTCAACTCCCTTGTGAGAGGACCCTGGCTTTAACTCCCAGACCCCCATCAAAATCTGGAATTTGCATGGCATTCCTATCAGCCTTAGTGTGTCGTTGTCATTTGATAGTTATTCAAAGTCTGGCCAAAAAAGGCTATTTGTCCTGTTTACATTACTATGGAATCTTTGAGAACGGTGCTTGTGAGATTTTGAATCGTCCTTACAATGTCTGACTGGAAGTGAAAGTCCTAAAATAGGACAATCTGTATGGTTACTGTGCACAATTTATGCCCTTATAATACAAATGATGAATAAAGACAGGCGAAGACTTGGTCATCACTCAGGACCACACCCACTCACCCACTACAGTAATGACCGCACTGGTTTTTGCTTCCCCTCCAGCATTGCTGGCACGACATTCATAAATGCCCTCATCATCCTTCTTCACCCGCTCAATGATCAGAGTGCCATCATCTTTTAGAGTGATTCCTGAAAGCATTATAGATAAATGAATTAAAAAAATACACCATATAATACAGAACAGTTCCAGGTCTGAAAGGAGGATCACTTATGAATGCACATATATTCATTTAGTGCTTTCTCACCTGGTCCTTCTGTGACAGGAGTCTCGTCTTTGTACCATGTGATATAGGGTGCTGGCACACCATAAGCCAAGCAGGCGAGTGTCAGGGTGCTGCTGCTGTTCACATCCTGATTGGTCAGATTCTGCATCAGCCAGGGCCCTTGCCTCTCTGTGTCAGACACAGAACATGCCACACTTCTATATCATTTTTTGATTGTAAATATCAATGTAAGCAATTCATGTATCAGGGTGAATTGCATGAAAACTTCCAAGAGATTTCACCCTAACATTATTGTGGCATTATTCTCATGACACTTCAGCACATTTAACTTTTGCTCTCCCAATTATCAGAAAGCAGAAACTCCCATTCTCATTACTGCAATACGTATTATTGCATAAAATTAATTTAATATATGTGTAAAATATAATACATTCATTTAATAGATAAATGTAATATTTTAATTGTAAAGTACTTTTGTAAAGTACACAAAGACATAAAGATCTCTTTGGTGCTTGGTAGATGAAACTCACCATCAATAGTTAAAACAGATGTTGTATTGACCACTTTGTTGGAGTTCATGTTTAAAGCCTGGCATTCATAACCCAGTGTGTGGTTTCTGGAGACATTGGGCAGCTTGATGGACAAAGATATGGCGTATGGCTCGATCTGAAAAGTGGTTTCGCCTTTGGGCACCATGTGGCCCAGTGGATCATACCAGTTCAATCTATCGTAGAGGTATCTTGTGCCTCTGCAGGTCAATGTAATGTCATCTCCTGCAACAGCTGAAGAGGGCTCAATCTCAAATGGCTGTGGGTGATCTAGTGAAGATGGATGAAAAAGATTAACTCACTGAGCATGTCAGTCAACACAATGCATATTGTTATGCATAATTTATAAATTGGCAATCAGACAAACATGACCAACTCATAAAACATATGGCTCATAAGGGACCTGAAACTACGCTATAGATGCACTGTTGAAAGAGATCGTCATTCTCTGGCCCACACTACAAACACAAAGCTGCACACTGCCATGCCAGGAATGTCAAATTTGCAGTTATTTCCTGTTTCATCACTCCTAATCAGAAGCACGTTGTTGGTGAATGGCTGCAGCGATGGCTGACCTGAAGCATTACAATAAGAACCAGGCTAAGGCCAGGCCTCCAGGAAGTCGGCGAAACGCTTGTTTATTCAAAGCAATATACGTCCCACCAGAGGAGACAGCTGTTATTACCATTTCATCCCTCTGACCAGCATTCCTGTGCAAAAAGTCATGTTCACCTCATGCATAGCACAGCAAATTCTCTGGGGTTTTTTTTTTGTTCTTTTCTGGAGACCTGCCACTTGACATCCACCATTTTATCTCCTGTCTCCATTTTTATTGCACAGTTCTTGTTTTTCACGCTTCCCCAATCTCTGCTGCTGTTCATTCCAGCTTATTTTTTCCTCATCATTCTAATCTAAGCAGCTTTGAATAGTCTGACAGCCGGCACACTCTTCATTACGTAACTTAGTAAATGGGTTTCTCATTTCAGAAACATTTGACCCTGGTCAGCAACATATAAAAGTGATTCATTATAAAACAGAGATTGGTATTCCAGTACCATAGTCCATTCCAGAGTATGTGAGAGGAGCGGAAACAGAACAGGGAGCAGAGTTGCATGTTTTTGCCTAGAGGAGCGTTTCCCCCCAAAAAATCACTCCAATACTGCTCAACCATAAGCACAAGAATGCAGTTACAAGTCAGCCAGAATTCAACATTGAATAAAAACACAGTAATTATAGACTTTTAGCAATTGGACTAAAATAAAGATGGCATTTGTGAAATGCAAAATGGCCCACTTACCATCCACATAGAAAGGGATTCTCATGGTCCGGTTCCCAAGTTCATTCCTTGCTGTGCAGAAGTAGATCCCTGACACATTAGCTGTCACCAGCAGGGTGCTTATAGTCTAAGGGAGTGGACAAAGATCATTAGGAATGTAAATCAGTCATTTGAGAAACTAACAAAATATTCTTTTAACAAGAATAACACAATATCATGTAACTCAGTAGTACTGACAACCTATGACATTAAACTGAGAAATGTATTTCCTATAAGCAGGAGGGTCATAGGGCTAATTTACAACTGGACCTTTTTACACTCCTCAGCCTCACACATTGAGTAGGCTACATCTGGCGTTTTGAGGCCAAATGCAGTACTGAGAGTACAGCACAGAAGGTGTGCCTGTGTTCCATGTCATTTCCTGATACACATTTAAAATGCCAGGCTTAATATTGTCAATATTCAAGTGGAACTCATTAATAGCTTATGTAGACATAATAATAATGCAGATTTTTGGCAAAAGACCAGATTCCAGAGCTCTGTTTTCAGTTTCAAACGACATCTGTTTTCCTGGCCGTCACATCAAAGGTATGAAACACTCTGGGTGTATTTCTGGAGCAATATACCAATTTTTCAGTTTACTTCCTGGGGTTCACAGACTGTTTATAAGAGTTATTTGAAACTTAAGCACATTGGCTCTGAACAACATTCTGAACAACGTACTTTTTTTTTCTTTTTCTGTATAGTTTGTAAAGAAAGACAGAACAGTCATAATTAACGCAAAAGAATTTTTATAAGGTTAGGATATCTTTTGTACACAACACATTACGCTGCTGGACAGACAGAAATGAGGTGTGGAGCTTGGTTAATGTAAATCTGTGGATTTGTTGTAGTGCAATGGCATGTCGTTGTTTAGTCTTACATGCAGCTGATTTTTATTGGCACATTGCACTAAAATATACCTGAGAAACTGGGCATGTTTCCACTCTATTTACATTACCAATCCAGTTTACCTAGGCACTGAAATAGCGCTCTGCTGTATTTAAACTGCTTTAAACTTTGCAATGCAAACACACTATTCATGTTATTAATCTCATTGCAGAACGCACATTATTCACACAATGTTTTGGATAAACTTACTAAGAACTGACATCTGACTCAATCTGAGGACCTAGTCAGAAATTCAGAGTGACCTTCCTGCTTTGTCGACCCTTTCTCATTCTGTGGTTACAAGGCCTTCTGCACAGAGCAGGGAAATTTATATGAGGTGACAGAAAGGAATTCACTCTAAACAAATCCCACCCTTTTAAAGGCCTTGTTATCACTGACCGCTGTGCTTCACCCCTGAAAAGCATCATCTATTTGTCACAAGAGCCTGTAAATGCAGCAAACGTAAAAATGTATACCTATTCCATAGTGAGAACGAAACTCCTTGCACAAGGGAGGGCAGGCATTATTGGTTTCAAATGACATTCCTACAGTGAGAATATTCTGCCTCATAAATCTTGCTGTAAGGAAATATATCTACATAAAGCACTAGACTAGCTTTTATTTTTTGTAGTGACTAAAAATCATTCATAGCTTATAGCTGATGGTTTGCATTTAGACTTATTGCTTGACAGTAACACCGAAGAGTAGAGGAATGCTACAAATGAAAACCTGTGCTTCATTAAGGTTTGGGTGAGTGGTTTTGGTAATAAGGCCTCCTGGAATGTTTTTCATAATGTCTGCAGTGTTCACTGTAACTTTTGGCAGCACAAGCAAAAGATGACAAAGTGACAGATATACAAGCTCGGACTAAGCAAACAACTAGTGACACTGTAGCAGTCTGGATTAATCCCTGATGTGATACGGTCAAATTAAAACAGGGCCTTGGTGAGCTATATTGTGGTCCTTAGCTCTCAGTGGTTTTTCCCACATGTTTATGTGATGTCAACACATTCGAGGGACCACAATGACTGCCCTGTACACATATAGTATTTAAAGTCATCTCATGTATTTGAAAACAGGCCTGAAACAATCAACATTCAGTGCATGAATAGTCCTGGGAGAAAGTTCTGTTTATGAGGACTTACTGGCTTCAGTGCGCTCAGTAAGATGGTCTGATATATCAGTATAAATTCAGTCCTGAGGCACCACTCAAAGCAGCAGCTGCCCTGTTTACTGGCCTCTGTTCTCCACTGAAGGTGACTGAAGCGTGGCATAATTTACAGCAGAGCTAAATGAGCCTCAGCTATTAGTTCTATTAGGGGAGAACACACACATGGTCACACGCACACTGAATGTCATTCCTCACAAATCTATTAGTACTTCAGTCAAAAAGACTACTGATGCAGATTGCACTGTCTGGAAACAATGCAGATTTTTGCTTTTTTGTGGTTTTTATTATATTGAGAGGTATTTTCTCAAAATGATTTCTAAAAGGGCAATTTGGTGATGTGAATGTTCAATTGACTTTATGAGGTTTAAATGGAAGACAGATGTATGCTGTACATCAGATTTTGATTGTTCCCTTTCACTTCTAAATCAGCATTTTTGCAAGAGCATACAGTGTAAGCTGCAGTATTTTGAGGTCTATTATTTTGGTCCAAAATGAAGCTGACATAGTCATTAATCTGTATTAGCAACCCAATTTCAGTTTGAGTTGCAGGCATTTAAATGAATACATTTCCAATTAACTATTCCATTTCCATTCAGATTGCACATTTTTAACTAACAAAAGTTTTTAAAATTTGTAAAGGTAGACTCAGTATTTTTTTTGTTGGCAATATGGCAGTCATTTGGACAGTATGACAGTATACTGACATCTAGGGATGTGGCTGTAGTAGTTTCCGGTTACCGATTCCACTGTACAAATGCAGCATTCCCAGTTAACCACTCTGAGCGCAATGACAGAAGTTGTTTTACCAAGATAAAATAAGTAACATTTTGTCTGGTCATGTCATCTCAACATGACAGCTGCAATGACACGACCGCTCCATGTAAAATAAAACATATTTTCTTATTAATCTACTGAATCTCATGAAATCTCATGTTTTAACATATTTTTCAAAAATATTACTATATAATACTAATTAATGAGGAAAAATACTGAATGCATCTTAGAGGGCAAAAACCTTTTACTAATAAATTACAAAATTGCACATAATACCTACCCTGTTTTTATTTCTTAATACTCCAACATTGGTGTTGATATCCTTAATCAGATTATGAGGATAATGGTTGTGTGATTCAGTGGCGTCGTCAACAGAAAGAGGATCAGTGTAAAGTATGCACCTATCAGACAAAAAAAAAAAAAAACACATATATTTAGAGAAATCATAATTGTTGTGAACCAGCAATTGTAATAAGGAATGATATTTCTGATCCGTTTACGTCAGAAACTGCTCTGGAGTTTGCAGAGGAAGTTTTTGCCTTTTGACATCCAAGCAAGATGTACTTGTACACAAGGAAATACCAAGGCATACGGCCATGGGATTTCAGTGAAGGCCCTCTGCTTTTAGTGAGAAACAGACAACTTAAATAATAGGAATCTGTTGGGCAAATAAACTCTTTTAGCCAATCTCTTTCAGATATGTTTATCTTTTGCCACTGACCGTAAGGTTTCATGGACCCTGATGAATGTGTGTTTCTTTTATCTGCATTTGAGGACCATGTATCAAGTCATGTGTTTTATGTCTTGAAGCCACAGGAGACCAAAGACCTGTTTTGCATCAATATGAGTGGAGGAACAATTGGATTAATGAGAGTCGAGGTCGGAGAGGAAACTGCAGCGTGACAGGAAGGGCTGAGTCATGCGTCACCGTTCAAAGGAAACACCCCCACTCTCTGGACGGCTGAGATAAGGTTGATCCTAGACCGCCATGGTCAACAAGGGTAACTGATAACTTCTCACCTTCATGAGCACAGTAATGCGATCTCAAACGATGGACACTTCCAACAAAACACTGATTTATGGACAGTTAGGGCCCTATCTTGCACCCAGCGCAATTGACTTTGTACACCGACGCATGTATCATTCCTATTTTGCACCCGCGCACAGCAGACTTTTCCCTCCACAGACGCACGTCGGTAAATTAGGGAATGAACTTGCGCTCCCGGGGGCTGTTCAGCGAAAAGAGGAGGCGTGTACCGGCGCAAACGTTCCCTGGTGCCATTTTGCAGTTCCAGAAAACAATTCCGCCACAGACCAGGAAAAACCTAGTCTAAAGTCAGCGGCGCATTCAGATTAAGGGCGCATGCTTGGCCATAATGTTGCCTGTGCACAACGCGCATGCACTTTGCCTCTCTCATCTACATAGACGCAGCAGTTCACATTTTTGCAAACCATACGTAATTACAAGGAAAAATATTCCACATGAGGGAAATCATTGTGGTGTCCATCAAGATGTGAAAAAACAGGCATAAATCTAGCTTCCCAAATTATTATACGCCTGTTTAACCGAAGCTAATTTGGGTGGGTTTCTCCCATCCCCATACAATGTCACTGCTCTGTGTTTTACGGCCCTGACGAGAACGTCGGTCTCCTCGGCTGTGAAGCGTTCCTGGCGTGCGCCTGGCAAATCCGCCGTTATAATAGCAATCCGCCATGGAACAAGCACGCCTGCTCTTAAAGGGAATGTGAGATGATGCTCTAATTGGTTTATTTCACGTTACGCCCAAACCACACCTATGAGTAATGTAGCTACTTCAGACCAACACATTTTAGATTTGCGTTGGGCGCAAGAGTCATTTATCCCGCCGGTATAATAGCAACAGCGCCCGGGATCCGCCCACAAAGTTACTTGCATTTCGCGTTTGATACTTGCGTTTCAGATCGTTAAAAATAGGGCCGATAATGTCCATGTACACATCATAACTAAATTATGATCATATAGGGATTTACTCCCACAACTCCCAAATCTTGCAGTGTGAACATCGCCCTTTTTTTTTTGGTCACTGCTCAAGAAATTAATTCATTTTACTATGTTAAAATAAAAGAGGAATGGGTTTGTCTGTTCATCCAACTAGGGCATTGCAATTACCCTCCAATGTACCTCGCTCATTAACTGTTGAAAATCAGGTCTTCTCACCATCTATATTATGAGCTGTTGTGTTTACTGCCATCACTGATTATATTTAAAACAGCCAAAGTGGTATTTTGGCACTGTGGTACAAAGCCTGAAGTATTTTTGTCGCAAATTTGGCAGTAAACTTTGACAAATAATTACTCTCAATTACGAGAAACTCTTGTCATGACATCAACTTTAGGAGACATCCATAGCATTCATAAAGGTTCACTAAAAGACTGGCATTTACACTGGGATACTCTTGCTTTCAACACAATGCAAGCTTGGGGAATGAGAACCCAATAAATTGTCCTCACATTTACAGAGCCAGTGTCTGCAAAATGTAGCTCTGGGGCTATTTTTCACCAATAAGCATACTTTATTTTGGACCAATGTCAAGGAAACGGATGCAGTTCATTTGAATAATGAAAGCTGTGGGTAAAGGGCAACATTCATCATTGATGTTAACACCAAGAGAAGAGACATGCTATGCAGGAGGGTGACGACTGTTTATGGAACCACAAACCAAAATTTGTGGAAATAACAAGAAAAAAATTATAGCCCATATTTCTCCTTTGCTGTAATGAAATGTGACCTCAAGTTATACAATCTTTTAATTTAATGTGGAATTACTAATCAGAAGACCAGTTGATTCAAAGCAAATCTGAATATGTGTATTTTTTTGTGTATTATTGACTTACTCTGTAAGATCAGGGCTGGGGTAACACGGCTGCCAAAACCAGGTAATGTTTGGCATGGGAATCCCAAATGCAGTGCAGGTGAGCTTGTGCCTCTGGCCATATCTGTAAGTTTGGGGACCCACTGGAGCCACATCCTCCTCATAGATCTTTGGCTTCACTGTGTGCATATTGACAGAACATTAGTCATTTAAATGGTCAGTCTTAGAAAAGAATACAGATCATTTGCAGATCCCTGGCTAACGTTAAAAAACTTTCACCTCATAACTCCAATACGTAAGAATATTCAAGTTTATGTAAACTTCAATATTAGAGGTCTATATTGCCTTTATAGACCTCACTGAAGTGTATCTGTGCTTATGAAGGAGAAAACCAGCATGTTTGAAGATTTAGCATCAGGCGGATTTCTGCATTTAATGAATGAAGCCTTTCTTAATTGCAACCAGAAATCTCAATTCTGTTTCCGCTGTTTTTGACCTTGGTTTTGCTTTTGGGTCTGTGATGATGTCATATACTTCAGTTCAGGTTGAGGGCAGAGAAGGATTGAAATAAATATTTTATATTAGGCTAGAAGAGGTAATTATACTTGTGTATGTTGTGGGATGGAAGGTTTCCAAAAATTCAGGGTAAATCTGGGCAGGACATTACTAAAATTTCAGCTCTGACAACACATTCCACAGTTCTTGCCAGAGAAGAGCATATCAATTCCTCTGCTTTCTTAGATTTTTTTTCTTTGTGAGTTTAAAAAAAAACATAAAAAAAACATAATGCCCAACGCAATCAGCAATTTGCTAAAGAATAAGTTTGGCTTCACTCACATGTAAAAAACAAAAACAAAAAGCTATTTGATTCTTTAATTTCTAGTTCGATTCCCCAATTAATCAAATAAGGAGATTTTATTTTATTTTATTATTAACAATGTAGACATTTAAATCAATATAAAAGTATGCGTATAAAATAAATCGATATAAAAGTATAAAATGTGTGCACATATTTCGTATATTTCATATACATAGACATATTTAGGTTTAAAATATAAATGACAATATAAAGTGCAGATAAAAAACAAATAACAGTTTAAAAGCACCAAAACCGTTTCAATAGTCAAAGTATAAATAATAATAAAGAAAAACAAAACCACAAATGAATTGCTGACAGCTAAATTTTCAATAATCTCATTAAGTTTGCTGTTCATATAAACAGTACAGAAATGTGGCTGTTCGCTAATTTTTATTAGCATTTTTATGTTTATTTGTGGCAGCCCTATTTGGTTCGATATTGTTTGAAGTATAGAAAACCATCAGATGCTCATAATCATGTGCAGTTCATACTGGTTTTCTGTGCATTACCTCTGACTTCCAGCTTGTAGCTGAGGTTTCTGTAGAGACCCTTTTCCTGGTTTGACAATGTGATAGTGAAGATCCCAGCATCCTTCTGCCTCACTTGTTTTATGGTGAGGTTGAAGCCCACAGTATCATAACATGTGGAATTTTCTGAAATAGCAACTCCATCTTTGTACCTATACAAATTGGCAGCAGAAAAAATAACAATACAATCATTGTACAATTAATCCATTACTGGTAGGATGCATTTAGTACATTCTTCTTATGGCTTTTGAGTCACATCTCTTATTTTTAAAATGCAAAGCATGAATTTACCACAACACTCTGTCGGGTGCAGGCAGGGCATTGACCCGTGGCTCAAACTGCACCTTTCTACCCTCTATAGCAGAAATGAATTTGCGTTTATTGTGGGTCACATTGAGGAATGGATGTTCTGTAGAGACAAACATACAAAAAAAAAATCCAATTAATGAATTCAAACTGTTCTACAAAAGCATGAATGTGTTAAGATAGTGGCACAACATCACATCCTCACCGTATACAGTAACTTTAGTTGAAACATGAAGCCTTTTCTCTTCATTTGATGCTATGCACATATATGTGCCCTTGTCCTCCATTGTAACATTAGGCACAATTAATGCTTTAGTCATTACGATGATTTTGGCAGGTGGGTCCCTTGTAATTTTCATTTGGTGAGTGCGATTGATCTAAAAACACAGACGGGAAGTTCAGAGGTTGTCAGGCCAAGATTTACATAACACTAGTTTAAATCCAGTAGTTGATCTGAATGTGTACAGTATTAATCAAATACCGTGAGTCTTTAGGTAAAACTCTAGCATTTTTTGCAGGGCTCCTAATAACTCACCCGACTCTTATGAAACTGCCACTCAAATTGAATTCTGCCATTGTAAGTGGTCTCTGCAGAGCAGTTGAGGACCAGGGTGTCACCAACTAGTACTTTTGGTCGTTCTGGTTCGATGCCAATGTTTCTCAGCTCCGATGCTAGGCACAGAAAACAGGACATGAATCTAGGTTATGTCATGAAAAAAGCTTCTGTAATTTTCAATGACAGATTTTCAAAAAGTAATTGCGTAACTGGGATTTTCTCTTTAGCTACCTTTGAACAATGCATTTTATTAATTAAAATGACTCACTTTGCCTTTTGAGGATGTAGAGCGATGTAAATTCTGTGTCATTCACACTGGTCATACATGTAATCAGATGGTAGCTGTCATAAGGTTTCAAGGGGATTGTGAAACCTATCTTTGGATCCCAAAGATCCTCCATCCTACTTTTTATATGATCTGCCATGGGATTCATCTAGAGAGCAAGAGGAGAGGATTTATTTAACAAGCTATCTTTAAAAATAAGTAAATGTTCTTTCTGTGAAGAAGGAAACAAATTGTGTGAAGCTTTTACAGCACATGATTAGTAGCCCATCCATTAATGAGTAAAACAGGGCTGAGTTTGTCTGTGAGAAACTGATCATAGTTAAGTTGTATACCCCATTTTACTTCTTTTGTTTGTTCGTGTTCCAAGTGCCCTGCTAGGAAAGAAGGGAAGGAAGGAAACAGGAAGGACGAATACTACAGATCTTCCAATGGCAGGAAGGTCATATGACTATCTGTGCCATCTGGCTTAGAAGTGTTATCCATAGGACTGTGAGAAATGACCATAGACCCACTACATGACCACTATGAAAAAAAAACACTACTGTTGAAGTTCGTTGCCAATGCTGTTTGAAGGACAGAATCTACTGCTTCCGTGACTTATGTAAGAGGCTGCTTGCTTGTATACTTGAAAATAAGATGTGGTGGTGTTCCATCAAATATAACGTAGAAAAATAAAATAAAATAAAAGACAAAATGCTGCTATTTAGACTTGTTTAGTTAGCTGGAACAGAAACATGTGTTTTATTTATATCCTGAGTTTCTATTCTGAGTGAAAAACAACAGTCAAACACGAACTTCCTGTTCTTACAGGAAGCAGACAGAGAGACTCCTCAGGTCTCCTTGAGCTTCCCTGAGTCTAAGGCACACTGTCTCTATCTATATATGCATGCTAAGGGCTTAAATGGGTGTGAGAAATTCAAAAACACCCATGGTCCCATGCATTCTTCAATGTCAGATCATACAAAACATCCTCTATTTTTCAAGTGAAGGCTTTTGAGGAATGGAAAAACAGGTAAAACATTCACCTCCACCATATGCAGCGGTAAATTATGTGTGAATATATTTACATTCAGTGGCACTAACATAAAATACTCACAGTCTCAAGGAAAACACGTTGGTTCGGGGACGTTGTTCTGCAGGGGACCACAAAAGAGGGTTGGTTCCGAGACACAAAAAGAGTGTTTGGTGAACTGAAAGCCTCCACAAATGGATGATTGGGATCTGTGATTTAAAATTAAGCATTAAATAATACAGTAAGCACAAAATAATAAGACTTTGCTTCACACAAAGCTAATTTACCAATCACAAACACAATAATTCATTAATGTACTCATGAGCTTTAAGATTTTGAATGGCTTTTTAAAAAAAGCATTTCATATTTTATCTATGAATTCTTGGACTTCTTCAGGCAATGCCTAGAGCAATTAAATATCCCAGATAAAGTCAGATCATTTTTCTTTTTCAACAGCAAACTGCCACACAGACTGCTGGATAAAGAAACAGCTTGGCAGGAGGGGATGTTACTGTACAGCTATGCTGTGAGATTGGCGTGATCAAACAAACAAGATATTGTGTGTGTTGACATGTAATGTTTTTTTAAAAAAACAGTGGAATCACATAGTGAGATGAACCAGGGGACTATCAAATACTAAATTGGCAATATATGCAGCAGGCTGAAGTGGAAGAGGTCTGCTAAACAAAACAGCTGGTAAGCCAGAGACTTGGTGAGCTTTGTTGTAATTTTCACAGCTAAAGTTATCTCAGCTCTTTTTGGAAATACACTACCATTCAAAAGTTTAGAGTCAGTAAATATTTTTGAAAGAAGTCTTATGCTCACCAAGGCTGAATTTATTTGACCCCAAAAAAATACAGTTAATATATTATTATAAAATTACAATATAAAAGAACTTATTTTCAGTTGTAATATATTTCAAAATGTAATTTATTCCTGTGATGGCAAAGTTGAATTTTCAGCAGTTATTACTCCATTTGTCAGTGTCAAGATCCTTCAGGAATCAACATTTATTCTTATTATTAATGTTGAAATCAGTTGTGCTGCTTTATATTTTTGTGGAAACTTTTTTCAGGAATCTTTGATGAACAGAAAGTTCAACAGAACAGAACCGTTTCCTTTTCAACATTTCTTCTTCTTATTAATGTTGAAATCAGTTGTGCTGCTTTATATTTTTGTGGAAACCATGAATCATTTTTTTTTCAGGAATCTTTGATGAACAGAAAGTTCAAAGTTCACAGAAAGTGCCTTCAGTTTTGAGGCACGTTCATGAAACTCTGCTATTGCACTTGCTTAAAATGTTAACAACCTAAACACAGGAAGACTCTAAGCAGGATATAATATAAAGGCTTCCTTTCTGTGTCACTGACTTTCTATTTCCTAGTCTTATGACAGTTTGGTTCTGTTTTGCAGATACAGTCCAGTTCTCAGTGATTCAATCCTTCTAAGTGAGTGCAGTCATAGCTGAATAGTTACTAGCTCCACTGCCCGGCTAACAGGTTTATGGCTTTGTTGTAGCTTCGGTGAGGTCTGGGGCCACTCATTACTTAATTTCCTTTCTAATATAATGCTTTTCTAATGGCTTGGAGTCTTTCCAGGTCGTGTTTCACACAGAAGACATCGAATTTCTCTTCTGGCAAATAATTGGAAGCAAAGTGCCAAGTTTCTTGGTTCATCCAGTAGGGATCCTTCTGTTTGTAACCAAAACTGTAATGTACGTGAGTATTATGCCAAATAAATAGCTCTTTGGTCTGTTCATCTAAAGACAAGCTTTGTTTTATGAAACTGTTTTACTGCAATCTCTTGGTCTATGATAAGAAAAAAAATATTCTTAATCTTACCTTTAACAAAAACATATGTGGACACCTCATGATCGCTGGACTTTTGATAACTGCATGTGTACAAGCCAGTATCGCTGTGCCTCAGGTTGTGTATGACCAGCTTGCTGCAGTGCTTGTGCCTTCTCTCCTCACAAGACTCAATGAGTACCGATGACACATTTCTGTTAGCCAGCCTCCAGTGCAGCGAAGTTGATCCTCTAATGTACATCACACCATAGAAACAAAACATCACCAAAAATAAGTACAATTTCATAGGCAAGCAGGCTTATGCCAAATTAAATAATCACTGCGTAGAGTGTCTGCTGCTATTACTTTCGATTTTTAGCTATTCATGACATATTACAAAACATAAACAAATCACAAATGACATCCTGCAGCCTCTTTCAGTTTACTGTGAAATTACAAACATAATCCTAACAGTAATTCAACAAGTATCCTCTATCGACTGATGCTTCTGCAGTTCCTGATTACATCTGTCTTAAAAGTTTCAAGAGTTCTTTCTGAATGATTGAAAATGACTCTTGTCTGACGCATGTCAGATTCCTTACATATTCCCAGGTTCATTTCAGTTTTAAACATTCAGTTAGTGTCCAACTTTCACATGGGAACAGGTATTTATTGGAAGAAGTGTCCAAATGGCATGTTTCAAATAGTGCTTGTTTTTAAAAGGGCACATTAAAAGGATCCCAGTGGAGAATCAGAGATATCTCACATACCACCACTGTTGCTTCTAGACTGATGGGTCATGCAACTTCACTCTTAAATCTGTCCAGAGCCAAAGACAGTATCAGCTTTTTGCTCACATGACCTTGTAGGGAAGCATTACATTAGTTAAGCTTCTTCGGGGTCAGCATTCCTGGCATGACTGCAATAGCATGAAATGCTCTCTTAAAGTCTAAACGATGTGTATGTTTCACAAGCCCCCATCCACTTTTCTTTCTGCAACAATTGGATATGATGGCTTTTTTGGGCCTATACTGCTTTTCTTTGAGGCCTCTCATCCCATGTTAAAGCAAAAGCAAATGAGTTTAGTTTTGAAGAGTGACGGTGTGAGATCAGTGTATTTGGACACATACCAGCTCTCGCTTAAGTTCATATACAGTATTAAAGGAATAGTTCACCCAAAAATGAAAATTCTGTCAACATGTCGTTCCAAACCTGTATGGCTTACTTTCTTCTGTACAAAAAATATATTATGAGAAATGTCTGCGTGGAATATTTCCAGTGTTTGGTTACCACTGTTCTTCAAAATATCTTCTTTTATATTCCACAGAAGAAAGAAAGTCATACAAGTTTGGAACGACATGAAGGTTAGCAAATTATGACAGAATGTCTCTTTTTGGGTGAACAGAATGTTGTGATTTGGATACTGGGCCCCAGTGTGAGATTTTGGTGCTGACCAGGTTTCTTCACTAAATTAAAGATCAGAACTTTTCCGATCAGTTTCACCAAAAAGACCACGACGGTTAATGAGTTTTTCTGCAAAAAATGAAACGCATTGCTCCGGTTACATTTCGCTCCACTTTTCAAGTTAAACATTCACTAGAGGCACTATAAGTAATATAATTTTTTTTCTCCATTGCAAAAGTGTAATGTCCAGTGACTGGCACTACATTACATGAAAATGAAATGAAATGAACATGCCAATGTGACTATTCTGACAATGTGAGCTAAAGCAAATGTGAGATAAAAACGTATTTGCTGAAGGAACCATGTCATTTTAGCTTTCTTCTATGAGGCTTTGAACTCTTTTGTGGAGCGCCTTGACTTGATTCATGGGACTCGTACCTGAGCACTCCGCATTGCAAGTACAACATCAAAAAAAATCACACATCCTTATTAATCAATAATTTGCCCCTGTAATCATAATTAGAGTGAAAAGGGAATTATTTGTTGGTGTTTTTACAGCCTCTAGTGTTCATTTCATCTGGAAACTGCAGTGAAATGTTGTACATCAACCATGGACAAGATCCACAAGTCACATCAGCACTAAACCAGCGCTAGTCACAGTAAAATGCTTGAAGCAACATGGAAATTAACATAGGTGTAAGCTGGTAAGCTGGTTTTCAAAGGGCTAATTAAAAAAAGTTGGTAGTTTTAAATTATTATGAATTGAGCTTAATTTATTCTCTCTGAATATTGGAATGCTTACTACTAGTACAAAATCTTTTTTTCTTCCTTTTTTTCCATATTTTGTGGATGGGTACAACGACAAATGAATACATTTAGATGTACAGAACATTCTGTGTGAGTTTGTGTGAGATGGGACAGCAGATGGGCACAGTACCTGCAGATGAGCGTGAGTGTGCCACCAACATGCTGAAGGTGTGTGTCTTCGGCAGGAAGCAGCTGTGGATCAGGCAGATGATATCCCTCTACCAACCCTACAGAAAACACAATACAGCACAACACACAGTCAATCAGGGACACGCTAACATCACAAGTGCATCACACACAAAGCTACAATGTGGTCAAATCTAACGTGTTTCCACTTACAAAGTCACTCTTGGGGATGAGTGAATGATGACAGAATATTTGTTGAACCATACAAGATGGGTATTGCAGTTCTCCCTGGAGAACTGTAATACACCTACAAGCGTAAGGGTAAATCTACTGTATGGTTAAGCGGACCAGAACCAGAACACTAAGCAATTACGAGATGCAACTTTATAAGAGCCTTCCAGTGTGATTTAGAGACTCTGAATTAGAATGTTATGCAATAGCCTTTCCGCTTCCATGTGGAGCTCCAGAATCCAGCTCAGTGCAGTCTAGTCTGTGCTCGACAGGTTTAAGCTGGCAGAGATGTGGAAACAGTGTGTCTGAGCATGTGTACACATTCTAGGCAAGAGGAGGGAGGCCAGATGTACAGCTGTGCCCCCCCACAGAGAGGTCACCTCTGTCAGCATGTGTGTGAGAGAACAAGGCAGACCCAGATGAATCAGATGTCCTTAAACACATCCTTCACATCAGTCAGTCCTCTGCATAATGCCACCTTTTTATACTCTGATAAGGAGCTTCATTTAACTCAGATCTCTTGAGATCTCTTCGGTGTGCTATTATTACAGTGAAGGTTCACTGCTGGTCTGGGGCCAGGTAAAGCTGATGATAGGAGCCATGAGTACGCTGGGGACAGGAAGTGGTCTCATTCCCTCTGCTGCCCAGTTCGGTTGACAGTCATCTCATAAGTGATTTCCTTCTTTTGAACCTACTCCCTGACCGCTTTGTGCTGTGGCACTGTAATGCAAGTTATTTGTGTTGCCAGGCAAAAACGATATTTTGATTTTCCATTTTAAAAACAGTCTTCTGGGAAACCTCGTCTGACAAAAAGACCAGATTAGGGTCTTTTGGTACAGACTGGTTTATGCTGGTCTTACTAGTGGACCAGCACACCAATGCTGATCACCAGTTTTTCAGTCTCACATGGAATCTTAAAAAAGCAGTGTTCATGCATGAGACACTAAAAAAAGCTGATGTGGCGCAAAGGTCAAAGACTTCCATCTAGCTCACATTTACATTGAATTTTTTATTTTATTTTAAACATTCAAAACCAGTGAAGTGGAATGCAAAGACATTTTTTGTGGACAGCTTCAAGGTTTTTATTGTTTTTCTATGTCTTCACGGATATCATGACTTTTTCAGCGCCTCATGCACGAGTGTCACGTTTTTAAGTCGCTAAATGAAAAGAGGTGTGAATATATAACAATAGTTTTGGTAAGTATTTGAGTAAGAATCTCATGTAGAACAGTCAGATTTTTATTTAAGATTTTAGAACGGAAAGTTTTGTAATACAACATCAGCGTTCAAAACACAAGATGATCTTTTAAAAATATTTTTTGGATTTGATTTTAATGATTTTAATTTTGTGTATTAAAATCAGGATGATTGACAGTCTCATACCGTATACCATGAAGTCATTATCAGTACATTATCTGACCAATAGCAAAATTTAGTTTAATAAATATCTTAAAAACACAGCTGCATTCACCAGAATGAACTTACCACACCAACACTGCCACTTAATATGAACTTCCTCTTAGTATGCTACAACATCATTGTTGTTTCACAGTACAAGGTTAGTTGAGGGGAGCGGATGTAGCCGGAGATTTTCACGCAAAGTACACACCTCTATCAGCTTGATATTATCCCTCTGCCCAGAAGAGACAAAGCCAGACATAACCCCAGCCGTCCTAGTCAGTAAATAACCTCCCCTACGGGGACTCACTTATTGCGCTGGAAGCTTTTTCTTTTTACACATCTGTTCTGTAGATATTTGGACATCTTCTGAGAGTTGTAGAAGATTTACATTTACACATGAAATAAAACACATTAAAAATGTCTTTGCTGTAATGTTGGTGTCAGACAGTAACTTTATGCAGACTCAGACAAACACAATCCATCATGAAATGTTTATTTCCTAAATCTCATATGGACAAAATGTACAACATATGTTCTAAGAGTCATCACTCATTCTCGTCAGGATGTTTTTAGAAACACTGTACATCTTAATCTGTAACATCAGAGTTAGAAGATGCTGCTGCTCCCACTGTACTGAAAGAGAGATATTAGTCAGAGTGAGTCTAACTGGTTTTGACCACTCTGAAATATGTGTTTACCACACAGAAGCTTTGGTCTGATACGAGATACGTTTTATTGAGAATTATTCATTCCTGCTGACATCCAAATTTTCGTATTTCCCTCGAAGCCTCATTCACAGATGTACGCCTTCACTCAAACACATACGGTGAATCACATCCTATAAAACCCAACAACTCTTGCTGTCTTCACAGCTGCCCTGTTCAGCAGGGGCCCCCAGCAGCCCACTTAAGAAGAGCACTTTCTCATAAAAACCTCTCGTCTCTGTCCCTGTACACCCACGTATTCCCACAGCACACAGACCCCCACCTGCCCCTGATGTCTGCCCAGTGCTGACCTCAGCACGGCACTTTGCCCCTCTCTCCAACAGCTGTGTACTGCATTCCTTCATCACAGAGACTGCAAAAATGCTAAAAATGAGGCTTGTTGTGTTGCTTCAAGGGGCCTGGGACCTGGTTTCCATTAAAGCCTATTAAAAATAAAAGACAACCATGGAAGCATGGAAAAAAACACAGCACTGATGCTACGTGCGTAGGTTGCCATATTCAGCATGATTAGCCTACGTGCCTCTCGTGCGAAAGGGTAAACGACACGTCACTGTCACAAGGCTCTGTTCCTCCTGACCTCCCACAATCATGAAATCAGTTAATCATGGCATCCTAATAGATATTTGTAGTTTTGTGAGGGAACAAGAGAATCGTCAAGTCCAAATAAGTAGAGGAACTTTCACAAAGATGATTGGTCTGAATGTTCAGTGTGAGATGGGAGGCGCAAAAAAATGATGTGTGGGTTTTCCATGGAAAGCCGAATTCTGAAGTACTATAAAAAATAATGTCAGCATTGTCTTGGAAACATTTAAACCAACAACTGTTCAGCAACCAAAATGTGTCATTGGTCCCTGATGGGTGTTAAAAAATCTGGAACTTATGAAGTCAGATGATGTTTGAATTTTTTTTTTACACAGATTTAATTCAATTTACTTGTGTACTGTCTTTTGTACAGAGGAAATCCTGTCGCTGCCCAGTAAGCATTGGTCATAATATGCGGAATTCCCTACTCTGTGGCTGGTACAAGACTGCCTGTGCTTCCCGTCCACCCATGTGATGCACAGTGCCAGTAAAGCGGTCTCTGAGGACAGGGCAGGGGGAATCTTTGGGCTTACACAACAATAGTAATTCATTAATCCTTTAACCTTGCTGCAATATCCATTATGATTTCAAAGCTTTACAAGCAACGAAGGCTTCTTGATAATTAAAAATAACGTCAAACAATAGTAAGCATCTCCATGGACACAGAAGCGAACATCAGGCAACCGTTGAATGCGACCAATTGCAAATTCATTTCTTTCCTGTCTTTTTTGAAAGAAGACAAAGTACCCTTTTGGGACATGTAAAATGTCTATACAGTAAATTTCTATTTAAGCTGACTTTGAGTTTTGACAAAAACATAATGTTGTGTAAGATCTATTGTATTACGAACCTCCAGCATGTTAAAAAAAAAATGGCACATAACAAAACACACTGTCCTAAAAATTGTGACTGTCATCTATGTTTATATCATAAATCATGTAATATGTCTGGTAATGTCAGCTAGCTGTTCTTACTGCCAAAATAAACCCAGACAGATCAGGTCTTGTATTGTTTGTATGTTATACCAGTAATTATGACTGTTTACCAAGTAAAAAAATGACATTGGAATAATACAAATATTGGAACTATTGATTTGACTTTGTTAGTATTATTATTATGTGAGAAGAGAGAGATGTCACAAGAAGCATGGAATGTATAAGAAAATATTTGACAGTAAAATTACACAAATAACCAATCAAAATCAAGTATTTCAGAGAGCCGTGTAATAAAATGGTATAATATGTCTGCTTATAAATTTGCTATAATGCATGTGCAGACAAAAGTGATTATTTTGCCTCTGATTATAAAGCTTTTACATAATATTATTTGATGATTAATTATCATTGGTCCGGACTGTCACAAAAACAACAGTAAAACAAATCCACGTTCAAAAAGCAGACTTAACGGTAAACTCTTCACAAAACTAAAGACCACCCACTAAAAAAAGTTGCTACTACACCTCCAACTGTGCTGCCTGCCTTCATTCATTGAAGTGTTCTCTTATTGCAAGTCCCTCTGCTACAACTACTGCTCCCTGCCAAGCCGCTAGGTTAAGACAACAGCAATGGAGAATGCCGATTTTATTAGTTCCTGGATTGGTCTTTGGAAGGTGGAGTCAAAAACCGAACCCATATGGAAAAAACCTATACGAAAAAAATAAGATGGTTAATTAAACAAACAACATCTAGCTAAACTGAGTGGTAATTCTGGTGAAATATGAATATGACAAACCCTAGAAATATTAAGTGGATTTGAATCCCATAAGCTCCCACAATATGTTTTGGAGGTCAGGGGATTTTGCTGTTCTTCATGCTGGAGATTCTCCTTGAAATTGCAATATAACACAACATGGGCAGCCATCCAATTTGTGTGTCAACGGGAAAAAATCAACTTGGATGAAATACCAAATGACAAAAAACACAGTACAACAATGTCTCCAAATCACATTGCCTGAAGTTCTTTGCAAATTCTGACAAGTTTGAGAGAAGAGAAACATGTCAACATAAATTTTAATGCAGTACTTTTAATGTTTCATGAGGGGGAAAATGGAAAAACAAAGTTTGCAAATGTAAAGAGAGCAAGCAAGAAAGCACACTGCACCGTCTATGCTCGTGTGCTACCCCACCACTGTGGGATGAGTGGATGAGCTTGAATTGCACTTGGCTGACCCCTACCTACTGTATTCCTCCCAACATGCACTGCTGCTGCTGTTCAGTAGGAACACTATAGTTCTTCCTGAGCTTGAAAAAAAACCCTCACAGTAATCAAGTTCAACCCAGGCACTACACAGTCTAGTACATGTTCAAATAATTATTTTGCCACCCATATTCATAGTTTACAGTATTTAGGGATGCGCCGAACACTGAGAGGGGAGGGGACACGTTGCGTAGCAAGGTGCAAGTAGAGTTGAACTGAAACTATTTTGACTGTATAGTGCACAGAATTTGTGCATAAATATCTTTTTTAAACGCACTGTTAACATATTTCACTGTGTGACAAAGTCTGTCAGGCTTGATGCACACACTGTAAGCAGTACAGAGCTACAGTTTAGGTTCTGTTTTGTCCAGATTAATTATCATTTAGATTAAAATGTGGTTCACTTTCTTTGTGTAAAGACAAAGTTCTGTCATGAAACGCTAGATGGAGCAGACCAATAGGTCCTTAACTCAATCTTGCAATTACATCATTCTCTATAGGGAACAGTTGATTGGTTCCTACTGTATCAGTAGCCAATGAGCTTGCTGCTCATACTTCAAATACTTGGCCAGCATTTGTAGCAGTTGCAGTGCTTTCAGAAACCCTCCACCTTCCCCAGCTCCACCTGTATAGATTTGCTACAAGTAATTCATGTGTTATATTGTACAGCGGTAACATGTCTTACTTGCTCACAGCAGTGTGTCGTGTATCGTGTATACTTGCTCTGCAGCAGCAGCAGCAATAACCAACAACTCAGAGAGTTGTTGAGACAGAAATAAGATTTAACAACTATTAAAGGGAAAGTTCACCCAAAAAAGAAAATGAAAACCTGTAAGACTTTCGTTCATCTTCGGAACACAAATGAATATCTTTTTGATGAAATCTGAGAGATTTCTGTTCCTCCATAGACAGCTACGCAACTGACACTTTGACACTTCAAAAGGTTCATAAAGAGAGATAAAACTAATCCATAGGAATTGAGTGGTTTACTAAACAATTTCTGAAGAGACACAATCACTTTATGATGAACAGATTGAATTTAGGCTTTTATTCACATATAAACATTCATCAACTCATACACCAGTTATGCTAAATGTACAAGAACCAATGAAGTTTGTTCTCGCGTGTCAAGCAGGTTCAGTTGAGCTTCTGTTAATGTTCGCTGATCAATGTTTAAATGTGAATAAAAGCCTAAATAAATCTGTTCATCATATAAAGCAATCGAGTCTCTTCAGAAAAATTGGACTAAACAGCTAGACTCAAATGGATTAGTTTTATGATCTCTTCATGAACTTTATGAAGCACTTAAGTTTCAGTTGCGTATATCTGTCTATGGAGGAACAGAACGCTCTCAGATTTCATCAAAAAGATCTTAATTTGTGTTACAAAGATGAACGAAAGTCCTACGGGTTTGGAATGACATGAAGGTGAGTAAATTATGACCATTTAAATTTTTGGGTGAACTAGCCTATCCCTTCAACTTTGTGATGGCTAACTCCAGATAATCATTTTACAAGTTATGGCCATTACCAAGACTTTATCTCTGTTACGCAGCATAAATGCATCCAGTCTGAAAGCACAAAGTGAGCCTGCATTGCAGTTACTGTATCCTTTGCCTTTGTGCTGCTTATGCATGCAATGTGAAACAGGCCTAATTTGTCAAGCCAGTAATCAAATCTTTTTTTACTGTAAAGTTGTGATGTTAAAGAAGCCAGTGCGAGTGCGCTAACACGTATTCAGAGTGTTCTGAAAAGTAATGTAATGCGGAGGGTTCTCAGGCTATGTGTAAAATTCCATTCCATAAAGTATTTTCACCTTTAAATGGTCCAGCACATTTTGAAAACAGAGCCTTGGGCAATATCTGGATCGTTTCAAGATGCGTTATATCTACAAAGTGGCATAATTTAATATTTCTCTTACTTAAAACATACTTCCTTCTCATTCCAGTAACTTCTAACAGCCAAGTTAAGATGTGTTTCACTTCTCTAAACATGTAAAGTTTAATTTATCTAGTGCTGAGTTTGACTAGTGACTCTGACTCACTACTTTGTTATGCACTAAAGTTTCAATTTGATAAACTAGAAAGCTTAATCATTAATAATTAAGAAATCACATGGATAATGTCACACAATTGAGCTAACAAAATGTTTGATACAAACATCTGAAATAATCACAATGCCCCACCACAAATCAGTTAACATGACAGAAGTGGCAAACAGCTATTGTCTTCATGCCCTATTTCTGACTAATGGATTAACCATACACCCCTGATATATAAAATATAATGGCATGCTCTTCCGCTCAACCATTGTCTTAAGGTGGACGACTGACACACATTTGGAGTAGAGGAGCAAGCAAGAAGTCTGGGGAAGGAATCTTTACTCAGGTAGCGTGTCACATTTCCGTGACCTCTACTGCCAGAACAATTCCAGGGTGCCTCCTGCCTCTCCATCCGCTTCCTTCATGTGTCTTTCCCACGCTCGGCGTGAGGACAGCGAAGGAAATCTACTTGGAGACCTTGTAGACAAAGCTTGAAGACCCAAAAAGTCATGGGGGGAGCAGTATTTCCTCTGTTTGGATGAGAGTAAGAGCCTCTGTTTGTTTGGACAGCAGGAGGAAGACCTGTATCTGTGGTGCACAACTGCTATGTCACAATGAACAATGGCATCCACCTTTTACTATCCATCTTGTTATAAAGAGCTGCAGCCAGAAAACCAAGCAGCCAAGTGTCAACAATATACTCTCTCTTGTAAACACATATTCTCTTCTCAAACTCAACAACACTAGAACTGGAGATGTGCCCAAACTACCCATTTACAATAAACTGTTTTGAATGTTATCAAAAAACACACCTGATATTTCCATCACAATGTGTTCATTCTTTGAATAACTCAACTCGTCCAATGGGGCTAGTTGAGTTATTCAAAGACACTGACAATTGTCAGTCAGAATTCACTGATACTGGCCTGCTGTTCTTCCATAACTAGCTGTGGACCATTAAACAAAATTTACCATATGATTGGGGTCCCATAATTGAGTAAATGTCAGTAAAATCATTTAAGCCCCAGCAAGGATAAAACCTCTCCTGCTTGCTAAATGAGCGCTTTAGTTAGTGCCAGAGTGCAGAGCGCTCAAAACCCAGCTGCCTAGCTAGACACAATTTGGGAAACCCGAACAGATTCTTATAATGTATTTGGCACATATGCCACATATAATCTCCAAAATGCTACACCAAAAAAAAAAAAAAAAAATCTAAGTATAGGTAGACAGCTTTTTGGGTTTTGAGAAATGACATCCAAGTAGGCTACCTTATTTTAAAAACTCATATGTTGATCATCATTCAGTGCACCAACATATTTGTCCCCATCTATTTAATTTGTTACAATAAATGGAATTTATACAAGATAACATGTGTTTTCAAAGTTTCTTCTCTTCAGTAATTAATCAGTAATTAATACAATAATTAAAGTCTAAATAGTTTAAAAAGTGCAATGAACTCATGACTGAAGGTCAATGACATTAAAGTTTAAATAATATAACATTTTAATGAAGAAAGTTCTCATACTGTAGCAGGATATATATTCTACAACGAACTTTCAAATAACACCAGAACAAGCCATAAACCTAAATATTAGGCTAATTCAATGCCATAAGTGATGTAATTTTAATCTAGCACAACACTAAAATGTTTTCATCATTACATCCGCATTTGTTTCTACAGTATCCATTTACTTTGCGTATCAGGATGAGAACTGAACTTCAAGCCGCATCTGTACAACAGCAGCCCAAAGAAAGCAAGAAGTTATCGCGTGCAGCTTCACTTAAAGCGCAGAAAAATGACAAAAAGCGCACACTTACCACTTGAGAAGAAATTAAAAAGCAGCTGAAAAGTGAAGAAACCTTTGACTGAGGGTTGAACAGAAGTCATTTCGCCCGTTAAAATAACGTGCCGAAAGATATTCCGTATACTGTCACTGTATATTTGATGTGGTTGTTGTAGTCCACCTGGACTGAAATGTCTCTTGATGTTGAGTTAAATGCGTATAGTTCCCGTTGTTATGTCAGAGATGGTTCTTTCAGTGATGCCTCTATAATGAAAACACGTCCCGTAGTCTCTCAGTAACTGTAAAGGTATCGCACGGTACTGCGCCTCTGCCCCGGTCCAAACACGAGTGGAGCAACTCCAAACTACTCCCGAGGTCAGGTGCGACGTTTGCGCTTCCTTCCTAAAACTGAGTGAATGAAATTTCAAAAACTAGACTCTATAAAGAAGGTTTAACGATAATATAACAATGAAAACAACTAATAATGCTAACCGACTGATAAACCATCCCACTGCCTTTGGCTTTTCTGCCGAGGTTTTCCTCTTGAAGGCTTTATATGAGTGAAGCAAGGACGGAAGGACGCAACGTCACCATAGTAACTGCAGCGATACTCCTAGTGCACTTCGCGCGCACTTTCCCTGCCTTAACTTAAAATATATTGCTTAATTCAGACTCTTACAAGGCAGAATATCTTTAAATAAACGTTTGTGCACTTTTTGTCCGCTTTAATGAAAGGTGTAGCCTATTTCATCTCAGTGAAATGTCCCACCCAAATGGCTCTATGAATGTCAAGACGCTTCGCAATAGGCATATTTCAACTGCATTATTTTAACCAAACTCTATCGACCCCCCGTGGAAGAGACTACCTAAAATATCTAGGTTCAAAGGTAAACAGGCATTGTCTGATAACATATCAGACAAAATACCTTGAAAAAACATTTACAGGGTTTATTTTTAACTCCAGAAACAGGATGTGCAGCTAATTTTATATCAATGTAAATAATCACAGGGCTTCTTTTCACCCTCCAACACCCCATGGTGAATGGATGCACCAAAGTCTGTTTGTCTTTTTGATGCTTCAAATGAGGACACGCTCCCCGCAACGTCTGGCAACACATTGTCCATTCATGTCCTTCCATCTATATCACTTCAAATGCACAGAGTAAGATGGTCAATCTGTTGGAGCAGAAATCAAAAAGTCTTGTGTCAGAATACTTACAGTTTAATACAGTTTGCTACTGATGAGATATACTGTTAATGTTACGTGTGGTTTTCTTCCTTCAGTATTGATTGGAGGATGATGTGATTATAAGGGTAACTGATGACAGTTTACCAGTTACTTTTGTGACTCAAAGTGAAGGTTGCTGACTAGCTGTTAATGTTCAGGTTTTAGTTATCTCAACCTACCATTGATGAGGTTTATATATTTAAATGATGCCATTTATATTTAATAAATCATTTTATTCTGCACTATTTTTATATATAAAATATTATTTATTAGTTATTAAATAGGACTGTCAAATGATTAATCGCGATTAATCGCATCCAAAATAAAAGTTTGTTTTTACATAATATATGTGTGTACGGTGTATAATTATTTTCTATATATAAATACACACACATGCATGTATATATTTAATAAATATTTGCATGTATATACTGTGTATATATATTTATATTATATATAATTTATATTATATATAAATATTTTATATATAAATAACACATTTTTCTTAAATATATACATGCATGTGTGTGTATTTATATATAGAAAATAATTATACTCCGTACACACACATATATTATGTAAAAACAAACTTTTATTTTGGATGCGATTAATCGCGATTAATCGTTTGACAGCCCTATTATTAAATAATTAAAAAACGCCTGTTTCATTTTAATAAGCTTAAAATCGTATGTAACAATACATAGGCCTACTCGTTGAGGAAAATCCTTTAACCAAGACATTTCTGGTGATGTTTCCTGGTTTGGCAGCAGAGATCTGATTTAGGTATTTCTTGAATCTACTACAAAATAATATTTATCTAGCAAATAATGAATTTTCTTCCAAAGTAGAACTATTTTTAAATCTGGCACAAATGTATAAATATGTCTGCTATTTTAATATTATTTATGTAGCTGACTTTAGGAAATATTTGTGCATCTCTCTGACCACTTGTCACAAGGATCATGTTTGTTTTTTCTTTCTCCTGTGCAATCAAGCCCTCTGAACTGATCACACATTTCCCTCAGGCCAGCGCGGTGGCTAGATAAGACTCAGGCAGAAACAATTGCTGGAAGCCGCACACTGAGAGGAGTGGGCTTTTAAGACATCTTATTTTTGAATCTAGTGCAGTGAACACAATAAGAGACTTCACAACCGATTCTGTGTACGCAGCTTGAGCTCTTTCCTTCAGCTCAACAATGACCTCCCCTGTTAAAACAAAAACCCCAGCATTATCATCAACGCATGCTTTCTTTGGAGTGAATGAGGTTCTGATGGATATCATGCTTAAACAATGCTATTATACCATAAGGTTCAAACCTTTCAATAAGGACAGAGTTGAGAATTCAAAATAAATAGCAGCATGTACGCTTGCAAACAGTAGTTCTTCAGTTATCTGAAATAATTACTTACATCTGTCCTTTAGGATATTATATTTTCTATTTTTTTTATATTTATTCAATCTTTTGCACAGAGCACATTGTAATCTACGACGTTACTAATTACCTTTATTGTTGTAGCACTGATAAGCTTTGATTTACCACGCCCATAAAGCTGATTAAATCTGAAAATGAAAAATTTGAAAGGAAAGTGAATTATAAATAACCGTGTGTGAGACACCACCTTGTGGCCATACAGCAGTATTACACCCGGAGTGCAGCGCGCGCGACTAGGTCAGAGTGGGTTCTCGCGCGCGTTTTGGCGGTGGACGGTCGCGAAAGGAGCTTTTCTGTCACGGTCACACAGAAACTACTGACACAAAATATTTTAAATTACGTGACTCTATATTAAAATACACGGACAGTAATATGGAGCAGTTTGCAGTCAATGTAAAAAGTAAGAATAGCCTATATGTTGTGGTAATGTGAAGATATGTGGTATATCTATGTCAGGGATAAGCTATTATGCAGGTTAGAACTAAATAATTCATCTCTTATGGATATTATAAGTCATTTTATTATCATCTGTTTGAATTATTTCAACTTACCTTGCCATGAAGTGATTTAACACAGTATGTGAAGCTGTTTCGTGTGTGAAGGTTGACTCTGTCTTTCGCAGGTCTGTCAGAGAAGCTTCTCCACGGACAGGTCGATTTAGATGAGGTGATTGAGGCGCTCTTCAAAGAAATCTCAACTCTAGATGGCGCAGCACAACTACAGGATTCACAGGTATACCAAGTTACCAACCTCAGTTGAAATCTACGGAAGCCCTTAAAGATCATGTGTTATTTATTTTTTTATGTCTTATGTCACTATCACGTCGACATAACATTTTTCTTCTTTTTATGTTAACAAATAGCTTCCATTGAAATCTGGTAATTGTGCTTAGATATTGAATTAAAAAAATATATAATTTTTGTAGTTGGAGGAAATCGCCATACAGTTGTGGAACTGGACTGTGATCAAACGTGTTGGCTCAACTATTACAGAAGAGCAAAAGGCCAGAGGTCTATCTGTCTGTCTCTCAGTGGTCTATCTTTCTGTTTGTCTATTAATGGATCTGGTTGTCAGTCAGTCTGTCTGTTTTCTGTCACTATTTATTTCGTAATATACTAACAAAAGAAAGTTTTAAAGTGTATCCCCAGATGTTTTCACAGATGTCAATTATTTGATACTCTACAAACTCATGTTTCAGTGCGTCATGTGGCATGCAGACTTCTGTATTTATGCGGGCCTAATAACCCATCCGAGACTTTTGTTCGCAAGCAGATACTGGTTAGTCACTCACTTGTTCCAGCAGTTTTATTTGTTTAGCCTATATTAATTTAACATTCATGCATAAGACAGTGATTGATGAAGGGGTTCATGTTAAGGCACTGTAGATTTGTTCATTTGTTCCTGTCATATTTTATTGTATATCACTAAAAAACTGAAATCTCTGTTCATCAGATGGCCAGTAAAACAGGGAGAACATGGCTTGATTGTAAACAACCCAAACTTGCTGATGTTTTTTTGAGCATGGCTGTCAATGTACGTATGAAGACAGAGAAAAAATAGATTTTTTTTACATTACATGTATGTCAAAAAATAAAAAAAGATATAGTCATTGGATATTGGAACATTAAAAATACCCGTAATATTATTCAAATTCTTAGGGACTGTAATATCAAGAAACAAAGAATATGCTACTTTCACAGAGCCTGGAGACTCTTTACAGCAGACTAACTTCCCATGGAGATCGTGCAGAAGATATAAACACACCAAAGGGAGACATAGAGAAAGACTTGCTGCGGATTTTGTCTTATCAAGCTGAATCTGTGAGCAGAACTGCTTAGCATGTGCAGTGACTACGAAGCCTAAAATTAAATGCATATATTTTGAGAATTTAGAGCATTTTTTTTTTTTTGACAATTTACACAAATATGTTGACCTTTTTTCCCCTCAAATTTAAGTTATCTTGTGTGTATTCTGTATAGGCAGTTTCTCAGGAGCAACATCAGGAGGCAGTGTCATGCATGCATCGATGTAGAGAAATGCTTCTCCGTCTCCCTAAAGAGGTGAACAAACTGTTGTCGTCAGTATGTTTAGTGGTGTCATTGGTTTATTCTGATTTGAGAGAGAGAGATTTAGAAAATACAGACTATAAAAAAGAAATAAAAACACTTTTTGTGAAATCTCCTTTAGACTGGAAATCTCTCTCTCATCTGTTACAACTTTGGGGTTGTCACTTACAGTCAGGGAAAGCATGAAGAGAGCACATTTTGGCTCAGGTAGGGATCTCTAATATACAAAAGTTATATTTTAATATAATTCTAATATTCTAATATTCAAAAGTTTGGGATTGGTATGATTTTTTTATATTTTGTAAAGAAATACAAAATATAAACAGAATCAAAAATACAGTAAAGACAGAGTAATATTGTAAAATTTTATTACAATTTAAAATAACTCCTGTGATGGCAAGCCTGCATTTTTAGCAGCCAGTCTTCAGTGTCACATGATCCTTCAGAAATCCTACTAATATGCTGATTTGGTGCTCAAAAGCATTTCTTATTATTATCAATGTTAAAAACTGTTGTGTTGCTTAATATTTTTGTGGAAACTGGGATACATGTTTTTTTTATCAATAGAAAGTGCAAAAGAACAGCATTTATTTGCAATAGAAACCTTTTGTTCAATATAAATGTACTGTCACATGATACATTTAATACATCCTTGCTGAATAAAAGTATTAATTACTTTTAAAAAAAAATCTTACTGACCCCAAACTTTTGTAATACTACAATATAATTAGTATTAATGTCATTGAAGTAGTGTACTTCACTTTTAGACACAAACATTTATGTTAGATTGCCCTACCATTAAGACATTTTTCCTTGTTTTGTAACATTTATTTCCACTTAACTTATATTATGCATTTCAGCCAAAGTTATGATATTGGCAAGATGAATGTGAAATACTCACCAGGATCAGAGACGCAAGTAAGAAATATAAGTCAAAACCTATATACTGTGGGGTCAAAAAATCTGAGACCACTATTGAAAATGTTGCATTTAGAAAAATGTAATAATTTTTTCTCATTACAAATTATTTTAACAGCATAATAAATGAGTAAAAAACACATTCAAATTTAATGTCCATATCCTACAACTCTGTTTATTTAATGTTTAAATTCTTTTTTTGCATTAACTGAATGCATTGTAATCTTATTTCCCTTTCCTCCAGGCCAAAGTCTTGCGACTACTTGCAACAGTTTATTTGGAGTGGGACTGTCAGAAGTACCTGGAGAAAGCTATTCATGCTGTGAGCTTGGCTAATAAGGTAAAGCATTTCTATTCTAGTGCAACCAGATCTTGTCAAAGTACACCAGATTCAGATGTAGCACACACCATACTGTTTTTTTTTCCTTTTTTCAGGAGCATATGCAGTTGTCAGGCCTCTACCTGAAGATTCGTATCTTAGTGAAAAGCTGTAGCCCAGATGATGCAGTAAAATCTGGTGAGCCCAGTTACACTGCTGAAATTAGTTTGTGGATAGTATTTTTCCACCCCACAAATGTTTCCCTTCCTTTCCCACGTCCTGTCAGGGATGTCCGAGCTACTGGCCAGCGAGGTTCCTCTGGAAGTGTGCTTGAGCGTAGTAAAACTTCTTGTGAACGAGAACAGGTATGATCTCTCATCTTTCTAAACAGGCACCAAAAAATCATCTTCTTGAAATCTGTGCTTCAAAGGAACAGGCATTACTTAAACATGCTGTTGTTTCAGGGAGCCTCTGGCCTTTGAGTTCCTGAAGAGGGTGTGTCAGCACTTTGAGTCGTCTCCTGAGCTGGGCTCTGCTCTGCTCATGCATATAGAGCTGCTGCTGCAGCGGGACAAAGAGCTGCTGGCCAAGCAGAAGATCGAGGATGCTATCACTGGTACTCAAAACTCATTATTTTGTTACCCAGTGAAGTAACTGAGTAGTTTCCATTCTATGTTTGTGTTTCATGTTGTTTTATTAAACAATTCTAACAGAGTTGTGTGTTTACTTACTGTTTTTAGGACATTACACAGGAAAACAACTAGCACCACAGACTCTATCATCTCTCCACCTTCTGCTGTGGGATAGAGCTTCCAAAAACTTTGAAGTATTACATAATGTTATTCATTTAATGTGGACACCCTCTGCATAGCTCTTTTTAAATAACTAACAATCAGAGTACTATCTCTGTTTAGGGGTCCATACAATTTTTTAAAAATGCTTTTGAAAGAAGTCTTTTATGCTCACCAAGGCTGCAGTTGTGAAAACAGTTGTGCTGCTTAATATTTTTGTAAAAACCATGGTACATGTCTTTTGTAAAAAAGTCTTACTGTATCCACACTTTTTTTGGTAGTTTGTATAAAAAAAATTTCCCCTACAATCAGTATAGAAAATATGTTTTTGTGTGGGTACGGTTTTCTTTATATCCATAAATAAGAACTTGAATGTGCGAGGCTTCTGGTGTCATTTGCTTGCAGTTATTTTACCTGTACATAAACAGTCCGTTATGCAGCTTTATATCGCAAACTTGTATTTGTTATCATATTATTTTAATTTATTGTCAATATTATAAACACTGGTTGATAGCGCAAATAGTTTTACCGTTTACTGCGTTTTGTTGTTCTTGTAGTTAGCAGCTAATGAATCGGAAATCTCACACATTCAAAGAAAATAGCTTACTTCTGCATTGCGAAATAAGGGGGATAGTACTGTATGTTTCCACCATGATCAGGTAGTTGTGATTTCTGTCAGACAGCTGTCATGTTTGTTGTCTTCTTCCATAGGCCAATAATTATTCTGAAGCTCTGGAGTGGTATAACTACTCACTGAGTTTCTACAAAGCAGGTGAGTTGGATCACAACCTCGCTAAACTGCAAAGAAACCGAACCTCCTGTTTCCTGAACCTGCAACAACTTGACAAGGTAGGCGGCAAAATAATGAAGGACATCTCATTACATGCACACAAGTTTATGTATAGCGCTTTTACTACATGTTTGTGGTAAAATTTTGCATATTATTAAAATCTTTTTGAAGGCAAAAGAGGCTGTAGAAGAAGCAGCAAGGATTGATCCAAACAACATTTTTACACAGTTCAACATCTACAAGATCGCTGTCATGATGAACAATACAGAGAAAGGTAATGGAGATGAGGAAAATTAACTCTCAGGAGTCTCAATGTAAAATAGCCAGGGTTGAAATGATCATGCAAACCCTAGAAATATCAGAGAGTTTTACAGCTGTGATTTCCAGGCCTTGAAATGTCAAGTCAGTTAATAAAATCTTACATTTTTTGTAGTTAATTGATCTTTGTACATGTGTAGAATACCTGAATACCTTTTTTTTATTTGTACATATTATATATATACATATATGTATATATATGTTTTTTTTTTTTTTTTTTTGCGTATATAAATATAACCATTTAAATATATGAACTCCAAGGACTGGTACCTTACATACACTACTGTTCAAAAGTTTGTGGGCAAAGGTTTTTATTTTTTCAAAGACAGTTTAGACATATATAATGTTATACATTTTTATTTTAAATAAATACTGTTCTTTTGAATTCATCAAAGAACCCTGAATTTTTTTAATCATGATTTCAAAAAAAATATGAAGCAGCACAACTATTTTGAACATTGATAATAATAAGAAATGTTTCTTGTGCACCAAGTCATCATATTATAATGATTTCTGAAGGATCATGTGACACTGAAGACTGGAGTAATAATGCTGAAAATTCAGTTTTGCCATCACAGGAATAAATCAAATTTTAAAATAGAATCAAATAGAAAAAAATCCCACCCACCCCAAACATTTGAACAGGAGTGTACACATGGAAATCACCCCCAGAAATCACTATAAAATGATTTTTTTTAAACAGATCTTTTGATATGAATGTCTGTCTTTAATGTGTGTGAATAAGCTGCTCTGGCTCTAAGAGAGATTGGCGCTCTGGCTCAGACTCCAGTCGCCAGTGAGGACAGACTGCTAGTGACCGAGAACGCTGCAGCAAACCTCCTCAGCCTGGCAGCGCAGATCGCCCTTGAGGTTGGCATGTGACTGTTCTCTCACTATTGATTCTGTATATTCCTCCACAATAATGGTTCAAGACAGCAGTCACTGTACATTTGGGGAGGTTAATATGCCACATAATTGTTAGTACCTCGGATGTACTTCAGCAGTGATTTTTCACCACAGCACGAGCAGCAGGAAACAGCCATCAAAGCCCTAGAGTGTGTGTGTGAACACTCACAAGATGTTGCTCAAATCCTCACTGCGTTGAGGTCAGTCACACATTCACTGTGAGCTTTAGCACATAATGCTTATATCAGTGAGCACAAGTATCTATGGTACAGAAACATCATTTCTTTATCTTTCTCCCCTAGGTGTTTAGTACGACTTGTTCTTTCAACAATGGAAAACATTAGTGAGGAAAACAGGTTAGTAGATCAATGGTGCAGAATTCTGACATTCAGCAAAAGCTGCGTATGTCACACTCTTATCTATTATTAAAACAGGAATGCCAACTTGGACACCCTCTTGTCGTACCTAAAGACAGGTACGTTTAACCTTGATCTTTCATTACACTGTTATGTTTCTCTGCATTGATGTATGCATATTGCATTTACAGCTCTACAAAAACTATCACAAATCAGCCGTATTCAAGGCCAGGGAGCAGAAGAGGCCAACTGGTTCAGGAGAATTGGTGCTTATTCTTAAACCTCCTACTGTTGAGACACATTTAACTATTTGGTGGTTCTGTTTGATTGGCTGTGTATGTTTTGTCTTACACTCAACTCTCAGCGTGGAACTCAGCCCTGCAGTGTGAGCACAGTCCTATGAGGATGAGGGATTTCTTTCTTCTCTCCTTCCAGGTAAGTTCAAGTACAGTTTCTCCTAGAGGCTGTAAGCTAGTTTATAATCAACTAAAGACGAATCCACATGAGTTGGGTGTAGTTAAAGTGAGATGTGTGATGTGCTGTCTGGCTGGGCAGCTGTCACAGCTGTGCGCCCCAGACCGAGCTGTGTTGATGGGGCAGAAGACGTGTCTGCTGATGGCTGCTGCTGCCTCTCTGGAGATCTGCAGGAGCTCGGATCACACTGAGCAACAGGTGGATCACACATTCATTTTCACCTGACTAAACATTAACCAGTAGGTAAGAGGCGTTTTGCTTGCTTTCTGAGGACATGATGAAGAATGTAGTATGAAACTTGACACTACACAAATTCAGAATGTGGACTGAAGTTATATGTTTAAATGCACAATAATATCAAGGGTTTGGAAGTTTCTTAGTGAAATTCTAAGATTGCTACGAACCCTCCACTTGGGCCCCCATTGTCCACAACAATATTTAAAGGACCTAGTTTCTATAAATTAAATGTAAGGATTCTAGAACTTTTAGGAGCTGAATAATAAGGGAAAATATGGGATAATAAGGGAAAATAAGGATTTAATTTTTTTTTTTTTTACTCAGTTTCTACCCAGTGGATTTTTTTACCCAATTTATTAATTTACATTATTTTTTCCAGGTATATAAATCACACTTTTAAAATTAGGTTCCCTTTTGTCCTTTTATCTGATTCTTCAAAGAAAATAAAAACAGTTGTTGAGTAGGGGAATTAAAATAAGAAATATCTTGCTGTAGCTGATTTTAATGTAAAAAAATATATATATTTGAATGATCTTTAGGCCCCCTTGGAAGTGTGTTGAGGGGGCTGCAAAATTAAAATATAACTTTTATATAACATTTATTATGTACATAAAAAATAATACCCTTGATTATTTTAATATATTGACAGCCCTAGATTTTGTTAATGAAAACAAGCACTTTTGCTCTCATTTCAAGCAGAAGTAGACTTTGGAGTTAAAAAGGTTGAAATCTTAAAATGTTCTTAAAAAAACTTAATATGTTCTCTGATTGTTACCGCGACTAACCAGCAGAGGGCGCAGTGTGTAATATCTGCTGTGCTTTCAGACTGAGCTGCTGACCCAGACTCTAGAGCACATCCAGCTCTGTAAAGAGATCTGGATGACCATCAGAGCATCAGGTGTCACATATACTATTTTTATTCTTTTACAAATGCAGAAGTAAGTTATAACCTGTTTTTCCAGAATAACAAGGATTGTAAGAATTTTGGTACTTTCTTTCCTCAATTAGGCACTTCCCCTAAAGACAAAACAGACACATTATTGCTGCTCTATGAGTTTGAAGCCCGGGCCAAATTAAATGATGCCAAGCTTGAATCTGTGCTCGAATCAGTTTTGGAGCTGGATCACATTGAGCCCAAGCTGTTAGAAATGATCGCAGGTCAGCTTCTCCAACCATAACCCCCCATATTTCAATTTATTGGCGGTGAAATTCCGACTGCATGTAAATATACCTTTAAAAAGTTTGGGGTCTGTACATTTTTTATAAAAACATTTTTGAAAGAAATTAATACTTGTATTTAGCAAGGATACATTAAATTGATCAAAAAGGAATCTTAAAAAAAAAACATTGATAATAATACAACACTTTTCTTGAGCATCAAAGCAGGATATTAGAATGATTTCTGAAGGATCATGTGACACTGGAGTAATGATGCTGAAAAATCAGCTTTGCATCACAGGAATAAATTACATTTTAAAATATATTCAAATAGAAAACAGTTTTTTTTCAATTGTAATAATATTACACTTTTTACTGTGTTGTGATCAAATAAATGCATCCTTGGTGAGCATATGAGACTTACATCAACAACATTAAAAAATGTTTATGACCCCAGACTTTGGAAAGGTAGAGTACGAAAGGACAGTATATGCTCTGATGGTCCTGTACTTTGTGTCTACAGCCTTGGCAATGGAACCACCAGCCCATTTCCCCATTCTGTGCAAGAAGGCACTGAGGAGCTCCCTATCTCTACACAGGAAACAACCACAGGTCGACCTCACAAACTGCAGGTCAGACTAGCCGAGTGTTTGTTACTTACACAATGATAGATAACAAAAGACATCAAATGGTTCCTCATGTGACACACACCTTATACATATATGTATGTGTGTGTGTGTGTGTGTGTGTGTGTGTCACAGTAACTGTTTACACAGCCTGATTCAGCTGACCCTGCCAAGCGGTGTGTCCGAGTTGCAGCCCTGCGTGTTGGAGGAAGTGTGGGGCTACTATGAGCAAGCTCTTTCCATCATAGCCACTGCAGTGAGTTGGTTACGTAGACTCCGCAACCGTCCGTCTCACACGACCCGCTGAAGCTCAGCCCTGCAATTATCCCCATCTTTGAAAGAATCTCCTGTTTCTGTCAATGGGCTTTTAGTTATGCCTCAGTTAGCAGATGCTCCATTCACCAGCCTCTTCCTGCCAATTTGGATGCTAATTTGAAAATATCGCCCGTATCCTTTATCTTGGACTAGTGTTGCAGAAAGCTTGCATAAGCATCAGGGTTCAGTTCTAAATTTGTGACCTTCATGACATTATTGAAATGAAGTTGCATTATAGAATTTTGCAGCTAGTGTTTAAATTGAAATATCTGATTTCTCCATTTGAACCGTCACAAACAGGCGTCTTCTCTTCTCACACAGCCCGAGGACTTCCCAGAGCTGGAGATCCTGTGGCTGCTGACCCGAGCGTGGAATACGGGAATCCTGCTGTACAGTCTGGCCCAGTACCCCGAGGCAGAGAGGTGGTGTGGGCTGGGAATGAGCTTCCTGCGGCACCTGGGCTCCCTGCAGGACAGCTATCAGACTCAGGTAACGCCGCTCTACAGCTGTTTGAGCACTCGACCCAAGGTGACGGATGTCATTTTCATATTCTTCTTTCTTCAAGTCAGGTGTGCAAGCGGTTTTTCTTTTTGTCACCTCATTCGGAGGTGTAATTAGAGCAGCAGGAGTAGGTACAGCTATGTAGGTAGTTAAAATGGGGAGGTTTAGTTCAGCTAGTTGAGGCAATAATTCCACATCCAAGTTCCAGGAATTCACAAGATAATATTCATTAAAAACCTTTTGTTCATGTTGATTAGTAAAAGAAAATGCAGCAAGGTGTGAATAAAACATGAAATGTAACTCCCCAGATGGCGGGTCTGTACAGTGAGGTGTTGGACAGGCTGGATAAAGCAAAGAAGAATCTCATTATTGAAGAATGAATGATGGCAGCTTCAGTCGCAGATGGAGATCTCAGGTCTAACGGCACGTGTTTAATATGTAGTGTGAATTTCTGTGCATGTTTTTGACAAGCTAATAGATGTACAATGCATCTGAGGGTTTGTTCGTACAGTTATGAAATGTTCAAAAAATAGAATTTTTTGTATTCATTTAATCTGAAATATATATATATATTTTTTGGCAGTATTATTTTATTACCTGTCATTCGGTTATTTGTTTGAGCTGTCCTTGGTTGACTTGTTCAAGTCAAAACATCTGCATTGCGATACAAAAACAAATAAAAATGCATGCATTGAAATCGTAACAGAGTCACATAGTTTATTTCCAAACAAATAAACTCTTGTCCAGTCCAAAAAAAGAAATAAAACTAAACAAAAAAATAATAAGAATTGGTAGGACTGTGTTCCCTCCTGACCAGGATATAAAAGAGCAGTTTTCCTTGTGTCCTGATAGGCTGAACCACCTGTAATCATGGGGAGGACACTACTGTACAATCAAAGGGTTCATATTTGCAAGCACTTACTGCACAGGTGTGCTGTCACATCAACAATTCATAATCACTCAAAAAGACAAACCAGACCCCTTCCCTCCCCATTTCACGATCATGTCTTCTGGAGCAGAGACCCTCATTAGTACGCCAGAGCTGCTCTGATTCAATCCACTTCATTAGAAATATAGTACAATGAATTAAAATTCTTTGGGCTTCACCAACACGGCTGACCAGCATCAATGGTGCGAACGGTCAGCCGCTGTTCTGCTGGTCACCTCGGAGGACCAGATCTACGATAAATGAGTAATTTATGCTCCTGGTTTACTTTAATATCACTCTACGGGTTGCTGTCCGCATGTCTTTATATATATATTTTTACATTTGTTTTTCATCTATACACTCAGACAATTTCCACAAGATATCACAAGTAGACAGGCCGTATTGTAGGGAAGCTGATTCCCGACTCGCTAAAAAAAAAAAAAAAAAGTTCCGATAGGCAGCTGTAGATATTTTTTTCTATAGAGAAATACCAACATTACGGCACATTTGTATGGAAATTAATCTCAGAATAAATTCAAAGTTTACTTACCTGACATTTGTGATTTATAAAACATGTTTGTCCCAGTTGTATCACACATGCATGAAGCACAAGTGAGGGGGGATATTTACACTTTACAGCTATCATACCCATTAAAACAGTCTGTAAGCAGTTTATAAATGGCTCTGTTCCCTTCGATTATTCCCTGAACTCTGGTTTTGACACAGGTATGACAGCTGATTTCGAGACGCTTGGCAGGTGAGCACACCTGTTTAGAAAATGCCTGCGGGGCAGGGGGTGAGAGTGGGCCCAGGAACATCCCTTGCTTTCCGCGGGATCCAGACTTCTCAATACAGAAAGAAAGAAGCGCCTTCTTGAGGGAGCGAAGAGATCGAAGGAAGCACTGTACTTATGTATCCTTGAGCACCGTCCCATTCCATCATGATTCCGTTCTCTCCAGCTGAACCCAAGGGCAACCACAGACATAGTGCTTACAAAGTATTTCCAAAAAAAAAAGAAAAAAAGAAAAAAAGAGGACTAAATATTTAGAATACACAAGTATAATATATCAGCATGTCTGGGTGTTTAGTTAGAGGAGAGGAAATCCCTTTGAGTTCATACTTGCTCTACACGATCACAACACGATTGTGGCCCTTTTGTTGCATTAAAAAAAAAGACAAAAAAAGACAAAAAAAAAATTTACCCATCAGATTCCTGAGCTCGCCAAGCTCGCCCCAGCACAAGGCTCAACACAGTGAAGTAAACATCAGCCCGGAAATAAAGAAGAAGAAAAAAAAAACGTTTAAAAGCTGTCATAGCAAAGAACAGATTTAATCAAACCATCGTCGAGTTCTGGGGAAAACGGTCAATCTCAGGCTCCACTAACGCTTTAATATCAAGAAGGACATCCAATACAATTATTGTCTTGATTCTACCCGTTTTAAGGCTGCGATCCAGGGCAGCTAACAGGACAGTACCTTGTTACCGTTCAGTCTGAAGAGAATATAGTCATGGAAGGCAGAGGAAGTGCAAGTGGGCTGGTCTGCTTTTCAACAACTCCAATGGCGGCCAAAATTGGATTTCGCTTAAGACAAAAAAGATTCGCAAAAAAGGATTTCACAGAGGTAAGACACTTAAGTCTATTGCACTCACAAGTTAGGCCTCCAATAGGATGATGGGAAACTCACACAAATAGCACTAAAATCGAGTCTCCCGCTAAGCACTGATCGGTTGAATAGTGTCATTCCCCACCACGATTGACAGGAATTTTACAGAAGCGTTTATTCATCGTAAGGCAGTTTGGTGCTCTGCAGAGAGCCCAGTTACACCTCTCTACCCCCATCTTTAATACAGAGCAGCTAAAACCACAAGAAAGAAAGAACACAAAAACCCAAAGACAAGTAAATGAAATCTAACAGCCCTCCAAGTAGACAAATCTAGTGAAGTGTAAAATGTGTACCGTATCATTTCATATTATGTAATAAAATCTCTCCGTAGGATTTTTATTTTCCATGTGATGTCAGTAATATAAATGTATAGACTCGAACCCCGTTTTCCATTTTGTTCCGTCTCCGACCGTGTCGCCATACAAATTGTCCAGGCAGCCGATCGAATAAAGCGAGCTGGTTTGTGAGTACTGAAGATCACCGTCAGTTTTGAAGTTTCTCCGCTTATAAATATGAGCAGTGACGGTACCATCAGCAGGCTTGATCTGTATCTAGTCCTTGTAGAAAACCTCGCACAGCATCCGCGAATGTCTTTTCCAATGAAACCGAATGAACATATACAAGGTTTCCACTCGTGTCACCATCTCCGAATCCCCGGCTCCCCGTTCTCGCTTTAAGACATTCTCATCATCATAATCATCAAGTCCGTCCGAAAGCTATGAAAGGATTCGCTCAGGTTTCCCTTTTTTGTTTTACATGACAAAAAATTTCTTTAGGAATGGCATTTCCAATCTTGAATGGAATTGCTGAGAAACTCATGCAGGGGTGTGCACAGTCACAATAATGGTGATAAGACGTTTTTCATTTGAGGGTAACATAATGATGACACTAAAACTTGATATGAAACATATCAGTGAAAGGGAAGGAAAGGTGTCAGGTGGAAGTGGGTGTAGGGGGTCAGGCGGAGGGCTCCATGGAGTCAGCGAGCTCAGAGCTTCTCTGCGGATGGGATCCAGATGTAAGGGCCTGACTGCTCCTCTATGATCAGCTTGATTTTATTATAGATCTCGTCTAGCGAGTCACCCTGGACTATGGCTGTAGAGAGAGAGAGAGAGAGAGAGAGAGCGCAATAATCATACTACTGTACTGATAACTCTTGTTAAACAGTAACAGGGACTGGACTATAAGATTTCCCCTGAATACAGTTAAGAGAAATCACATGATGGTGGTGAGAAGAAGAAAAAAAGTTACCTGTGAAAAACTCTCCAAACTCTTGTTCAAGCTTCACTGCCTTATCAAAGACTTTATTGGCTTGCTCATATGTCTGCCTCTTATTCATTTCCCTGTTGAACACAAAGATTTGCATTACTTATTTCACAATGCATCATGCAATAATCTTTAACATTATAAATAGTGATGCACTGAAATGAAAATTCTGGGCCAAAACAGAAAATTCAGGATGAACTTCTTGAAAATTCTTGTTTTTTTACTTATTTTAAAATATTATTTTAAACTGTATTAATATTAGACTTTTTAATTCAGAAAATGCAAGTTTATTTAATAATTAAAACTTAACTTAAACTCGCAAATGTAACAACAAAAAATGTATATCAACTTTTTAATAATGTTTCTACTCCAATTTGGTGGTGAAATATAAACACTTAAGCCCAGGACCCAGCAAGTTAACGTCAAAGATCTACTGGCGACAAAAGCTCTCGACGACTGCGTCTCGGCCAAAAAGCTGTGCTTGAACACACCAAAAGGCCTAAAGGCGACTGTCAACTAACACGTGCATTCTGCGCCTGCATGCAAGCAGGTATCAATAGTCTATTTTCATCATTTAAAAAGGGAAACCGAAACTAGGACTGCAGGTATACAAATAGTTACAAACCGTCAGCGCTTGCTTTCCATTTTGAATATCAATCACTTCATTCCAGTAGACTCATGTTATTATAAAAATATTCGTTCATTCGAATGCTCAGGTAAGATGATGTAAAATTATAACAGCCTTCTGTCTGTATCTAGATTTCTTTGTTCGCTTTCGCATTTATTCTCGTTCACTAAGCTGAACAGCCAATCAGAGTTCTCTGTTTAACCGATAGCCTGGTGCAAATTCAACATGCTCAGCCCAAAAAACCCAGGCGGCTTCTGGCTAGAGCCAACGGTGCGGAACACAATGAAAAAACTACGCCGACCGACGCTCAAAAACGCCTGACATTGCCTGACTTGGTGTGTCCCGGCCGTAAACAGTGGCTGTAATTATTTGCTTTCAAGGCAGGTTTATTCAAATGTGCATTAAATAATGAAGACATCACTAACAGGTTAAGTAAAAATATGATGAATATGTAATACAGTGCATATATTTAGCAAAATGCTGCTCTCTGGATTTATTTTTTCTAGCTAACTAACGAGATATGGACATTGAGGGTACATTCACTCGACAACTATGTACTAAAAGCGGAAAAGTTGTTCTTTTGCGTTCGTCCATCGCATAACACCGTTTTATTAACTAACAACGGAAAACTTTGTGTAAACGGCCCCTGAATGGCTTTCTTGAGGTAAATGTAACATTACGGAACATATTGTGTGCTTTATTTGTAAACATATTGAGATTACATGATACATTTCAGTAAGTCATTCTACATACCTTCTGATGTTTATTTAGTGCTCTAACTAGTAGTAAAGAAAGAGATGATCGGTTTATGTGTGCTTGAGAATGCTGCTTAAACTACAGCGAGTAGTTTCGTTACGCCGTGTTAGAGCGCCGAAACGATTTTTAAAAATTTTGTGTTAAAACCTTGAAATTTGAAACTTTTGTTTAATATTAAAACAAAGGCGCTATAAATGTTAAGTGAAGTTCTGTTCATTCATCAAAAGAAAATAGCATCAACTAAAAGATCGATCTTGAGTTTTAAGAATCAATATCAGTACTGTTTAAAATTGTCCACACAGCTGACACGTTTAACTGTTGTAGTTTATCCACATTGTATGCATGAAACAGACGCTGAACAGACAAAATGCGGCATCGGAAAATTTCGAATGAAACGCCACTGATTCGGTCAATTATTATGGCCCTTCAAAACCATTTCGGCTCAAAACGAAGATTTTGGTGCATCCCTACTTATAAATATATTATAACTTGATCCATTTAATGTCATTTCTGAATACAAAATCTTACACTTACATTAGGGCCTCCACAGATTTTGGCTTGATGAAAATGGCGATTGGATAGAGCTGTGCTTGCTGCAGTCGCTTTATGGCGTTCCCAGACACATCCAGGATACAGTGTTTCCCCTACAAGAGGATTAAAGAAACCCTTTCATCCTGTGTCACACTTTCACTGCACACAATGATTGCCACAGGGAAAATATTTAAGGATTAAACAGGAGTTCAGATCTTCTGGCATGTTTACACTAGGGAGTCACTGACCCTTTCAGCCACTGCCCGGACAGACAGGATGCTTGTTCCGTACAGATTCTCATTGAACTGGCCGGCCTCTATAAATTTGTTGTCCTGAATGTCCTTCTCCATTTGCTCCCTTGAAGCCACAAAGTGGTAGTCCTGCCCGTCCATCTCATTCTCTCGCCGAGGACGAGTTGTATCTGAGGAATCGTGCATACGTCTTACTTTACTTTTACAAGTATTGCCAAAACATTTCATGATAAAGATGTTTTGCATGTAGCCACTGTGGCCTTTTCTTAATACACTCACGTGGAACACAGGATCCAAACTTGTGAGGAAACTCCGAGATTAAGTCATCGTTTACTCTGTCCTTCATTGGACCAAGGATAATCACAGGCCTTGTGTAATGGACTGAAAGGAAAGCCAAATCAATGTTGGTCAAATATTTCCAGCCTTGAGAATTATTTCTTGGCTTTATGGTGGACATGTCATAGAAAAGCAGGATTTTCCCTTCTCTTTTTAAAAACAAGTGCTCTATGCACTATGTACATAAAGCTCCCTTCTCCAGGCCACCCAGACCATTTATGAAAACTAAACTACAAAGTAAACATGAGTCATTCAGAAATCGATCACATTAACAGATGCATATCATTTGCAGAACACATTTGCATATCACCTATCGTTTATTAAACACCATGGCCCACCCATATGAAAGATAGTTTAAACTATGGCACATATACTTCTTGTTACTGCCTCAACAAATACAGTAAGGGCCAGATTCACTAACAGCTTGCACCAGCGCAAACCCTGTTTTGGCGTTAAAAAAACTACTGTCAGGATTTACTAAAGACACACAGTGAAAATATTTTGCGTTGAAAAGGCGTGGACAGTTCTTGTTGCGGCTGACCTTATTGCATATGTATTTGTAGGAGTTTCCCTTTCAGACCCAAAACTTATGGGAGTAGAGTGTTAAAATTAATCATGCAAGGTGATTTACTAAGGTTTGTGCTAGTCAATTTATTAGAATTTTATTAGAATTAATTTGCACCAATTTTTACCAAAAAAAGCACATCTTAAACCAGACGCAAATTTGCACGGAAATGATGGAAATGATCCGGCTGCGTGCATCGTTCAGTAGATCACACGCAAAACTTTCCACTCCCATTGGCGCTTTTGTGGAATTGCGCTCTCACGCTAATTTGCCCCATTTAGTTAATCTGGCTCATAGTATGTATACATGTATAGCTTGACCACACAAAAACAAGATTATAACTGAACATGTAAGGCAGTGAATAATCCAGAAAACGTTTTTGTTTTTGGAATTTGTCGTTTTGTCATGTGGGTAGGGTAAACTAGGATTAAGGGTCAGAGAGAGATTGGGAAATAACCAAATTAGAACCATTTCAAATATTATAAATGAACTTAAAAAAAAGAGTGCAGAATGTTGTTTATGCTTATGAATACTTACTCTCCTGTCGAATCACTGGCTCATACGATAGAATTGTGTCTTCCTGACCCTCTGCATAATGAGAAATGACAAAATTATCCATATGAAACACTTAAGGTAAATATGAATTAGGTTTTTTTTTGTCCAACACTAAATGGTTAACAGCATGACCCTGATCAAATGGAATGCTGCACCTTGGCAGACTATATTGAGACAGATTTAATGCAGTAACCAATGAAAAGCACAAGCTAATGAATGTTTAGAGCCACTTACTAGAGCTGCTTTCGCTGTCACTGGTGTTGGATGTCAAGCACTCTGTGGATATAAGATGAGGGAGGTTTAGAAATGTCACAATGCACACTTTCACCCATATGTAAGATTAATACTATATCAAACACAGCTCGGGAAGAAACTATACACCCTCCCGTATCATCATGCCAAGAATAGAAAAAGCTGAAGTGAAGAGAGGAAAACAAACACAGAGAACTTTTGGGCACTTAAATGGCTGCCGTTTCCTTAGAAGGGAAATGGTAGGATGAGGCAGCAATAGGAAATTAAGTATTTCCTTTTCCTACGACCCCAGTGATCTTAGATTCTGTGCTGAGCGTTTCCTATGACCTTGTCAGTGTTCGGTTCATCAGACAGTGATACTGCTCCTCATGCCAAAGTAAACAAGCCGGAATTGGGTTCCTTACAGGAATCAAATAACAAACATCCCTTAGATACAGTGACAACATGATAGTGCTAGGATCCTTAAAAAAGGATCCTGCCCAGTATGAGCTGGTTCTGAAGACACTATGGGTCCTGAAGAGGTCTGCCATTGATTCACTCTCTCTTTAGTGTATCATATGGTAAACAGATCTTTGAATTAAGAATATTTATGTGTGAATGATTTATGTATTTAAAAAGTCAACTCAGTATTAGATTAGAAAAATAGAAAAATATTATATTATTAATTCTTATTTAATTCTTATTTCGTTGAATATTAGAAAAATAGATTTTTCAATGTGTTATCTCAGAGAAAAATGTCTTTATAATCTTTCAAAATGTAATTTCAAAAGTTTATTTTTCCACTGATATCACTTAAGCCATACAGATCATTAGATTGTTAACCAATAGATAATACCTATTAAAGTATTATTTTTTTATCATCAAACTCACATTAAGTCTGGCCCCATTACACACACTTTTCACCTTCTAATCAATACTCGATTGATACAATCAAGCCCTACATATTTAGTTGCTAAACATCCTGTTTCACTTGGAAATGCATCACTAAAATGAGTTGCGAATGGCAATTAACACTGACTTTCAAAAAGTGGCAGATGAATCTTAAGGCAGAGAGGAGATTGAGTGAGAAAGAGAGAAGGAGGAACAGAAAGAAATAATAAAATGTGTGTGTGGTGTGTGGCACAGCCGGTTCAGTTAGCTTAGGGAACAGCTGCTTGACAAAAGGAACCACACACTTACTCAAACTCTTTGATCCATAAAAGTCATCGCTTAACCCTGGGAAGTCCTGAGCGTCCCGACAGGTGAAAGCAAGAACAAAGAGAGAGAGCAGAAAGGAAGAAGAAAGAGGTTAGTGAGAGGCTAGTAGAAGAGAGATGTTGCACTCTCGAGGGATGAAGGAATACTAACATCACCTTGCTGTGCACTGAAAAATCTGGGTTGTCCGATTGTAATTTAAGTACAGGGGATTTCCATGCAGAGTCATCGGTAACAACGTTTTAAGTCCAAATGCTGAAGGGAGCAGTTCTAAACAGCTCTGACACAGATTGATGTTTGAGCACAGCATTTGAGTGTTAGTGCAGCCTCACACCTGTGAGAAGTGCTGAGGTCCCCCTCAGAGCAAGACAAAGGCCAGAGAGGCCCTGATTGGCTCTGTTTTCTCACAGAAAGGTCAAGAGCCAATCAGAAGCCATCTCCAGGGTGAGTGACAGTGACAGGATGAAGCATGAAGGACAGCATCAGAGCCCTTGTCACACGCTCATACTCACGTTCGGTCTCCACCAACTCCTGCACTATATTCTCCTTGCTCTTGTAAAACGGGAACTTGCGTGATAGGTTGAAGCTTTTTTTGCGTTTCACTTTGACTGGCTGCGTGGAGATGAGCCGATGGTGGGGAATGGGGATGAGGAATGAAACAAACACAAAAAACAGAATGGGTTTCAATGTAATTCACAACACACATGCAAAAATAAAACCAAAGACAACGTGTGATTGCACAAACAATGTAAGTGGGGATAATGAATGTAAACGTAACTTGGATGCAAAGCTACATTCAGAAAAAAAGTTACATTTAACTCTGAATGTGAAAGGGAATACGCAATTGAACAATAAAAGAGATGTGAAATATCTTCTTCAAATTGCAGCTAGAGATGCACCAGTCGAATGGCCATAAATTGGAACTGGGTGGTTTTTAGTTTTATTTCGGCCGATCTCTATTCTGGACTTGCACACAAACTGCAATGTAATCATTTCTGAAAATGTAATACGTGTGGAAATATTAAGTAGGATGCAAAAAGGACGTTAACACAGGCCAGAGACGGGACACGCTGAAGACGGATGCAAAGAAGAGAACACAGACACGCCAACAGAGCAAATACTGTACCAGGCACAGCAAGCTCACGGTTCACAATACTCGAAATATAGGAACAAAAATATAAATATAGAATTGGAGGTGGGGGGTTATATAAATGTATCTCTGAAGGGAACTGACTGTCTTCAGAAAAGTTTTGATGGCATTTTCTTTTCCTCTACCTCCGTATAAAGTAGCGTATATAAGTGCAGCACTGCTTTGTGTTCAGCGGTACACAAAGAAACTGCTGCTGTTCCATAAGCGCAACCTACTGTCAGAGAGTGAATTTGCATTTTCATTCCGTCCGTCTACTGTTTTTGTTTTATGTAGGTGTCTTATGTAGCATAATTTCACAAATCTAAAGTCAGACCATTCTGTTTTTGCTTTCAATCTTGAAATTATACAATCTAATTCAAATCACTCAAAACAACTGCTCATGCTACATGTGTGTAGCCTCTTTGTTTGGTTCGAGATTAAAATGCAATGGTTGCCTATAATTTCAAATGGCTACAGATATACAACAAATACATTTGCTTAAAAAAAAAAAAAAGGAACTGGCCATGAAAAATCATGATCGGTGCATCACTAATTGCAGCATAAAATCATGGGTGTTGATAAAAAAATTTTTTTTTTAAATGTAAAAGTGAAGTGTGTAATTTTAAAATACTTTTGTAAAAACACGTTTTTGCCTCACTGTTTAATGTGCAGTCAACTAAACTACCATTCAAACATTTGGGGTCAGAAAAACTGTTTTATGTTTTTTAATATGCAGATTTGGTGCTCAGGAAACATTTTGTATTATTATCAATGTTGAAAACAGTTGTGCTGCTTAATAGTTTTGTGGAAATGGTGATCCATTTTTTTTTTTTTTTCAAGATTCTTGATGGATATAAAGTTAAAAAAACAACATTTATTTGAAATAGAAATATTTTGTAACATTATAAATGTCTTTACTGTCTTTAATTATCTTACTGACCCCAAACGTTTGACCGGTAGTGTACAAGTACGCCATTTGTTGGTGCAACATTGTGCACGTTCAAAACATAGTTTGTTTGAGCATCCCGACCAGTCCATTACACACTTCACCCTCAAAAGTTCAGTTCACCCAAAAATTAAAATTTGGTCATTTACTCACCCGTATGTCGTTCATTCTGCCAAACATCTCCTTTTGTGTTTCATGAAAGAAAGAAAATCATACAGGTTTGGACAACATGAAGGTAAATAAATGACAATTGTCATTTTTGGGTGAACTATCCCTTTAGGTTACAAAGAAAAGAGTGGGAATCTAAACATAAAAGTGTTTCTCAGTCTTGGGTCTGGAGGGTCACCAACAGCCAAATCAGGCCATGGAGTACTCTACTAATGAGCAGAGCAATAGAATCAGGTGTGTGGTGAGGGAAACACCAGAAATGTAAAGTGTTGGGGAGCCTCCAGGACCAGGATTGAGGAGCATTGATCTAACCATCACAGCTGATTATAATGGCACAGTACAAGTTTGTATTTGTATGCTTTTGTTTGTGTGTCACTGTGAGAAATTAGATGCTCAGTAACAGGAGCCTCCAGGACACTGTGAGAAGCCACCAATTCCCACACTCAGGGGAAGTGGGGCAGCTCCCACGACTCCTTCACAGGGGGAGGACGACGACGACTCACTCACCCTGTTGGACTCAATCATGCCCGTCCTTGCATGGAACTTGACTGTTTTTAATCGTGCACGTTCTTTCTTTTCCACCCTGTGGATCAAAAAATAAAAATGTGTGATTGGCAGTGAACACAGTCCATTACTACAGGGGCAATGTTGTAATTGTATCTTGGCTTGTTGGCAGTACTGTACCTCTTCTTGCTTGGTATGACCCCAATTTGCTCACTCTCCCCATGGGGTGTAACCAGCCGTGCCTGCCACCACTCATCATCGGAGGCATTGATGACATGCAGGATGTCCCCATAGGAGAAACTCAGGCCCTGGCTAGGGAGGCAACTGTCCCTGGTCCTGTCGTAGTCAAAAAGAGCCCTGGGAAAATCAAATGAAACAAGTCGTACATCAACAGTGTGCTAGAGGAGTGGATGTTCAGACTTCATTGTCAAACTCAGTTGTGTTTGAGTAAAGGGTGGGTGTGGGGATACACATACATCTCTGGACAACTGCACCTTTTTTGTTTAAATTTGTTTAGCAGATTCTTCCTAATTGAAAGCAACTTACAGTACACTTCTTACCAAAGACATAGCAACCATTTGAGAAATAATTTGCAAGATGGTTTATTTATTTTTTCATTTGTTTATTTTTAACATTTATAGTACTGTTCAAAGGTTTCGGGTCGGTACAAAGTTGCATTTAGGCTATGTGTTAAAAAATACAGTTAAAATGGTAATATTGTGACGTTTTAATAACAATTAAATTACTGTCTTCTGTTCTAATATATTTTAATTTATTCCTGTGATGAAAAGCTGAATTTTCAGCATCATTACTCCAGTCTTCAATGCCAAATGATCCATCAGAAATCATTCTAATATGCTGCTTTGCTGCTCAATAAATATTTCGTATTATTATCAATGTTGAAACCAGTTGTGCCATTTCATATTTTTGTGGAAATCATGATACTTTTTTTTTCAGGATTCTTTGATGCATAGAACAAAGAGTACAAAAGAACTCTATTTATTTTCAATAAAAATATTTTGTAACATAAGTGTCTTTACGGTCTCTTTTGATAAATGTATTCCTTGCTGAATAAAAGTAATAATTGTCATTATTGTTCATATTGTTGCTTGCTATGCCCTTCGCAGTCAGTCCCACTAGATCAACCTATGGTTAAGCACTCAAGGCCACAATAGTGATAGAGGATCCCAGTATCATCATGAGAGGGAAACCAGATGGCAGATGACGTTGAGTACAGAAACACAGTCAGGCATTGTGTTTAAAGCTGAATGTCTTTACCTTGTCAGACAGGTAAATCCAAATGAAAGGAGAAAAACCAGTGGAGCGGGCCTTCCTGTTTCTCAACATACCTCTCTCCTAGGAAATACTAATTATAAGCCCACTGAGACGCACACACATAGTTTGTTGCACAGCAAAATAGAGGACAACATCAGGACTCTGTTTTAAGATAAAGCCGTACAGGGTGGGATAAGTGCTGACTGACATGCCTGTAACATTTTGACACACATTTATCTCATTACTGCATTCACAGGAATGTGAAAATGCCTTGAGATCTCACACCTACCATTAACACGTGTGGTCAGCTGACTCACGAACCCAGAGCAGCTGAATGCTTCATTAAGCACAGCTCACTTTAGGTGTAAGCTACCATCAGAAGCAGGCCACACATTCATTAGGCAGATTATATATTTAATACGCACATAACTAGACTGCTACCCTTTCTTTTGAAAATGTGCCGATTATACATGTTGAATCGGCCAAAAATAAACCTGACAGTGTCCGACTAGAGCCAACGGTGTGGACCTTGGTGTGTCCCTGGCTTTACCCACACTGTCTGAATGCAAACAATAAACAGCAATGCATATAGAACAAATTACCTACAACAAATTTGGAGGAAACATATGGATACATTTAAAATAATAAAATATAAATATAAAATTTATAATTTATGACTTATCAATAACCATGCATTTTTTAAAAGTATCAAGAGTTTCTGATAAAGTTAAACAAAAAAGTATAAATTAATTTTCACCTTGCACACACTGATTTGATTGAAATACATCACATCCGGTCGGCCAGTCGCATACGATGTAGTCACTCAAGTTTGTTGTGTTTGTTGGATTTAAACATTACAAAGTAAATGTTTTTTAACACATTTCAAAGTTCAAGTCAGATCTGAAGATTACGCATCCACATATGGTCGGGACCTCACACAGCCCCTGTGCAACTCTCCATTGGATATGGATGACTTCCACTTGTCGTGTACAGTGGAAAGGCGGCTATAAAAGGCCACCTCAGAATCTCTTCTTTTAATCCAATCTTGAGTGCTTACTGTGGTCTGTTCTGGCTCATTATCCTGCTGAAGGACTCATAAACTTTAACTGAAATACAGATCTCTAATACAGGGCTAAATGTTCTTCTCCACAATGACTTGATAGATCTATGATTTGAGGGTGCCATTCAATGATTCCAGGTACCCAGTGCCAGAGGCAGCATAACAGACATCAAAACAAGAATATTCTAGCATTTTCAACCACGAAGGTGAGTAGAAGGTTCTACCACTGTTCATTCAGACAGTGACAGGTGGTTGGACTCTAAACTGTTTGACCTTGAGCTAGATGTTCTGCTTGGATCTGTTTTGTAGATTCTCTTGGTTCTCTCTCTACCCATTGCACCATCTTTCGTTGTTATTAACTTAATTTTCCTCTCGCTGCCTTGTCCAGGGACACTGGTTACAGTCCCATGGACTGTAAACTTCTTAATAATATGACACAGTGTGCCTCAAAACAGCAGAGCAAGCACTTCTCTTCCTTTAAACTGAATGAGTATGGAATATGTACAGTAAGGTTGGAAACACTGGTAAAACTATTTAGGGTAGAATTATCTATAAAAAAAATTAGGGATGCACGATATATCAGCCACCATATTGGTATCGGCTGATATATGTTCATTTCTAATGTTATTGTTATTGACCTGATAAGAACATTTGGCCGATTTCTTAAAGTCGATAAATAATGGATTATTCCTTAAGCTGAGACATTTCAGATGTGTGCTGTCTGCCATGATGGTTTTAAATTGCTTGAAAAATGATGCAGCTCAAATGGCAACGCACGACATTAATAACTATGATTGGGGCTGTCATATTATATTCATCATCTTACACATAACATTATAATGAGAACACTATTGTAATAAAATGTGAATTCTTTGGGTTTAGTTACTGTTTCAGCGCATTTTTACAGGAAAAGTGCACACAAAACTGGAGTTACCATTCTGATTAGCAAATAATTAGTTCAAGTTCACATTCGGTTCATTTTGTGCAGATATAAGTTGTAATATTATGTTTATGTTGTATAAATATATGATTAATCTCATATAGCATGCATTTGGTCGAGTTAATTAACCCCCAGCTAACAAAGCACTTCAGTTTCCCGGTGTTCATTCAGTTCAGCAGCTTCAGCTCACGTAGCTCAAACAGCGATGCAGTTATTTATAACAGTCATATTCATTTTAGATGTTTCTTTTTCAAAAACATTGATGCATTATTAATAATAAAAAGCACTTTTATTTTTCTTGTAAGCCTATCATTTTCATCAATAATATGGTTCAATTATAATCATTTTATTATTGTCTGTGCTTAGGCTATTACATTTTATTTTTTTGACAAAGGCAGGAGATAAAAAATACAAACGTTTCGGCACTAACGAAGGCAAATATCCGAAACGTTTGTATTTTTTTTATCTCCTGCTTGATCTTGATCTGCTTGATCTGTGCAGACCTTTTTTGCCTTTTCATACAGATATATAGGCTTAAGCATCTAATTAGCTGGGAGAGCACGGTGAGTGCTTTGATTGGGATAAAGAAAGTTGGCCACAGGAGTGTAAATTAATTTTAAAACTAACACTGGTTCAAACTAGGCTACAGTACTGTATATATATTGATTTATATTGAAGTGCTTGGGACACGGCTTTTATTGATGAGACTTTTGATTTTGTAAGCAGGCTCTCAAAAATTATATTAATTTAGATTTATCGGCCAATATATCGGTTATCGGCTTTCAAGTATAAAGAATAATCGGTTAACGTATCAGCCCAAATTTTCCTATTGGGGCATGATGCATCCCTAAAAATAATATTATAAGATATTGTACTACAAAAAATATTTCACTTCTTTTCACTGCTTAAGTCTCACTGCAAACAAAATGCATGTGTTGATGACAAATGTATAAATAAACACTTTTTAGAAAGAAATGGTGCATTATTGGAATTAAATGCAAGACAGCTGATACTCAAGTTCAAACATGTCTTAATTATTTGAACTAGAATTTTACTTTTTTACACCAAACATTTTGAATCTAATTGGCTACTATGCCTGTTTGATCAAAATGAAGGTTCCTCTGATTGAATAAGCACTTTATATTATCAATCAATATTATCAATATTGTCAAATACATATGTATAATCAATATTATCAAAATATCAGTACAACTGAATGAAGGAATCGGAAGATGAAGAAGATACCTGACGTAGAGGGAGCGTTTCTCACTGGTGCGGAGGGAGCCGGAGCCAGAGCTCATGCTGCTGTTCATCATTTGCTCCCTCAAGTCGTGGATCTTGGACTCAAATCGACTGTATTCTGAAAAGAGACAAGGCACACAATCAATCAGCAACACCTATATTTACAGTGATATTCCGGGCTTTGCTCCAGGTTTTATGAGTGGAAGTGCTTGTAGAGCAGGCCAGAGAAGGAAAGCTCAGCAGCTTATTGAGAACTGATTAATGACCCAGAGAACAGATGGATATTAATCATGTATCTGCATGAGCTATACGCTAATATCTCCTGCCAGATAATTAATTATGCATATTAATTAAGTAGAACATGCACTATTCAGTATAATGGAATGAAAACCTCCAACAAACGTCGGACTGTAATCATTTTTCATAGTGAACAAGGCTTTCGTTTCTGAGGCAGCACTGAAGCATGATGGCTGATTGTACGGAGGCCTTTTAATTAAACGTGCACACCTCAGCTGCAGTGTGGTCGGGCAACTCACAAGCTTAGCAACTGAATCACACGGACATGTAAACAGCGAAATGCATGGGCAAACAAGGATAACATAGCCAAGGAAAGACTATTGTTTTCTTAAGCACTGGAATTTACCTTGGAAGTCTAATATAGATCATCCATAACAAAGACTTTATGATTGCTCCGTAACCGTGTATACGAGGATCAAAAGTCGACCTTCCAAAAAAACAGAACCTGAGGCAGGAATTTCAATTTCATGAGAACATGAGAACTTGAAAACTCATAACGGCAGTAACTCTAAACCTATATTAAGTCTAAAGCTCAATATAAAGCCGAAACTTGGACTTCAATGTCAGCAGAAACCGCGCCTGCAGGGAGCACGTCTATAAACGCCCTGTCTGTCACAAACGGGTTAACAACCTGCTGGAATGACAAGGCAAGGTAAAGTAACTTGACACCACCGGCCTGTAACCAGGGGAACACCTCAATGGAGCGGTGGGAGGAAACAGCTAGAAAAACTTACAAAAAGACAAAAAAAGAAGCAAAATGTACCACATCCGAAAAAACCTTGAGATAAAGTCTGCAATATAAAGGTTAGTATGCTAATAACAGACATCAGAAGACATCCTTATACAGAATAAAGCAGAGAGTAATTCAGACTCTCTACGGGTAATACAATACACAGATATGACTAACGACACAGACAACTGGGTCCTCTCAGCCTGTCAGACACACAGTTCCCAACATACAAAGGCTAATGCTAAAGCGCAAGGTCTTTGTTAAGTGTGACCCGTCAACTTAAGACCTGGGGAGAATCTGGGGCAGCTCTGCCTCACTTCCCTTCATTATGTGCAGGGCTTTTATTTTTGGGGAGTGGGGATTGGCTGCAGCCTGCCTCTTTGTCAATGCAGTTATATAATATTGCAGCCATGTGCTTTCAACGTGAAAGCATGCATAGGGGCTAGGTTATGGTTAGCACAGCGCTCTCAACAGGCATGCAGGTTAGTGCCATCAACAGAATTTATTTTCTCCATTTTTTTATTTAATGAGCCATGTCATGATTCATTGCAGAAAATTATCATTATTATAATAATTTACAATATAAAAAATGCATAGGGCCTATTCATTTTGTAATTTGTATAAGATTACTTAATAGTGTTAGCAAATTATCATTTTTTTTATATTAACTTCAAAGGCAGGGTAGGCGATTTTTTGTTATGCTGGTTGAAAGTCTCTGCACATCCTGATAGCACTCACTAAGTTAAGTGGTCTAAATGCATTTACACGTAGGCTATGTATATCATCTCTTGAAGGCGTAGCATTAGGTCTGATGTCCTATGTCCTACCTGCCTGTCAAAGTATGCATTTTCATACCTCCGCACACCCGGCGCTCGCGCAGACATCACACGTCACCAGCGCGTTTCATGCTATGCAGAGTTAGACAGACGTCGGTTACAGAGCACCACAAACAAACAGCAGCCACCTTTTACAGTTCCCCCTGAACCAAAACAAGGAGCTTATGCTGCGTTCACCATAACTACCGTAATTTGGAAGAGATGGAAACATGTGATGTTATACTCAGAGCGGTTTGTGACTCGAATTTATGCGTTTCAATGGCAACACTATCAACGCCAAAATGAACTCTTTAAGTTTTTTATGTTCATTATTATAGTAATGTTATGTGCTTTGAGACATGAGGTAGTTTAACGCCGTCTCTCATGGCGCTTTTGTTTGCTCTGGCTGTGTGCGTTCATGTGTTTTGGAGGAGACATGGCTATGTTTGTAGAGCGATTTGAAGGGAGGGTGGGATCTTATACTTTCAAAACTAGCTCGCTTTTGCTAGCCTCTCCGAAAAATATCCACCCGACCTTTAAGTGAGTGTTAGTTAGATGACAGCAAAGGTAATCTAAATGTAAAAATATGGAGAAAAACACAAGCACAACTAAACATTTACTATCGGTTGATATACAGCCAATACGCATTAATAAAAATCTAATATCAGCCAGTAGTCAATATGGCACAGATATACTGTACATTCCTAAAAAACAGAAAAATACAACTATGGATTTATATTAAAATTTGTCCAAAAAAGAAGTAAACAGTCTCCTGAAACATTTATTTTATCGGGCCAAAAAAAAGTTAATGCGAGCGCAAATGTTGTAAATGTTTCACAGAATGGGAGGCTGAGTGCCTTTTTTAGGATTTTTTCCTTAGTTTGGTGTCCAGATTTTTTTTTAACCAAGGTATTCTCTAATGTTTTTTTTTTGTTTGTTTTTTATACATGGAACTATAACAGCTAAATCACAAACACTATGTGGTTGCAAGAGTGTTCATTGAGTACATTGATATGCGGTCGCTAGGGTGTTCTGAATGTCTAATCTCTAGGAAAAGTATCAGCACACCTCTTGATTCAAAATAAGTGATGATTAACTGGTTGTTTATTATAAGCCATGTGTATTAATAGCTATGTCTTCCATTGAGATGCACCAAAATGAAAATCTTGTCTATGTATATATAACTAGTGGGTTAATTAACTCAACAATATGCATCTTATATGAGATTGATCAGATATTTGTGCAACATATTACAACCTATATCTGCACAAAGACGCAAATTCACTAAGTCTTGTGCTTGTCAGAATGTGTAACTCCTGTTGTGCTCCACATTCGACCACATGAGCATCTACACGAAAAATATCATTGTAAGATCATGTTTTGACATTGACGAAAAATACATGAATTTTTTTATTTATTTTTTAATTAAACATTGTTCACAATAAGACCAATAATACGCATTTGGAATATATAGATATTCCTTTTAATACAGACTTTAAAAATATATAACATGCCATTTAGTTGTAAATGTGGAATGCAAGAACAAATAAAAGAATGTGTTGTGAACATTTCTCCATGCTGGACACAAACACTTCACAGTTCAAGTTCAATCACTGCCCTCCAAGTTAATGTATGACATGAGGAGTTCAAATTTTAACAGAAGCCAGTCTACAACTAGACTGTCTCTTTCTTACACACACACACACACACACACACACACACACACACACACACACACACACACACACACACACACACACACACACTCAAGTAAGAATCCATAATGTCTCTCATAGTGCTGGTTCCCACTTAATTCAATGAGCTATTCTGGCACAAATTAATGTGTCACTTCTATTTCTATGTAGACGTAAGGGCCCTTGGGAGGGAGAGGCAGTCCATTTATACTTCAGGAGTGTCTGACTAAGGAGGAATATGGAGGAGAGCATGCCGAAACAGATAACTTGCACTGCAACATTCCTGTCATTGCTCACATAGACACCAAAGAATGAACTATGCATTGACATACTACATTTTACAAGTTAAAATGACTGTTAGTGCACTGCAAATCTTGTCAATGACAATAATTGATTTCCTATCCTCTGTGCCAGTCAAATGTGTCCACGTCTTCCGTTTAGTGTTCCCAGCTAGTTAACACCATCTTTGACATTGACTCATGATATTCTTGGTCTAGGGAAATTGTTTGACATTTGTCAAATCATTAGCAGAAGCAGCAACACATTCAATATTAATTTAAAGAAACTATTTCACAAAGGTATCCTGTTGTAGTTTCCACTGAACGACAAAATGACAGTAATGTTTAAGATTGTTTAGGCAAACTGACTTCCTGAATGAGCCCTTCCCAGCACCTGTCCTGAGTTATGAAGGAAGCTCCATATAATAAAGCATTAAACAAACATGACGGCGAAGCGTCAGGCCTCAAAGTGCAAAATATCCCGGATCATTTTGACAGAACTGAAGTTCAGTTCAAAGGTGAACTACCCTACCCTTCATACAAAGTGAAAATACCATTTTGCTTATGGTAATGTCAATATGAAGCACTAAATATCATGCTGCTGTGTTTTGTCGTGTTTACAGCTTCAATATAAAAACATTTCTCACGAAATCCTCGAGCAAACAGTTTACCTGTGTCGCGCAGCAACACAAGCGGTCATTGACAAAACACACAAGGCTAGAAACAATATTCATGACGTCAGCCCAACGGCTGAGCAACTTAATATGTTGTTTTAATGGATTTCATGATTAATCTTTCAACGTAATACACAAGGGTTGAACATGCCGCTCGAGCTAACAGAAATCCATCGTGGACACCGACGCTTTCCTTTACAGCAAAGCATACTAAAGGATATAACTTAAAGCAGTTATATAGAAATTTAACGTAGATTTACATCCCATTGATAGTTTTCGCCTACTTTACACAGCTCTTTCCAGTTAAATGCTTTATGAATATGAGTTGAGGTGATCTTACCCGGCGGCGGCGGCTAAAGCGCTGTGTTCACTGTTCAGTTCAACCTCTCGTTGTCCAACTCACTCGAAAAAACATTTTAGGTAAGAAAAAAAAAAAAACAAGTCAAAAAAGAATGCTTCACAGTAGCGCAAGGAGGAAAATGCCGTTTTCTTTTGTTTCAAATCGACACGAAATGTAAATAAATAGTAACGTTAAAGAGTTTAGTGAAAATGTTTCGGTCTGTCCTGCGCTTTGCTCCTCCCATTCCAATAGCGGCACCTTCTTCTTTAAAACTGCGTCTCATTCGCGCTCGAGACCCGGGGTTTCAATCCGCCCCGCTCACGCGACCAGCGCGCGCTTATTCCACATCTCCCGTCAGACAGACTTTCATAGTGATCCAGCAGATGAAAGCTAACCCTGCGCCAAAAATAAGCTTTCAACCAGTAAAGTCAAGCGCTTCCTCCACTCCGTGGTTTTTAGTCCATTTAGTTCTTTCCCCCCTTTTTTCCTCTCAGGTTGATCCCTCCCACTTCTGGCACAATTTCATCCCAGTGCTTTCATTCACGAGTGAACTTTTGTTTGGAAGCCAGACTCATTTATGCGAATCGGTTCTTTTGAACAGTTCGCTTCAAAGAACCGGATTAAGTGATTCTATAAGTTAAAGACTATAACGCCATCGAATGGTGCTTGACACACGGTGAAGCACATTAAATGATATAAACGTTCCGATCAAGCCACATTTAGACCCCTTTCCAATTAGTTCCGCAAATAAATAAGTTTATTGTAATTTCATATGCCCAAGTTCAGTTTGTTGCAGCCATGATTCATCTAATAAAAATCCTTATTAGTACCTAACTGCATTGTGAACCGGTTCAAGTGATTCTTTAAACTCCAAATCAAAAAAAAAAAAAAATCGTTACATGAATTCAGTAAAACTACAGATGCAGTCGGACTGCTTCTCCATGCATAGTTTTAAATAGCCTACAGCTTTATTATCATTGAAGGCTTCACTTAGCATAGTAAGTCAAAAATGAATGTCTGCCCACCTCAATTCAACAAAAGCTACAACTATCAGTCACAATGTCCTCATTTGCAAATAAGGATTCTTTCTCATAAAACTAGGTGAGGCTAAGTTCACCTTTCTAAAAGGAATATACAGTAGTACTGTATGCCACTGTGATGGAGTGATTACAGAAACAGGCAAGACACAACAGGCACAACACATGGGTGTGTGAAGAAAGCAAGAGCAGTTGGGGTCTTGATGCAATAATCCCACATAATGGTGATCTATTCTTAGAAACACAGTTTTGATCTATTTTAATTTATTTATTTATTGCTCTTAAATAAATAAGACCCTACAAAAAAGCTAACTTGCATGAATAAGCTCAAATCTATTCTCATTGTTTATCTCATTCATTGTCTTATAAGGAGCACAATTTATTTTGGAGTGACAAACATCATGAAAAGAGCCACTCTACCTTCTGGTCTGTACTGGGCAATGATGGTCACCGTCTGTCCAGCCCTCTTCAGTGCAGCAGCAGCCTGCTCATGGGTAGCATTGCGCAGGTTTACACCATTCACCTGGGACAATACCATGGTAACAGATTAAACCAACAACCCCCACACGCCACACACTCATGCAAATCACATGATGCAATATTAGCTCTAAGACTTCATGCCAATTTAGAGAGACTGTATTAGAAATCATGAAAAATTCCATTCCTCTTCCATTCCATCTAATATACACTACCGAATTTTATTCAGCAAGGATGCATTATATTGATTGAAAGTGACAGTAAAGACATTTATAATATTACAAAAGATTTCTATTTCAAATAAATGCAGTTCTTTTAAACTTTCTATTAATCCTGAAAAATAATTTTTTTGGTATTCACAAAAATATTAAAATATTTAATGAGCAAATCACCATATTAGAATGATTTCTGAAGGATCATGTGACACTGAAATCTGGAGTAATGATGCTGAACATTCAGTTTTGACATAACAGGAATACATTACATTAAAAATATATATTCAAATACATTAAAATACAATTATTTTAAATTGTAATAATATGTCAAAATATTATGTTGTTTTTTTTTACTGTATTTATAAATGACGCCTATGTGAGCATAAGACTTCTTTCAAAAACAAAAAAAAGTATTAAATATTACTGACCCCAAACTTTTGAATGGTAGTATATATTTTAATGCTGTTAATCTTTACTATTTCTACTTGAGTGTCACAGACAGTTACTGACCGAAAGGATGCGGTCTCCTCTCCTCAGCTCTCCGCTCAGGTCGGCTGGCCCTCCTGCCAAGATGAAAGACACGAAGATGCCCTCTCCGTCCTCCCCGCCCACAATGTTGAATCCCAAACCTGTGGAACCCTTGTGCAGTAGGATCTTCCGCGGCTCCCTGCCAAGCAGAACCACAGTGTCAAGGATAAGTATGGACTCGGATCACCACAGCAGCAGGGAGGGGACGAAAGACAGACATATATGTGCAAAAAAAAAAAAAAAAAAAAAAAAAATTAATAATTTTTTTTTTTTATATAAATGTATGTATAGTGGAAAAAAAACACATTAAGACATTTAAGAGTGGGATGGGTTTCATTCGTCCCAGACTGCAAGAAAAAAAGAGAATTCATAGGGTTAAAGGTGCATTAGGCAACTTTTCATGTTAAAAATACCCGTTTTCTAACCCATACATGCTTAAACAATTGCCTGATGGGCTGAATGAGCCCTTCTCTGATCACTGCGATTGCCTCTATAATCCTGTAAAGTAAAATAAATAAGAGGGATTCGGGCCGGAATTTTAGACTGGGCGTGACGTCATGCGCGTTCACGGCACGCTCACATAGCTATGCCTGGCAGGTTTGTGTATTCGCCGGCATTCTCCGTAGAAGATGGATTGTAAGAGACCTGCTTATAGTTCATTTCAAACACCAACGCAAACTCCACGTAAGATAAAAAAAAGAAAACTTTTGTCTGTGAGCGTGCACACCTCTGGTTGCAGCTTCGCTTGCCGCCAGAGGGGGCATAGTTCTGCAAAAACTCAGAGACTTGCTTAATGCACCTTTAAGGAACAGTAATAATGTTTCAGTCTAGCAAGAAGGTAAATTATTATTTTGCATTTCGTTTTCCTCCTGTCATTTACAGAGAGAGGAAATCGAGAAGAACAGATCCATGAGAAAACACAACGCTCTAGTCACGACTAGAGGAGACTGGCAAACTTTCATCCACAACAAAGCTAAACAACAAATGTTCCAGATCTGTTCCAGAAATGAGCGCTAACACATACACACCGATAACTAACACACTTTCCCACACAGGCACAAAACGCATTCACACATTGAGCTCATTCCTGCCTTGTGCAGGACTGCGGCACTTTTTTAGCAGCCGTGATTCATCTGCAGGCAGAGAGGCATTCCAGACTGCCCAGAGCTGGCACACCAGCGAGACTCGACTACATTCAGGGGCTGTCAAAAACCCTTTCCGAATGTACTGCAGAATAACACACCATAACCAGTTCCCAAAAATGCAACACACATCAACATTTGTAGTACGCATGTTTCTCAGAATTCTGCAGAGCTCGGCTAGCTCTCGACATGAGCCGTTCCATCTCGACTGCCCATGGTGCAGCTTTATGATGCTGAAAACAGCACTTTTATGTGACCGGACAAGTTGTGCTAAGTGTTTGGTCCATATATGAAACACGTAATTACACAAACAGACTGTGGTGTACTTTGTGTGATCTACTGGTGTACTGGAGTGTGAATCAATTTACTGAGAACCTTATGTCCATAAATTTGATGCAAGTGGTAAACAGTTTTTTTTTTAATCACCTTTTTATCCTCTGTTTATTACATGACACACAGTAAAACCATGACCTGGACAACAGTTCCCTGTTTTCTGTTGCTCTAATGGGTGTCTTGTACACAACATTATTTATTAGTTCCTCTCTTTTGCAGTCTATCCTGCTCTAAGTGATTTTTTTCTAAGTGAATTGCAAAAGCTCACACACACTCATTTTGAACATGTATGCTTAACAATTATGGTTGATTAACCTGTTAAAACTCTATAGATATTCCAAAAAGGGTTGTGCATAATTAAGATTTGAAAAATGTGTTCCTTTTTATTTCAAGAAGTTGAATTTCCACAGAAAGTTGAATTGAAATGACAGGATGAGGAATTGAATTGCAATTCAAAGATATTCAACATAGACAATAGGTTCTGGGAAATGAACTGTTCTACCAACCTGGTCAGGCCTATACACATTCAAACCATTGTGCTTTTTTTGTCTTCACAAACATAGCTTTTTCTTTTGAGTTTTAATTCATTTAATTAATTCTACTTTTTTTTTTTATTTGTTCAAATTGCAATTCCACATCCTGTTTGCTACTTTAAATTAAATTAATTTCTGAATGGCACCCTGATATCAAATCCTTTGTTGATTAAACATTAAGATCAGCTTGATGATAATCAGAAGTATTAAATAAATGAAAACAGAAGCATATGAAAATGACTTTGTTAATTTAATTAATTAAATGCAATAACTTTTAATGCCAAGGTCAAACACTTATTAGATTTGGAGAAAATACAGTTTTGTTCTAAATCAAGTCAAAATATGCTGATTTTGGAAAAGATCAATGGGAGATTAGTACTAGGAATTTATTTAAAATGTATATTTCATTAAAATAGTACCAAAGCAAATGAAAGAAATGAACAGCAAATTTGTTGCTATTGCATAGCTATACAATTCATGGCGCCCATGTACAAAAAAAGATAAAGCAGTTATCAGATGCCAGCAGTCACTCAAACACTCAAACCATTAGACCTACTGTACCTGTTCATGAGGGTGATGCTTGTCCTACCTCGTCTCTCTACATTGACTTTTAGCATTGGCAACGAAGACGAGATGTTAACTGTGAACATGGTGCCTGCCGCTAGCTACCAGGCAGGGATATGAAGAATACTTTCCCCAGGACTCAGTATCTCGCTCCAGACAGTGCTGTGAAGTGCCGTATGTGTATATGTGTGCTTTCTCTAAGTGAAAGGGGAGTGATGGGAAACAGCACCACATCGCCTGTCAAGCGTCACCTCTGCAGGACCAGAGAAAGACTTAACTCTTACCCAGCCACATGAACTGCTGTCCACCACAATAACACATCCTCCATTTTGATTTTATCGATTAAAAATTGATTGGATCATGAAAAGTGGCTGCGATAATACAGTAATTGTATCTGAATGTAAAACAATGGATGAGTAGCCATTTCATTGGCTAAAATTATACAATAGCCCACGTGGCCTAAGTGATGTCAGTGGACAAGGAAAGTTGTTTCAGAGGAAGAGGAAATTACTACAGTTTAATTAAAGATTTCATATTCATATTCATATTCCACAAGGCTCAAAGGTTTACAGGGTTGCAATGCCCCAGTGCAGTCTGTCTGCTCCTCTTTCCGATCTAAGTAATTGGCTCTGATCGGGTGATTAATGGTGGACACAGTGGATACTGCTCTCCGGAAACACGCAGAGACATAATTCACCATGGAAAACATGTTCTCTTTGGCAGGATCATATGGCTTTCATGGCTACTGTGGGCTGCTCTGTCTTCCTCTTTCTCTGAATGCTTTCAAAGCTCTGGTCGAAAACCACCAATCTCTTCCTCAGAACACACTTCTTCAGTCCCATTTGACTTCACGCCAAGAGACGTTCAAGATATTTCCAGCCTCTCCAAGCAGCTAAGAATAAACCAAGTGTGTCAACAGTTTACAATCAGGTGCGTCACTGAGTAAAGCTGCCAAAAAGTACCAGCTTCAATTATATTCTATACTGCCTATATTATTTGCACAGTATAAACTAAACCTAATAACAAATGAGTGACTTGACTTATTGTGTTGCTTTATTGACAATGATGTTGTTAAGATTTAGATTCTGAAATGTCAATTGCACTGGGACATACAAGCATAGTTATTACTCAATGAGGTGTACATCTGATTTTGATTCTTCAGTCCTTTAGTGTTGACATGTACACTTGTTTATACACTACTGTACAAAAATTTGGGGTTGGTCAATTTTTTTAAATGTTTTTGAAACAAAGTCTCTTATGCTCACCAAGGCTGCATTCACTTTATTAAATATATTGCGACATTTTATTACAGTTTAAAATAGCTGTTTTCTATTGGAATATATTTCAAAATGTAATTTATTCCTGTGATGACAAAGCTGAATTTTCAGCATCATTACTCCAGTCTTCAGTGTCACATGATACCTTAGAAATCAATCTAACAAATCTGCGCAAGAAACATTTCTTATTATTATCAATGTTGAAAACAGTTGTGCTGCTTAATATGTTAATGCAAACCATGATACATTTTCTTTCAGGATTCTTTCAAAAATAGAAAGATTAAAAGAACAGCATTTATTTGAAATAGAAATCTTTGGTAACATTATAAATGTTTTTACTGTCACTTTTGATCAATTCAATGCAAAGTATTCTCAAAGTAAATCTTCTAAAATAAAAATCTTACCGCACCCAAACATTAGAACTGTAGTTATATATTAAAGAGAGTACATTATGTGTTCAGCATGAAACTGGTGAATGTTCCCATGTATGTTACTCCGCTTCACAAAAAATCTTGCCATAAAACCACCCTTGGTGAACATAATTCATGATTTTTCTATGTATTAAGTTTCAGTGGATATTTAATTTGTATATCCTTTTTTAGTTTGAAACATCAACCATAACCAGATAAATCTGCAACGCACAGCTTTTCAACACAATTTACAATATATATATATAGATATATATATAATATTTATTATTATTCCCCCTACAGTTGTGTATGTGGCAGTCTGAATTACAAGTGACGTAATGCACTGAATGGAAAAACAAACTCCATGAGTCATGCAAGGAAGCCATTTTTGAAAACCATAATCAAACATGGTCACGAATGGCCTGAACTATTTAAAAGTCTCTGTCTGGGTTTGTATCTAAAAGTGTGTCCATCATTTGTGAACATGAGTGTGCGAGCAGATTGTCATTAGCCTGTTCGATTGGTGGCACGGCCGATTATGTTCTGCAATCCGAAGGGTGGGTGGGAGATCTCTTCCGAATCTCCATAATGTATTCAGCTGGTAAAGAAGCCAGGGGGCCGTTAGTGTGTACTGGGTCAGATGGAGGGATCTAAATGTGTCTGTGACTGCCGTGCTAGTGTGGGGGAAGCACAGATGGGCAGAGGGCCTATCAGAGTCTCTCCTGTGACTCAGTCATATACACACACACACACACACACACACTGGCAGAGTCCTCCAGGAGTGAACTGTCACTGTACACCAACACAAAGTATATTTGCCTGTAAACAACTTTTATTAGCCTCTGGGGACACCTCCAGGGTGATTGTGATAAGGTTCAGACTTACTTTGACAGCTTAGTTTGGGCACAGTGAAGTGCAAAGTGGGATAATATAACACTATTTATGTACTTTGGTAGGTGTAGCCGTGTGTAGGTTTAAATACTGTGCCTCATACTGCATGTGTGTGTGTGTGTGTTTGGGCTTCGTGTCAAAGGGAGTGTGTGTTCATGTCAGCACATTATAACAGACTGTCTAAGTGTATCTATGTGTGTGATGGGCATTGGCACACATTGTGTGTGTGTGTTTGTGGCCTGCTTTCCCCCATTCAAATGAATCATGACAGCTTCAGGAATGTGCGCCACTACTCATTTGTAGTCTGACTGCAAAATCGACCTCTCACTTCCCTATACATTTATGGTAAGAGCAGGTCCTACTGTTTATATTTACATAACTGCAATAGAAGCCAAAACATTCCTGTGTTGGAAGGTTCCATGAGTGTGTATTTATGAGTTTGGAGAATAATAAATCTCCAGTCTCGGTCAGACCTACAGCAATGCTAGTATACAAACTGATGAACATAATACAATAAACATACATGTACAAGACTTCAAAAGGTGGGAGGTCAGTATTGTTAAACTACATACATGATCACACACACACACACACACACACACTTGTGGGCACCATGTGGAAGAATAGCTCTGTATACAAGTTAATCAAAAATTCTTCATATTGTCTAATGCCATCCTACAATTGTAAAATGTTGTTTTACAAGCATTTCTGAATAAAATGTGTGTGGTACTAGCACATGTAAAAGGGCAGGGCATTGCTATGCAGTTGCTATACACTCTATGTTTAGGTTGTCAGGATGTTGCTATGTGTTTGCTAGGATGTTGCTAGGGAGTTCTAGGTGATTGCTTACTGGCCAAAGGCAAAAAAATAGTTTCTGATGGTCTCTAGATATAGCTCCAGTCTTTCAATGTAAGTCTATGGATTCTACCTGCCGAACATTGTAAGTCCAACTTCAAATAGCAATCACTCTTCAATAAACTGCACAAGGTATCATCATGTCATGATAATCTGTTGACTAGTTATGTGCTAAAGGTTAATATGTAGAGTGTGGGTTGTTGAAAATTAATTGAATAATTAGCCTTCGACTGTAGAGCCTGTACAACAGTACAGCGAGTATGCGAGAATTAAGCAACAATCACTGACACATAGTGGTACATAAAGTAGATTATACCCATCCCAGACAGCGAGTCACAGCACATCACTCAGACTAAGACTGCTTCAGAGAGCACACAAAACACCAGGACATTATATGGGCTGGTAAAGTATGATGGCTTAGGTTTAAACTCACATACTATCTGAGATTGAACATAGGTATTAAATGGGCAGGGTGTGAATTGGGGGGGGGGGAGATGGGGGGGTTGTTATAGGGTTGAGGGTGCTGAACCCCCCATTTGGTTTTCGCCAAAGCTAAAGGCTGCAGGCTTCTTTCAAAATCGAGCAAAACAGAATTTTCAAAGTTTCAATAACAAAAAAAAGAAGAAGATGGTAATAGTAGGCAACTTGAGCACTTTCCTTTAGGATCAGTATGGGATGATACCTCAACATACAAAACATAACTAGTGGCATTATTTATCACCTTATTGTAGATTTACTAAATGGTTAACTGTTTTGAAAACAGCTTTACCATTTGATTAAAATGTCTTTAACTGTTTACTGTAGGTTATGCAAGATTCAAGTCCATTAAATGAAAATTCTTGAAAATCATTGGGGTACAAATAACATTGGACACCATTTAATGTCTTTGTATGGAGACTTTCAAAATGACTTTTTACGCTCCATACAGGTTTGAAATGACATGAGGTGAGTAAATGATGACAGAAATTTCATTTTTGGGTAAACTATCCCCTAAACCAGGGATGGGCAACTTCGGTCCTGGAGGGCCACTGTCCTACAGAGTTTAGCTTCAACCCTAATCAAACACACCTGAACAAGCTAATCAAGGTCCTCAGGATTACTAGAAAACTAAAGGTGATTTTTTCAGGGTTGGAGCTAAACTCTGTAGGACAGTGGCCCTCCAGGACCGAAGTTGCCCATCCCTGCCCTAAACTATACCTAAACAGTCTGTGCTCAACTTTCCTCTTCTGACATGTCATACTCGCTTTTTTGACTCTATTGACTCTAAAGGTGCTTAAAGACCTGTTCACAGCAAGACAAATATTTGGTTCGAAATTCTGTGCCATTTTAATTTGAATGAGCGGCTGTTAATGCACCTGATCAGAGGTGTGAATATTCTCATGTTGTCAATGACGTCTCTTACTGTGAATAAAATTGGCCAACCGTCAGGATTCACGCTTTTGATCACATGCCCAGAGCCGCTGCTCTTACATAAAACAACAACTTGGTATAGGGTTGTCGCGATAATCGCAATATTGTAATACCGCGATACTGACAAGCAAACTGCAATGTTCATGTTCTTTCCTTTTTCATAAGGCTATGCCCTTCTTGTTTTACACTTCATGCATGTGTATTGAATGTTAAATAAGTAAATAATGATAACAAAATTGAATATATTCTTCGAGAGAGAGAGATCGACTGAGCGCGTGCAAATACCTGCATCTGTCCTTCTTCAGATCAAGTCATATATTCGTGAAAAAAGCGAGTATGACATGTCAGAAGAGGAAAGTGATTTTTGTCCTAGCATTGTGGCGCTCACGTACAGAGTATTTTGCAAAGTAATAGTGAATAGCTGAGGAAGAATCTCTGTGCACTTATTGTTTGACAAACACCACAGCGAATACAAAAAACAAGTAAATACCGTCTGATTTACTTTCTTCTCCATGACGAGGGTATCAGAAACATAAAGTTTCTTAATGCTTTGTGTCCCGGAGTAACCAGAAAATTTCTACTTTCTAAAAGCGCCACCGACAGTCAGAGAGTGAATGTAAATTTTCATTCAGCCCGGGTCTGAACAGACAAATCACATTTGAAAACTGGACCAATTTCTTTGTGCCAAACATTCCTGTTGGTGTGAACAGGCCTTAAAGGGTTAGTTCACCCAAAAATGAAAATTCTGTCAGTAATTACTCACCCTCATGTTGTTCCAACCCTGTAAGATCTTTTGAACACAAATTAAGATATTTTTGATGAAATCTGAGAGCTGTCTCACTTCTCCATAGGCTTCTATGATATTGAAACTTGCCATCCCAGAAAGGTTAGTAAAGACAATGTTTAAAATAGTTCAAGTGACTACAAGTGGCTCAACCATAAGTTTATCAAGTGGCGAGAATACTTTTTGTGCGCAAAAAACAAACAAAAATAACGACTTTATTCAGCTATTCATTTTCTTCTATGTGGGCCTCTAGTGAGTTCACGTAGTGTAACATTTTTAATGTGTTGTACGTCACATGCATCAAACACATGACCAGCTTTGGCCAATAGTGAGCCTACGTGCTGACGTACAACCCAGAAGCGCTGCGCTGTTACACTACGTGAACTCACCAGAGGTGAGTAAACTTATGGTTGAGCCACTGTAGTCACTTTGACTATTTTAAACATTGTCTTTACTAACTTTTCTGGGACGGCAAGTTTCAATAACATAGAAGCCTATGGAAGAGTGACTTCATCAAAAATATCTTAAATTGTGTTCCGAAGATGAACGAAAGTCTTACGGGGTTGGAACAACATGAGGGTGAGTAATTACTGACAGAATTTTCATTTTTGGGTGAACTAACCCTTTAAGGAGTTTAATACCACAAGCTAAAAAAGCATGGCATCTCTTCAACACTGCAGAGGAGTAAACGGCTCGAGGCAGGGAGCTATATCGCCTCAAGACCTTACCTGTGCCACACTGCAGGTTGAGCTGAGGTAGGGGGAAGGGTGGTGGCCGTGCGGTGGGGGGGTTATTAGGTTAACTACTAGGCTATGCTATGCTAAGCCAGGCAGAGCGAGAAGCAGTGGTTAGTACCTGCCGGTGTACGGGACCAGGCTTTGACACAGAGCAGGCGGGGCGGGGCTGCAGCCCACGTCCCCAGACCCCCTGCTGCACAGATGGGGGGAGGGAGGGCTGGTGTCCCCATGAGGTTTGTGGATGGCACTGTAAATGGGCTCGCCCCTATTGGAGGTACAGAAATCACACAGTAAACGGGGCGCTTTCAGACACACAGAGACAGCAGACACTGAGACATACTGTATGAAGACACATACACATGCACACAGACAGAGACAAACACACACATGCAGAAGTGAGGATGCCTTCAGCTGGATGGCTAGAGAGGGACGAGTCAGCTCTGGGGCCCGGGCTGACTCACAGGCTCCAGGGAGTCCATGCTCAGAGAGGTAAAACCCATCTCATGTCCAGGCAACAGTGGCCGTAACTTCAAGACATTTGACCCCATGCCAGAAGCATTTCTTATACCCAGAGTGTTTGTTTGGCGTGTTGGGAATTGTGTTGGAGACTTTATTCAACCAGTCATGTTGCGTTAAAGCAATGTTCACAAACAAACCACCACAGAGAGGCATTAGACACCTCGTAGACGTTCTTCAGCCCACACTCGACACCTACTTAAAATCTCTTCTTTTTTTTTTTGTTCTATCTTTTCCCAGTTACATCATAAAATGTGAACAGTACTGCCAAAAAGAAATTAAACAACTAAAGCTGAAGAACTGTAGCACAGATTGTGGTAAAACAAAGTACACCTCTAATCAAATATATATTTATATGGACATGCAAGTGTTGTTTTTTGTCATTTGTGCATGAGTGCTCTTGAAAAGTGACATCTGAGTGAGTGACAGGGTTCCCACACTTTTTGACCAATACATTTTCATGATTTTTATTATTAAAATTGCATTCACAATTTCAAGATGATGAAATAGTTTAGAGCTGCAGAAATTTCGATTTGTATGACTTTTCCAGGGCTGGAAATGTTAAAATTCCCTGATATTTCCAAATTCTTCATGGCCGTGGGAACCCTGGAGTGAAGAAGTGAGTGACCGCAAGTGAATAGATGATTAAATTCTTGACTCTGACCTGGTGAAGTCCTCCTCCCCCAGCATGTGCCGTGGGACTGGGGAGTACCTCGAGGGGGTGACCTGGGGTGGCTGGTACACTGGTTTAGGCTCCATGCCCCCCATGTAGGCCATGCTGGAGTTGTGTCCGACGTGGTTGTCCACCATGGTGGGAAAGGCTGGAGGGAGGCCGAGACCAGTAAAGGGAAAAAAGGCAGATGATTTCACCAGGTAACTACAGAGGACCGGTTTATTGATAAGGGACAACACAAACTATGAGGCCTGGGCCAGATTTAATCTACCGGTAGTTATCAGGCATCACAGCTGATTGTCTGATTGTGATGTGCATATATACAACCATTCAAAATTTTGGAGTTGGTAAGATTTTTTCAAATGTTTTTAAAATGATTATCAAAGCTGTATTTATTTGATCAAATATACAGAAAACATTAATATTGTGAAATATTATTACAATTGAACAGTTTTCAATTTCAAAATAGTTTAAAATGTAATTTATTCCTGTAATGGCAAAGCTGAATTTTCAGCATCATTACTCCAGTCTTCAGTGTCACACGATCCTTCAGAAATCATTATAATATGATGATTTGGTGCGCAGGAAACATTTCTTATAATTATCAATGTTCAAAACAGTTGTGCTGCTTAATATTTTTCTGGAAAGTGTGATACACTTTTTCTCAGGATTCTTTGATGTATGGAGAGTTCAAAAGAAAAGCATTTATTTAAAATAAAGATAGTTTGCCAAAATATACAGTAAATGTTTTTACTGTCCCTTTTTAATTTCTTTATTTGTCTTTAATTGTCTTTACTGAATAAACGTATTATTTATTTCTATTAAAAAAACACTAATAACCTCAACCTTTTAAACAGTAGTGTGTCTTTTATTTTCTAATCAAAAAGAAAATCATTATTGCTGGTTTTAATTGCAAATTATAAGGATAAGGATTCATGCTGATATTGTCCATAATCCCACTTTGCCTTTTGGAGGGCACTGTATGTGCAGTATTCCCGGATTACACCATCAAAAATGACTGACTGAGGTACAGTTTTATAGTTGCACTTTCGTTGAGAGACTTTTATTGAGAGACTGGCTCATCTCGTATATGACATCAATATGCAAGTAAAAAACAGCTAAATAATCTCATTGTAATTGCTATTCAATTGAAAAATATATATATATTTTCAATAAAAATGCTAAATACAGTTTCATGACCAAAAAGAGATATTCAGCCATCATAAGTAGTAATTTTGGCCGCTGTGTGTGCAATTGTGCAGGTGGATTGTGTGAAAGCCTCGTCTCTCAGTGGGAGGGAGGGATCAGTGTTCTGATGGGAGCAGCAGTGCAGTGTGTGTGGGTGTCTGAAAACAGCGCCCACTGCTACACCACAGTGCTGTTACAAAACTCCACAGCACTCACAGGCTCTGCACCATTCGGTTTCATTACAGGGTTACAGATAAAAGCAGATAGGGATGTGGGTTATGTTTGAATTGCCCTAACCGCAAAGTCATTTTCACGTTTATCAATGTAGTGTGAAAAGTCTTGTGTTTGGGCTATAAAATAGACCGTTTAGAAATGTTTTTAATGTAGTAAGGGTATAAGGTTGATGGAGATCAGCAAAAGAAGGTACGTACTGCTTGAGTAGTCTGGTGGGGCGTACATGTCGTTGAGATGTACTGGTCCCGGCTTGGCCACTTTCAGATAGACCATGTCTGAAGTATTCTTCAGGGCGGCCACAGCCTCCTCATGACGTACATCCTGAAGTATGATGTTATTCACCTGCGAAGGCAGACACACACACGCATGTTACATCGGCTGGTCTCTGAAGCGTGACTCAGAATATTCACGACAGCACATTTGAAGCTGTAGGAAGGAAGCGACTGGAGCGGAGGCTGGATGGCCCAACAATCGACGACGGTGCTCAATTCTCCAGCTCTCAGCCGTCCGGTCACAAAAGGAAGGACGAGAGGGTGGGGTAGCTGGAAAAGCGTAGTGCTTTTCCTTTGTAAGCTTTAGGGCACCTACACACTACAGAAAACTAAGTGCTTCACAGATAGAAATGTGTCCAATTTGTTCTAAGGGAGTGGAAGGAGTCAAGTCTGTTTGAAATGTGAGTATATAGCGAATTGGACTCACAACTGCCTCTCTGAAATACTCACTGGTCAATAGACGCCAACGGATTGGTCAAAGGTTTTTTTCTTTATTACACCTCAAATAACTCACACGCATTATCACTGTTAAACGCACCCACAATAAATCCAAGCAGCATTCATAAATAAAATAATAACTACCCAAAAAATATAAAGGCAATTTTAAATATGATTTATTTTGAGAGTTAAAAGGCATTCCTTTTTCTTAGTTGCTTTAAAGATTTAAATAAAAATTTGAAAATGCCACAAAACTTGAAGCAATTTGTGACCAGAGAGTAATTAACTGTAAACAGGAATCCAAATTCTAATTTGAATGAAAAGAAGCAGAATTTAATTGAAATTAAATGCAAAAGTCACAACTTCTGTTAATGTAGTATTTAATAATACATTTAACTTTTCAGTTACCGATACCAAGATGATAGGTAACATGAAACACACAACATAGATAATTCAATATAAATGTCAACTCATTGAATAAAAGGGAGATAATACATCCATTTTGAATTTTGCCTGACCCCGTGCATGATGAAGTGTCACTTTCACAACCGTTTTTTTCATCTACATTCTTGTAATGCACCATCCCCCCAAAAAAATTGATGGATACACACTATTATCAGATGCAGTATCAAATCTAGTTTATAATAAATTATAACTTTGTTATTACTTTGTCACTTTGTCACATTATAACTTAGCCCACACAAAAAGCAACAGTGCAGCTGGTGATCACAGACTTGACAGAGATAATTAAAATTTGACCAACTCTAGGCACTCTGTTCAAGAAATCAAGCTCCCTGACTGAATCAAAAAAAGAAAGGGAAGAAAAGGCATATTTACATGTCTGCAGTTACGGCTGCCGTGATTGATGCATGGCCTTTTAATTATGGCATTTATGACCATGTCAAAGCTTGCTCAGTTCCTGGCACTTGTGTGCCATGCAAGTGTTTCTCTTTATCACCGATGTGTCCTTGTTTGATTTTGCGCTCAGCTTCACATCAATCACACGGTGGCCCATAAATCTTCACACATGAGATATATTGTCTATAATATGACATAATAGCCTACAACAGTATCTTTTCAGTGAATTTCTATATGCTTCAATGACCACAGACACTGTTGTAGGCTATTATGTCGTATTATAGACAATATTGCAGTGAACTTCCAATGCATAAAACCAGGTTGCCTATGTGTTGGCTCTACATATAGTGAAGAACAGAGGTGCATGAGTGCAGGTGAAATCTTACAGCTAGTAGGCGATCGCCTGTCTGCAGACGTCCATCTTTCTGTGCCGCCCCACCCTCGATGATCTTTGTGATGTAGATACTGTTGTCACCCGGGATGTGCTGGTTGCCTATACCTCCAGCAATACTGAAGCCAAGACCTTGAATGAATAGAATGGAGTTACATTTTAACCAGGAAATCAGATCTTCTGAAGTCGAAGTCAACATGAAATGACACTCAAAATCTGCCACTTAATGTGGCATATTTCAAGAGAAACAGGGAATTCAATGAGAAAAAAATGAAAAATGTGCACTGATGCATTTTGCACAATTATGTTAACTTTATATTTATTATAAAATGCCTCAATATTTACGAATTCAACACAAGTTCAAAATAATTCAGAACTGCTATAAAAGTGATATCGTGCATAACAGCCATTTCTATTGTGTGTATCTCAAATGTATTTAGGTGCACATTTAGCACCTCTAACCTTTAGGCCCTTTGAGTAGGTTGACCTCCAAAATGGTCTCTGGAGGAGCCTGTCTTCTGCGTACCAGCAACCTGACCACTGGGCCGGCCTCCTTCAAAGCCTCCACTGCCTTGCTGTGCACAACCTCCGACACGTCCACATCATTCACGCGCAGAACACAATCATTTACCCTTAGACACAAGAAGAGATTCAAAGTCAACACAGCAATAACATACAGAGAGAGAGAGAGAGAGAGAGAGAGAGAGAGAGAGAGAGAGAGAGAGAGAGAGAGAGAGAGAGAGAGAGAGAGAGAGAGAGAGAGAGAGAGAGAGAGAGAGAGAGACTTTGTTCCAAAACCAAGTAAACTGGCCAGATTCCCTCTTAGAGATCATCCTAATGATAACTGCCCAATTTGGTAAGGTGCGGTCACAAAAAAGTCCATTGTTCACTATCAATACACACTGATATCCCTCAGAAGTCACTTTCAAACTTATACACAGCTAATTCACATGAAAATCCGCATGGGAAAGCTTTTCACCCTTATTTCGCTCTTCACCCAAAATTCCTTATCGTGTGGATGTTGCTAAGATGACACTGTTAGTTAGTTGCTAAGCTAATACTCTAATAGGATAAAAAATGCTTAGCAAAATAATCGATTTTTTATTAACTTTTATTAGACACCTTTCAGTATTGAAGTTTTTCTCACCATGTCCGCCATCTTGCAATTTATTTTTTAACCAAGCTCATCCTAAAGTAATGCCTCTTCCAGTAACGGATACATGCGATGCTCCCTTAGAATTTGGCCAAACTAGACAGCATAATTAAGATGTCTAACTTTTAGCACAACCTATGAAGGCCTGCCTAAGATGCCTTAAAATACTGAGCTCACTAGGTTTTGGAACAGAGCAAGAGTAGCACAAAATGAATATTAGACCCTGAGAGACCCTAGACCACTCACCCTAGTCTCCCATCCATGGCAGCGGCACCTCCTGGGATGATCTTTGTGATGAAGATTCCTGGATCATCAGGAATGTGTGGATTATCCACACCTCCAGCAATGCTGAACCCAAGGCCAGAGTTGCCCTATTAATGACATACATGAGTAGAATATTATAGATGAGGAAATGCAGACGTTTCACAAAGATTTGTGGATAACATTTGCATCTGCTTTTCGGAAGACACCTGGCTCTCAATACTTCGTAAACACCAGCAAGGCATGGACAGTTTTATGCTGCTAAATATAGGAATTTGTGGTGCGCATTTCAAGAATCCAAAAATCGTATCCGCTTCCACCCATTTCTCCCTCCATACTTCATCACCTCTTACACTGCTGTTTTCATTCCAGTGCCAAAAAGCTGAGACAGACTGGTCTGTCTGACAGTCACATCTCAAAAGACAGGCCCTAAAGCAGACAGCTGAGAAAAGATTTCACTTTAATATTTTCCATAATTAATGAGCGACGGTCGGAGCAAATTAGTAGCGAGTGGAGCTAAGACATCCCAGTGAGCCTTTCATGCTCCAGAGCCACTGCGAGAGCTCCAACTAAAGCATTCACACCCACAGACCTTTTAACATGTGAGATCTTAACATAGTTTATTTAGGCCTCAGCATACAGAAATGGCACTTACAGAACAGCCCTGCAATTATGCTGAAAGCTCAGAGATGCACCCAAATCCAACATCCACTGCTGTTTAATGAATGGCCTTTGCAGATAGATTTAGATTAATCTGCATTGAACAAACTTCAGGTATGAAAAGACCATATGATAATTCTTTGTAGATAAGAACAGCACCTGTACTTCAGATAAATTGCATGGCATTTTCACAAGTGGCACATTTTCAAAACTCTTTTAGTAGTCCGTAAATATAATCAAAATGCAGTGTTTTCAAATGATCAAGTATTATTCTCAACTGACTTGAGAATAATGAGAATAATAATGTAACTTTTGCACTACACCTAATAAGTTTTTGATCTACACAGGACATTCATTTAAAGTTACTGCTGTTCATACTGTAATACTTTTCATTATCATCTGTTTTCCTTTATATCAATACATTTAATTCAACTCTCATTTAAACCTACTGATTTAATGGTAATCTACAAAGAATTTAATATATCTATAGATTTTCATCAGGATTGATCATTATTTGTGTTTCTAAAGTACTGACTGTATACTGTGTTCTAGTATTGACAGAAACTGAGGTGACGATCAGTTTTGATAATGTACCACAGCCATAAATTGAATTGCCTGAAGTTCAATTGCAGGCATTTACGTAGCTCAACATTTACTGCCATCTAGTGTCCAGGTCCTCATAGGTAGCATTGGTGGAGGAGAATATTGGCAAGTTTTACAAGACACCCTAAAATAACAGACATTTAAAACAGCTATTAAGATATTTACCCTCTCCAGAATGATTTCTTCATATTTATACATGCCATCACTCCCGTTCACCTGTAATAGACAAAAGAAAAATTGTTTAACATAGACAAGTAATATTAACAAATTATACACAAGAAGGTCACAACTATCATTAATTATGTAAAAAGCAGAATCGCTATAAACTCAGCGCAATAAAACTGAGAGGTATGAATCATGTACAAGGCATAGGGCTGATAAACACAGTCAAAGACTACTCATTATAACGGTTAAATAATAATTGCACTCGGCATTAAAGCCACATCTGCTGTGGTTTAATCTCTGCATATTTTTATTGTTATTATCTCATGTACAACAGGAAAGGTTTGGCCGGGCTGAGGGGGATAATTCCACGTGGCAGGCAGTCAGGCAGGCAGGCGCTACTGGAGGTGCTGAGAGCATGAAGCAGATACTTACATAAGGGCCTGCATCCAGTGAGTCTGCGTTCACAATGATGGGGGGAGGGTTTGCCTGTGAGATGAAGAGATGCACATTACCTCAGTGTGTGAGAATGGCGGCTCACACGTATGCACACACACACACATACACGCAGTCATGAGGAGACAGTAAATGCATGCCATGGGAACAGTGGGTCTCAATAGAGCATGGTACATCATCGCCATGATGTGACGCTTCAGGGGGAAGAGTGAGGACAGGACTGGAGGTGTGAAGATTACAGACGGCCTGTGGTCTGCCGCTGAAAGAGAACTGCAGTCGAGCCGAGGAGAGAAAGCACTGCGTGTGTTTTTCCCCTCCGGCTAGTTTCATTTTTCATGTTTAAGCAATATCACATGAATATCAGCATGGATATGATTACACTACCGCTCAAAGGTTTGGGGTCAGTCAGATTTTTTTACTTTTTGGGGGAAGAAATTAATGCTTTTATTCAGTAACGATGCATTTAATTGATCAAAAGTGACAGTAAATACATTTACGTTGTTACAAAAGATTTCTATTTCAAATCAACGCTGAACTTTTGAACATTTTATTCATCAAATCATTTTTAAGAAGTTTTTAACATTGATAATAAGAAATGTGTCTTGAACATTTTAAAATATGTTAAAACAATATTTCAAAATATTACTTTTGGTTTTAATGTATTTTTGATCAAGAAAATTCAGCGTGAGCATAAAAGACTTCAAAAAAATCTTACCAACCCCAAACTTTTGAATGGAACCGTACATTTAGAAACATTTTAGTCTTATATTTTAGATACAAAATGTGCAAACATTCTAAAATGTTTATTTTTGCTCTGGTGATAAAAAGAGGTCCAAATGAATGCAAAGGGATCGTGTCCTTCCAAACCCAAAAATATTATTTTTTCTTATAGAGTAACACAAAAGGAGAAGAAAAAGAGGCAAAGAAAGACAGACTAGGGGCTGTCAAGCTTCCATAAAAACACAATGAGAGTACTTCATATGACTTGTGCACAGGTGACCTTTTACCACAACTTAAATAAATACATGGTTGCAAGTTAAAATTCTAACTTATTGTTTTAATTACACCTTTTGAGTGGCAAACATTATTTTGTTGAGTTCTGCTGGCATAATAATTACATCAACTTAATATTGCGTGTAAAATATTTACATATATTGAAATTAGGCAGTGGATTTCTAGTTCCTATAAGACTGGATAAGGAGAGTAAATGTTGAAATTAATTTTATTTGTTTTTGTTTTTATAGTGAAAGTAAGACCTGTTAGTTTTTAATTATCTTACTTTCTTAATAAATATACATGTTAAATAAGTTACACTTGATAGCTGATAGCTGTGGAACTGAACTGAAATAGATCAGATTAACTGGTTCCATGGCTACAACTCAAGTAGTTGGAGTAATCAACTTAAAAATATTATTATTAAGTTGTTCTAATTCTACTCGATGTTGTCATAACTCAAAAAAATGTATGCAAAAAATGTTAAGCCAACACGTAATTTTTTGGGGTGTGTGCTATATTTCAATTCTGTTGTTTGAGAAAAAAAGAAAATGTAAGTGTTTCATGCTTTTGGGAGATTGACAGTCACTGTCTACATTCATATACTCAAGAGCAGCTTGAACATTCTGCAGAATATATTCTCATTTTGTGTTGCACAAAAGAAAGCAAATAACACAGGTGCCAAATGACATGGGGGATGTGACAGACATATTTGTAAACTAGTTCTTTATAACAAAGAGGTGGGAGTGTACAAATTCATGTCATCCTGTAGTTTTAGGTAGTACCATAGAATAGTCCATGCTCTTAACAAAACATGAATGAACTGAGGCATTGAACCAACTGACATGCATGGCCTTTCACATGCAAACCTTGTTGTGTTTGTGAGAATTGATCTGATTGATCTGTGGTGAGGTGATGCTGACAGGACCGCCGGCTGACCAGTAGAGGAGATGGTCACTACCTCTCCACCCCCTTCAGTACTTGAGGAGTGAAGCACTAGATTATCACTCCAATTGATACTAAATCCCATAGAACTCTTGTAATCAAGCCACACACCTTGTCAACTAATCAGTGTTTATCTTGTTTTCCAGTAAAAATATAGGCCTAATCATTCTTAAAATCAGATAAACTTTATCAAGAAACAAAATTGTGCAAGATAATAGAATATAACTTTATTTTATAATTTTTTTCATGTTTCTACCATAAATCAACTTAATTTGAGATTATGTTCTTTTCAGTGTTGCTGTTGACAAAAACTCAAACAAAAACTATTAGAAATTGTGGTAACACTTTACTTTATTTAGCTTTTATGTATACTGCATTATAAAGGGATGTACATAATGTACATTATAATGCATTATATCTTTTCATAAATAATTGTAACCAAATTTAATATGCATTCAATATACACAGACTCCGTTACATCTGAAATTGGTAGTTTGTCGTTTATTAATGCATTATACTTTCTAAAGGTGTATTATAATGTAACTGTTACAATTATTCATGAGATCATACAATGCATTATAAGGTGCATTTCATGGCATAATGAAATGCATGGCAAAAACTTTCAAATGCATTATATATAAAAGCTTTAAACAAAGTGTTACTGGAATGGTTTCCGGAAATTGAAATCGAGAAGAAATAAAATAAAAAAAATAATATTAGATGAAAAACTTAGACTCGTTGTCTTGTCATCTAACTGAAATAATTAAGGTTAAGTTGAAGTGCTACAATTACTAAAACTGAAATAAAATTGACAAAGCACACAAAATTATTTAAAAAAAACACTCAAATTTAAAATATAAAAATAAAAGCAAATTCAGTATATTAATAAATACTATAATAGTATATAAATAATACTAAAATAAGACCTCATTTTTTATCACGCACATTTTTGATCCTGAACAAATTTAGATTGCTTAAAGGATGTTTTGATATTTATTACTGGAAGACTGCGAGAAAAAAAGATTTTGCAGTACTTCTGCAATTTACCTCTCTTAGTAGCCTTGGCATAATAATCCACATATTACGTAGAGTAGTGAAACACATTTTTAATATCACTTGTAACACATTTTTAAGATCACTTCTCACTGCTAAATGTACATTGCGTACATGGGTAGAACTACTGCAGAAAGCTTTATATAACATTCAGCTATATTGCACAGATATTCACCCCCCTCACATTCCCTCTGGCTGTCACAGCAGCTGTGGCTGATTGCGTTTCAGTTGCAGACCCTGAATAATTTCTGTGCCTCTCTTAGGCAGTAAAGACCTGAAAAGACCATTTGAGTTACAAGAACATATTCTAAAAGCGTTTCCTACGTCACCATCTCTATTTTCACCTGACACTTCCATCCTCGTGACAGGTCCTCACAGATGCAGATGGCACTCAGGTACAGCTAGCTCTCCAGTGTGAGAGGTTAGCGCAGCATCAGCTCTATCTAGACATCTGCACACTGAGTAAAGACTTAAAGTTTGCTCTCTAGAAGAATCCGCATTGGTGAGCATATGCAATATTACAAGACTTCTGCTCTTGATTCGCTTATTTGTGTGCAAAAGCATCAGACGCCATTTTGTGTAAAAACTATTGGAAATCTGGATGTGAGTAATCTCATTATGATTTACATATTGAGTGACCTACGTGCTGACTGATCCTAGTTGCATCCCAAATTATGTACAATACACTTTGTACTTACTGTACACAAAACACTATGTACTCTGTCAGAGTGAATGGCTTTTAGAAGAGTAGTGTCATCTTAAACAGAACAATTAATGTTTTATCCATTTGAAGGAAATTATGTTTCAAACCAACCCACTGACATGTTGCTTTACCACGTAGACAAAAACAATGGGAAAATTCTTCAAAATAAATGTTTCTGTGTTCCACAGAAGACAAGGTCATACAAGTTTGGAATATAAAATGAGTGAACTATTTTTCAACTGATCGATTCAGTCTTGTAAGGTACTGTACACTACCGTTCAAAAGTTTGGGGTTTTGGTAAGATTTTTAAATGTTTATGAAAGCCTCTTGTTCACCAAGACAGCATTTATGTTATCAAAAATACAGTAAAAACAATAATATTGTGAAATATTACAATTTAAAATAACTATTCAAGTTGTATAAATATCTATTTGATTATATTTCAAAATGTAATTTATTCTTGTGATGACAAAGCTGAAATTTCAGCATCATTACTCCAGTCTTGAGTGTCACATGATCCTTCAGAAATCATTCTAATATGCTGATTTGCTGCTCAAGATACATTTCTTATCATTATCAATGCTGAAAACAGTTTTGAGGAAACCGTAATTAATTTTATTTCAGGATACTTTGATCAATAGAAGAATAAGATTTATTTAAAATATAATTACTTTGAAACATTATAAACGTCTTTACTGTCCCTTTTGACCAATTGAATTGTTCATTAAAAGTATTCATTTATTTCCTTTTATTTTTTATTTTTTTAATGGTAGTGTAATCTATGATAGGTGCCAGTTGTTGTCCATTCTCAGATGAATGCAAAACATCAAGGTATGCGGGGTAATAAAATAGAAAGTTCACACTTTAAACATCTTTTCTATCGTTATCATCTACTCATTTAAAGTCTACCTCACACCACACCTATAAAAGCCCAGGTTTTTCACTATTTGCTATTGCTAGTTGAGTCAACAGTTTAAAGGCGTGAAAAGACGTTAGAGCCCTTTGACAAAAAAAGACACACAAACATAAACCGGGAGCAAAATTACAATAATAAAAGGAACTAACACATTTTATCTTCAGCATTGAGTTTTCAGTCAAACATAATTTTGATTTGTTTGTGAAAAGGCTTCTGACAAGTGCAACGCCCCTTGTATAGTTTCAAAAGAGCATAACATAACTGCACAATGTCTGCATAATGTATCTGTACACCTTGTAAGAACATCTTGGACAATGAATTATACTCATGCGCAGCTGCACATTGGCACGTTCGAGGACAGATTTGCTAAAGCTAAAGGCCCAAGTGTATTTTAAAATCAGTGCCGCCTTCTTCTCTCATCCACTGAGACGTTCCAGCACAGAGAATGTGATGCAAGGAAATAGGTGAATGTACAGCCATACAACACTATTAAGTCTCCAGATGCCATTAAGCATGAAATGTGTTGCTGTAATAACACAACAGACCTCCTACGCTATCGGGCCCTTAAACCCATCAGCAAAAGCCATCGTCGTGGTCTAGGGGATATGGGCAGTAATCGCAATGTTTCTATCATGCAACATAAGCAAATGAGATAAAGGAGAATGATAATCTCAGATGCAGTAATCCGGAACGCTGCCGCTGTCTTTGGAGGAGCCGGTGGATGAATGTGCAGCGGTATCACTGAGCTATATGACAGCGATATGTGACCTGAAGTGTCCATGTCCTGAAGAGAGGCTTAAACCATCACTGCTCATACTCTCTATCCCAGATTAAAAAGCAGAGGGATGACGGAGAGGTGAGATGGTGGAGTCACATAGGGGCGTCACCAGCCCTGGGCTTTCTGGGATAAAGTCATACAGATTTTTGCTTTCTAGCCTCTAATCTTTTTTCCACCCTACACAACTGGAGCTGCCCATTGTTATGCAGTGAGATATTCAAAACAACATCCGGCCCGCTGTATATACAAAGGTTTTTCAGTTTAAAAAAAAAAGCACAACTATGAGAAGCATGATGGAGCAACAGTAGTGACAGTATCTTAATGCTCTGTGCAGACCGGGTCTGAAGATTCATCTGAGCCAGCCAAATCGCTGTGACAGGGGCAGGTGAGCAAGTGGTGCCACAGCTGGCGGAGGCTAGCCACAGCTAATCATACAGCTTACATTCACCTCAAAGTTCAAAAAGAAACTTCTGTCATCATTTACTCACACTCTTAGAAGAAAAGGTTCTTTACAAAATCTTAAAGGTTTCTGTCAGGTGCTTCATATATAGAATATTTTAGGGGTTCCATCATTAATGGATTTTATTGGATTTTTTGTCTCTGTTTTTGACATTCTTCAAAATTTCTTCTTTATATTCCACAGAAGAAAGTCATACAGGTTTGGAACAACATAAGGGTGAGTAAATCATTTTCATTTCCTGAAATATCCCTTTAAGGATATGATCATTACGAACATTAAACATGGAGGCTAACCTAAAGTTTATTTCTGTCAAATTATTAATGGTGTACATAATATCTACTCCCTTTAATGATTATTTGTGTTCTTTTTGTGAATGATTTATCAGTGCTATACCAAACTGTCATTATTATTTTAAATGTAAATGTAAATGTAAAGACAAATCCCTTTTTTAACCCTGCCCCTCCAACCATCTGGCTCAATTCTAGTACATAATTCCTACTTTTCATAATCCAATCAATTACAGATGGATAAAATCAAGTCCTGCCCTAAATGTCTCTCATTGAATATATTGTTTCACTTTGAAATGTCTGATTACAGAAATAAAATGCGTTGCAAACCTCATTTGAAGCCACTTAGTCACTTAAAAGATTCTTTGAAAATCCAGCTTTTAATGTTGTTTATATGTCTGTGGTGTTTTTAATATGTTTTAAGACAAACCATGTGCAAATTCATAAGTCAACATCATTGCTGAGTATTTTCTGCATTAAACCAAAGACAGTCTCAAAAACGCGGTTTGAAATCGGTTTAAAATGACAATTGTGTCCCTCAAAATTATTGCCCTTTTATTGACTTTCTTTCTTCTGTGGAACATAAAATACGTTTTTTTGTCCATAAAATGTCAATGGTATGCGAAACATCATTCTCCAAATGTCTTATTTTGTGTTTCACAGAATAAAGACAGTTTAGAACGACATGAAGGTGAGTAAATCATGACGTAGGGATGATTCCCCTGGACAAGAATCCTGACAAGATTCCAGATGCTTACAAGACCTCTAAACTCTTGTGCAATCACATAAGACTGGCTCGAGAGAGAGGTGAGAATAGAGAAACAGTAAGAAGAAAGAGTTACAAACAGCACAAGGCTGGAGGCTGTCCAGATGTGGCAGAAGGGAAAGTCTAAAGGGTACGAGAGGGATTAGACAAATCTGGATTATGTTACAATAAATCCCTTAATTTCCTTTTAATTCAATGTCTAATCATTAAAGGCTGTTTTTTATCAGCCAGCTGTCACTGCTCAGTTATCTCCAGCTGCAACACACACAAACACGCACGCACGCGTAATCGAGCAAGCACATCGCGTCTGAACATCCGTTCCAAGTACTGCAAACACAATTTGACTTTCATCTACTTTTTCAAACTCTGTCTTTAGGCTTCTTGTCTTTTTCTTAACAAACTTCTGTAACAACTACAGACCTGCTGTCAAATTGTAATATCTCCACGTGTGTCCACTGATGGCTCATCTGCCAGAACTGTCTCCATCTGTTGCAACCTAGGAAAATCAATGAATAAACATGTCTCTGTATCTCGAGTCAATACTCTGGATAGGCAGCTCATTTATTGTAACTGTTGCTGTAGCTTCAGTTTGCTCATTAGAGGAGTGAATTTGCATTAGCTCGCTACGCAATTGCCCCTGTCAGGCTTTCCTAATTGGACTTGGCCAGAGACCCTTGGGACCGCAATCCGACAAAGGCTCTCACTGAATCAAGGCAAGCACCAGGGCAAGCGCTTCATCCAAATTGTTAAATAATCAATGTGTTACTATGGCAACAGCTACTCTGGCCTCTGCATTGACTGGAAGGAGCGGGCAGAGTCCGCCCTCCCTCGTTCATCTCTCTCAGGACATACACTGGCGACGACACCATGACAGTGGTCCGTTCTAGCCACAAAGTGCTAGTAACATGCCCACCCAGGCACATTCGGTTCTGTTCTAATCACACAGCATAGGTTCCAGGTATCGTCAATTACATAATTTTGCAAGCCTCAACAATCACACCATTCAGTGCCACGTCATTCAGTTTTTGGGTGTGACCATGTTGGTATCAGTACACTCTTGACATGTTAAACCATAACAATTTCATTTCTAAACGCTCTAAATAAAGGAGAGCTCCTGTTTCAAAAAGAGTATACAGGACAGGATAATCACATACATTATTACACACAGTAGCCTCCTTTAATGTATGTTTCTTTTAAATGATAATACACATTTTAATACAACTATTTTGATTTTTTTATAAAAAAAATGTAATTTTCCATTCTATTTCATTCCTACTTGCATATATATTAGTGCTGTCAAATCGATAAATTGTTTCATCGCATCTAACGTAAACCATATGTTTATATAATATATGTGTACACACACACATACTATATATATATATATATATATATATACACACACACACACACACACATACTGTATATATAAATATGATCATATATATATATATACACACATATAACATAAACACAAACTTTTATGTTAGATGCGATTATTGTTATTATATGTTATTATATACAGTATATACCGCTCTAACTGCGTCCTTTAAATTACATCCCATCATGAAGGCAGTTCTGTCAGATACTGTATGCTCAGATGTGTGCTCTGTGCTTCAAGTCATCCTGCTTGATATAGAGGCAAGATACACCAGGGGAGAAATCCATTTGGAGGATGTATATTGGCTCGTTTCCACAGAGCGGTACGGTACAGTACAGTATGGCACGCAGTTATTTCTGTTTCGAAGAATGGAACCAAAATACCCAACCGTACCATACCAGTTTTTTGGGACCCTTCTGTTGGGGTACCTAGCACAGTAGTCCGGTACCTGAAGGGTGGAGATAGACTCACTGCAGAACGTTGATTGGTTGACAGAGAATCGTCACTTGCGCATATTACAAGGGGAATGACAACAAGAGGCGGCATTTTTTAATATACAGTATACCGTATACAGTATATATTAATATAATAGATTGATTGATTGATATATAATATAATATAATATAATATAATATAATATAATATAATATAATATAATATACCGTTGCAACACAATGTCGGCGCGCTTGTGACAAACAGCCACATGCCGAGAAGCAAGAACAAGATCTGCTGTATGTCCTCCATTGTTGTTTACTGTGTTGCTTTCTTCTTCGCTTGAGAATTACGTCGATAGCTACTTTCTGGCATACACCACGCCTAATAAGTAAGGGTACTGTTGGCGGTGGAAACGCAAACCAGATCAGGGTTTACTGTCCCAAATCGTATTGTACAGTACTGTACTGCACCGCTCAGTGGAAACGAGCCATAACTCATGAACTAGAAACTACAGGAGACCTAGGAGGGTCTAGATCAGAAGTTCTCAACTGCTGGTTTGGAACCCACAAACGGGCCGCAGGTCTGTTCTGATAGGATTACGGACAGGAAAGAAAAAAGAAAACAATGTAATGCAACTCTTCCCATGTCTACATTCAATGCAGCTTACAGCTCAAGGTCACTACTTGATGCAAATCCAGCGCTCTAGATGTAGATGTAAAGTGTTTTATGCTTAGGAAACTAAGACAGAAGAGTAGCTACTCTTAGATCCTCTCTTGTTGAGTCTCAATGGGTTTTATAAGCCACGCTGCAATTCAATCAATAAGACTTAATTACCATGCACCCAACATTGCGCTAGGGTACAGGTGCTCACGGACACCAGAAGGGGAAAGTCAGAGACACTGGAATGTACTGTATGTGGTAGAGAGGAAAGATGGACATCAGAAAGACTTTTTGTTTTTGTTTCTTCTAGAACATGCAGAAACATGTTGCAGGTTCTTTAATGCATCTGGGAAAACGTGCCAATCAAGTCCAGACAGGTCTTAAAAAGGGAAATTCATTTCGGTTACCGTAGCACCGAACGTAAATAAAGGAATGGGTTAGTTCGGCCAAAAATTATGAACATTTTGTTATCATTTCTCACCCTCATGTCAATAAATAAAATAAAAGATTTTAATTTTGGTCTGTTTAGCTTCAAAAAATATGTTTGTTTGTTTTTGTATGGATATAGTCATTTTTCATGTTTTTTGTTTTTGTTTTTTGTCCTGTTTAGGGCTTGATGTATGGCAAGAACTATATAATAATCCTCAGAAAATGTCTATTTTGCGTTTCACAGAAAAAAATAGATTTACATATACAGATTGTAATGTAAATAATGACAGATTTTTCATTTTTGGGAACTGATTTTGAACTAACCTTTTAAGAATTGAATTACCGTGATGGTATATGGGTCCTTAAGCAATCAGGAGTTTTTTTTTCCTCCATCCTTTTTGCAAAGTTACTGAAGCGTGTCCTGGCTGTGTGTTCTGTTTGGTCATGGTAAGCTGCTCCAAATGAGCCTCAGCGAGGTCACCAATCTGACCTTCAGATAGCGCTAAAAGATGATATTAAATATTACATGCTCTATAAATAAACAGAGCTAGCCTGACTATGTGCCTTTAACGTCTGCGGTATATGATATATGGCGAGTTATGCAGCGTCAGTCTGACTAGCGGGGGGTTGCCGGTTGACGAGGAACACATCAGCAGAATAAGGGTTAATAATTCAATCTACCCTGCCCTGTCTGATCACACTGTTGCCAGGTTACGTGAACCACTGCCGCAGCAGTGCTGTAATCATCTCTATCATTACACTGCGAACACAGCCTCAGTCACCACTGAGATGAGAAGTCAGAGTGCTCTGCATTCTATCACAACAGGCTGAGAGAGAATCTGATGCAGGGATGTGATACGCCACTGCGTCTGCTATGGAGATTTATACTAACATGTAACTGTACTTAATTACAATTCACATAGAATGAAAGAAACGAATAACAAGTGCTGTTTCGAGTGACTTCTTCACTGCTAACCGGCTGGTTGCTACCCCTTGTTGCTAAGCTGAGAGCTGTGCCCACTCCTCTGCGTGGTGTCCTGTGCCAAGAACAAGGAATATACTCAAAATTATTATTTTTTCCTTTTTCTTTTGAAATCGGTGTTGTCCATGTGTCATTATGAGAAATGTGACTTCAGGACATGTGCTCTCTTTTTAAAGTTCGCCCAAAAAAGCAAATTCTGCCATCATTTACTCATACTGTTCCAAACCCAAATGACTTTCTTTCATCCAAGAAACACAAAAAGAGACGTTTTGATGAATGTTCACGCTTCTCTTTTCCATACAATGAAAAAAAGAACCAGGGACTGGCAAACTTTAAAGGGGTCCTATTATGCTTTTCCACTTTTCAACTTTACTAAGTGTGTAATGTTGCTGTTTGAGCATAAAAAATATTTTTTTCCGGGCATTTTGAAGTCATAATGTTACTCATTTAAATAATCCCCACTCACGGAGCACGCAAAAAAGTGGACGAGGCCTGGTTGAGCTGCTGTTATGTCAAAGAGATGTTTTTTTTTTGTTTCATTTGTTTGACCTTACTGAGGCTGACAGTGGTTAAAATTTATTTTAAACAATGTTCCTGGAGATTATAATCCCAAAGTTTATCTGTTTATCAGTGCTGCACATTTTACAGAGAACAGCTCGAGTACCTACCTGAAAGTACAATGCAAGCTATACGCACAAAAGCTTCTCCTGAAATGGAGCAGTTTCCACTTTGTTGGGACAATCTGTTGTTTATGGAAGTTGTATGTTGTTGCTACGCTCGCCTGCTAGCCAACATACATATACATACATATATATGTATATAATATATATATATATATATATGGTTATTATGTTATGTATATTATTATATTTCAAATTATTATTATCATTATTATATAAATGAATATTAATACTATTCATATTTGAATAAGATTATTAAAATGACTTATAATAAATAAATAGTTTAATTTATGTATACATTTTTCGGTTAAAGACAAATACATTTGACAAGCAAACTTGCCTCGGACATTATGACTCTATATAACATTTTTTAAATAATGTTTTTTGAATTAAGTTAAGCTTTTGTTATTTTTGCTAGTTTTAAGCATTTGTTCAATTTACATTAGTTGGTAAATCAATAACACATTTTTGCAGTGTACAGGTTTCAAAAGACATGAGGCCGAGTAAATTATGACTATCCCTTTATGAAACGCAATAGTGACTGTAATTGTCCGCGTAGCGAATAGCCTGTGATACATCAGCTTTGCTCTAGCAGGCCTTATCCTCTCAGATCATGACCTTGCTGCATGTTGCTTCTCCAGCAGTCACTCTGGCGATCCATAACGCTCCGTGCAGCAGACGTGATTCACAGGCTCAGACATTACTGTCTCTGTAAGCTTATTCTGCGAGCAGCTCGGGCCACCTGAAGGCAGCACAGAGACGAGCACAGACACAGTTGGCACCGGAGCGCATAGCAGCAGCGTCGAGCTCACAGTGAATGCTGCACATTACTTTGAGAGCTGTGGTTAAAACAACAAGCAAAGAGGACAGAGGGCACCTCTGACTGACTCTATGTTCCTCTCATTCATTCTCCATCTCTCTCCTCTCTTCCGAAGTCATGACTATGAAATCAGGGCTACATCCCTGAACTTCATCACGCCCACATCGCTTCATTCACTTCGTGTGCCTGCCTTCAGCTTGGCTGACCAATTTGTGTAGGTGTCGAATTTGAAGAATTACAGTAAGTAGGACAACAGCAAGAACGACAGTAGAAAAACAAGTGCTGTGCCACTACTTTCTGTGTGCAATTATGAATACATTCATGAGGACGTGTATCCATATGCTGGTGTATTTACTGCCAAATAGCAATGAAAAGAGGCTTTGTTTTAAATGTTCGTATCACATCAGGAATTGCCAAAACAATCTGCCTCCCACGGAGGGGCCAGATTTGCAGTCTCTCTTGCACACCTTGGACAGGAGACAGAGAATATCAGAGTTTAAGCCCCATAGCGAAGATCTCCACTGTGACCGTCACTGACTTTCATGTTTGTTTGTTTTTTATCGCAGCCACTGATCTGAGAACACACAGACCATTCGTAATCAGAAGAACTTTTAATATGACTTAAAGAGAATATGATTCAGTCCATCAGAGAGGTGATGTGGACCGAGTGTTATGGTAAGGTAAAAGGAAAGTGACCTAGAATTAAATAGAGTTCTAATATCAGCATATTTCATACATTTCATAAAGGCACAATTTTATTTTGTTCACAGTCATTTACAGTATTCACCATCTAATTCTGTTATGCAATATTCTCCATATGGAGAAGCAAAACTCGAACATTCACACATTTCCACACAAACTCCCCTTGTGTGTTCATTTTTGGCTCGTTCGATTATGCCTTACCATGTTTAAACAGGCTGCGTGTTGCAGAATATTACAGATTTGACTAAAATCAGCAAAGAAATGCAAAAGTGAGAGGAAAAGTCATTTATAATGTTACGCAATTTTTCAATTTCTAATAAACTTTTTTTTTTTTTTACTTTCTATTCATCAAAACTCTCTAATAAAATGTCACGTTTTCCACAAACATACAAAGCAGCACAACTGTTTTTAACATTGATATTAATAAGAAATGTTTCTTTAGCAGCAAATCAGCATATTAGAATGATTTCTGAAGGATCATGTGACGCTGAAGACTGGAGTAAAAAATTCAGCTTTGCATCACAGGAATTGATATTAACAGTTATTTTAAATTGTAATAATATTTCATTATTAACTAAATCTTGATTTGGTGAACATAAGAGACTTCTGTCAAAAGAACTACAAAAATCGCATTGACCATTGACTAAATGTTTGAAGGGTAGTGTATTTCAATGAAAACATCACAAACACAAAGCAGTGTTAAAATGCTTTTAAGCTGAGTTATAATGAGGTCCAGGCCAGTTGCCTCACCTCAGTGATCCACGCAAGTAAGAATCACACTAAAAAACACTCAAATAAAGCCAATCGAAACGGCAAAGGATTTACGGTTTAAAGGACAGGAACAGGACATTACGAAGATGATTAGAAATGTATTACTAAAACATGAAAGATGTGATTCTGCCTGTCATGCGCTAAGAAGAAAAATATTATCTCTACGGGGATCGAATACCTCAAAGGACCAATCAAAAACAATCAGACTAAACTCTACATGTGCACCCAGGTCACTTTTTCAACAGATCCAATGTCAAACAGTTTTATTCAAGCTAACAACCCTCCTATATTGTTCCAAGACGTTTTACTTGGGTTTGAGCTTTATTTAATAACTCATAACCAAAAGTAATTACATAAATGACTCTTGCTCATTATTCCATATTCTCAGTGGACGGTTTGACGAGAGAATGCTCAGAGGATGTAAATTGTATTTAGAGCTGTCAAGCAATCAGCCTTTTTAAACAGAAAAATGCTGGGAGGTTCATACAGTCCCCAAAATCTGTCATTAATCACCTTTCCTTTCACTGAACAGTTAAAGAAAACGCAAAGTGCTGCTCTTTTTCAGGGCTGTGTCGGGAGGTTCAAAATGTCACGGCGGCCTCACGTCCCCTGAGGTTTAAGCATTAAAAATGTGGCATGCTGTCACCGGGATGTCACGAGGGATGCTCTGTGAATAACCACACACAGTCAGCCGAACACCGATGGCAAAAATGATTTTAGAGAGTTCACGATAAGTGGACCTCTGTTGCGTCACTCTCTCAGGTTCAACCGCTGGCCCTCGCCACCACGAGCTCTGCAGAGATTCTGATGAGCATTTGCAGTGCTTGGATTTGGCTGATTATATAATTGGAATTTTAATGTGGAATATTAATCCACTGAGGGCCCACATTCAGTTTTATAAGCTGGCTGATCAGGATCTACTACAGCAACTCCAGCAGCCTATTCAAAGCTCAGCGACTCTCTGTGTTACACAAGCAACACTCCTGTAAGCCAGTAGACTAAAATAGTGCAAACTTACAATATAGTGGCATTCCCAAATATTATTATGGGGGTTAATATGCAGCGTGATTATCCTGCAATGTACCGAAGAGCTTACGTAAGTGGTCATGGATGTACAGGTATGAGTTTTTGTGTGTGTGGGTCACCTTTTACCAACAATATACTTAAAATCACCAACATTTTTGGGAAAACTACTTAATAAACATACTAAAATAATGTAAAATAATGTCACAAATAGCTGATTTCAATAAAGCCAATACTGTTTTTCATGCAAAGGCAAGTAGATATTAAAATGCTTTAATATTTGGTCTATATATCTTTTATGAACAAAACAACATTATTATGCACAAAAGTAAAAATGTATATTCATTTTCAGATTTGCTAAAGATTTCATTTAACAGTGTAACGTTATTATTGTTTTTAAAGATTTAAAAGTAATAACTGCAATCTTTAAGTTATCATTCATCTAAATGTCAAAAATCAATATGGAATTCCCCCCATACTCCCCCCATTAGAAGTAAATGCCAAATGACCTGGTTCAAGTACTTAATATATTTAACATGTGTAACAATTAATCATGTTATATTAATCACACAAGATTAATATAACATCAGAGCTAACAGAGGAAATAAAGGCCCTACACCTTAACCAGTCTTAATGGGTGCCTACGGTTTATTTCTTTTTGTTTTGTTTTCAGTTTTCTGTTTCCCTGTAAAACCACACTGTCACGAAGTCACGATGACTAATGTAAAATAATAAAGTATTTTAGGTCTACAAGACAAAAATACAGCAGAAACATCTAGTGTGTGCTTTAGCATCTCTGCGTCTGACCAACATGTCACAGGTTTCTGAGGCTTTTGCAAATAACCAAGCAAATGTAATGACAAAAATACAGCATAATACAGTACCTGTCAAAAGTTTGGAAACATTGCAATTTTTTTATGCTTTTAAAATAGTATCTTATGCTCACCAAGGCTGAATTTTTTTTTAACAAAAATACAGTAAAAACAGTAATATTGTGAAATATATATATATATTTAATTATTTAGATTAATTAATAATAATTTAATCATAATAATCATTTAAATTAATAATGTTGTAATGTAAAGTGTATACATGTCTTTCTGTAATTTTTTTTTCCAATAATTTCCCAGACAGATTGTAATGGTCATGGATTGAAAAAGAAAAAAAAGTCTGCTCATGTTTTCGATCAAGCATTTCCTTGAAATTACATTGGCAATCGACCTACAGATATCAACACTCTACCTACAGCTCCTACTTGAGGTGTAAATGAATTAAAACAAGCCCTCCGTACAAAACTCAAGTGTTAAATCAAACACAGACGCACTGCCTGCAAACCATGTAACGGCGGGCCGATAATCCAGCACGTTATCTGTACAGGCTCGGCACAACCCTCTAGTAGCTGTGGCCTGAGGCAGCTGGGACTCTCAGATATCAGGGATGTTCTGCTTGATTTGTATCTCTCTGGAGAGGAAGAGTGAGTGAGCAAGTCTGTGTGTTGTGTGCCAGGGGAAGTATACATGCAAACCGTTATTACTCCATCAAGCCAATGTCCAATGAAGCCAATGAAATGTGTTAGAAAAAAATAACAGCTTCAACCTCTATAGGGACAAAGATCTGATTAAAAGGCTGGATTACATTAGCGTGCCCTCATGTGCGATATCACGATTATTTACACAATCTGCTTTTGAAGAAATATCATAGTATCATGCTACAGTGCATATTCTATCAGTTGCAGTTCTGGCGCCTCAGTCCCAACATACTGTACAACGCAACGCACATTCACATCGCATGTTAAAGCAGAGGTTACGGGTACGTGACATTGCAGTTATTAACAATCACTAAAGTTTATTATTTACATGCGCAAAGCCTTGCCGGTTAAAAAGATTTATTCACTAAAAGCCTGTCAAACAGAATGTGAGAACTAAACTAAGTCATCTTTCGCGTCTTATTGTGCTTAAACTGCCAAATACACACAAGGTTTTCATAAACACAGTCGTCTTAAAGTGACAGCAGTGCCTAATAAACCTGCCGCCGCTTGTCATTAATGTTAATCAAACAACAAAAGACAAAGACAAAAACACTTCATGTTCTTCACTAAATCACTTCTTTTACATTTAAATTTATGCATTTGGCAGACGCTTTTATCCAAAGCGACTTCCATTGCATTTCAAGGTACACATTTAGATTCTTATCAGTTCTTGCTTTCCTTGGGATCGCCCATGTCCTTGGCGTTGTAAGTGCCAACGCTCTACTGTTTGATCTACAGGAAAGCCTTCAGTAGCTTTAATAAGAATCAGTGGATTTATAAGTTATACAGTGAAGTCTATGTTTAATTTTTACATTTGTTTATTAAATTTCTCGAATGCTATTGTGAAAAAATAAAACACTTTATTTCATTTGTATATTATATTGCATTTGTAATGTGCATCTTTGTTCTTATTTTTAATAACAAAGATAAAATTATGAAATAAAGATTTTCATCTTCGCTAAATGGTCTGTCATTCTTTTTTCTTTTATATTTTCTTACCTTGTAAGGCTACATTTTTAAAATAACGAAATTAGTTTGGCTATACTGCTCAGTCACTTGCAAAATCGTTAAAAAACAACATTAAAAAAATCTTGATTTTCCTGAAAAAAATCGTGATATGATATTTTTGCCATATCACCCACCCCTAGTGCCCTGACATCACTATGGGATGCATGCAGCCTGAACTTGAACTCCCAATTTGACAGCTAAATAAGACATTGCAGAATAAACATTGCATATGAAAAATAAATTGGTGACACTTTTTTTAATAACATTATTAGTGGTCTCACAAAGGACAGCTCCACAGAACCAGTAACCCTACACTGTAAAAAATTTAACTGTGATTTTTACGGTAAAAAAACGGCAGCTGTGGTTGCCAGAACTTTACCGTCAAAAATACGGTAGCAACCCGTTATTGGTTTTACAGACTTAACTTAAAATTTTCAGTAATAAACCGTATTTTATTATCTGATATAATGTTAATTTACCGTCCTATTGAAGTATTAATATCTGTTTTGTACCATAATACACTGATAACCACCAATCACAGCAGTGATGATAGTCACATGATCAATCAAAGCTCATCACAAGCAGCTCTTCCACAAGAGAGTTAATACTATAGCAGCTGCACAGTGTCATTCACACAAACTCTAAACACCATCACGGTAACACACATGAAATTTAAAAAATGCAATAAACATTAATTTAACAACAGTAAATGTAACATAAAACCCTAATGTACATAACTGATTAGAAAAAAACGAAGAAAACTATGAAGAAACAGTTATTTCAACAAAAATACATCAAATGTGAAGTGTCACGAATTGTGGGAATGTCAATTTACGGTTTTTCACTGTAAATTATACAATGAGTTGTTCTTTTTCACTTTCAAAAACTGTAAATTTAACGGTATTTTACAGTAAAATTACATTAAATGTACCGTTAGATCTATCACAGTTATTTACCGTATATAGTACGGAAACTTTCTGTTAACCAATTAACAGTTTTTCACTGTAGTGTTTTTACAGTCTTTTACCGTTAAAATTACGATACTTTTTTACAGTGTACACAGTTAAACTTTGATGCGTGACTCGTCCCACACGTTTGCACTACGGACATGAATTGAAAGATGCCTCAAATCATACAATGGGCCCTATCTTGCACCCAGCGCAATTGACTTTGTACACCGACGCATGTATCATTCCTATTTTGCACCCGCGCACAGCGGACTTTTCCCCCCACAGACGCAAGTCGGTTAACTAAGAAATACACTTGCGCTCCCGGGGGCGGTTCAGCGCAAAGAGGAGGCGTGTTCTGGCGCAACCGTTCCCTGGTGCTATTTTGCAGGTTTAGAAAACAATTCCGCCACTGACCGAAAAAAACTAGTTTAAAGTCAGTGGCGCGTTGCGCATGTTATTCATATGCTATTTTAAGGGCGCATGCTTGGCCATAAACAATGTGTGCACGACGCGCATACACTTTGATTCTCTCATCTACACAGAAGCAGCGGTTTTAATTTTTGCAAATCATACATTATTACGATACACGTTCATTCCAGTTACGCCCAAACCACACCTATGATTAATGAAGCTACTTCAGACCAACCCATTTTAGATTTGCGTCGGGCGCAAGAGTCACTTATCCCGCCGGTATAATAGCAACAGCGCCCAAGACCCGCCCACAAAGTTACTTGCGTTTTAGATCGTTAAAATAGGGCCCAATATGTTAATGAGAGATGGGCTATTACTTTTTTCAACAATCACTTCTGAGATTATGAAGTGTGCATGGACACTTTACTATCCCATGAGGCTAAGGGAGAGGATTTGTGAATGGAAGTGGAGTGACGTAATTGAAACTGGTACTGTATGTCACATGATAATGACAACATGGCAAATGTAGAACTTCCCGGATTACATTCATACTACACAAATGCATACTATAACATACTTTTTTAGCGGTTACAAAGTACTCAAAATTAAAAATAATTCCCTACTCAAGAAAGGATGCGATTTCGGATGCAGTCGAGGATTTGAGCAAGTAAGCAACCACCTAACAACCAACCAGCCTACCCTAGCAACCACCCAGAAAATCCAAAACATTGCATAGCAGCATGTTAAAAACATTCAGTCTAATGAATAGGCTTATCAATACTTAGCTTGAGTAAAACTGCACAAACAATTGTTCTTTGTGCCTTAGTATATGGGTATGTTGACAGAATTAATTCCAGAGCTTTAAATAAATGGACACACTTCAGCTGTTAATGTAAATATTTGATACAGCAGATTTTAATGCCAAAACAGGGAGAATTTTACTTGAATTTCCATGCCAGATCAGATATTACAAACACGACTCTTTTAATTTGTTAAATCTAAAATATGTATTTTTTGCATATGACAAATTTAGAATAAAACAGAATATCATATTCAAATCTTAGATGACTTCACTCTGGCACACACTAAAATATTAATTAATTCATAAAACATTTAATTAAAAGCAACATGTTCATGTTAAACTTTCAATCAAGCTCAGAATGAACTACGAATAAAACAAAGATTTTGTGGTGATTTTTTAAAAGTGCAAGAGTGATGGTGTAATTACAGCTGCTTTTTATATCCTTTCAGGGAGAAACAGAGACGAACAACTAATTGCATTAGCAAACAGTGTTAAAGCAATGTGAATAAATGTTCTCTGAAAAAAAAGATGCTATTTTGGAGGCAGTAAAAAAAAAAAACATTAAAGGGGAAAAGGGACGAGAACAAGGAGAGTGAAGACAAAAAGATGGGTAAAACACTATGAAAATTGGAAACGTCCAGAAAATGGCTGAAGGGCTACAGAGATAATGCAGCAATGAGAGATGACACACAGAGCATCTCTACATGAAAGAGATGCTCTTTACTGGCAGTCTCCTTCTCATATGATCCTTATCTGAGGGGGATGATAGTGCATATTAATTTGCATATACGTGCAGTTTGTCAACTTTTAAAAGCTTTATTTGTTGCAACAAAAAAATTTGAATATGACCAATGAAATAATTAGGTGCCAGATAACCTTTTTAAGTTGGCAAATTGCATGCATACATTTTACATCATATTTTTGTAATGAATATAAAGTGAAATACTGCTTTTCATCATTTTTCAGTTCAGATACATAATGTTAAAAAAAAAATTGTTTTTAACTTTTTATAATTAAACACTATGTTATCAAAGTTTATATTACGGCTTTATATATGATCAAACATTTGCATGTGTCATTATATTATTAACATTTTACCAAAATCAAGCTCAAATAGAGCAAATTTCAGAGAATGTGTTCTCTGAAATGTCCATTATTAAAACAGAGTAAGTGCATCGCATAACGTTTTCAATTAACTTACATTATATTGAAGCTACTGTATGTGGGCACTCAGTTGTTTCTGTCACTTGGCCAAAATCTCATGTTATAAAAGATATTAAAGACATTATGAGCTAGACACTCTTCTCTGCTCCTCAAATACATAAAACATTAGCCTTTATATATATATAGTGTTTCTTGAGTAAAGAAAACACTGTACATATTCAAACAACTAGTTCTTTATTTACCCTTGCATTGCAAACAAGCAGCGATGGTCCAAACTATAGAGGCGGGGTGGAGTTATGAGGTTTTCTGACAGTATGAGGATCCAATGGAGTTACGAGGTCTAACACAAGCTCTTTTTAATACTTTTAGTATTTTTTAATACTAAATTTACGAAATATGGAGATACAAGGTTTCTGCTCGATAGCGACAATAAACTAGATTGTTTTCTAGTTGCATTTGGTAAAGATTTGTGTTCCAGTTTAATGCTGTCACTCTAGTGACTGTATTTGTGCCACTCAAAAATCTCTTATTCCTTGCTTGTTTTAAAAACAAATTGTCAAATGTTTATTTATGAACTGTTAAAAGTGGTAGCCTGTAATTGCAAGCTATTTCTATTCTGTATGTGATCTAACCCTTAAATTGTGTTTTTTTTTTTCAGTGTGGTTCCCAATCAAAACCCACACAAAGTTCTCTACAATTAGGCTAACTATGCTAAACAATAACCAATAGTATTTTTGAAGCATATTTGAATGTTTTCATTAAATACTGTACCTCAAAATACAACAAAATGTGATTCTGAATGTGTATAATTAACCCACAAATTTCCATATGGACAGCCACACAGTCAGTGTAAGCATTACAAACCTAACCAACACTGGGGAATAATGGTTCTCCGCGCATTTAATCGATGACCAGTGATTCATGAATCTGTTTGACTTATTAAAAAGAAACATTCGTTCACAAGTTGGACATCACGGGTCATGTGCAGAACACACTGGCCTGTACTCTAAAGATATAATTAACCAATGCATTGTCACTAAATGAAATCTGATAAAAGAGGCATATCGACACAAATAGTTTTCCCATCTGAAAGTTAATTACGTTTTAATTTATTCCTGCAATTTTTAGTCACAGGTCGGTGCCCCTGCACAGTGTAAATGAAAAATGGAAATGAATGCAAGCAATCCTGCGTATAGAATATTCTCTGCATTCGCTGTACGCTCACGAGTGAGTCCACAGCAGAGGTAAAAAACAAAAAAGGTCTAAAATTACAAGCACCGGGAAGCTCAAAAGCTCTGTTAAAAGCACCCACAGACTCCCACAACACAAAGAGAGTCAGAGGCTCGTGGATCAGCACTCTCCAGTTATTGATTGTGATGCATGCAGATTCTATGATCTTGTGTGGGAGTTTTAACGCCGGCCGGAGCAGAATGCAGCCACTGACAGTTGAAGCATCACACAGGGAGTGGGGCAGAGTAATGGCACAAAAGAGGGAATGACTTTGCAAGCTCTCTAAAAATAGGCTCTTAAATTCATTGGGATGTTAGCCATTAAACTGAAGCAGCAGGGAGGGTTTAGTGACAATGCTGCAATGCTGCCGAGGCTCTCTGTGGCATGTGTACATGTCTGCCTTCCTTGTCAGCATGGTGGATGCATCCAGACCTGAATAAGATGAGTAAGCTGACTGTCATTCTTCTGTTTTCCAGAACAGTCACCACTGCGATCAGCAAAAAAAAAAGAAATGAAACAAAGCAGGTGAGCAAACAAATAAACAGCCCTCTTTTTTCCCCATCCCACGTGTGGCACTGAGCGGAGCAGGGGAGCTGCGCTCCAACAGGGTCGCCAGCTGAGAGCATATGGCTGACAGGTCAATGGCCATGAGCAATACAGTCACTCACATTAACACCCACACAAATGTATTTATATGGGCAAATATCACAATGTATAAAGCTCACGTAGTGGGCCAGTGCACAGAAAATTACCTAACATCCTGCTGCAAATTACTTTGTAATCTTAATAACATGCATCATTTTTCACTTCACGATCCAAACATCAACAGAAGAGCAATTTCTTCAATGCTGCAAATGTCATAAACAAGCTTGACAATAATGGCCCGACGGCTCGGGGACAGTGTGAGACGGTTTTGGGCAGGCTGACAGAAATGCCACTTGCCCTTATCAGCAGCGTTGCTACTTCTTCTTACATTTGTTGATCATATTCATATAATTTGTTTTGCAATCTTATTCCGCTGTTAATTTTGCCATATTAGATATAAATAATCGACACAAATTAGGAAATTTAAGCAAGAATAAATTGTCTTCAAAATCAAATCTGAACACACACACATACATATATATATAAGCAACATTATTAGTAATAATTTGTACAAAAAAAATAATTTTTCAGTGTTTTTATTTAATTTCAAACTGTTGTTGAGCTCATTAAACTATTTAAACTATAAAAATCAGACATAATAGAACTAACAAGCCACTGAGTTCTAGACCGCAACATGCACTGTTTATAATATATTTAGGCTTTATTTAAAAATGGTCAAAATATTTACAGAAATATGTTTCCTTCCCTGTCACTGAACTAACGGATAGCATTCAAACACAAGCAGCTTTAATATTAGTTTATCAACAGTAGTAATATGGTTTCTCTCATTGGATGGAGATAAAGGAAAACACAGGCAAGCAGCCAGAGATGGAGCAATAATGACCATTAGAGGTGAGACTGAGTAAGAACATACTATGTTCTAGACTTCATTACAGATCAAACCAAACTTGTTGTATTATACCACGACTCCACTAGTTCCCATAAAAACAGTCAACCATCTCTTTTAAATTCTCAGAGAAACATCCTTTACCCTTTCTCTGTGTATAAAAGCCAGCTCTAAAAGTATACATAAATATTGCAGTGTACCTTCCCCCCCATTTCATAGTGCATTTGCAGTGATTTTCTATGCGCTCCATCGTTTTTTTTTTTTTTTTATGGGCTGAGTACATTTTGTTTTAAGAACCGATGATGTGTGTGTGTGCACTTCTCCAGTGCCAAATATTTTTGAGTAGGATGATGGATTGATAGACTTCTGACAACTGATACTTCAGCAGTGAGAAGGCCGTGAAACAACGCACTCTAACAATCACTTACTAAGCAAATGCGGTAGGTTTTTCAGCCTTGTAGATCTCTAAATCAATAACATAATGCCGTAAATGAAAAGAGCTATGATGTGGTCATCTTCCTTTCCAGGCCAACTGCCTGAATAGCTTCATATGTGTGTGTATAGAGTAGCCTACTGTGTTATAGTGGGCTAATAGAGGCCCTCTCAAAACAGACTGCACAGACAATATTGGTGAAATCTAGATCACTGCATGCACAAAGTAATAAAAAAAAATCATATTGTTAAGTTCTGCACATCAAGGTAACTGCAGCGTCAGCAAATAAAATGCTGTGATGAAGATGCACGATCATGTCTGCAAAATGCCACTGAATTCAGCTCTCTCCCTCTCTCTCTCTTTCTCTCTCTCTCAGGCAGCAGGATTTCTAGCCTTCTTGTCACTATGGCAACACCTAAAGTTAATTGGGTACCTATGCAGTGTTGGGCAGAATCAAACAGCGTTCTCCTACAAGACCATGCATCTTTTTGAAGTAACATACACGTTGAGAGTGAAATGTGGCAAGTCTTAGTTGTCTCATTAAACAAATGTGCTGTAGCATAGAAAGTAAAAGCATGTGACATTCCAATGTTTTGCCTGTTAATAACCAGCACTAGGTTGGATTTACTTAGTTTATCTTTTTAACAATATTTAATGTACAATATGTTTTATCTCATAACTACAAAGTAAAATGTAAAATATTTTGAGATACATCCAATAGGATTTACCTTAGAACAAAATAAAATGTACATTATAGTTATGGAATCAGATATGAAATTTAAGATTTATTGAGATCAATTTGATCACATAAGCTTTTTGAAATTTTATACATTTGGTCACATAAAGTTTTATCCCATAAGCATACGAATCAGCTATTTTATAGTAAGCGTTTTCACTAAGCAACCGGGTCTAAAAAAGATATGTATGAAATTAGAATTCATTGTAAGGCCACATTTGTGAAAAAAACAAGATTGAATAGATAAAAAGTAAAATACTTTTCTCATTTAATCTTGTAATATTTTGTCTTCATATGTGTGGCTACCTACTATAAATTCTCAGTTCTCCAGAAGGACATATATTGGTTTTGGTTGAAAGAGGAGTGTCTCGTGGGACCAACCCTAAACCGGTCCCTTCTGGAATAGATGAGGTAAACCTTATCTTCCTCCACAACATAAACCCCAACCCCCACTCCATTTCCTTTCTGCAACACAAAACCCCACATTACAAATGAAAATCCAATTTGTTAAAATCTTTCACAAACCCAGCCTCCTCTCAGATGAATATATTACTGTCTATGGTGATGTCTCAAGCTAGCGATCCATCCGTAAGCGCTCACACATGCTAGCTCTGCCCCTGATTTATGACATACATAATCAACTGAGGAACTTGGCTTACTGCTGAGATCACAAGAGCACAGAATATCACGTCTGATATAGCAGGATGCACCATTAATGAGATGCTTAATGAGAAAAAAAAATCTGAACGTACTCCACGTATTCTCTGCCATTAAATGCACTGTAATACCAGGCTTTATTCTAATGAATGCAAATGTTCGATCAGAATATATTTTTCACAAATTGGGTATACTGGGCATCTGCAAGAGGACGCATTTAGGCATTGTACTGCACATAACCTAAAACTATTAAATACGACTTTCTAGATGTGCTGTTAATCCAACAACTGCTAGGAGCATGTGTGCACAACTGTGTTTGATGGAAATGTAATAACATTAAATACGTAAACTGAATTTTTATATATTCGGGAAATACTCAGCATTACTTATTTTTTCCCCCTTAAAAGATTTTTAATTTTCTATACTGCTGTTTGAAGAAAGACCATAGACATATAGATGTAATGATCATGGCATGCAGAAGTTCAGATAATAAACAAGCAAATTAACTGTCAATCTCCCAATTCCAAATGTCCTGTATACTGGACAAATCTGTTTTTCTTGACATATATGGCAACAGTTATGCTGTCAGCTTAAAATATATATATATATATATTTAATCTTAGATATACAATTAGAATAGTTATAATGTATTTGTAAGAATATTATATATTATATGGCACAATATAAAATGATGCTCCACATAAATCACTAAAGATTTTTTAAAATGGTTAAAAATACATTTTGAAAAAGAAGACTTTCTACATAGGATGTTAAAATGTAAGTAGCACTTTATACAGTGTCCATATTGTCAAATTACACAGTGCCCAAGTTAAGACAATTACAACAGGACTTACAAAACCAGGAAATAATTACATATTAAATGCATGTTGCTCATTAATATCATTCACTACTTACTCACGTACTGAAGTGAAATAAATAATTATCTTTATTTCTTGCATATTTTTTTATCTAATAAATCTGCTAGTCCAAAATTGTACATGCAGTAGACACAAAAATACGCTGTTTGCTTTGCAATAGCTACAATGATAAAAATAAACATTTTATTTTATCAGAATAATATTTTATTTCACATTTCAGCATAGTGGGAACTGAATATTATAGTTCCCCTGCTATTTAATATGCAGCATTTAACATGATTTATTAGTAAAGTTTCATATCTCAGGAGGACTGAGGACGATAATGATCGATGAATCATCTCTATAGTAATGGTTGGCTTTATGAATGAGACAATGAGCAGTTGTCTCATTTGCAGAAAGACAGCATCCATTTGCCTTTTTGAGTCTCTCTAATTGTAATGAAGCCAGGACACATCTTGTCACATACATTTCAATCTCACTTGCATCATTTCAGCCTTGTCCATATGTTTAGCAGCTACAAGGATGCGTTCACAAAAAAAAAAAAAAAATCCTTCTTGATATGATGCAGACGCTTCCTCTCTAAGATGGAGGCTGTCTGTATCGCAGCTCAGGGTAAGAGCTGAGCATCTGAGGAGTAAAGTCTCACTTAAAATCTACTCCTTCATCCCCACAGACTTCTTCAAGTACATATGTAATGAACACAGTCCCTGAGCACCTGTACATTGATGGACATGCAACTGTGAGTGTGGACAAGGACTGTATTTTAGTATATAGGCCAATCAAGAATGTTAATACTGATATAAAACAGGCAAAAACAGGTTAATAGATTACATCTCAAGGGAAAACTTTTGACAGAAAAGCATCCAGCACTATCAACAACATATGCAACACCTACAGATACCTTCAATCACTTATACAAGCACATCATTTGAAATGTAAAATAACATCCTGTGATAAATGATGTAAGGATGAACGGTTATTTAACACTAATCATAGCCATAATACTTGCCATAAAGTTCAAGAGCACAAAATGACAAAACGGTGCCTAGAGACAAGAAGCCTGTGCACGATTCAGCACTGCACATTGTTCCAAAGGAAATAAATGCCTGTCTTCATAATCTCTACCATTTAAAACCACACTTGCCCAATCTTCTGGTTCTATTCTTTTAAATAATGTCCACTTTTCACAATCCAATAAAAATTCAGATTAATAAAATGAGGTATAGATGAACAAAATAAGTATTGTCCTACGTTTTTCTCATTGACTATCAGGTTTCACTCAGAAAATCATCAAATTCCGATTCTATGTTGATTTTAGAATCAATACATAAATGATGAATATGCAATGCAGCTATAAAGGTGAACTGGGTCAATTCAATCATAAAATATCTTTTTTTTCATATGCATGTTACAACATTATTTGCCTGAGCACAGCTACATTAGCTCAACCAATGGCACGAGGGGGTGGGACTATCTGTTTGGCTTCCCAATGGAAGACAGACAGTGCTCGGGAAACCTGTTAGAAAACAGTTATTTTTCAGTTTGCTGATGCTAGGGGTGCAAAAACTACACACTTCACCATTAAAGCACAAAGCAGAGTGCGAGGAAACATATCTGTAATTTCCACAAAACAAACGGGAAACTTCTACATGATTTCACCTGCGATTTATTAGTGTTCAGCGGATATGAATGTGTATGCACTCAAAGCTCTAAAAACAGTTAAATATGGCCATACAGAAAGTGGGGGGCCAAACCATAGCTCACAAATCCACAGCTTTTCTTTCAAAGTGTCTCCTCTTGCGGCTCCACCAACTGCCTTCTCTTATGTAACCCACTCTGCTTCCTCAGCCCGCCTGTCTTCATTGGCTGATTTCTCTTTTCCACATTAGCACTTTCACCTTTATTACCACCACCATCATGTGTCTTTGTGATGACTGCCAAAAATGACGAACATTCTACCCCCTTTTTACTGCTCAACGAAATTCATTCATATTTACTTCAGAAGCATTAGACTTTGCAAATGAAAAAACAACCACGAGGCCTTGAAAGATAACTAAAACTTCTTTAATAATCTTGACAGGTAACAGCCTGGCCAGAGAAGGAGAAACCAGCAAAGATGATCCATGATCTCCTCCTAACATATGAGAAGCTTTAATAGTGTCATTGTCCTATATACCTCCGTTAAACAATTTCCTTCTCATTAATTAAACATACACTCCATCAATATGCCCTAGGAGTGCTCGTGCCTATCAGGTATTGCATGCGGTGCACAAGAGAAGATATATGCTTGATTTATTTTCCATTGCTGCATGTCATACATCAAAAATGAGAAGGAAATTATCACAGAAAGAAAGAATAAGCAGGAAATGTCATATCTTAAGGGTTCATTTATCTGGTTTACAGCAAATGCTGCCAAGAACACATGCATAATTCATTATTAAAACAAAAGCCAATGAGTGAAAAACCGCACTGCTTTTGACTGATGCCTCTCCCATCCTCTGAACAGAGGCAGAATTAGTCAGCTCCTTGCTCACGCCTTCCCTCCCTGCGCTTGGTGAAATTTCACCCTCGCTGCCACCGAGATCTCACCCTCCATTTTCTCTGCGTCTCTACCACTCTCTCTGCATTCTCTCTCCCTCAGCCATGCACACATACCAATAAAAACCTGTGCACTTGCACACACCCTCACATCGTAGACATGCACACGCATTGAAGGCACAAAGCATGCATGCGGGCTTGTTCTCACACGAGAGCCTGCTTCCTCCATTTTATACATTCAGAGCGACCCTTCCCCCACCCCTGCTGCCACTTACACACACACACACACACACACCTCACTTAATTACAGCTTCTGTTCCCTGGTTCGGTTTGATACGCTCTGCTCTATGAGGTTAAAATCTAGCTGAAATGGTCACTGACCAGAAGTGTACATTATACTTCATAAGCCGCCTCGCCTCTGGCTGTATCTCAATCAGCGACTAGAACAACAGACTGGAAATGCATTAGAAAATGCACACATGTCTTCAGATCCATAAAACATCCACATCTTCATCTCACCAATCTAGAATAAGAATCCATTACTAATTGGATATTACATTTGATGATGTGTTTTGCCTGGTCAGCAGCGTTGGCAGGTCACTGCCATCCTTGGATTAAATTGGCAGAGCTACATTCACTTGTTGCGTGGTCACAGCGGCCCTGTCAGTGCTTGTCAGATGACGGTTTAGATAAGTATGTACGTAGGGGATTGATGAAGCCATAAAGCACTGATGCAGGAGTAAATACATGAAGATTAAACTCCTTCTCTGCGAGAATCAATCTCGACAGGCATACTGTAAGATTACAGCACATGCAGTATGAAAGGATCAACACTGGATGAATCCCTTAAAAAACGATGTATCTTCTAGAAGCTACAGGGGAGCTTGCTATTTCTACTTAGTTTCGACCTAGCAACCACATACACCAACTGCCTACCGCCTGCTGCCTACTCTCGATGCCCCCAGCGGCCCAGAAACGGCATTTACCTGGTCGTACCAGTCCCGGTTGGAACAGGTGCACTCGGGCCACCATCCTCCTTGCCCTCCTGAGTTGTTACCATTCACCTTGGGGGCGCCCTTGGATTGGCTCTTGGGGTTGGGGCCTCCAGGACCCCCAGCTGACATCATTTTCCCTTTACTTCTCCCCAAAGTGCCCCCTCCACCCATTCCCCCTCCTCCGCCCGAGGTTTGGGGCGGTAAGGTCTGGCCGCCTCCATAGCCGGCCGGGTATCCATAGGGTTCGGGCTGCCAGTCTCCATATGCCGGAGCATCCATCCTGCGCAGGGCGGCCATGCGGGTCACTTCATAGCATTCTGGGCACTTGCAGCAGTGATGATGTTTGTGCATGCTGGCTAGTTCACACGGTGCGGCGCTCTCTGTCTCTTTCTATCTCACTGCTGCTGCTGCTGCTGCCTGCTCAGATCAAATACCGCGCGCAGTGCCACTCGGCTCACGGAACGGTAGCACAAATGGCAGGAATCTTCACAAACCCTGTTATCCTCCTCTTTGTTCCTCACGATCCAGAAAAAGAGATGAGGAGGTAGCAACAGGGCGATGAAAAATAGAAAAAGATTGGTAGTCTTCCTCCGGTCGATGCAAAAGGCTTGGAAAAATAATGCTAAAAATAGTGTGTATGATCTCGGAATCAGAGACCAGCCCCGATGGTCGAGTTTTCTTCCTGCTTCTGTTGGTTCACAGTGATATGTATATAAATTCATAGATATATATATTCATTTGTTTATATATGTATATATTTACACACACACAAATACATATAAAAATATCAATATAAACAGACAAGCACAAATACAGTTATATACAGGTATATATGTATACATATATAATTCTATAAATATTTATATGCGTGTGTACAAATATATATATATATATAAACAATTTCTATATATATAAATGATATCCGTGATCAAATCTTCCTTTTTAAGTCTCTGCTTGCCAGATTTCTTCCTTCTGCGTTTCCTCCTGGTTTGGGAAGCGTTTTCTTGCCTTCTTTCTCTCACTCTTTTCCCAGCCTGCAGAGAGGAGCTGAGCGCTGGATTGACTCTCAGCCTGCTTGCCCTAGATGTGGATTATACGAAGGGATGCAAGCAAGCGAGAGAGAGCGAGGGAGAGGGAGAGAGAGAGAGAGAGAGAGAGAGAGAGAGAGAGAGAGAGTAGCAGCATCCCTCCAGCACCTCAGCCCTGACAGCCACAGCCAATCAACTCACAGCACAGCCATCAGCAGCAGCACCAACACAGGACTGACTGCTTAAGTGACTGCTCTTAAAGGGCCAGCGCACTCAAAAATCAGCCAGCACACAGAGCCCGTATTGAGATGCAGAGAGCACATTATTCAGCTCCACGGTTTTACTGTAAGAAAGACTGGATACCTGATTCGAGGGTTTATATCGCAGACGGGCTACAGTACATAAGGGGCTGATGGAAGACCATGTTTTAATCCATTTGTGTATTCATTTGTCAAGTCAGTGTAGGATTAACTAAAACCACGCAACATAAGGCGGTCATACACTATGCGATTTAAGCAAGGTTACCAACTCACGTACGAGTAAATCGCATGCGATGTAAATCCAAAGCTCATGATTTATGTGCCCACACTATACGGTCCGATCGTCGAGCTGCGACTTGACTGCTCATATACGTGAAATATGACCGATAAACCCCCGTGCAGGGTTGCGCCGATAGAACATGATATCGTGTATCCATAGATATTGTCAAAAGCATCAGCTATCGATATCAAGAGGATTTAGCATTTCCAATTTATGTAGGCCTATTAAATTATTATTACTATTATTATTATTATTATTATTATTATTATTATTATTAGGGTAGGCCTACATTTATTATTAAATTCATATTACAATTAATTCGCAATAATTTTTTGCAACACGAACTGGAAGCAACAGTTTGCTAAATTGCAGCTTGTTTGATAGCTACAGAACTTATAGATCTCCCTCTTTTCACTTTCTTTCTTGATGAAATGGTTTAACTTCTGTTTTCACACAGGTGCAGTGAGGGAAAAAAACACTGAGTTTAGGGTAATCGGTTCGTAGCTTTGCTTCAACTTCTCACTAGTCAGAATTTGGACGAAATTTGCAGTGTATGCCTAACCTTAGACACAACAAACTAGCTATGAATGTAAAAATGTAAACGCTTGATGATAAACACCAAGAAATAGTGCATACATCAAAGACAGAAGCAGATTTTACTTCAAAGGATAAAACAATGAATTAAAATTAATTCATATTTTCAAAGACGGTGCACTCATTGTTCTTGTGAATGGGAAAAAGTGCAATGTGCAATATAAACCCCACTTTATAAATAAAAGAGCCAATCGCCAATTGCATCACTGCAGCTGCCATTAGAAGCTCTGGTTGCTATAGAACAGTGTCCTGAGATGCACAACATTTTAACACTTTTTAAATGCAAAATAAACACCATTTATCCAACAACAACTCATGTCAGATTTTCTTGCTGTTATTTAAATGCGATTGTGGCAACCAGTTTTTGAGATTTCAGGATTTTCCCATTCAAGTAGATAGGACTTGGTTTTGGATGCCGAAATAGCTGCCCGGAGGCATTGCAAATATGGCCGCTGAGTGAACAAACTTTACTTGAAAGAGATCGTGACATTTCCTGTTAGTTTTGATTTGTAGGGTTTTGTTATCTTCTGATGATTTGTTATCTATCTTTAAGGTGCAGTGATTCGGATATTTTTACTAAAAGTTAAAATATTCTCTATGGCTGATTTTAAATGTTTTAATTGTATCAAATGTTAATACATATTTTTCTTTAATCAGAATGGAACGTGTATTCACATTAAAGTAATCAATCCAGAAATTCATTCATCAAATTAACTGCACCGTTTTTAGAAAGTTGCTTCTTGAAAACCTCGGTAGCTACAGAATGTTGAGTTACACTATTTCTTTATGTATAGAGAAGACATTACAGAATTGAATGACAGTGGAAATGAAGATCTGCATTCCTAAAGGCAGCATTACATTTTTTAAATTTGATTACAAGTTACCCAGGTGACCCACCGTTTGAGGGTTTTAAAAGGATTTCTGAAATTACACAATTTCATAGCTGAATCAAAACAGGCCTTTTAGACTGTTATACCATCAAATGTGCTTGAGTATGAACATTAGAAGCCAACTGACTGTTTTCTAATGTGACTATATGCATGCATGGAAATTTGAGTGTGTGTGTTTCTCTGTTTATGCACGTGTGAATTTGCTTGTTTTTGTGGCTGAGTCAGTTCTAATAAGCACTGCACACTATTCTATTCCGACCCCACCAGGAGGCAAAAACAGCAGGCTCAGCCACACTTAATTATATGCAACGGTAACTCACATCATTACCACAATATACTATTCCGGCAAACTTTCCGATTTCCAGGAGGAAGGCCAATCCGAGATCAGAATGATCTGAGAAGCACACACAAACATTGCCAAAGCCAATGGGAAGCGTACGGGTGGTGCTTGGTGGCTGAAAAAAGGCTATGCAAGCATATTCATCACAGCACACATGACTGGGCACATGTTGCGACCACCCGGTTCCCTCTGCTCCCCTTGTCTATACAGCACATTCTTAAACAGGATGAAGACTTCCATGGTCTCCATAGAGGAATTTTTAATGTAGCTGACCAAGGATGAAGAGGAAAGCGGAAGGCAGGGAAGCAGAGCGTGCTTATATGCATGCATTACATGCTTGCATTCTGCCATGTGTTTGTGTCAGTAGCTTCCAGAGTGTGAGTGCATGTGGGCGTTTCTAGTACCTCTAGGGGAAAATGCTGCTCCTTAAAGAATTACATAATATCAAATCTTAATTTAAAAAAAAAAAAAAACAGTCACAGCCAATCAATGGCCAAGTCTGTCAATATTAGCTAGAATATCAGTACACTCACCATAAAGGATGATCAGAACCTTAAACCACAACCGCTGCCAAAAATGCTTAATGCATGTAAAGAGGCCATGTGTTGTGAGTAACATTTAGGCGACGCTTAAATGTCATCTAAGACGTTCTTGCTACAATAATTATGTAAAATGTAAATCCAGTGCAGAAATGCTATAAATATTATTAGATTTAAAGCTGGTACAGCATGTTTTAATATGGCTGAAATATGCATTTAAAACTGTATTAATTTCTATCTGCATCCATATTCTCTTTTGCAAATGACCACATTGAGAAAGAGTGTGTGATGGTAGATAGATGAATCCTCCCAGGCTGAATGAAGAACAGTACTACAGATGGATGGTTAAAAAAAAGAGACAATTTAAGAATGTACCTTCTATCTGCTTGATGATTTAGATTGCTCATTGACTAAGAATTCAGAGTATTCTTAGTTTAAAAATATATTTGCAAATCTTATACATAGTATTCTATACTGCATGTCATGAATTGGCACATCTTTCCAGGAGAACGAAAACCAACCTGACCTACTCTTGAGAAATTGGAAGAAAGCCTTTTGTTGATTTATGAAATAAATGAGAATGATTGTGTGATGGTTTTACAAAAGGATTCTACTTGATTACACACAGCATATCTCATATCTGACAGCCTCATTGTCAGTTTCTGCATTCCCACATTATATAAACCCCCCCAGCTGGCCTCACAACCCCCACATATTCTCTCACATCGAAGGTATCTATAGAATATTTCTGGAATTTCTGTGCATTCTCATAGCAGCCCATGTGACTGCACTCTTGTCACCTGACAGGATGTATGTCCAAATAAGGTGAGATGAGACACAGGCAGTCTTAAAGGGGCAGTTACATTCTTGAAGGTTTCCTTTGAATGAACCACAGAGAATCGCTGTATGAAACAGGTGCAGAGCAGCCTTTGAAAGACAGTGATTATAGTCAGGAGAATTTCTTTTTTTAGTAAGCAACATAAACATGATCCAATAATTATTAGTGCATGACATACATGCAACCACTATAGATTTCAGCTCACAATGCATGTGCATGGCTATAGAGACTAGTCATTCGTAACACCGCTGCAAGGCCAAGAAACGGTTTTGGGTTCTCACCTAAACGCTCGTAACTCATTGAGTCGTTGCTCCTTCACACTGACACAATAAACTAAAGTGCCTGTGAAGGCTGTGACTCCTATTAATAGGCCTGGTGACAGAAAACAGCTGCTGCACCAAACACCGCACATCCGACTGACAGTGTAATGATAAGGGAAATGAGAGAAAGAGAGAGAGGAAAAGAGAGAAAGGGAATATGAGATGCTTGCGGAATGACTGGAGAACTGAGAGGTCTTGAAGAGAAGAGAGGGTCTGATAAGGGCCACGTGCACACTGCAAGGTGCGAGAGTGATAGCCGCATTGAACAAATCCCCTAAATTATCATACTCCGAGGCTACGTTCACCGAGGCAGTGTTTGGGATTGACAACCATGCTGAATTGTACTGTTCACACAATAGGAACAGATCGAATAATATCTGTATGAACGAATAATACAAAGTGAAGTCAAGCACCTTTTCTATGCTCAAAATAGATGTGATTAATGGTTGCAACTATAGCGACAGTTAGGGCTGCACAATTAATCGCAATATCATGATATGGCTTAGTCCAAAGGTCACATTGCAAACGCTGCGTTTCAATTAAATAAATATATGCGCTGCATGTTTCAGAATGAAGAGCAGCACTGTGTTCTTTTACATGCAAGCAGCTCACGATCCAGTGTTTTCGATATCTCAAAGTGGATCAGTTGACTGTAAATGCTGATCCACATGAACTCATCTCTACATGTGCTCTGAGTTTGGCTCACTCAAGCCGCCTTTCCACTGCACAGGACAAACGACAGCCGATGGACCGGAAGTCATTCATTTTGCGACACGCCGACCGGATGTGATGTATAACAATGTATTTAAATCAGATGAGAAAATCAGTGAGAATTATTAATACTTTTTGTTTAACTTTATCAGAAACACTTGATACACTTAAAAACCTTTAAAAATGCATGGTTATTGATAAGTAATCCATTATTAATTTAATATTTATATTTTTTAATCATGTGTGGCACCGTATTTTCCCTAAAATTATTGCCGGTTATTTGTCCTATTAGCATAGCTGTTTGTTTGCATTCATTTAATCATTCCACCATGGTGAAAGTTGGAGGATAAAGGCTCTTGCTTTTACATTCCTTTACTGGAAAAGTCAATGTGGGCAAAACATTAACTCGAGTATTACCGTTTAGTGAAAGAGATGCACCGTAACAGGGAAGATTTACGAAACAGCGACAGTTTACCCATGTTGCCACGCAAGATCATACTGAAAGTTCATTACGACTGCCACTAGGGGGAAGAATTCCGACAGTCATATCCGAACGTCGTGTGTAGCGGAAAGGCGGCTTTATAGCATGCATTTCTCAAAGTCCAAGGCTCAGGGAAGAAGGAGGGGGGAACATGCAAACACTGAATGTAAAGTTTTAATCACAAAATTAACAACAATACGAAAGCCGACTGCAGTATACACGTAAACAAAACAACAACTTAAATCCTCCACTGTCATTGCATATTATTATTATTTTATAGTCATATTGATATAATGACTTTTTTTTTTATTATTATTTTTTTATTAGAAACATTGCAGTTAGATTTTTTTTCTCACAAATCGTGCAGTCCTAGTGACAGTGACTACAGTAAATAAAGATGGCAACTTGCATAACGCACCTGAAAGCCTTATCACAATTAACAAATCATTATGTAATGTCAAATTGAGCAATTCATTAATTTGGCAAATCTTACTTAACCAACAGCAAATTTGAATGATTTTTTGTTTACAGTAGTGAGTGTATTTGTCACTTTTGTTTAACCGAACGGTGTGTGGTATGCATAACTATATTTAGTGCTCTGCTTTTTTAAATATGTCATCAGCAACTTGTTGTTCAGTTTGGATCCCACTACTTTGTTGAAGTAAATTTGGTTGTAAAAAATGGTTGTCACTCACCTAAACAAGCTGTAGGCCTATGTGTACAAAACAGATTTAAGCACTCAGAAGATGAGTGACATCCATATTTAGCTGCATTGTGTACGTGGTGAGGTGTTGTAGGTGTTAAGAAGAGGAATGAGTAAAATAATCGTGCATTGGGCCCAGAGAGCAGAATAAACAGAGAACAAAAGAGGCAAACAGAGCAAAGTAAAAAGTAAAGAGGGAATGCAACCATGAGAAAGATATGACTGGACTGAAAATGACTCTGGGGGAGGGTAACTCAAAAAATGTTTGCTGATGAACAACTGGGAATGAGAAAACATGATCATAGAGAGGGTTCTGAATGCAGAGAGAGATTCCTTTGTGTTGTCAAATACACATTTTGCATTGTTAATTATGCATTCTCTCGTATTCATTCTTCTCAAGCGTTGCATAAACACCCTGTCGGATGCAAAAACACACATTTTTGCCATGTTATGTGGCCAAACGCATATGAAAGATGCAGAAAGATGCAACAGAGACAGGAAAACAGCGACAGAGAGAGCAGGAGCGAGAGAGGCAGCCAGTCTGTAGGGATGCAAGTAGGGGGAGGAATTTGGTTTCCATGGCAACATGCGGGAGGCTGAGCTCTAGGTGTCCGTTCCAGCTCTAACTGTGTTGCACTGCACCGGCCCTCGCCTCGCCTCGCCTCGCCTCGCTCCCCCCATCCTCCCCCACTCGCTTTCCCTCTGCAGCTCTCTCTTCATCCCTCCCTTCCACCTCATACCCCTCCTAATGTGTGGAAGACACGACACCACATTCAGCTCAGCATCAGCCAGCCCTGCTGTCAACAGAACGCTGCTGCCTTGCAGAGAGCCTGCGCTTTGATGTAGACAATGGAGGCTCTCTGTTCTGTCCCACGCTCTTCAGCCACGACCCAAAACCACACCCACACGGCCATCTCCACCTCACACCCCCATCCCTCACACTAGATCTCCGCTCATCTGAAACGCTAGTGCCCGCAGGCACTGTGCCGCCACATGCCGCCGGGGGTGCTGTGATTGGGAGGACATGAAAATGAGAGCTGCCATGATAGTAGAACACGATTGTTGTGAGTATTTCTGGAAAACTGTGTGATGACAGTGTCATCATGGCTGATTTCACTGCTGCCTGGCTACAATCTACATGTTGACACAACTGCACTGCAACCATCCATGTGTATTCACTAATATGAATATGCATCATGAAAAACATTTCGAAATTAGCTTGTGGTCAAAATCTAACCAATGGAAATGTGTTTTATGATTGCATCATATTCATATTAAATTGCACACCACTGAGCCCAACAATAAAGATGTAATTTGCCATCTTGATATTTTCAGAGGCCCAAATTTTGCTCTTAACAATGTTTTAATAAGTTAGAGGGAATTTTATTTTATACTTTTCATAAACTTTTTCGGTAACACTTCACAATAATGTTTAAAATTAGTTAACTACTTTAGTTAACATGAACTAATAATTAACTGCACTTCTACAGCATTTATTAATCTTTGCTAATGTTAATTCCAAAATTTACTGATACATTATTAAAATCACAAGTTGAATTTGTTAACATTAATTAATGCACTGTGAAGAAACATGAATAATCAATAACTAACGTTAAAAAAGATTAACCAATACAGTAACAAATGCATTGCCAATAGTTAGTTTAAGTTAATTAACACATTAACTAATGTCAACAAATGAAACCTTACTGTAAAGTGTTACCACTTTTCTTTATAAAAATAAAATAAAATATAAAAATCTGGAAATTATGATACTATAACTTAACGCAGTGACTGCTTTAAATCCAAACACTGGAAAATGGTGGCATACGGTCATTTGTTTATGATTTTCCAGCCCATTCTCATTCTTTTTTAATCAGCAAGATAATGTAATTTTGTCACAATGAACATTTATTCTAAATCAGCAGAATCTGCCACAACAATGTTCAGTAGATTACACAAAACTACATTTTATAAGTTTCCAAGGCATAACAACACATGGTAGGTCGTTCACACAAAACATGTTTTTTTCAATCCACTGTGTTGCTTTTCCATTCATTTAACTTCAGACGACATCTAAAAAAAATGCAGCATTCATGTGAAACACACTGAAAATAGAGATGTGACAGAACAGTAAAGTATGTCCTTCTAGTCTGTTTACATAGACAACCGGTTAAAAATCAGGCAGCGGAAAGTGTTGTGTGTGAACAACTGACAGTATCGCCAACAGGCTGAAACTTTCTCACACTGTTCATAAACCATCAGGCCGTCCTTAATTGATAATTGCTGAGCACTGACACATGAGATGTACTAGACATCAAAGTATAAACAAATCTACCTATGCCTATACAAAAACCTATGCCAGTTTAGAGCTCATGTAACATGTTATGCGTTATAAATCTTCTATTTTTGTAAAAAGTAGTATTCCTGATTCAGCAACCACTAACCTTTGGTGCCTCCACATGGGATCGGCTTACTAGTCCAGCCACTCTCTCCACCTTCTGAGAGCTCCTCCTGCTGGTCACACGCACACGTGACACACCCTCTTCACCCGAAGTCTGCAAGTACAAATCACACAGAATCAGTAGATTGCACAGATAGACCAAATTTTAAATAAATAAATAAATTGAAGTAGGGGTTCAATTTAGTCAAACCTAGTGGTTCTGAATACAAATATAGCAATTTAACAGAGAATAGTGCAGACAGGCTAGCATCACCATTTGCAAGATGGTTTATATGGACACAGACATCTATATTATAATAAAAGAGAAAACAAGTGACACCAAACATACTGAAACAAAAACATGCACTAAAACATAGCCTACTTTTTGACCATTATCCACAACCACAACTATAAAATCTGTCAGGGATATACTGTCATTATATAGCATTTTAGACCAAAAGACACACAACCAGGGCCAGAACTTGATAAGATTAGTTCCTACCTGTTTATCATAATGTATGCCGCAGTCACAGGCCACAGGCAGCAGAGGGCAGCCTTTGGAAAAGGCCATGACAGCAGACGGAACAAAGACTCTCACTTTCCCTTCCAAAATGGTAACAAACTGAACTCTAGAATGTTCTTTTAGGATCTGTCCTATTCTGACTCTCATACTGTAGCAATGTGTGTTCATATAATCACAAACACACAGAGGCATGCAGGTTTACAGCATTAGGCCAAGCCACACCCATTTAAGTTGACGCAAATAAAAGCACAAACAAAGTCACATCTAAAATCCTTTTTAAAAAATCTGCTATCAGGCAACATACAACAAAACACAAAGCAAATTTACCGTTTTTATCATTGCCTTCATTGGACAACCCTGAACTGAATTGAAAAATGGTTGCCAAGCCCCGGGTCTGCCGTCATATTATCATCAGCTCAGCTACGAGATGGACACTGCAGCTGAAAACATGCAGGATTGCTGCAGTCTCAAACCCAGAGAGGAACATGGAGGCGCTGCTGGTGTCCAGTGCCATTGAATCACTGCTGACACATGACATACTGCTCGCAATATATACTGGGGCTGGATTATGTACAGCTTGATACATTTAACTAAACAGTTTAGCCAATATTCACTATATAAAACTGACACCAAATTATGTAACATTGTTATATTACTGACTGTAACTGTAGCTAATATAAAAAATGAAAAGCAAGACACACTTGCTGTTTAACACAAAGGCTTTGTAATGATTGCTTTAAATTATTCCAGGGTCTTTTTTTCCTTCCTTCTGCACCAAATCGGGAAATTTGCAGACTCATTTCATTTAACGTCTCTCAGGTGACCGCACGCTATGAATGCTAATGAAGCCTGAGCTGGACATTCCCTCAGAACCAGCCTCGCTCACTCTCAAAGAACCAGAGAACAGGGCTGTGCCTGGACACACACTCACACTGAGGCCTGTGATGCTCTCCACCACACATCATATAGTGACCCCTGCAGTAATTTTGTGGAACATGTGTCACAATAGTATGATGCTTCTGGAAACTGCCAGTTGAGGATTTGAAATTGAACAGATTATACTCACAGAGATTGTCTGAATGTCCACTATTCATTTGTTTAGTTAATGTGTTTTGCCTCAATCAAAATTTTTAAAATGATCAATCATTGCTTGGCTTTTTCCTGAGCATCTACCATCACCAATTTACAACCTAAATAAATATATAACATTTAAATTATAAAAATGCTAATTATAATAATAATAATATTATATATATATATATATATATATATATATATATATATATATATATATATATATATATATATATATATATATATATATATATACATACATACAGACCCTTTCCAAAAAATTAGAATATCATGGAAAAATTTATTTATTTCCATAATTCCATTTAAAATGTCAAACTTCCATAGATTATAGATTCAGGGCCCACAACTTAAACGATTTCAAGTATTTAGTTATTTATTTGTACATAATTTGGGCTTCCAGCTCATAAAACCCACAAAAACAGGATTTCAAAAAATTAGAATATTACATGAAATCACACAGTAATTACACAGCAATACCATGGTCATTGAACCAGGTTTTGGTTATTTTGGCAGTGTGGGCAGGTGCAAATCCTGCTGGAGAATGAAGGAAGCATGAAGTGCTCTGGAAATGTCCTGGTAGACGGCTGCGTTGACTCTGGATTTAATAAAGCACAGTGGACCAAAGTCCAAATTTTGCATCTCATTTGGAAACCAAGGTCCCAGAGTCTGGAGGAAGAATGGAGAGGCACACAATCCAAGATGCTTGAAGTCCAGTGTGAAGTTTCCACAGTCTGTGTTGGTTTGGGGAGCCATGTCATCGGCTGGTGTTGGTCCACTGTGCTGTCCACTCAACGCAGCCGTCTACCAGGACATTTCCAGAGCACTTCATGCTTCCTTCAGCAGACAAGCTTTATGGAGATGCTGACTTCATTTTCCAGCAGGATTTGCACCTGCCCACACTGCCAAAATAACCAAAACCTGGTTCAATGACCATGGTATTACTGTGTAATTACTGTGTGATTTCATGTAATATTCTAATTTTTTGAAATCCTGTTTTCGTGGGTTTTATGAGCTGGAAGCCCAAATTATGTACAAATAAATAACTAAATACTTGAAATCGTTTAAGTTGTGGGCCCTGAATCTTTAATCTATGGAAGTTTGATGTTTTGAATGGAATTATGGAAATAAATAAACTTTTCCATGATATTCTAATTTTTTGGAAAGGGTCTATATATATATATATATATATATATACACACACACACACACACACCAGGTACACCTGTTTAACTGCTCGTTAATGCACATGTCTAATCAGGCAATCACACGGCAGCAACTAAATGCATTTAAGCATGTAGTCAAGATGATCTGTTGAAGTTCAAACTGAGCATCAGAATGGGGAGGAAAGGTGATTTAAGTGACTTTGAATGTGGCATGGTTGTTGGTGCCAGGCGGGCTGGTCTGAGTATTTCAGAAACTGCTAATCTACTGGGATTTTCATGCACAACCATCTCTAGGGTTTACAGAGAATGGTTAAAAAAAAAAAAATTCCCAGAAAATAGCCAGTTATCGCTAGTTCTGTGGCCAAAAATGCCTTGTTGATGCCAAAGGTCAGAGGAGAATGGCCAGACTGGTTGGAGCAGACAGAAAATAACCTCCCGTTACAACCAATGCCAGCAGAAGAGCATCTCTGAACACACAACACGTCAAACCTTGAAGCAGACGTGCTACAGCAGCAGAAGACACACCGGGTGCCACTACTGTCAGCTAAGAAGAGGAAACTGAGGTTATAATTCGCACAGGCTCACCAAAAAGTGGACAATAGAAGATTGGAAAAATGTTGCCTGGTCTGATGAGCCTCGATTTCTGCAGCAACATTCAAGTGGTATAGGGTCAGAATGTGGCGTAAACAAATTGAAAGGTTCAGGCTGCTGCTGTTGGTGTAATGGTGTGGGGGATATTTTCTTGGCACACTTTGGGCCCCTTAGTACCAATTGAGCGTTGTTTAAACACCACAGCCTACAGTACCTGAGTATTGTTGCTGACCATGTCCATCTCTTTATGGGCACAGTGAACACATCTTCTGATGGCTACTTCCAGCAGGATAACACACCATGTCACAAAGCTCAAATCATCTCAAACCGGTTTCTTGAACATGACAATGAGTTCACTATACTTAAATGGCCTCCACAGTCAACAGATCTCAATCCAGTAGAGCATCCTTGGGATGTAGTGGAATGGGAGATTCGCATCATGGATGTGCAGCTGACAAATGTGCAGCAACTGTGTGATGCTATCATCTTAATATGGACCAAAATTTATATATATATTAATATATAATTTTATATTTTTTAATGATCAAACTTCTGCAAAGACAAAAGGAGAATGGTTTCCATGCTCTTTTCCAATGAATTAATATGAACTGGGGTTGAAGCTTTAAAGTGTCAAAATGGATGCAAAATCACATAAAAAGTGGTTTACATAAATCAAAAAAAATGATGAGATACCAAGTCATAATGATGTCAAACTAGTTTTCAATCTCTTTTTGTGAACATTCCTAAACATCCAAGACCAAGAAATCAAAAAGCAAGCAAAAAAATTTTAAAAATAAAAATATATTCTATATCTTCTTTTATGAGATGTTTAGGTGTTTTTACCGGGAAAACGACAAAAATACTGATTAAGTAAATCTTTTTTTCTCTCTCTGTCATCTGTACTATCCATTCAGTGCGATCGTGTGATTACTGACATCTTTAGAGCACATTCTAGATTTTACAGAGTTCAGACTTTTTTCTGTTTTTCAAACACTGGTTTTAGCTATTTCAAGGTATAAAACTATATTTTGGATGTACTGTTAAATATTTTACCCTGATATTCAACCCTAATTGTCTATGATCATCAATCACTAAAAACTGTACACTTAAAAGAAGCTATAGAAAATGCAAATAGACCGTTTAGACCTGTACAAGTTTCCTTTATGGTCCAGAGTAGTTACAGATGGTGCGGCTCACCAGCAAAGAGTGTTTGTAAAGCTGTTTGCAACACCAAAAAAAAGAAATCAGACAAAAATTCACCCCAATTTTGGATCATCTGAAACCATGTAGGGAATGGAAAACTTCATTCTATCATCTTTTAAAACATCAGTCACAGGGCACTGCTGTACTGGACGAATAGAGACTATTTTAGTCAACCCGAGTGTATGTTTGTGTGTACCCTCAGAGAGACCACAGAGTGATCCTCCCTCACTGCAGTTGCTTTTAACAGAATCCAGACAGAAGTTGAGGTTATTTTTTGTACTTTCCCTATAAATACTTTGCATGGTCACGTGATTGCAGACACTTGTAACGAAAGGTCCTGGTGACATCATCACACAGCCCACGAGGAGCACTTGGTGTTATCACTGCAGTGCTTTCTAGATATGACTAATGTTCTGTAGCGTCTGTAACTTCCACACACTCTCTCTTTCATTTCGCCTCTCTTTTTTCTATTTTTTGTTCAGTATTTCTCTGTAATCTTCCCTTCAGTTTTTTCTAAACCTCAGCTTTTCTAAACCCTTTCTTCTCAGCTAATCATTGGTGTGTTATTAGTATGTTATTGGGGACAGAAAAAAGTATTGGTGTCAATATGTAAATGCACCATAAAAGTATCATAAAAATGGCCCGTATGACTCTTGTGCTACATTGCTTAAACCACATGATAGCGTTGAGCAAATAACAGGCTAACTTTAAAATATTCAGTGATAATCTTCACCTGCTGTGAGCTGTTAACTGCTTTGACTGGATCGAGAACTAGACAGGTCAGATTTGTTTATGATAACAGGGATATAAGGGTTTGGAACAACATAGGGAAGAGTAAATAATGGCATGTAATAAAATAAAGCTGCCCTTTCTCTGGGGCTCTTACCTCCCATGTGTCCACAGAGCTGCTCTCTTTAACTCCATTTTGTGCTGCATTCATTTGCAGGGTTACTTCGTAGCATTCCTGAATATCTGAGAATAATGGAATAGCGATGTCATTGAATGCATCCATTTAAATAATGCAGGTATTTACACTGAAATATGTAATACCTCCATTAAATTTTTAGATTGAAAGCAGATGTATGCAAGGTTGCTGTTGGCACTATGATATTATGTGCATGTGATTCTAAATAAATTTGTAAAAATTATACAACAACATGAAAATGTGTAGTATAAATAATGTTGGCATTCCAACATTTATGCTAAAGGATTAAATAACTCAAAAATGAAATTTCCCATTTAGAATTGTCATTTACACGCCCTCATGTTGTTATAACCCTGTATGACTTACTTTCCAGAGTGAAACATCTTTTAAGCAGAAAATCCAAATTTCTCTCTTTCACTAAATAAAAGTGGATGGAGACCAAGGACTCCCAAAAGGACAAAAAAAAAACATCATAAATGTTTCATACATGCACTACATACTTGTGCGACATATTCAAAGTCTTATGAAGATGTCAAATTTGTTTGAGGAACACACACATACAAAGTTGCCATTCACTGAAATCTTGCTTTAAATCCATAGACTCCAGCCGCTTGCAAAGAGCAGCTCGAAAATACTATACAGTGAAAAGAACTGTACAGTATAGTTTGGAAGACATGTACGGAGCCCCTAAAAGAACATGATGATGATAAAAAAACATGAGATGGGAGAAAAAATAGTTTCAAGGCTTTTGAGTTATCTCGCAAAACTTTTGGGTTCCCCTGATAACTTTGCATTCGCTCACAAAACTTTTGCATTTTTTTTTTTCAGAGAAACTAATGTTTTGCCAACATAATGGTCATCATTTTCTCTTAAACTTACTACAAAGCTTCAAATGTTGCTTCTGCTAACACACCCAGGACCAATGCTAGGTCTCAAAACAGAACTCGTGATCGGCACCGTGCAAGAACCGAGACACCAGACTAGAGACTGTTTCCCAACAGAAACTCCTTTTAAAGCTTTTAAACCCCTTTTAAACCCTGTGTGGAATAACACATGATACTCTCTCAGGAATGAAAGGAAATGTTTCAGATTTATGAACACTGCCCTCGTTTCTAGAAAAATTATGTACCAGTGAAGATGAAGGTCCCCTCAAACCCATTGGCTGGACGGCCATCGAGAACCGCACTCCATCCAAGTCATAGAGCACGTAGCCCGATACGTCATTCAGATCTACTATCACAAACCAGTCTTCGAACTGGATTTGCAACACGATTAGCTTCAGGGTGAGAATCTTGAACCTGTATTTCTGAAGAGTACGGTTCAGGCCCCTTATATCTAGAATCGGAAGCAGCCGAATTAGCAAACTGAAAAGGACCTACCGAACTGGCCAAATTTTTTAATCACTCTTGAGAAAAGATGGGGCAAATATTCAGTTGGGCGCCTCCACCCTCCGAATCACAGTTAGTAACAGGGTGAGTGTAAATGCCTGCCGAGGAGCGGGGGGGGAAGTCGGGCACAAAATTTTGTGGTGTGCACAGACCTCCCCCAGGAGGAGACACCTTCAGGGGCCAGGGCCCAGGATTGTCAGAACTTTTTCTTTGCCATCTTAAAGGAAATAACATCCCCGGGATGGCTGTGCCTGAGCACGCTTCCTGGCTCTCTTATCTTTGCGAATGAGGGCAGGGGGACACGGGTCGCCATGCTGGCTTTCTGTTCTTTTCTCCTATCACTGTGCCCTGGCCTGGAGCAGCTGGTAGATGGTGCCGACTCCTGGAAATGGTGAGGGATAAATTCTCTGAGCGCCACCTACTGCTTCTTGACCTCATGGTATCTGTTGAACAGACCAGAAGGCGAGATTGAGACATTCAGGAGGAAAGCCTTGTCTCTTTCCTAGATCACAGTGAGGTTTACAACAGATGCCACACCATAACAACCATAGCAGCCATGAAACGACTGATAGCGCAGATCCCGACTGATCCCTCCGGTGCTAACCCTCGCCATAATCCAATTCTCTGAGCAGGTCAAACTGGTAAGCCTGCAAAATCGCCATGGTGTGCAGAGGGCGCCCCAGCCTGACCCGCTGCAGTGTAAGCCTTACTCACAAGGGGTGAAGTGGCCCTACAACTGTGGTCATCGTGGAGGAAGCCTGCCTTGTCCACCAAGCCTTGTAGGGCCTACAAGGCTTGGTGGATAAGACAGGCTTCCTCCACGACGATGCGTTTTAGGGGGAAAGATAGCCCGTAAACATCTCTTCCAACCTCGGCACCGCTGCATACCCGTGTGCATACCGACCACCGTAGAGAATGTCAAAGTGACCTGCGTATGCACTTCTGCTGAGTACGGATTCTTCAAAGAACCTCAATCCGGAAAAAAGGTCCGGGAAGAAAGGTAGCTGGCAGCGGTGAGGTAGCTCTCGGACAGATGTCAAATAGCAGCCATCTAGTCTGGACCGTGCGACCCGTCTCTTTTCATCAGGCCACTCAAGGTTTAGCTTGGCCCACACATATGGCTTCTGAAGACAAAGAAGCTGGCTACACGCTGACATGGCATCCATTTATACATGGTTTCAGTCAAGTACTACGCTACGTAGCTATGTCATCACGCTCAGCCAAACGCTGATTGGTGTGTGTATATGCTTCAGCATTCCCATAGCATCAAGCCATGACGTGGCGTTGAGTTCCACTCGAAAGGGAACTACCCTTTAATGGTCCTCAACAATAGATTAGTAAGTCTTTTAGCCATGCCAAAAAGCACAGGTGCAAAGTCTTCACAAGTCAAGTGTGCAAGGTCAAGAGCAATGTCAACTTTTGGCTCAACTTGAGCATCGCTCCCTCTATTGTGGGTCTCTATAAATATCGTCCAGGGGCCTCATCCAAAATTCCTGTCCATACTGGGTTTAGAGAGCCAGAGCAATCACACTCACTTAGAGAGCACTTTTATCGTGACTCACGACAGCACAGTGCCTGCAGACATTAGCAGAGGTAACAGTGGCTCTGGTGCTGAGGGTCAAGCATTAAGCTATGAGCTAATTACACTAGTGCAAATTGGGACAATTAAAAATAACATGTTAAAATCATCAGTACACACTTTCCACCTTATTCCTACGCCACATGACGCTTTGCGAGAATTATGGGTGTAACTTCCGTTAAGCTGTAAACAATCAGTGAAACACTCTCTCTATGAACACAATACGTAAAAAAAAAAGTGTCACAATGAGATGACATTAATCTACTCACCCTTCAACCAACGAACATTAAAAGGAAATTTAAAAGTGTAAAAGCATCAACAAGGTATTTCAACAGACCAAATAACCCCAAAAGCGCTTGAAAAGAAAATTGCTTGGTTTGAAAGTGACTTCTTTAACACCTGACAATTGACCTGTTTTGCCCGGAATTTCGCTAATGTGACCGCACCTTGAATGTTAATGGAATGTAGCACTTTTAGCATGCGATAAACATCTCAAATTTTAACGGGAAATTATGTTATTCACAGCCACGACATTTTGACTCGTCTTCATAATCTGGACTAAATTTTGACATACACGAGTTACTCAATATTAACCTCTAGATATTATTGTTTACAGTTATATAAAAGCAATATCATAATCATTCTAATGGTCTGAATATCAGAATGGCTGTAATTTTCTGAACAACAACATTCTTGCTCTTGTCTTATTGCTTAAAGTCACCATGAAATCAGATTTGACAATTCTTATTTTTTATGGAATATTGTGGTATATATTATAAATGATTTATCTGTGCGCATCATTAATTAAAAAAAAAAAAAACTAACTTACTCTCCCTCCCTCCAGCAACTTTCTTCTCTTCTCTGGTGACTTGTTTCCGGATGCAAGGGCAGGAAAACCTGTCCACAATGATACAATCAATTCCCAGTGGACAAAATCAATTCCCGTACAAGATTATTTTTCTTGTTCGAGAAGCTGTTTCATTCGGATATTTAAAAAAAAAACTTCTGTTACATCAAAGCCAGACTTCTACTGTCCTAGTCGTGCCCTCAAAGGTAAGGTAGGCAATGTTCTTCATAAACTTTTTGTTATACTGGATTAAACTCTCTTCACATCCTGATTGCAATCAATAACAGAACTGGTACAAATATTTAAAAATGTACATATATCTTCAGTGGAAGTCTCAGGACCAAAAAATGTTCATCCAATCATTGCATTCAGTCCAAATGTGTTTTGGGGGAGGCGTGGCTGAAGGAGGGGTGGGATCTTATGCTTTCAAAGCTGGCTTGCTATTGCTGGCCTCTCCAAAATTGCCTACCCTACCTTCAAACCAGAACGACTTGTTTCTTTACCTCATCCTTCTACCCTCTATACGTCTTACCTCATTACCTCTCAGGTCACTAACTGCCGTGGCCTGTGGTCACCAACAGAGGGACGACCAGCTGATGAGAATGGAGGGAGACAATACTGCTGATGTCACCCACACTCCCACACTGGCCCACAGCCTGAACTAACAACATAATGAGATGCTTGTTACCTCGCTGTGCCTTTGAAGCATAACACTCTCGGCCCCCTTTGCACTGGAAGAAACGAGCAAGTCTTTTTTAAGACGGAAGAAGAAAGAGCTAGAGAGAATAGCACTTTTTTGGAGAGATACGCAGTGAACTTGGACTGGCAACACATGCGGACGATGTACGTGTGTGTGTGGGGGCTGTTAGGGGCAGTAATGGAGTCCCACTGGGGTGCAGCGGGAAAGACAGAAGAAGAATGGGGCTATGTGACTCATCTGTGTCTGTGTGAGCCTGTGTGAGTGGGAGGAGAACAGTGTGTGGGAAGCGGTTTCATCGCCTGGCTGGCCAGAGCCAGATGAGAAAGTGAGAGAGAGCAGAGAAAAGAAAGAGAGCGACGGAGAAAGTAAACTAAAGCGTAGAGTCTTCCACTAAATGGTGCATGATTATAAAACATGCAGCTGTATGATGAATAGAAATATATAAGTGTGTCAGACGGAAACACCTCCTCGTTTAGTAAAGCTGTCTTGAATGGCTTTGAAGATGTGTAAGTATCTTCATCAAGGAGACCTTTCCCCTCAAATGCATTTTTGAGTGAAACATACAGTAGCAGGCAACATCAATGATTATTCATATAGGGCTGCTTTCTCTCAGCATTAAAACACATGGATGTAACAGATTGTGCATGCACTAAAATCCTTTTGCAGCTGAATGTAGACAATCAGTTCTGTAAAACATACTTTGATATATGGGCATCTCAGACAAAGTCCTAGTTAAATGATACTTTTTCCCACAAAAAAAAATGCATTCCAGCAGAATGTTCCCAGATCCAAGTAAATCCTAAAAGACCACATAAATTCCTGGCCACTGAACAGAAAACACAAAGTCCTTTTACTTAACTGCACAGTCCTCTCCACATAATCATTTTTACACAACTGCTCTCCTTTTCACTAGCTAACTCATTTCAATGTCAGTATGAAGTTCACACATATTTGATTAGTTAAAAACTGGGTTTTAAAACTTGGCTGGTGTTAAAAATTGCCCTGAATCAGTTGATCGCATATACAGAAACTAAATTCATTAATTAATATTATATATGGTAAGTCTTATTTCATCCTTTATAATACTTTAATGTACAAATTACACATCTAATATAATTTGTCACACACTGTATGGTCATTTACAATACAACTGCAGAGATTTGTAAAAGAAAAAAATACCACTTTTATCCTCTCTGGGTACCTTGTGTCAATTTATAATATTTTACCATATATTTAAATAATTATTATGAAATATTGTGTAATACTACAAAAACACAGATTCTTGACAGACTAACAATACCGTTCAAAAGTTTGGGGTCAGTAAGTTGTTGTTTTTTTAATAGTAATTAATAATTTTATTATTAATTAAAATATCACTAAATAAAAATTTAGTGTATTTAAACGAAATATTTTGATCTAAATTGATCAAAAGTGACAGTTGAGACATTCATAATATTACAAAAAAATCTATTTAAAATACATGTTATTTTAAATAGATGTATTAAAGAATCCAGCACAACTGTTTTCAACTTTGATAATAATCAGAAATGATTATTGAAATAATTTATGTGACAATGATTCCATTAGCCATTACAGGACTAAATTGCATTATAAAGAATATTAAAATAGAAAACAGTTATTCTAATTGTAATAATATTTCACAATATTACTGTTTATAGTGCATTTTTTAATCAAATAATCGCAGCCTTATTGAGCATAAGAGACTTCTTTAAAAATTATTTTAAAAATGTTACTGACCCCAAACTTTTGAACTGGAGTGTACATTAGCAAAGTTTGCCTCATAAAAATGCAGGACTGCAAAAGATTCTAAGGTAGGATTGACAATTTTAAGGTGAGGCTTAGTGAGGAATCAATTAAATCAATCAATTTAGGCTTTTACTCCAGCGGTTTTACATTGTTTTTCTATTAAACTTGTGGGAAAAAGTATTAGAAATGTGGTTAGAAAGTGAAAGTGAAATAGGACTTGTTACAGTATCTAAAAACTGTGGGAGGAACTACAGGTTGTTGTTTTTTTTACAGCAGTTTAACTTGGAAAGTACTGGGGAATTATGGATTGTCAGTTTTCCCCAGCAATGAAAATAGCCCTGCCTTGATATTGGGTAAAATTTGGGCACAGAACCTGTGTGATCCATAATCTCTTTGTGTGTTTGGAAACAAAGAGATGAGTGTGCAGTTAGGAAAACCTTTGTTCGAAATTGTGCAATCATGCAGACAACCAAACAAATTTTCCCTCCTCCCACAGTGCATCACAGGACTGAATTGGTAGAGCCTCATTGAATCCCCAATATATTCGATGATCTTTGATGCCACATAAATCAAAAAGCTTTCGACTTTAGAGTCTAAGAACACTTTAATTATGTGAATGATCTACAAATCCAATATTAAATAATATAAAAATGAATACAAAATATAATATAAAATAATAATACTATAATGTTTAAATATAAAATAATATACTAGGTGCTTTATCCACCCTCAATCGTCCTCATTTTTGCTAGAATTCGTATTGTATTGCCTTTTTTAACTCTGGCCAACACCCAAGAGGCTGGAGAGATGATTGAAACCACATGTTGCTTAACTCAGCCTTACATGACCCCTCTTCTCAGTACCTGAGAGAGCGAATGGGCCGTCCTGCGCAAAGCGTAACACCCTGCCTAATCTGGCCTGAGGTCAGAAGGGAGTACAGCACTGCGGCCAAGAACTGTTTGTTTATCAATCTACCTACATGTTATCCCACATTTCCGCTAATGATCCAGCCTATTTCTGGAATGTGTGGAATCCTTATCCGCTTACTGTGTTATGCCAGTTTCGGACTGGGACTCTATAGAAGTGGACTGGGACTGATTCAAAGTAATATAAATAAGAGCATTTGCAACATTGGTTTGGCCTGCTGTAGTCAAACAGCTTTTTTCACGGCACAGAAAAGCGTATACATAAATGCCAGTAGCAGGAGCCAAGTTTCTTTCAGAAAATTATCTAAAACCCTTTAGGCCTGAATCACACAGCTCACCACTATGAAACATAAATATGAATATTTTAAGTGACTGACACTTTCTCTAATACCAGAGACATTATAATAAAAAGGTGAATGCCCTCAACAATCTCCAAATGTCTTTAAACTAAAAAATAAACAATTTACACACTACCGTTCAAAAGTTTGGGGATTTTTTTAAAATACATACATTTTATTCAGCAAGGATGCTTTGAACTGTTCAAAAATGACAGTAAAGACTTGATATACAAAACATTTCCATTAGTGCTGTCAAATCGATTAATCGCGATTAATCGCATCTAACGTAAAAGTTTGTGCTTACATAATATATATGTGTCTACCGGTATATATATTATTACATATATATATTGTATATATGTCTGTGTGTGTATTGTATGCACACACACACATATTTTCTACACATGTATACTGTATAGCCTATATACTGTATATATGTGTGTATATGTACATATACACACACACACACGCATACACACACACAGACATACTTTATATATAATATATACAAATTGATCACATAATGTAAACACAACTTTTGTCAGATGCGACTATTCGTGATTAATCAATTTGACAGCACTCATTTTTAAATAAATGCTGTTCATCAAAGCATTCAGAAAAAAAAAATCACAGTTTTCACAAAAATATTAAACAGCCCAACTGTTTTCAACATTGATAAGAAGACAAAATCATTCTTGAGCTGCAAACCAGCATATTAGAATAATTTCTGAAGGATCATGTGACACTGAAGACTGGAGTAATGGCTATAAAATTTACCCTATAACTATAACATTTTTGTTATTTTCTATGCCAGCTCTTTATAGAATGACCAAAACATGCATAACAATATCATGTATACTTCATAATAAGCTTATCATGCCTATCAAGCCTATCACCACCGGCATACGAGAAAACTCATGAGTTAAGATCAAGGGGAAACCAGTCCCTCTCCTCACTACAGTCCCATGGCAACACAACCCCATGTCTTGGTCACAGCCCCTGTGGTCCTACACTTCTGCATCACAGCAACAGCAACAGGCATGCCTCATTAAACACTGGGCCTGGTAATTAAGAGAGCCACTCAACCGTTTCATAATGGGACTAATTTGTTTCCTTTGCAGGACAAAAACTAAAAATAAGTTAGGAAATCTCTTATTTTAGTTAGATGCATCTCGCATAACAGTGATATCTATTATTACTTGTATGTTTTCTTTTTCTGGCTGTTGTGAGACATCATTAAAATATGACAGAACATATCCACAGCATGATAAATCAGTTGGGGTTGTGAAAGTCTGATTCGTTGTGTAACATGAGAACAGTGGCACAAACTTTGGTAAACATTTTGTAATTTACTGTATAAGTCGAGTTCTCAAATCCATGTTAAAGATCAAGCCATTGGAGACAACAGCAAGATTTCATTTAAAAAAACAGACAACCTTTTGTTTTTATACTGAAAGAACCTATTTACGTGACTTAATCTAATAAATCAAAACTTGGTTAATGTCAAAATAACAAACTTGTAAAAGTCACAGAAGGTGCAAGTTAATTTGTAAGGTAGAGTTAATAATGTGTTTGTTTACTAGGCACAACTATTACATCCTAAAGCCATGTTTAATGCGAAGGAGGACACTGAGGTCATTGGTCCAAGTACAAAAAACAAAATATACCATTTAGAAAACCATCAGCAGCGTTTAGTAAAGTTGAATAGTAACACGACTTCTTGGAAAGATTTTGCTCAGCATGGAATGTGCTGGAATCAAGTGGCACAGCCCTATATAATGACAGTTAATCATTATTTGTTTGAGATCCATTACAGTTTACACAGAAACAAACCTCACCCAGCAGAGCATGAAAAAGATGACTGCCAAAGATGGTGGAGACCTTTTCCACGCTGGTCTTCAGGGCCTGTTCCTCTGGGCTAGTCAAACTTGCCTGGTACTGTTTCAGTAGCCCAACTGCTCTTTTAGTATCTAAAATAAAAGAGAGGACAAGCATTACTATTTCAGTACAACTCCTAATCATATTAATGCCTTTTCATCCATTACCTACATTCTCCTTGTGACAGTCTGAAGACATTTTTAGACGTTCAAACTGTATGTTTAATACCAAAAAGGCAGATGCGTGAAATCTTACATTACTTGCCTATAATTATAAGAGCCCCTGGAAGGGGCGAGAAGCCAGATGTTTGACTCAACCAGGGCTGTCTAACAACATTTTTTTAACTAACAGCTAAAAATAAATGAATGATTTAGTCTTGAGTGTTGTTTAGTGAGTTATTATTGTTGACTAACAGAGACCATTCAGTGGCCTCAAAATTATTTGGACACTTAAGTTACACTTAAAATGCATTAGAAAACAAATAACGTTGAAATTAGTTAACCATTTTCACAATAACAATGTGTGTTTAAAAGCTAACACTTGTTAAAAGCTTTGAAAATGGTGCTTGTGTGTTGTCTTTCTTTAAAGTAAATGGTTATTAGTTTTATTTTTTGGTATGTATAATGCGTTGATATTGATAGATTTTTAAGTATTATTTTTGTAAGGTGCTGGTTGAAGGGAAGATGAGGTTAATAGAGGTAGGAGGTTCCACAAAAACATCACAGTTTGTGATGGGTTAAACAGGGTCATGGTGTCGCCTATACACTTGACATTCATTGAGCTTCTGTAAAGAATAGCGGATTTTTATTAAAAGTACATAATCCCTAATGCTTTCTGTTTCCCATGTGGGTTTAACAGAAATTTCACTTGAAAATACACGAAGAAATTTCTCTTGAAGATACATCGACACCGAGAAAAGTTTAAAAGAACTAAAAACTATTAAATTACTGTCATATCTGCATTAACGTTAGCCTATATGATATCGGTTACTTATAACGACTAAAGTTGACTGTTTTAACGGAACTTACCATATTTATGGACCATGATGTGAAGATTGTTGCAGTTAGTTTGAAAACTGGTCCTGTAAATCCAAAACGTTTCGACTAACGTTAGTTCTCCAAATAAATAACAACGCTTTAAAATCCTTCTCGGGGCCAACTGTCCCTTTCTAGCTGTCTCCAAACAGACTTTTAAAAGTTTTGCAGTAATTTCCCCACAGTGACGATATTGTTTCTTTGGGAAGTTCTAGTATTGACGACGGGAGTAAGTTAGTGCAGTTGGCAGGAGATGCGTGTTGTGGTAGTAACGTTAGTGAGAGTGTGAAGCTTCCCGTTATCTGCCTTTGGGAAGTTTTGAGGGGAATTGGGGGGCGGTCTGCTGTAACAGGGTCTTACTCATCCTTCATCCAAATGTAAACTGTGGATAAGCGTGTCTGCCTTTATGGTGGAAAAACATGCAGCTTTATTGTATAACGGCGAACGCTAATCATATGATCATATGTGTGAACTTGTGGCTAGCAAAGAAAAAAGGAAGGGAAAAAAGGGTTATAAATGATAACTTCAAATATAGGCTACCTGACATTTATTTCGTCAGTCTTTCGGAAAACACCCTGTTTGCCATGAAGGGGTGATGCAAGTTTTATTATTCCGAAGTGTCGCATGCCACCTAGTGGAGAAAGAGTGAACCTGCTTCAAAGTGTGTCTGTCGCCCTTTTTAGCAATCAAGTTTTTTTTTTAGAAAAGGGAAACGTATTGAAACATTATATCAATAACCAGCGTGATTAGGTAGGAGCCTTAAGGTTTTTCCACAATGTTTTTAAGCCGGTGTTTTCTCCCGCCTCTATGAATGCTTTAGGCAAATGAAAATCCCGGAGTGGAGTTCATCTTTTCTGTCGCTCCGCTCCAGATCCAGATCCAGATCCAGACGTTCAGTCTGTGAGTTGCTTGGTGACACAAAGCTTGACGTTTGCATTGAGACTGTATAAAACGATCGCATTAACGTAGGTCGACTTAATTGAAACATTTGTTTTATTACATTTAATCAAATAGAACAATGTAATTACGAAACAGCAACAACATTTCTCATTTTTATACAAGGAATTCACATTAAAATGTAGGCTATGGCATACAGTGGAAACTGACCAACCTTTTTATCATTTGATGCAGATATTCAAGGTCACAAAATGTTTCCTTTAAAAAAAAATCTGAAAACAACTGAAGTTGTAGTGCCAACAAGGAAGAAGATGTAAACATTTATTTTAAACCAAACTAACACCACTTAATACAAATTTGCTGGATACTATTTTATGATTAATATAATTGATGATAAATTATTAATTTTCACAATCTTTTAAATAACCAGTGGGGAGCTGGATATTTAAAATGTAGGTGTTGTGCACGCACCTTAATTTGCCTGTTTTTATAATGCCATCCATATATTCAGGGCTAGGGGAACCAAATGTAATATTTCAAGAATCAGTCATTGAAATTCCCATACTGATTGATTAGATGTATGTTAGCAGGGTGGCATAATTTTTTTTTGTACAAAAAAATTAAACAAGGTTCATCACACTATAACATTCATATATTTTAAATATCACTTTCTCTTTTTTTACAACATTTTTTTTTATTTGTGGCATAGATATCTTGGAAGAATCAATGAATGTGGAGGGCAAACATTCATTTTTATGATCTCAAAATAAACCCTGTATGGGTCAACTGTACTAGCCAACCAGCCTTGATCTCCAGTACATTTAGAAAAATACACACACAACAATACAGTTAAACTTGCACAAATTATTTCTGAATTTGTCTTAAATGCCCATATTTACCAAAATATCAATAAAAATTGCAAAAATCTTTAAAAATATATTTCTGTAAACATTTTGGTCCTACTTTATATTAGTCTAACTATAACTATTTAATTAGTGTTGGATACAGTTACAGGTTTAGTGGTATAATAATTGTTATGAACCCAGAGTCTGGAGCCCCAACTCGGCTTCCTTCCCGAGATACACCTGGTTAAACTTCCACCTTTGACCAGGCATTACTCGGGAGCCAAGCCGACTTAAGGCTCCAGACTTCCGGTATTGGGGGCCCGCGAGGAGGCCCCCCCTAAGCCCAGGGTATGGAGCCCCAACTCGCCTTGGCTCCCGAGATACACCCGGTCAAACTTCCAGCTTGACTCCAGCTACAACTCCAGCCAAGCCGACTTAAGGCTCCAGACCACCGGCCACTAACACCTACCCAATCCCACGCAGGGCTCTAATCAAACATTAGCAAAATGAGTTTTTTTTAATACTTCCCTGTCACTGAATAAATATACTGATGTTTTACTTCTTTAAAATCAATTAATTCTTATATTTTGTGAATCAAAGATGATGTGGGCTAATTTGGAACACATGCAGACTTAAATTGTGCCAAAATACCAATGAAGCCCATGCCAGACTTCTGACTTCATTCCTAACATATCTTAATTTTATATTCTAAAATGTACATCAACTAATTAAAACATTTTCAGATGAGAGATAAATCTTGCATTTTAACAAATTAACAAAAACTGTTGTATTCGTGTTCACTGGTGGGATTCTCAATGGAATTTTGTCTGAGATCCTCCGGCCTTGATTCTTCTTGGGAGAGATTCCCTGATATCCCTAGTTTAGGGAAGCAAGTTAGTTAGGTGACTATTATTGAACGGGTATACGTCGATTGTAGACAAGACCCAGATAGACTAAACGTTGACTGCAGACATTAGGGGACGTCGATTGTAGACAAGACCCAGGTACATAGGTTTAGGGAAAATCTATTATAGTACACTTACCCTACATTTGTCAATGGGTGGCAGCATTGCACAAATTGCTGCCCTAATGAGGAAATTAAATCAAATATATAAATTCTCATTCCAACTGATCAATACAGTGTATATGCAAACTAAATAAAAGTACAAATATTATGTGAATTTCCTGAATTATACATTTAATATGATGTGATTTTATTTTTGATGACCATACAATCCTTCAAAAAGTGAAACAAGGAAATGCCCTTTCATGATATGGATGCATCTTTCAGCGTTTAAGCAGGGGGGTTCCTTTCTGTTCTTTATTTCGACGAGAAACACGGTTCCTTTTCCTGTTCACAGACAAAGAGAAAAATGCCCATTATAATCTGTTGTTGAGCAGACCAGTTGACATGCATAGCACTGCTCCATCAACATAATTTGAGTAACACTTCAATTAGGGGCAAATTTGACTACTTGGGAATTTTTTATTTTATTTATTAATCTTAAAACATGTGTTAAATGCCCTGAAAAGAAGAACATTAAAGAAAGAATGAATAAATAATCAATAGCAGTAGGTTTGTATTTTTTTGTATTTTGTGTGGTGGTATGAATTTCGACATTGTGTACGATGGAAATTTTCAGTTATTGGGAAAAAGATGGATAAGCCTTAAGTTGGTAACAAGTTAGCTTGCCTTGCAGTCAATTTTACTTACCATTTATAATAAACTATAATAAATGTATAAAATGTATTCAAATTATGAAACCAGAAACCATCAGTTATTTTATAAATATAAATGTATAGAGCAAAAATTAAACATAGAAATTCTGTTAAATACACTATTAATATTAGAAAGAAACCAATATAAAAACACAATTACAAAAGTTTAAAGGTATTAAATCTATCCATTAGCCACGATGAAATCAAATATGACAATTCTTATGTTTTCATGGAATGTAGTATATAAATGATTTATCTGTGCTCATCATTGTTGTTTTTTTATTCATGTGGCCTCATAATCTTTATGCTAAATAAAATAACTTCCTCTTGTAGTGACATCTCTTCTCTGAGGATGTTTTTACTGGCATGTGTGCGAGACAACTTGTTATTATAATTGACTCCCTGTGGTGAAACTCAAGTTTTTCATTTTGTTTATACATGTCTATATACATGTTGTTAAAACATATTTAAAACCAACCATGTGCAAATTCCTAGGTCAACACCATTGCTGAGTATTTTCTCCTTAAAACTGCAGTGAAAAAAAGACAGGCTGTTTCTGAAATCGCATACTCTCTTGTATAGATACTTATTTTGAATAAGTAATTACTCCACAACCGCTAAAAAAGCATGTTCTATATAGTATGAGTTTGAGTGAAGGTTTGCATAATTATGGTCCACGTATACTAAATGAAGCAAGGGTGTAGAGTTACATCCAAGCTATTTTAAGGCATGAATAAAAGGCATTTTTACAGGAAAAAACGTTTAAATATGTCATTTTGGTGATCAAAGATGAATTGTAAGAGATAAAATTATTAACTCCAAACATAATTCTAAAGCACAACATCTTTAAATGTTTAAAGCTATATCCGTAAAACTTGAATTATCCCCACAAGAATGTAATTTAATCAACTCTACAGCATTATACTATACAGTGTATGTGCTGAGTTTCATTGCTTACCTTTGCCAAATAAACAGCCCAAACATCAACAGCAATGATATCACATCAGCCGAGATCCATATTCCCATGTACTTATTAGGCTCCTTTCATTATTACATGCATACAAAAACACACAAAGGATTCCAGACATGTTACATATTCAGACAAGCCCATGTGAATTATAAATGAGGGGGGAAAACAGCTTCTTTTTTATGGCACAATAGACAGTGATAGGTGAAAAGATAGGCTGAGATTTACCAGATGCCAGTCAGGCTTAGACATGTTTTTGAAGATGTGGCAGGCATTGGTGGTCACTGAACTGGCCCCAGAGCACCACAGTAATGAGAAGAGCCAGCGCTCATTCACAACCCACAGATTCACGGACACATTTTTCCCCCGCAGCTCACTATCCAGCGAAATAAACAAAAATGCATGTAAAAAAAAAAAAAAAAAACACATAAATCTTCTCTATGCATCTGCCTTTGGCTCTACATCAGCGACCTTTTCGACAGGTCGCAACAAGCCAGTTTTCTGCACAATAGACAGGAGGGGCAGGGCCGTTTTAACGTGCAGTCTTATTCATCAGTCAAGCTTTTCTTGTTCAATTTTATTATGTCTTCTTCTTCACTGTCAGGTAAAATGATGAAATAACAGTTGCACCCAACCGGACAAAAAAGTGTCTGGAAAAGGCCTCATAAATCTTCATGTGTTGAAGTTTGGCAAATCAACATTCCGGCTACTATAATCATTATTACATACATTTTGTGTGTTTAAGCAATAGAGCAGCACATACTTTTTCACAGCCTTTCTGTCATCTTTGTAAGAAAGTAAAACCCTGTGAGAATGATCCCTAAGGCTGGGAGATCATAACAGCAATGGCAGCATCATGTCTCTGCATGTCAGATAAGCTGCACCAATCCTCCTACACTCACCTTATTTCATGAGCGCTCAGTGAACTATATTTCACATTCAGGAAGCTTCCACCATCCGCATTCATTTCGGTTACCATATTATACACCTGCTTGAACCCTGGTGAGATATTTCTCACATTGTGTCTATATTCTCGAGGAAGCCACCATATCTGAAAGTGAAACAAAGCATTAAAATTACATTTAATGGTGCAAAAGTGAACAAAAACACACACAAAAAGAATTGCATTAATCATTTTGGACAGAGTTTTTTATAACAACATGTAGCATTCATAAAAGGCATGTTTTTTCGGGCCTTAGGGTTAAGATCAAATGATTAAAAGATCAAAAACTTTATCTTTATAAGTACTAAAATAAATAAAAAATAAACTGAAATACGCAAATATAAAATATCTATATTTTAAATAATAAAAATGAAAAAACACAATGTAACAGAATTATTAAAACTTAAACTAAAATTAGAAAGAAAACTAAAAACATAAAAGCTCATTTAAAATATTACTAAATACTATACTATATAAATAATAAGTTTTAAGATTTTGTCACATTTAAAACAGAGAAAAGACAAAAAGGGATGCTAAGAAATTATGACATTTCTGAAAGCTTAATGGAAAAATATATTCAATTAGAAAATGGTCACAGAACCAGTTTCACTAATGATCTCAGACTTTCAGACCCCACTACGACAATATTACCTTGTCTGGTGAGATGCCTGACTTTTTGATGGTGTCAATGGTGTAGTAGGAGTCGCTGTTGTGGAATCCTGTTGAGCTGTTCTCATTTTTTAGGTCAAATATGAGGGAGACATTATGCTTTTTGGCCATGAGCAAGAGCTCAGAAAGAGATGGTACTGTCTGGTTGTCAGCCTCTCTCTTCTCTTCCTCTGAGAGCGATGACACTGACTGAAGTGGATCTGTCTGTATTTGAAAAACAAAAGATCTCATTTTAAACAAGTTTGTCATTACACAAAAAAAAAAGACCATCTGAACATCAAATGCAAAGTGGAAGAATTTTTTTTGTATCTTATCAAACTGGATAAAGCTGCAACCTCAGTTCAGTTCAAGGTTATGCTAGAAATCTCTAACCAAAACATATACTCCTTCCTCGGTGCCTGTGAGATATTTTTTTTCCAAATGCAACTGCACATTAGCTGCCTTTACAACAAATCTTTTATATAATATAATATATCAATTTTATTTCTACTCTACTGTTGTATAACAGCAATTACTGTATCAAATGTGTTATAAAATTATATATAAATGAAAACTTAAATTAAATTAAATACAGATGTTATAAATATAAAATCTTTGTCCTCACTCTTAAAAACCATTCGCCTGCATTTAACGTCTGTAACTCTTGCAATGTGAAGTTAGTGTGCGTGTCGCCATCTCGACCTGGAAATTTCTTCTTCACATCAGTTGTTCGTTGCAGAAAGTTTTTACTGTCATGCATAAGAAAAGGCTTCATGTCCTTGCTGAAAAAAGATAGACAAGTGTATTAAAACACACACACAAACATACAGAGGTGGGCAAAGTACACAAGTTCCTTACTTGAGTGAAAGTACAGATATTACTGGTCAAATATTACTCTGTTACAAGTAAACATTGTAAAGACCGTTTTTTACTTAAGTAGGCCTACTTAAGTATCAAAAGTAAAATGTCAATGCATTGTTTTATTATTGTTGCATTGTTGTATGTACTACTTACAGTACCTTATGCCTCTGAATCTATGCCTGCCTACCTACCCTCATATCAATATCAAATTTATTTCTAGAACACAGTTCCAGTAGTGGGATTGAATGTGAGATTGAATAAGTGCACTCAATAACGTCCACAATGGTTTCGGACACCCAAATGGCTGTTCCCTCAAACAGTGCCCTATTTATAGTTTTTTGGCTTTTAGTATGAATATGTTAGCCTTACTGTTATCTATAAGCTAGTGTGCTCCAAAACAATGACAAAATTTGCATTTAGAAGACCAAACCCAATGATGAAAATGAAAATCAGGTTGATGTCAGAATCCAACGCCAGATTGAAATTAATCTCTAACGTTGGACAGACGCATTGTGGTTGAAAATTAAAAATAGGTAAATCAGTACCAACATGAACATCAGTCGGGTTCTGACGTCAATCTGACTTTCATTTCCAACCAAAATGCAACCAAAATCATCCCCTGACTGACGTTACTGCTTTCTACTCAAGGACCTTGACAGAATTGTAGTGGAGTAAAAAGTATGATGTCTTTCAAATGTAGTGAAGTTAAAGTAAAAAGTTTCCAGAAAAAAATATACTCAATAAAAGTACAGTACTCAAGTAAATCTACTTTTTTACTGTCCAGTCCACCTCTGCAAACACACACACACACACACACACACACACACACACACACACACACACACACACACACACACACACACTAGCAAGTGTCTATAGTGCTTCTGAACAGAAGCTGAACCTTTTACCTGAGTTGCACATCTGTTTCAAAAGCCACCACGCCACACTCCAAACTCTTCCTGAATGACATCATGGTATTCTCTGGAGCCAGCTAAATACATAATTAACACACACATTTATATATATATATGTTTTAAAATTACAAAAGAAATCACTTTTTTCCAGAAATAACCATTAACTTACTACATAAATATGTTAAGGTTTCCATGTCATGTATAAACAAAAAAGAATTCAGAGCTGTATAGCATGAGTTCTTCACACGCCTCTGTTTTTATTCACATTTAACCTCCAGTCTCCTGGTGAGCGCAGGAAGATCAAACCTACAGAGCTTCAGATGTCAAAACACCTCCTCCACCTTTCATGCCAGTGGAATTTATCAGGTTGTGTTTGAACTGTAGACTGTCAGCCATTAAAATTATATTTCTGAATGAGGACTACATGTTTTGTAATAACTGTATATGTTTTCATTGTGATTATTTAATCTATAAATTGCTTATGCTTGATAAATGTTCCAACATTTATGAGCAGACTGACATGCTAGTGAAATGCATTCCTCCATGATTTGATAGCTTACAACCTGGGAACTATGCCATAATCATCATAATCCTAAACGGATTCAGAAACTACAGCAGATGATTCATCCTGAGGCATGTCTAATTTATTCTAAAATAATGTAAAAATCATCCTGTAGTTCAGCACTGACATGAACAGAAACAGCAAAAACAATATTTTGACGGGCACACCAGCTAATACATGTTAACAAAAGGTAGCAATGTCTCAAAATGAAAGTTACACTGTAATTTACCATTGGAGCACCACGATGTCCGACGAGGGAGGGTTTTGGGGGAAGATTATTGGTAATGCACGGAGAGCAGATTGCAAGAGGACACAGGAACACAGCAGCGGACACGAACATGAAGGTCATCATTATAAAAACCTTACAAGCTACACAGGCAAAAACACACAAAAATATTCAGTAGGCCTACAACATTCTGAAATTTGAAAATAAAAGCATAATTACATGTATGCATCATTAGTGTTAACTTTCACATTTACACCGAATACCTGATCATAACTTTCATTAATATGTCATCAGCAGATAATGCTTTATTGCACGGCTCTCTGATTAATTCTGATTGGTCAATCGAGGCATTCAGAGGTCTGATATTTTCCTAATATTTGCTGTCGTCTATGGCAACACTGTCACTCTGCTCATCCGGGTAATTAAAACTGGCACTACTTTCATCTCTCTAGTATCACACTGCAGACCCTCTCGTGTTTTTTTCCAGCGAGAGAGCTGAAATAACCCTTCCCGCAGCAACATGCCAATATCGCAACAATTAGCAAATTAAAACGACCCAATCATTTCCTGAAGGACAAGTCTCGCCCGACAGTTTTTATGAAAATCTGTTTCATTCCTATAGCCTATATATCACAACAGGGAATTTCTGTTAGCAATTTCCGTTTCATGTCGACTTAAAGTTATACTGAAAAATGATTTAAATCAATATTTAAGTAGGCTAAGGAATAATTGACGACAGGCCGTTGAAATATTAGAAAAATAATGCGCGGCTGTGGCCGTAGGCCGCAGTGGTTCCCAATCCTGGTCCTGGGGACCCACAGCTCTGCACATTTTATATGTCTCCTTTATCTGACACACCCAGTTCAGTTCATAGAGCTCTTTCCTAACGAGATGATGATCTGAATCAGGTGTGTTAAATGAGGGAGACATACAAACTGTGCAGAGCTGTGGGTCCCCAGGACCAGGATTGGGAACCACTAGCCTACTTCGGGTGTGCATTATTTTTCAATAATTCAACGGCCCGTTGTCAATTATTCCGTTTACATCAAATGATGTATTTCAAGACATTTGTCATTAAAACGCTCTTGTGTGTAGGACTAATTTCTTACGCATCAAATCTTGAGCCTGCGTTACTGATTCCAAAACATAATTTTAGAGCTAGTAACGGAATTTTCAGCCACTGAGGCATACCGGTATGTGAATTACCACTGCAAGAACAGAGCCGTTATTACACTGCTAGTGAGAAATGTCTTGTAGCTTTTAAATTGTTAAACTATTAGGCTACTGATAAAATTATCAGAGCAGCGCTAACGACACGTTCCAGTGCGATTGTGTGTCCGTAGCCTACTGTAGGTCCATGTGTGTGCGTTTGAGAGAGAGAGAGAGAGAGAGAGAGAGAGAGAGAGAGAGAGAGAGAGAGAGAGAGAGAGAGAGAGAGAGAGAGAGAGACTTTATTTGCTCCTCTGGATTTAATGTTTCCTAGACTGATTCCGGTTACCGACTTCTATCTGTCTGTCATAGGCCTAGGCTAGCACCCGGTTTTGTTCATTAAATGTTCTGATCGTTGCTTTTTATGTTTTATTTATTAAACTTAAAAGAAATGTGAATATTCGTTTAGGCAATTATGTTTATTTTTTTTTTTTATTTTTTTTTTACACAAATGTATGACTTTTGGAAGTGCAATTTGATTAGGCTACCATATGCAGTTTTAATAAAGTTGAGTTAATGTAACCTTCTGTCATTTTCACTCTTCAAAGTGTACACTTGCAGGTGTTGATTATTATTTGGCTAATTTACTGATAGCATTATGAGCATTGAGAATAGCTGGATGGCTGAAACGTCTGCTCTTGCTCTATTAAAATAAATTGATTCTTTTTGTTAAAGACTTTGTCTAGTTTTTCAGAGTGCGAACCATTTACAGCCTCTTACTAATTTACTGATAGCCCCATTAAATAATAATAAGGATAAACAATATTTTATAGCCCCAATATTTTTAATAGCCCTATTGCGTCTTACAATTCTACGTTGTTACAATGTTGCGAGCACGTAGACAGCGACGTTGCCATGGCAGAAATGCAATGTGCCACAGACGTTGCCACAATGTAAATGTGTTTGCTGGGTACTAGGCTATGCGCTTCCTGTAGCTACATAATAAAACTTAGGCAAATTTTCTCGCAAAAAAACATGAAAATAATTTGACGTTTTTATCTTATTGTTAACTAGGCTATATTTATTTGCTTTATATTTATTTATTTATTTATTTGCTGTTGTAAGGACCTTTTGAAACTGAAATCATTTTGTGAAGTGATATAGAACTGTAATGTGGTCAAGACCTGCCTGGAACTTCTTTAGATGTGCATTTCCATGAAAATAATTGCACACCTTTGAACGCCCGTCAACCAATCAGATTCAAGCATTCAACAGCCCCATAACATAATTAATATTTAATGTCCATTTTTTTTTATCTATTTGGTGAACAGCCGTGAAATAAACAAGATAAAGTACAGTCAGAAAATATGACATTTTAAGGTATTATAAGCTAAAAAACAAAGAACTCCTGCACTATCCGTACTTGCAAAAAAGTATCAAAAATTCTTTATTGGCAACGTTTCGGTCTCATGACCTTCATCAGGCACATACAAACTATGTTTGTACGTGCCTGATGAAGGTCATGAGACCGAAACGTTGAGTCATGAGACCGTAAGCTGTTTTGGAGCCACTACTAACCAGCTGTTTGAGCTTTATGATAACTCTTGAACACGAGACAGCTGATCAAGGTCAAAGCCACTACAGCACACAGATGCAGGAAAGGAGCCGTGGCCTATGGGAAACCAAAGAGGGGATTTTCATACTCCATACAGTTCAACAATAGTGGTGTAAATGGAGATTCAGGCACCTGAGTGTCAGTTCTATGATAAATACAGTATAATGTTACATAATGTTGAGGGATATTGTGGCGAGCAGGACGAGGCCGGGGGCCGTGAGAGAACGGCCGGTGGCGTGATTGATAACGAATGACACCTGCGTGACGCAACGGTCTCGTATCTCTCGCGGCCCTCGGCCTCGTCCTGCTCGCCACAGATATGCTTTCTCTCTGTGTGAAATATTACACTGGCATTTTAATGTAAAAGATAACATGGAATACAATGAGAACCTGCTACAAAAACGTGAAAGATAGACAAAACACCAATACTGAAATGTTGAATGGCAGAAGGCTGGTTTCGATTTCATACCTGAAATGACATATAGACAGTTTGCCACTCTTTTCTCCATGTTATACAAACTCCAGCTGTGCCAATAGTAACAGTGAGGAGACCCAAAAACAGAAACACCTGAACAGAGAACAGAAAAATATTAACATTTTCCGATCATTCATTAACATGCGGTGAACTACCTTTATGTACTTAAAGCTGACTAACAGTGATATAAAGTGTTACCAAAGTTTTTTTTAAAAGGTAACCAATATGAAATACTTTCCTCAACTATGCAACTACGAGTCTTTTTAATGCTTCTTTGTTAGCATTTTATGTATCTTGATATTTATATTCACATATTATTTCTACACTTTCCAAATAATTAACAAAATACAGCTTACTAAACATTTATAGGGGCTAAATTGTTTGTTTCTGTGAAAATAAGCACTGGAACTACCTAAATTTAAAATGTAAATTTAAATAATTAATTTTTAAATAAAAGTTGCACAAATAAATATTTATTTATTTATGAAAAATATTCAATGTTTTTTATTATCATTTAAAAAATATATTGTTTTATTAATATTTTCTCATTTGATTTAAAGAACAGCTTCTGTCATATACAGTGGGGGGAATAATTATTTGATCCCCTGCTTATTTTGTAAGTTCGCCCACAAAGAAATGAAGGATCTATAATTTTTATGGTAGGTTTATTTTAATGGATAGAGACAGAATGTCAACAGAATAAAATTAAATCCAGAAAAACACATTATATAAAGGTTGTAAATTGATTAGAATTTGATCAAGTGAAATAAGTATTTGATCTGTAATCTGCCTCCCACAGATTGGTTATGTGCCCATGTGGAACACAGAATAGTCCTGTCACTTTAGGAAAGTACTCCTACCCCTGGTTTCACAGACAGGGCTTAAGACTAGTCCTAGACTAAAATGTAAGTCTGAGCTGTTTCCACTGAAATAAACTTGCACTGACTGATCTTAAAAATATATCAGTGCCTTTTTAGTTTTAAGATGCACATCGGTAATGTTTTTTTCTAAGCATGTTTATAAAAATTACTTAAATGTCCTAATTGATCTATGGTCTAATCCTGGCTTAGTCTAAGCCCTGTCTGTGATACCGGGCCCTAATGTCCTAATGTCAGTGGACACCTGTCCACAGAATCTGTATCTTCCATTCCAACCTCTCCAGCACCATGGGCAATACCAAAGAGCTGTCAAATGTAAGGGACCAGATTGTAGACCTGCACAAGGCTGGAATGAGCTACAAGAGCATCAGCAAGAAGCTTGGTGAGAAGGCATTTTTTTCTGGTGGGATTATTCAGAAATGGAAGAAATACAAAATGAAAAATCAATCGCCCTCGGTCTGTAGCTCCATGCAATCTGCGCCTCATGAGGTAAGGATGATCATGAGAAAGGTGAGGGATCAGCCCAGAACTACACGGGAGGAGCTTGTTAATGATCTCAAGGCAGTTGGGGCCACAGTCACCATCCCAACCATTGGTAACACAATACGCCGCAATGGATTGAAATCATGCAGCTCCCGCAAGGTCCCCCTGCTCAAGAAGGCACATGTAGAAGCCCGTCTGAAGTTTGCCAATAAACATCTAAGCAGGTGGAAACATTAAGCTCTGGGGCGGTTTCTCTGCTAAGGTACAGGACGACTTCACAGTATTGAGGGACCATGTACCGTCAAATCTTGGACAAGAACCTCCTTCCTTCAGCCAGAACACTGAAGATGGGTCGTGGATGGGTCTTCCAGCATGACAATGACCCAAAACATACCGCCAAGGCAACAAAGGAGTGGCTCAAGAAGAAGCACATTAAGGTCTTGGAGTAGCCTAGCCAGTCTCCAGACCTTAATCTTATAGAAAATATGTGTAGGGAGCTGAAACTTTGAGTTGCCAAGCAACAGCCAAGAAACCTTAAGGATTTTGAGAGTATCTATAAAGAGGAGTGGACCAAAATCCCTCCTCAGATGTGTGCAAACCTGGTGACCAACTACAAGAAATATCTTACCTCTGTGCTTGCCAACAAAGGTTTCTCCACCAAGTACTAAGGCATGTTTTGCTTGGGGTTCAACTAATTATTTCACTTACTGAAATGCAAATCAAATCAAATCAATTAATGTGGTTTTTTTTTTCTGGATTTTTTTTCTGTCTCTATCCGTTAAAGTAAAACTACCATAAAAATTATAGACTTTTCATTGTAAGTGGGCGAACTTACAAAATCAGCAGGGGATCAAATAATTATTTCCCCCACTATACTTCCTTGTGCGTGTTTTTGGACTTTTGTTATATTTCCTGTCTTGTGTGCCGGGCAAATAACAATCGGAAGTGAGCATCTCTATGCCCTACTAACCAGAGCCGGACAGTAACTGAGTACATTTACTTGAGTACAGTACTTAAGTACAATTTTGAGGGATCTGTACTTTACTCGAGTGTTAATTTTTGGGGAGTACTCATGACTTTACTCAAGTACATTTGAGAGGCAAATATTGTACTCTTTACTCCACTAAATTTCTATCCATAACTGTGAGTACCCGTTACTTCTTCTAAAAAAAATAAAAATAAAAAAAGGAAAAGGGAAACATCTCGGAAACCCTCTCAAATGTGATTGGATTGTGCAGGCGCCACTGATTGGGACAGCCTATCAGCAATCACCTTCAGCTTTCCGCCAAAGTCAACTCCATGGTCAGATTTAGATAAGAGAAGAAACCATGGACGAAACAATGGATGAAGACGCAGCAGGTCCATCCTGGGAGCGATATTTTTTTCCCAGGATGGTAGGGGAAGACTCATGAATATTCATTAGGGAAGTCATCCCTGATTGGTCTTAACCCCAGTGACGGGTAGGTTTAGGGGCGGGGTTAGGGAGGTCATAAGACCAATCAGGGATGACTTCCCTAATGAATATTCATGAGTCTTCCCCTACCATCCTGGGAAAAAAAATATCGCATCCCGGGAATGTGCCAAGCCGTGGCCCCACCTCACCAGACTATTTCAATTTTCTGAACAAGTTAATGATAGTTTTCGCTTCAAGTGTTTGCTGTGTTTACCAGTGTAAGCACTGTGGCAGTAGTAATGCAATATTTAGAAAATGTACTCTTGTACTCTTGATACTCAAGTACTTTTAAAAACAAGTACTTTAGTACTTTTACTTAAGTAGACATCTGACTGTAGTACTTTTACTTGTACTTGAGTAAAATTTAGCAAGGGGTATCTGTACTTTTACTCAAGTAATGTAGCTGTGTACTCTGTCCGCCTCTGCTACTAACTCCAAAGGGCAGAACAACACCATGAATAAATTAAATTACTTCCTTGAAGTGACCATTGCATGTTCCCTTCGCTAACGGACACGTGGAAGTGCTTTCGTAGAAGGAATTCAGTTGTTTACTTTCGTTTGGAATGCTCCTTTAAATGGCGTCCCCTTCCCGAAGTGCCTTTCAAGGGTGCAAAAACGCAGTTTGGAATGTGCTGTTAAGTTGTCATTTGTAGTTTTCCCCTTTGATTAGTCTCCCCAGGTGTTTCCCGTTACCTCGTTATCTTGTTTAGCTTGTTACCCCCTGTGTATATCTCCTGTGTTTCTCTTGTGTTTTGTCAGTTGATGTTGGGATGTTCCTGTGTTTGGTGTTTCTTCTGGTTTCCCTGATTTGAACTTGCTTCAGATGTACTCTAGTGCACTTCGATCCTTGTTTATTAAACATACTCTTTGCATTACAGACTGACCAGTTATGGCTCTAGCAGGAGTTCGTTTTGCTCTTCTTCGCCAGGGCAAGTGACCTCTTGAGGACCACACCTGTGAGTTTTTTGACTCAGTTTTCATTCCCACTTCCTGGAAAATACACTCATAACGTTTTATTGTTCTGGATTCAATGAACTCCTCAGAACTCAACTTTCTGTTAGTCCTCAAGAGACATTTTGTGAGTTTTAGGAGTGGGCTAAACAACCCAACCCAAGCTCCAATGGCCACGGAGCTTGGCCCACTGCAGACCCCAGCTGTGATGACTGTCATTGCAGAGTCCTCAGCCATCAGAGTTTCCCGTGGTCACGTCCCCCGCACCCGAAGCTACAACGGCAGGCCCAAGGCATTTGAGACCGGATGTCTAGTGTGGCGGATCCGCCGCTGATGTCGGCGCGAGCAGCCTGGATGCCTAGTTCAGCGCTCTCAAGCCCCGTGGCCTCTGCACACCCTGTGATGGCAGTTGCCATTTTATGTCTTTGGGCTGCACACTTTCACCTGAGGTGGCTGACGCCTCTGTTGTGGCCACAGAATTAGTTTCCGAACTCATTGTGTCCTCTGATGGCTCCGTTATGGCCATGGAGGCCGACCCTGAACTTCCTGTTTGACATGAAATAACCACTGAAGTCATCCCCGAACTCCCTGCCTGCCCTGTTATGATCACAGAGGCTATTACTGAACTCCCAGCCTGTTTCTCTCTCAGCCAGAGAGGCCATTCTAAGTTCTTTTTTAAGGACTTTTGTTATATTTCCTGTCTTGTGTGCCATGTTTGTTGTCCTTTTGTAGTTTTCCCCTTTGATTAGTCTCCCCAGGTGTTTCCCGTTACCTTGTCTAGTCCTGTGTATACCGCCCTTGTTTTTCTCTTGTGCTTTGTCAGTCGATATTTGGATGTTAGTGTGTTTGGTGTTCCTTGTGGTTTCCCTGTTTTCAGTTTGTTTATTAACCCTTAAATGCATGAATGTTTCGCCAATCATTATGTCTTTAGTGACCCGGATCTCTACCTGTTGCAATTAATATAAAACTCTCCTGATATTAGAGCATATAAAAGCACAATAAAGCATAATTGTTACAAAATGTATTTATTTTTTCTTTGTTTTATTGTTTATAATAAATTGATTGAGGAATACTAAGAATATGTCTAACTTTACAAAATATTTTTTTTTTTTTTTTTTTTTAGAAAACTTGCGAAAATTAAGACATGGCTAAAAGTTTCATACAATGTCACCTTCATACAACAAATATAAAAAATAAATAAAAATAAGAGTACCTTATGCAGCCAGTGCAAATTCAAGGGCTCTCCAATTACAAAATGTAGCAATCCAAATACCTGAAATAAATGAAGAATGATTTCATTTGAACAACCATTATTTACAAATGCTACCCACAGAGCAATCTGGTTCGCATTATTCCCTTCTTACCAGTAGAAGTAGACAGTAAGTGGCTAGCACAGCAGAAATGACCATCACTATCATGTACCAGTTCACCCATGTTTTCAAGTTTTCGAAGGCAAGGCTGCAAGAGAAAAATGAAGCAATATGACACAATCAGTTCTTACTGAACAAAGTGGGAAGCAACATGCCAGTGGATTTACAATTATAATCATATAATTTGCATATTGTGGAATTGTGTTTATTTGCTCACTCGTTTACATCGGTGCGGTCGTTGAAGGCAATAAAGCAAACGTACATCCAACTCAGGGCAAGTATGGACACAAAAGACAGAAAAGAGAACCAGCAGCATGGCCTCTACAAACAAAGACAAAACAAAACTGCACACTTCAAAAATGGTTTCTCTTTCTGTAAGTCATTAAGCTCTTCTCTTTATCCGGTTTAAAAAGAATTAAATAATAGTTTTCCCTGATCACTCCCCCTGTTTGCGTGTGATGATTTAGCAACAAATGAGAGCCTGGGGGCATCGTGTTCTCACGTCGAGTTTCGCTTACTGATTTGAATATTCGAAAGTGGGGCAAACCTCTAAACCATGTGGTTATTATTGTAGTTGATTAATTCTAGTCCATTCCACACAGGATTTAAGAAATATCTGAATGCAGCGGTAATTGTTTCTGACACATCAAAAGGCTTAAAATACTTTTCTGCCTGTTATGATCATCATCAGTCTCCACAGCTTTGTATTCACTTAGAGGGAAAGAGCATTTACATGATAATTGCTCATTAAAGAGGCATTCAGTGAAAACAATTTTCTTTGATTCTGTTCTAAATTTATTATGGTAAACTATTCCGCCTCTCTCAACTGATTGTGCAAACAAAATATATATATATTTTTTTTTAAACAAATTGAAAAGATGTCTGCAAATCATACTAAGAGAGAATGGATGCATATTTCATGTGCAACTTCATTTTACCATGTGGAAAAATGTGATTGAAAAATTCAAAGTGTCAAGGAAAATTGTCATTTATGTGAATAAAATCTCACATTTTGTCTTGTTTTATCACTGTTCCAATGACAACTGTAGATCCCTCTGAGGCAGGTTTTGGCAATCGAGATCATCGTGTTTGTTCCGCATCAAATGATTCCAGTTGAAAGTATGCAGCTGGATTGGGGTCTTGTCAGGTAGGTAGTGAGGTTTACCCTTATTTATACTGGTGCAGGTGTTTGATATGAATGACTCACTGCTTCACACCTGAACCTGAGAAGGAGAGAAGAGAATACAAGATGTTCGTTTTCGAACAAGGAAACCTGTTCTTTAGTTCAGAACAGAGCTGAGCTCACAATGCCTGGCTTAGTTTGTCAGGAAAAGTAAAGTCAAAAAAGAGAGAGAGAGAGAGAGAGAGAGAAAGTGTGGAAAGGTTAAATGTAATTATAAAGGAGTGGCAAGGCTTTCAAAAGCCCTGAAGCAGAAAACTACAAGACAACCTGTGAAAAATATCTCATATCAATCACTCATTTCTAATAAAACCATGGAATGTTCTACCCCAGTTTAAGTTTATTGAATAACATATTTTAACTATATATCATAAAATGTTGCCTAATGCTTGAGCACAGTAATTTGAGTCTCCATACTCAAATGACATGAGATATTAAAGATTATTCTGAGCAAGTAAAAATTACCTTGCTCCTGTTTTGACAGGGCGTGCACACAATGAAATATAATCTGCAATGTGATGAATACTTTTCCTGTTTGGGGTGTTTTTGATTTAAGGTTCAATGGATGTGAAACCCATGATCAGATAAACATGTCTAAGCAACAAGTGCCTTAAGTGCTAAAGGCAACCGCGAGGAGATGCTTAGCACAACAGGAAGGGAAATCATATTGGAACAAAAACATAATAAAAAAAAAATACTTCAATGTGCTTGTGTACAAGTATTTTTACACTTGTAATGATCAATGATAGTCAAAACACTGGATACACCTGGATGAATGCATGTTTCTCCTGACCTTAAAGAACTTTTAATCTAAAGGCTTAAACATAAAATCAACAAAACTAAAATTATATATACACTATCATTAAAAAGTTTGGCTATTTTTTTTTTTTTTTAATAAATAAATCATTTTATTCAGCAAGTGTACATTAAAATGTATCAAAGTGACAGCCATTATAATGAAGATTCCTATTTCAAATAAATGTAGTTATTTTTAACTTTTTATTCAAAGAATCCTGAAAGAAAATATGGTTTCCATAAAAATATTAAAAACGCAACTGTTCAAAATTGATAAAAATAAGATATAATTTCATGAGACACTGAAGACCGGCGTAATTGCTACTGAAAATTCAGCTTTTCCGTCACAGGAATAAATTACATTTATAAATAAAAAAGCTCCAATAATAGAAAGATTTTACAATTTTTTTTTTTTTTTTTTTTTTTTTGTAAAATGAAAGCTGACAATAACATACAACAGCATTGACAATAACACATAATAAGACTCAACAAGATTCATCTTCGCAGCAAACAGTGTAATTATCATGCATTTCAAGATGTACAATCTTCCATCAGGTATATTGTCTGTCAGCCAGGTAAACTCCACAAATGTGTAAACATTACTTTATCAAAAAGCATAGTGGCAGAGGGTGATGTTGTGGTCCATAAGCCATGACAAAACATTCCCAATGCAATCACTCTGAAACTGTCAGAATCAGATCTGACTCACTGAAGTATATCAGGGTCAGTGCAATTCCTGCGAATAGCTCTATTATGCACGAAGGATACAAAATTATCCTAGAAAATTCATTATAAAAAGAAAGTACATCACACCCTGTGCTGTGCACAGCAGTTTCTTGCTAAGTAACATAAGCAACCGTTTTGCCAACGGTGACAAGCTTCACAAAATCCTGAGGCAATAATGTTCTTCTGGCTTAACAAAGAAAAAAAAAGAAGCTTGTCAACAGTTGATGTTTTGAGATCTGGCATCAAGTACTTTGTCAACTGCAGCTGTTTATGATTAAATGACCTGTTGCCATATTTGATAGTTTGCACAACACTAAAAACCACCCTGGGCCAGTTCATGGATGCCATTTTCTCAACATCAGACCACACAGAACATGGTAAAAATTCCTTTCCCATGTCCATGGCTTGAGTTTGGATTTGTTTCAAATGATCTTTTGTTTGAAATATGAACTGATCTCTAGGAATTATTATTCAAAGGGGTCTTGCAAAAATATTTCTTAAAATGTCACACACAAAAAAAAGAATTCTGTCATCATTTACTCACCCTCAGGTTGTTCCAAACCTATATACGTTTCTTTGTTCTGTTGAACACAAAGGAAGATATTTTGAAGATTGTAGGAACCTGAACCATTCTGGGCCACCATTGACTTTCATAGCTTTTTTTTTTTTCTTCCTACACTGAAAAAAACTATTCATTGAATTTAATAAAAAATGTTATGGTAAGTGGTTGCACACAATTGATTTGAGCTACATTTAAACAAATGCATTAAGTTGAACTTAATCAATTTTAGTTCAACTTAATGCATTTGTTTAAATATAGCTAAAATCAGTTGTGTGCAACCACTTACCATAAAAATGTTTTGATTAAATTCAACTAATCATTTTTTTCAGTGTACTATGGAAGACTTTCTTCAAAATATCTTCTTTTGTGTTCAGCAGAACAAAGAAATGAATACAGATTTGAAACAACTTGAGGGTGAGTAAATCATTTTTTGGTGAACTATTCCTTTAAGCCAGTGGAACCATGTCTATAACTTTATAAATCTTTAGTTTTGATTTTGTCGATATTCTTTTCATTCAAAGTTCCCAAGTGATTTTCTGAATTTAGTGCATATTCATTTATCAGGGACTATTAAAATATAGGCGTGCCCAAATGTTTTGGCAGTGACAAATTCACAAAGTTTGCTGCTTCAGTATATAATGTTTCTATAGTATAAATAAGCATTTCATAAGTTTCAAAAGCTCTATTGGTTTATTTATTTTTTACAGCGTTGTCCCTTCTTCATAACTTCTGAAATTCGCACTGGCATATCAGATTTGGGCCAAATCCTTACTAATGGAGATCCATTCTTGCCTTATTGGTGCTTGGAGGTGATCACAATTTGTGGGCTTCAGCTTGTCCACTCGTCTTTTGAGGACTGACCACAGGTTCTATGGGACTAAGATCCGGTGAGTTGCCTGGCTAATGATCTCCGAGCCACTTCATTATCACTCTTGCATAGTGGCATGGTGCTCCATCATGCAGGGAAATGCACTGATCATCACCAAATTGCTCCCGGATCATTGGGAGTTGTTGCTCTTGCAAGACGATTTGATACCATTCTTTATTCATGGCAGTGTTTTGGGGCAGAATTGTGAGAGCCTACGTTGGATGAAAAACAACCCCACACGTAAGTCATTACAGATGGTCTCGGGATACATGGTAATGTTCACCTTTTTTTCTCAGGACAATCGATTTTCCAGATACCCAAAACAGTTGGAAGGGGCTTCATCAGAAAATCTTCTGCTGTCCAATCCTTGAACTTCCTACAGAATGTCAGCCTGTCCTTTGTGGATTCTTTGCGGTGGTCCTTCTTGACATAAGGCCATTGTCCTAAAGTCTTGCCCTCACTGTGTGTGCAGATGCACTGACACCTTGCTGTCAATATTGAGCAAGTTGGTGACAAGTTGGTTCACTGGTGGTGACACGATTCTGTAGCCGAGACGGTCCTGGCACTTGCTGGGCACTCTGGGACGTCCTGAAGCCTTCTTTACTGCAGTTAAACCTTTCTACTTCAAGTTCTTGATAATTTGGTAAATGGATCTTTCAGTTGCATTATTCTTTGCAGAAATTTCTTTGCACGTGAGGCCATTTTGATGCAAAGTGACGATGGCTTCCCTCCTTTTATAGCAATAAGTCGGCTCTTATAATCCAATCAGCTCTTTGCAATTATTTCAAATGCATTTATCATTTATTATCATAATAATCTAGAAACAATGAGAATCAACATCACAACTGAAGCAGCAAACTTTGTTAAACAAAATGTATGTCACTGCCAATACTTTTGGCCATGGCTGTATAATGCATTTGAAAACATGTACGACTGCTAAACCAGACAAAGAGTGTTACAGAGGATTTGGCATTCACATCTCTGTTATCATCCATCATTTTGTGAAAAAGCTTTTTTGTGATCTCAAAAACTTATAATTGATTATCAATAATTATTTTATTAATAAATAATAAAAAGAAAATTCATTGTTGTTCACCTTTAACAGGGTCAATAAGATAAGTTTGCTGAGAAAGTTATGTGGAAAGACTTTCTTTTTAAGGAAAAAGCAGGAGCATATGAAAGGAAATGCATTCAGCAGCTTGAAGACACAATACAAACATTTCCAGTTGCTAAGATTATTACCCCTGTGCAGACAGGTATAACAGGACTTTTAAAAAAAAAGACTATGTCCCATTTTCAACAGGGTAAAATAAGAAATCCTTTTCACATGTGGACAAACTTCTGGTAAGCAGTATTTTCACAGCTATTGTGATCTTAGTAAAACACAGAAGAAACACATCAATAGCTCAACTTTCTCAAATCCACTCCATCATCATCAGGCTTGTACTGTATGTGCTATCATTAGAAAGCAAACCTGATGAAAAGTGCCACAAAAAAGTGCTAAGGTGCTTAAAAAAACTTTTTTATTTAAAGAAATGTTTATTTTAAATGTGAAAAAAAAAAAAGATTTAAAAAATTAAATATGGAAATAAGGAAAGCAGCCTATGCAAAGCTATATGTAAAACCTAAACATAAATCAAACGACCAAGGCAAATGTTGGTGAACACAGTGCATGTGTTGACTATGTTGTGAAATAAAAAAAATAACCAGTTAAATATAATTGTCATGGGACCACTGACTTTCACTTTCTTCATTAAACTTGAACTAGACCCCTTTGATACAAAGAACATCTGCCCATTTTGCTGTAACAAAATATTACAAACTAGATACACAAGCTGTAGTTTTTGCTGTCCTTCTTAATTTATTAAAGTATCATCATATTGGCTGTGAGAGCTTTCAACCCATTTTAAAATGTATTCACAACCACAGATCTTGAACTGCAGTTCAGTGACATCATGGGGCATTTTTGTATAATTTAGTTTTTTTTTTTACCAAAGGGTATTATTCTTCAGGGTTCAACATCAACAACCTCAGGGAAACATTTCTGAGTGCAACAGCCTGCAACTTCTAAGTAACCTATATGTAAAAAAAAAAAAAAAAATCATTTTGCAAATCATCATGTCATCAACCATGTTTAAGGGGAAATGTTTGATTCTGTTAAATGTTAACTTGGATTTGTATATATATATATATATATATATATATATATATATATATATATATATATATATATATATATATATATATATATATACACACAAATCCAAGTAAACATTTAACAGAATCAAACATTTCCCATTTAACCTTTTGATAATGATTTGCAAAAAAAAAAAAAACTTTTCGTATTAGAATGCTATAAGCACATTTTTTTACATCCTGAATTCAATTTATTTTCAAACAGAATTTTTGCAACCTATAAACAACTAAAATATTTTATTTATTTATTATTAAATACTATAGAAAAGAAAAGAACCTATGAGCACTTGTAATGACACGCTTAAGCACACCTGACGATATGCAGATCACACGTTTTTCAATAACATCGGATCAGAACAGATAGTCCGAGAGAATAAACTGAATTTGCAAGTACCTTACCTTGCTGAAAAAGTAACAAAAAGTTGCTAGTGAAATCCAAATCAGTCTCTCAAACTTGAGCACTTTTCAACAGTCTCTGCACGCTAAGTCATGCTGAGACTTAAATCCCTCGGACTGAATATTAATGAGGTGGTAACAATGAATGAGCTTTTCATTCCTCTTCGCTGTTACATGAGCGACACCGACACCAATGCGGTGAGAGGAGAGCCGTGGCTGTTCCACTCCTGTCCAACAGAGCGCGACATTCAATGTGTTTCTGACTAAGCAAACGATGCTACCTGACACACAAAATTAATATTCGTCTGTATAATATTATATAGTGGCTGTAAATGCACTATATCCTACCTATTGCGAACTGCTGCAAAAAATAGCTTGATAACGTGTAACCATGTCGAAGCTCATTTTAAAAAAGAGCCCCTGGTATGATCTCATATCGTAGATTAATAATAAAATTCACTCATCCCTTTATTTACATTTGCACAAAAATCAGTAATAAGGAATACGAAAGAAAATAATAAAATAGCATATTAAATTGAAATGAAACGACAACTTTACAATGTAATAATTTATGGGTTATTTTATGTGTTACTTTTAATAATTTCAGTATAGGCAATTTAAGGTGAAATGTAAACAAAAATGCAATGTAGCCTAATGCTAATGTTTTTGTTATGCTGTTCACATTTTGTGGATGTACTATGTAGCCTACTAAGTAGGCTAATATTTATTTATAGAATATGAATAATTAATAGAGAATTTATCAAACTTTTTTTCTTTTTTAAATAAGCATGGACCTTCAAAGTACTATAACAAGACACTGTATTTTCTAAATGTATTGTTTTATTGAAATGTGACATTCAGCTTCAAATCTTGCCAAGAAGAGGTAGTTGATGGGCAGCAAAAAGAAAACGTGTAGCCTACTATATTTTCAGTTGAAATATTGCAGAACGTGCATTTACCACCTGCTTGGCTTTACAGCACTGTGGGTGATTTCCAATGTTCCATATAGTTAATTATTACTCATTTCTTACACGCATAAGTTGATGAACTGAAGACACTGATACTGTCTGTTTCTACAAAAACAGTCCACTCCAGACAAGGGGACAGTTAGGGAAGATGGGAGTTTGTTTACTCCATTGATTTTTATTCAGGCTAGGTTAATTTTTAGCAGATAATTTCTGAATAGGCACATACCTAAATGTCTTATAAAAAGCTGCTGAACATATGCATGAAGTCCATTTTGTGAAACTGTAAAATAAGCAGCCTCAGACCAAGCCATTCATGATCTTAGGATGCTCTTGAAATTGAGAAACGGGACAGGAAAGGCAGTTGTCAGAGATGATGGCCTATGCCAGAGGCCATATTTATATCTCAGGATTAAATGCGAGAAACAGTCCCAACATCAATATTTTCTTTAGCTCTTAATAGTTTTTGTTGGGGGGGAAGAAAGGGAAAAAAAGTGCTGGTCACATGGTCTCCAAGAGGGCGGGGCTAATGGTTCTCTCGAGGAGTTCGTGGTGAGTTACACAGACAAAAATAAAACTATCGAGCAAAAGCAGCTGTATATAACGCTTGTCTTTAATTTTAGTGTGAGCATATTTGTAACGTCAGTTTATTCACTCAATGTTTTGATCATTTTTCATGGCTATGGCTCATTGTGCATCGCTTGTGTTTATTGTTGAGTGTTAGCAAGCTAGCCTGCTGTACAATGAGAACCGTAGAGAGTGTATTTACATTGCTTTATAAATCGTTGGTCATTTCATGCTTTAGTAATCAGTATAGCCACAGTTTTGTAAAGAATTACATTTAGTCTTTAAAAATAGAACGAAGTCCTAAAGTACATCGAGGACAATCTGACGATAGACATCTTCGTGTCGCTGTTGTTGTTTCTCCCATCTTCAATTTCTAGCTCGAAAAACATGGACCAAAAGATACCATACGATGACTATCAACTGCCAGTAGTGTTTCTTCCATCCTATGAGAGCCCTCCTGCATGGATCCCTCCACAAGAGGTGCTTTAACACTATTAATGCATGTTTTCATCTTTTCTTTTGTGATCATATTTACCTAATTTATATTTTTCTTCCTAATAATCAGAGGATACATCACCCTGACTATAACAATGAGCTCACTCATTTCCTACCTCGCACTGTAGTCTTAAAAAAGCCCCCTGGAGCACAACTGGGCTTCAATATTCGTGGAGGAAAGGCGTCGCAGCTCGGTATATTTATTTCAAAGGTGAGTTGTGTCAATTAAAACCTTCTTTGTTTATCAAAAGAACTGCCCTCATCATCTTGGTCTTGTTCAAAATGTCTTGACAGGTGGTGCCAGATTCAGATGCCCATAGGGCAGGACTACAAGAGGGTGATCAGGTGCTTTCTGTCAATGATGTGGACTTCCAAGACATTGAGCATTCAAGGGTAAGGCTTGATATGTCCGTCCAAGAGACAGAAACACGCTTGATATCTCCTCCTCTAATCTGTTTTTGATTTCTCCTAGGCTGTGGAGATTTTAAAGACCGCTAGAGAGATTTTGATGAAGGTCCGATACTTCCCTTACAGTGAGTATTATATTCATCCTTCCCTTGAGAATAGAGACTTGAAGTTTTCAATACGCCCCTGTTGTTCCTTTCTTTCTATTCTAGGTCTATATTGTTTAGGTTATTTTAATCTTAGACACTGTAGTTAACTGATTCAATTGGAGTACCTGACATAAATTGGTGTTCTGCATCTGTTTTTCTAGATTACCAACGGCAGAAGGAGAGGACTGTACACTAGGTGGCAGAGATGACATTTATGACTGAAGTAGTGAGTGACGCAGCTGATGAGGCATTGGTGTGTCAGCCAAACTTTCATCTTCTCTGCATCATCTTCCTCCCACTAACTATTGTCTCTGACTAAAAGACTGTTCAAAGAAATCATCTTCAAACACTTTAAGAAAATGCCTGATGATTCAAAGCTTCCTCAACCATTTAGGTCGTTTTAGGCATCTGTGTTTTGAATCCAGATCATTTTCTCTCATCCCATTCCTCTGGGAAATTAAGCATATTCTATGGGATATATCATGCATATAAAAAGAAAACATGGTAGAAATATTATTTATTGAATGAAATAATTATATAGGGTTATAGGGCAAAGGGTACATCATGAATAAATTGTGAACTGCTATAAATATCAACTGATGTCCTGCTGACAAACTTATTGCTACTGATTAATTCATTGTCATTGAATCAATATGCTAATGAAAACAGTGCTGTTCAGGTGCAAATACTTTATGCTAATTTTTTTTAATAAACCTGTATGGAGAAAAAGCTCAGAGGGGTGTGTCTGTGTGTGTAAAATGAATACATTCTCAGATTTGGTAACTACAGTTATAAGTAGTGTGGCTAAATGTTAATATATTGCATCAACTAGTGGTACTAGAAATATTAAGTCCTATTAAAATTCAACAAATTTTTTGAATTACATTATGACACAATTTAAGTTTGCCTTTTACTGTGTCACAAGCTCAGTGGAACAGAAGGCAGTTTATATGCAAATATAAACCTACCAAAATGCAACATTCGTATTGGACGAAATAAAAGAAACGGTCTTCAAATGATATTTTGACCATAATTTATTTAAAATTTTTAAAGTATAAAACTTTATTACCCTTTAGTGAGTTAGGACTTCATATACATGAAATTCAAGTTCTCAAAAATAAGTTTTCATATCTATCCATCCATCCTCAGAAAGAAAAATATCATGTCATAAATCTGTGTAACTGTCATTTATAGTGCAAATGTCTTTGCATGGATCCACTGGTTTCACGTTGTTAACATGCCTTTTTCTTTCATGTTCAAGGGCCAAACACATATTTGAGAAGTACAGAACAGCTCATTTCTCTGCCTTCTGTTTTCCTCTGCCTGTTACAGGCAAATGAACTATACCACTTCAAGTAATAAATCTTGAGGTAATACCACTTTGTGTCTTGGACTGCTTTGGTCATATTACAGGGCCATTACACAGGTTTTCTCCCATGGTTCACACACATGCCAATACAGACACAGCTCTTTGAAAAAGCACAGACACAATTACACAAACATAAAAAGGATGACATTGCAAGGAACCTATCCCCTACCATGGAGATTTAAAATAAGGATTAAACATGCTTGACCATATTCATAAAGAAAAACAATCCATTCACCTGCATGTCAATACAATCACTTAGGTGTAGCTTCATCATAACCATTTAGTAATAAATTACAGGCCAAAAAAAAAAAAAGGTCTAATTTAAGAATGAACCACCTTCAAAAGGATTTCAAATTAAATTAAGGAGTAGAGCTGCATAGTATAAAGAATTTTCTCTTGTTCAAGTAAGCATCATGTCACGTGCGATGCCCTAAGAAACCCAGACATCAATAAAGGAATGTGTAGCACAGTGATTTTGTAAACTCTTACTCTGTGAGCGGGAGGGAGGAATGTTGACGTCAACTAGCTAGAATTGGGGTAAGAGACTGATCCTGTGACGTGGACCTTTTCTTTGAGCCGTTTTAGCTGCTGTCTTCATTCTCTTGAACATCCCTGGATGAGCTCTCGTCCACGTTCTCGAGCGAGTCTCCGCGCTGGATGGACAGCTCTGCTGGATCCATCATGGGCAGTTCACTCTGTATGGGGTACAGCCACGGCTTATGATCTGGAGAATTCGCTGCTTTCCATGCAGGGTAGCTCTGACCGGCTTTATGAACGCTTCTTAAGACCTGTGGAATGACAGAAAAAGGTGAAGGAGTGTCATGAGTATCAACGAAAGTTGCACAACTTTTTTTTTCAGTCTTGCGTAACCCAAACAATGAACTGGAATCCAGTTTTACCTCTTTTTCAGGCTGTGCAAGGA